>NC_135635.1:13962678-14567142 GCF_053574225.1 Canis aureus
TCCATAGTTAATGCATCCTCTTTGGCTCACATCCGGTAATCCAGGATTTGAGGCATCCTCTGTAGATACAAAATTGTTTTAATATCCCTTCTTTCGTGCATGTCTCTTTTTTCAGAATATAGAAAGGAATCATAATGGTGTTTTTCTTCTCATAAATGTGGTAGGAGTGCTGTCTACTTCAGTATTATCTGTGTTCCTTTTATCTTAAGTGAGGCAGAAAAGACCTCAGTGACCTTTGAATGATCAGAGCTAATCATGCCTCCTTAGGAGGTTGGGGCATCTGTTGCTGAGTATACTCCCATGTGACATGACCTGTGGTTTACATCAATAGATTGTCATATCCTTTTGCGTCCTTTCTGAATCAGATGTAAATTTAAGGTTCTCTAGCAGTAATGGAGATTTATCTCCAGGGTTTGTTAAAATATCACTAAGATTATCGTTCCCCGGGACATCTTTGCCTACCCTTCTCTGACTCATGTTTTGCTGAAAGATAAGTGAAAGAAATGCTGTTAATGAGTTGAAACAACAACATGAAATCTGGGGCTGTGCCCTAGGAAACAGGCTTGCTGTGTCCATAAAGCAAAACCTGGTTGCCCAAATCATATATGAATTTGAAAGTAACCACTCTGGTTAATTCCATATAGGCTATTAGAAAATTGTAGAAATGTTCCCTTCTTTATTCATTTCTAAAACAAATCGGTGCAAGGCACCCTGCCAGAGACTAGAGATACACAGCATGACTTAGCCCATTCCCGGGGAACTTTGGTCTTTTTCTCTCATTTTTAAAAGGATATGCTGCCACCTGTCTTGAAAAATTGCTTTGAGAATGAAATGAGACAGTAAAATGCCTGCTGTATAGAAGGTAGTCAGATGCTGTTGAAGGATTCAGTTCTCCTTTCCACACTCATATTTGTCATCTTCTCAGCACGTCAAGTTTCTATGCTCTCCTCACGTGGCCATGATTCTTATAAACGTTTTTCCTTTCTTGGCACACCACAGCATTTCATCTTGAGTCTCCTTCATGACTTTGCCTGCTTGTTTTCCACCTCCATGTTGGTGGTCCTCAGGCCTTGGCTTACAACTCTACTGGAGATTTCATCCACTCATGGTTTTGATGACCACCTACATGTGAGAGATGATCTTAGCTGCATTTCCAGATCAGAACTGCTCTGAGAACACAATTATATCCAACTGCAGGACATTTTTACTTAGATATCCTACTCTCACCAGTCTCTACATGTACAAAACTGAATGCCTGTCATCTCCCTCCAGTTCTGCCTCTCCTAATCACCCCCACTGCAGTGAAGAACATGGCCAGTGGGTGCCCAAGACCGTACGTATATGGGAGCCAACCCTTCCTAATCCAACCATTGCAATTTCCTTCCATTTTACTTCCTTGATATCTCTTATAAAAGTCCTTTCGTTCTCTTTATTTTCGTTGTATGTCTGAGTTCAAGCCCCGCTTTAGACAGGGTTTGTTGTATTTGCAAGTGAAAGAACCCCCTTCAACTTTAGCTTAAGGAAATTAAAGGGGTTATAGTAAGGGCATAGGTCGGTGTCCAACGAAAGATGAATGGATAAAGAAGATGTGGTTTATGTATACAGTGGAATATTACTCAGCTATTAGAAATGACAAATACCCACCATTTGCTTCAACGTGGATGGAACTGGAGAGTATTATGCTGAGTGAAGTAAGTCAGTCGGAGAAGGACAAACATTATATGTTCTCATTCATTTGGAGAATATAAATAATAGTGAAAGGGAATATAAGGGAAGGGAGAAGAAATGTGTGGGAAATATCAGAAAGGGAGACAGAACGTAAAGACTGCTAACTCTGGGAAACGAACTAGGGGTGGTAGAAGGGGAGGAGGGCGGGGGGTGGGAGTGAATGGGTGACGGGCACTGGGGGTTATTCTGTATGTTAGTAAATTGAACACCAATAAAAAATAAATTAAAAAAAAAAGATTTAAAAAAAAAAGAAAGTGGAAAAAAAAAAAAAAAGTAAGGGCATAGGGACTGAGGCAGAAAATGGAGCTGAAACCAGAAACTGGGGAGTCACTTGCTCAGCCTCTCTGTCCACATGGTATTTTGTCCTGGCCTCTCCCTGGCTGTATGATTCATCTTCCTTCTTTCTCTTTGAGATCTTCCTCTGTTTTTTGTTTTGTTTGTTTTTTTGTTGTTGTTTTGTTTTGTTTTTTTTGTGGTGGTGGTTCATACCTGGTCACATTTGGCTACATAAACCTAAATGTGCTTCTAAGTTCAAGCATCCACAGACAATTGACTGGAGTTGTCTCAGTTCTTAATTCCTAAGAGGGAAGAATCAAGGTGGACCTACGCTAACCCAAGTATATGAGGCCGGGGCTGGACGACATTGTAGGAAGAGACAGGATTTTTCTGCCTTAAATCTCAGCTCCCCTCAGTCTGTCCTCTTCTCTGCCTGACCTTTCTGAAACAGAGTCAAATCATATCCCCTCTTAATTTAAAATCATTAGTGGTTCCTACAGCTTTCAGCAGAGCTAATGTCCATTTTGTACTGTGCTGTGTCCAGCCAATTCCCACACACTCTGCCTCATGCTACACAGAATATCCTGTATTTCTGGCAATGATTAAAACTCATCTAGGCCTCCGTGCCTTCAAACATACCATTTTCCCAAGCCAAAGTATCCAGCTTATCCTAAAGGACCTCTAAACTCAGGTCACATGCCATCACCTTACATCCCCACGCTAATTTGTGGGATCCTCTATAGCAGTCTGAATAGCTACTTGTCACGACAGTTATGCTCTATTATAACTGCAGATTTATTTTTCCCTTCAAGGAGCATGCACATAGTAAAATTGCTCTCCTTGAAATACTCCTCAGGGAGAGCTAGCTAGATTTTAGGTACTACTGTTTTATTTTGCTTTCATTCTGTTTGTAGTCAGGGTCATAGCCTGGTGTTATAATTGGATCTGTCTGACTATGGGAGTGTCTGTCTTAAGTGTCTGTCTGACTATGGGAGTGTCTGTCTTAAGTATTTTGCAGTTATGGCCTTAGGAAAACAAAAGCTACAGCATTCAAGATTTGAGAATAGAATCTTTCAAAACCACTGCCAAATAGGTCCTGACCTTTAGAATTAATGACGAACCATACAGCATTTCTAATGATTTATAATACTGGATAGATACTTTTTAAGTTTAGTTTGAGTTTGAACACCGAAGATCCATGACAGCAGTTCTGCAAGTCAGATCTCTTCATTCCTTCTTTCCAGGGCAACTGAAGAGCTAACTTAGTGACTTCTATCCGAGTTTGTGATTATGCTTCCTGTGACTGATAGAATTGCAGGATTTCAAATGCTATTAAACTGCTCAATGCAGAGACAAATAGTCTGATGACATGTCCATTCATAGCAGGGAGAAAAATGAACAGTGTCTCTTGCTGGAACATCTTCATTTATTTTGATAAGATTATTTTGTCCTGGGAAGATTAAAATATACAGAACTGGATATAAGGTGCACCTATTTCCACTTCTGGAGAAACACACAGTACTGGAAAATACAAAATGTATAAAATAGATTGAACTGTGCAGTTTTAACTTTAGTTTCCTGCACTGAATTAATAGCCTCCTCCTGGATTCATCTAATAATCTTCAACTTCCTTAAGGCTCTCTCCTTAGCCACTTATCATTAATATGTTTGAAGAATTTAATCAAGTATCTAAGACTATTTGCAAGGACTAAATTTAGCCCCTAGGCATGTTTTCTTTAAAAAAATGCAGAATTTTTACATTTGTTAAATTTGACATTATAGTCCAGATTTCAGGGGACTGTATTGCTTCTTGGAGTGTATGGGTCCTCTGTAGTTCCCCACATTCCTTGCTACTCCAAATGGCTGGGCCCCATCAAGGCTTTTGAGGTTATGCCACCTGCCCTAAGGAATCAACTTTCATTTAACATTCTACTTAGAACTTTCCCCATACATATATATCGTGTTCAGGGCTGGTCAAGACGAAGGCAGATGATTAGTTCAAACTGGTTTTGGAAATAGAAGTATAGTGTAGTCATTATAACAATAGCTGTGTACGTTGGTAAAATGTTCAGTTTCATTGTTGACCTCCAAGACTTTTATTTCCTATTACCAAAAAAAAATTTTTTTTTTGAGGCTTAAGTGGATGAGACTGCGATTTGCTAACACCTTACTCTCACTTTATCAGCTAAGAAGGAGTATGTTGTAGCTGACTTTGGAATCAGACAGACCTATTTAATGATGTGGTTAGGATTAAATAAGATACCACATTTAATGTCCTTGAATATGACTGACTCATAGCAGCTTATTACTTATTACATTATTATTTTATTTGGCATCAGACAAACCTGGAGTCAGATTGTGTTGTGTTTCCTGACCAGTGGTGCTGTCTTGAGTGACTTGTAGCCACTTTGAATTTCAGCTTCCTTATTTGCAAATGGGGTATAACCTGCATCTCTGGGTGGTTATGGTTTCCCTCACTCTCCCCCATCTCGTGAGTGGCACTGCCATCCGTCCAGGTTGTTCCACAGTACAGGAATCGTCTTCAATTTTCTTTCTTCTTACTCCCTACATCCTGTTGTCTAGTACATAAGCTCCAAAGATATTATTTCCAAACTGTAACAGGCTTGAGACGCTTCTCACAGGAGTTCTAAGATATTTTAAATTTGTGAGGGAAACCCTGACATGCTCAGATTACTGCTATTAAGTAGTCCGTACCTTTAGAAGCTCAACCATTAGGTATTTCTTTTGGCTTAGGGTTAACCAAAAATTACTGAGACACAGAAGTCTCCATGAAGCAAGAAAGTCTGAGGACTTCAGCTCTGTGCTATATCCTGCCATCCTAGCCATCACTGCCTCTTGCTCATTTATTGCAATAGCCACTCTCCTCACTGGTCTTCCTGTTGCCATGTTTACTCTCCATAAACCAGTTTCCACAAAGCAGTCAGATGGCAATTGAAAAACAGAAATCTTAACTCCATGACTCAAAAACTTGTAGTAGCTTGCCACCACACTTAAAGTCAGCCTGGCTCTTTGCCATGGTCCATAGACTGCCCATCTGACCCCCATTTTGTCCACCATCCTCATCTCCTGCTGCTCTCCCTGCCATTCACTAGATCTCAGCCACACCAGCGTTTTGTTTTTGCTTTTTTTTTTTTTTTTTTTTTTCTTTTCTTTCTCAAACTCTCCAAATTTGTTCCCATCATAGAGACTTTGTGATTGCTTTTCTTTCTGGCTGGAAAGATCTTCCCCCAGGTCTTCCCTATGGCGGGTTCCTTGTCACTTGTGTCTAGATGTAAATGACACCACCTCAGATAGGCCATGGCCCTGTTTGACATTGGACACCTCCTTTCATCCATATCACTGCATTTATTTTCTTCATAATATTTCTGGCTGTCTAGAGTATTCCTCTTTTACTTGTTCATTAAGCTCTATGAAAGGAGAGCCCTCATCTGTCTTCTTCCTTTTGAAGTGTGCCTGGCACACAATAGGCACTCAGAAAATATTGGTTGAATTGGAAATGTGGACAAATGTTTGTTCTGTTTCCTTTCTTCAGAACCAAATGATGTCATTGATGATTATGTGCACACTGCTGCTTTTTTATCATAAAGTCCTGCCGAAATTTTGAAAGATGAGGAACTAAGTACTTGGGGGGTTATTTTAAGCATTGGATCATTTGTTCATCTTCAACAGTCAGGGAAAGAAATGTAGTCATACTGTACTTTACCTTTATCTGAAGGGCCTGACTTGTCCAAATCCTTAGTAAACTGATTAGAAAATGGAGAGAGAGACAAAAAAAAAAAAACAAAAAAAAAACTTTTCTATTTCCCTTTCAACCTGAGTCTCTGTAGATTGGCATGCCTCACAGTTGGAGAAGTATTGGAGTAATATACAGTAAAATCAGAATCACCCTTGTATACCACTCATTTCATTAAAACTCAGAACTGAAACCTGCATGGAAGAAAGAAGTTGATAAAGCCTTTGGGTTTATCCTTTCACCTGTTCCAGGAAATGAATGAACTGGATTGCCAGATTCATATTGTGCAGGTCTGTTTGTAGTTCAATGAGCTGAAGCTTTTTCAGTAAAGAAAGGAATACCTACATGAGTAACAAAATGAGGGCTCTATTATGTAACCTCAGTAAAATTGCAACATCGTAATAAGATAGTATTATATTACAACAAATTAAAACCAGTAATATTTTCATAATTGGGACAAAATGCAAACCAGTGAATTTGGATAAGCATTTATAATTGTAGGTATTTATATTCTGTCTCTTGGTTTTGTCGGACAGTGTTTCTTTCACTAGTCTTTACAGAGTTCATTTCTAACTTACTAGATTGCCTATTTGCTAAGAATTTAAAGTTCAGTTGAAAATTGTGAATCATTTCCTAATAGAAACTGTAGGTTAAGCTGGTACGTAAGTATCTTTATGCCTTATCCTATCTGAAATAGAGAAATTATCTTATGATCGCTGTTACAGAAAAACTTCCAAACTACAACTCAGGATTCTGATTATATTTTCCGTCAACCCCAGAATTCCCAGGTGAGAGTGGAATAAGAAAGCACAGATACTCAAGGGACCCAGGGACCACCTCAGGGATGCAGATGAGGGGATAGGCAGGTGCCAGACCCTGCTGGCAGGTGAATGGGGTCAGGAGAGATGGAATGGCCACAGCAGAAGCATCAGCAAGGGCAGTCGTAGTGGTGAGAAGCCTGGTCATACTAGGGTGATGAAGGAAGTATAGATGATGCTTACAGTACTAGTGACAATGACTTAGAGATGAAGTGGGCAAAAGATCATGCCTATATATCAGTTATTTGCAAATTGCATGTTTGTACATAAATAATTCTTAATAGGGATATATTAATTGATAATTCAGATGATTTCTAAAATCAGAAAAGCTTAAATGACTAGGGCTTCTCAGTATGACTTATAGTAAGTCAGTATTTGTTTCCACATGTTCATTAGAAAGCCAATTTGTGCACTAATTTGACTATTAAAATTATATTGCTAACTTATGTTGCATGTGTATAATGTTTCAACAATCAGAAAAAATGTCAGCTGGTTATTTTGATGGTAGAATGTGAATCAAATGGCTTGTGAGATTTGAGAAAAGCTCAGGAAAGCAGGATTTTCCTATTTTGCTATTTTAAGGTTTTTTTCTTAAATAAATGATAGGCTTGAAGTGGAGTCATTCATTTAGAAGGTTAAAAAAGCCACAAATTTATTTTAAGGTTATTGATGTTTTTTATTTTATTTTTTATCACAGTATTATGTATACAAAAGTCAAGGCAGTATATAGTTTATCATGAAACTCGGTTGTCCCTGACCCTCTCTTCCTCTACCTCAAGTCTTACTCTCCAAAGGCAATTACTTTTACTTCTTTTAAGTATTTCCTCTTTAATAGTATCTGTATTTGTAAATAAGTAATATTTACATAATTTTCATTGACTTGACTTTGATTTTTGAAATTCTGAATTGACTTTACATTATGGAAGATGAGAAACTTCTTTCAACCACCGGCCCCCATTCACAACTCCCCCTTATAATCGTATCTCAAGTTTTTGAATTAACTAATCCTTACTGTTTTCATCATTATGACTACAGAAGTACTGTTTCCAACCGGCCAACGTATCACACTGTAATTACATGTACTTTTGTGCTGCACATCTTCTGCTTGCTGCTCTGGTGACATGCTCCATCCTTTTCTACCTTACCTGTGCCCTGGAGCCTGACCTGGCAGGCTAATACATTTGTACCAATATTTTTTTCCTCCTCTGTAGTAAATAATTGCCTCCTCCTTTAATTTGCTGAGTCTTCAGTATACTCCTCACTAATCTTTTCCACACACTCTTCTGTAGAACTCTAAAGCCCTATCTTGATGGTTAAGCCTAATGAAAAACATCAGGAAATCCATCCTTGTGATTCTGCTTCCCCTCCCCTCCCCTTTCTTGCAGATCATCCTACTAGAGCCTCCATTGCCCCACTCTCCTCTGATCAAAATGCTCTCTACTTCTGGTTAACTTCCCTGTTTCCTGGGTCCCGTGACCTCTTTGGAGCCTGACTCCTTTTTGGTGGTTCTTATTCTGCAGTCATTGCCTGTGAAAAGCTCAGTGGGAATTAAAAAAAAATTTTGAGACCATGAAATCTTTTTTTCTGTCCTCAGACTAGATTGTTGTTCTCCCTCAGACTAGATTGTTGTTCTCCCTTAGAAGGTTTATTATGGCCATAGACTTTCATTTTCAGACCATGCTTTCCAGCAGGCCTTCACTGTGCCTGCTGTCCTCAAAACTACAAGCTTACTCGTTTGCCATCTTGAGACAGTAATCCTCCTTTCCTCTCCAGGAGTGGGTAGGGTGAGAGCACTGGGAGGAAGAAGAGGCTTCTGAATGATTGTTGCACAGATTTTCATCCAGTCTTCCAGTTTTTCGTCCCTGTCTGATATATCTGATCCTTTCAATTCTTGAACCTTTCCAGAGTTATGTCATATAAGTTATCTTGCTTCTTGCCACCTTCCTCCATGTGTTCCACTGTTTTAAGCAAGTCAGCCCTTGTCTGTTTTCTTTTCATTGTTCAGCATTTCTAGTGTAGTATTTTTTTATCCTAGCATACTCTAAAAATACTTTATTTTATAGTCATTTTGGGGGAAAGGGTGAGAAAATTTAAGCTGCTGAGTTTAACTGGATGTCTTTCATGTTATTTAAAATATGAAGGAGGCAAAATATAGTTAGATTCATAATTGAAATGCTTCTCTGAAATAAAGTTTTTTAAAGAAATTAATTCTACACTTAATACAAGCAGAGGCTGAATAGAGCACTGACAGGCTCTCAAATTAACCAGTAAATTTATGTATTAGAAGTAACACGGGTTTATCGTATAGATTTTTCTAATAAGAGTAAGAGTAGGGATCCCTGGGTGGTGCAGCGGTTTGGTGCCTGCCTTTGGCCCAGGGCGCGATCCTGGAGACCCGGGATCGAATCCCACGTCGGGCTCCCAGTGCATGGAGCCTGCTTCTCCCTCTGCCTGTGTCTCTGCCTCTCTCTCTCTCTGTGTGACTATCATAAGTAAATAAAAATTAAAAAAAAAAAAAAAAAAAGAGTAAGAGTAATTTTTTCCCCTAATCTAGCAAGCCCAAATTGGGTCAAAGCATACCAAATATTAGTGCTCTGAAATTAATTTTTTTCCTGATACATGAAATATCTAGCATTTTTAAATTTTTGAAATGGAAAGAAGATATTTGGGTAAAACATTTTTTGCCTTTTAGAGATACGTGGCTAAGGAAAAAACCCAAGTGAAGCAACATTAATAACAAACTCTTAGATACCTACCAGGCTCTTGTTACTAGAAATTTAATTCATTTTCAACAACATATGCAATGGAAACTAAGACTACAATTTACACATATGACTTAATTTCTACTTTTATATGTTTGCGTGTCCAAATTACTCTTAGTTAATTCATTTAGTTATTTGTGTTTCGGAGACTTTAAGGATATGTACTGTTTATATCTATTCCACACTTCTGTAGAAGCTCAGTAAATGTTTAGATAAAGCAATCACATTTTATATATCTAGCATAATGCTTTGAACATAGTGAAGCTTAATAAATTTGTCAAATCAATCAAAGAATATCCTTAGCTTTCTAAATGTCCCTTAAGATCTTTGAATATGAAATAGACCAGATTTAGCCAAGTTATGATAGCACTGCATAAACACTTCTTGATTTTGAAAAGCAGTTTTTAGGGTAGCAATAGCAAATGAGATGCTTCCTTGTTTGATATTTTATTGTTTTAAAAAAGATAAATTCTACCTAAATGTATGCTACATATAATGAATATGCTATTACTAAACATTTTATTAACTTTACTAGAGCATGAAATCCTGGAATAACTTGTACTGTTACATATATAGGGTTTTCTATTTTAAATGACATAGGGGAAGCTGGGGGTATGCTTTGATTAATATGTTTATGCTCTTTCCAGGAAACATTTTAATTCATAGTACTCACCAATTTCCAATGAGTTTACCTTGTATTTGATTATTATTCTATAGCTAGACAAAAATCTTAAACTCTGCAAGTATTTGGGGTTAGTGATGAAAGGTAGCAGTAAACTTGTAAAATTTAGGATTTTAACAATTCTATAAAATGCACAACATGTAGTGGAGTATTTGATAAAGACATTGGGAAGAAAACATTATTAATGACTCACCAGGCCATTTGATTATGATACATGATCTAAAGAGTTTTGGCCAACAAGAATCTTATCTGTTTTAAATGCTTACTGTAGAGTCTATTAGTGTTCCCTTTATGTGTGAACAAACTAAATGCTTTGGTTCTGAAGGTACTATTAATTATGTAATGACACCTTGATGGCTGTATCAGCTGAGAAGCTTTTCTCCATTAGATAGCATCAGGAAGAGATTTTTCTCTATAAATGAAACCTCTAAAAAAAGCCTTCACATTTCAAGTTAGAGCTATATTCAGTTTATAAGATTGTAAAGATAGTTTTATTATCTATCGCAGTAATGACTGGGCTTGTTAAAATACCAGTGAGAGATATGCCAAAATACTAAAAGCAATTTATAGAACAGTGTTACATGTCTTATTCATTGTTGGATGCTGACCATGTAGTTCATATTTCTACTATTTCTGTAAACATCAGAACTATATAAATCTGTTTCAATTTTTTAAATTCCTTATAATGAGGTTTTCAACAGTGTTTCCTGAGAGCGCTGATTATAACATGTGTCTGTGAATCTCAAGCCCCTAAACTAGAGTCTTAGAGGTAGGATGTTCTTAAAAACTGACAGAGGAATATTATTATTCACTTCCTCAGAGTGGTAATCAGTTACTCTTTCATAAAATATTATTATTATTAAATATAAATTTAATAGTTATAAAATTAAAAATAAATATGAAGTGTTAAATACGAAAAGGATTTAAATAGAACGATTACTATTATTTCCATTTTTTAATAATTGAGGAAAAATTTATGCTTTATGGGACATTTTCTTAATTGCTGTTTTAATGTTCTGAACATTATTTGAGTTCTCTTCAATAAATTCCAAACAGCCTACACTTCAATATTGTAAGTATTTAATCAATCAAATACATTCACCAAATCTATGCCCAGGTGAAACAATAGGCTTCATATTTATTTTGGAATCTGTCCTTTTCATTAAGGACTACATAGGATATTCCAACAATTGGGTGAGAGCCACTAATGAAATTAATATGAATAACTTAAATAATAAAATAGGGGGCAGTCCAGGTGGCTCAGCAGTTTAGTGCCACCTTCAGCCCAGGGCGTGATCCTGGAGACCCGGGATCGAGTCCCATTGGGCTCCCTGCATGGAGCCTGCTTCTCCCTCTGCCTGTGCCTCTGCCTCCCTCTCTCTCCCTGTCTGTCTCTCATGAATAAATAGATAAAATCTTTAAAAAAAAAAAAGGAAATTATTTTATATTAAACTCTGTGCTACTAGGGAAGATGGATGAATATTGATGTGACTTAAGTGTGATATTAGCTGATTTAGTTTTAAATGCTTTAAATAGACTTCTCATATTCAAATTTTACCATTTATCTTTCTGTTGAATAATACTGAGGCATTTTATGGGAGAATAAATGTGTTTTTGACTTTATTTAATCATTGAATCCTCCCATGATAAAAGTCTAATGAAAATGCAGCTTTTCTAAGGTAATGTTTTTTGTTTTGTTTTGTTTTCATTAATCAATATTTCGTAGGCAATCCCAGAATGACCCAGTGCTGGAGTCATTATATAACCGTTGCAAAGCACCTATTAGATCTAAGCATAGAGAGATGTAAGATAATATGTTTGTAATGATTGAAAAGACTGGGAATCTCAAAAAAGAAATAGGAACTCTGAAGAAGAACCAAATGTAAATTTTACGACTGAAGAATATAGTACTGGAAGTAAAAAATTGGCTGGTTTTAAGCAGCCTTCAATGGATAGCAGAATGAAGACAATAAAAATCATCCAATCTCAGGAAAAGAGAGAAAAACTTTTTTTTTTTTTTTTTTAAGTGAAGAGAGCTTCAGATCCTGGGATACAATTTCAAAACATCCAACACATGGGTAAATGGAATCCCAGATGGAAAAGAAAATGAATAAATAATGGCAGAAAACCTATCAAACTTGGTAAAAGATGCAAACTTACAGATTTATAGGTTAAACAATCTCAACAACCTGTTTGGATTTTTGTTGTTGAGTTTTAAGAGTACTCTATATATTCTGGATTTTAATCTCTTAGCAGATAAAGGGTTTGCAAATATTGCATTCTATTGGTTATCTTTTTTACTTTGTTAATAGAGTCTTGATAGATAAAATTTTACATTTTCATGGAGTTCAATTTATTTACTTTCTCTTTGCTGCTTGTGTCTTTGATGTCTTTTCTAAAAAATCATCACCTAATCCAGTGTCACGAAGATTTTACTCTTTTTTTCTTTTAAGAGTTTTTTTTTTTAATAGATTTAGATTAGGTCTTACATTTAGGTCTGTGATCCATTTTGAATTAATTTTTTCATATGGTATTAAGAATTCAGTTTCGTTCCTTTGCCAATTTTTCCTGGCAAAATCTAATCTCTTTGTTTCTCTCTATTCTAATCTTGATTATTTTGCTCCCTCTGCTAGTTTTGGATTTAGTTCTTTTTCTAGTTCCTGAAGTTGTAACATTAGACTGATTCTTGGGGGGGGGGGGGTTGTTTTTGGTTTTTAGATTTTATTCATGAGAGACACAGAGAGGCAGAGACATAGGCTGAGGGAAGAGCAGGTTCCCTGCGGGGATCCCCTTGTTGGACTTGATCCCAGGGCTTTGAGACCCCGCCCTGAGCTGGTGGCAGACACACAACTGCTCAGCTACCCGGACATCCCTAGACTGTTGATTTTGAATCTTGTTTCCTACTGAAAGTATTTATAACCATAAATTTCCTTCTGAACACTGCTTTCACTGTGTCCCATAAGTTTTGGTATGTATATTTTATCGTCTTTTTTGTCTTTAAATATTTTCTAATTTCCCATATGGTTTCTTCCTTGATCTGTTGGTTGTTTAAGAGTGCATTGTTTAATTTCTACAAATTTGTGAATTTTCCTATTTTATTTCTGTTACTGATTTTTTGTTTTTAAGATTTTATTTATTTATTCATGAGAGACCGAGGAGAGAAAGAAAGAGGGAGGCTCCGTGCAGGGAGTCCGATTAGAGATTCAATCCCGGGACTTCAGGATCACGCCCTGGGCTGAAGGCAGGTGCTAAACGGCTGAGCCACCCAGGGATCCCCTGTTACTGATTTTTAGCTTGCAGTCAGAGAAAATACTTTGTATGATATCTATTTTTAAATCAATTGTGATTTAATTTGTGGTCTATCATATGGTCTGTCCCTGAAAACATCCATGTACACATGAGAAGAATATGTTTCTGTATTGGATGAGCTGCTTTGTATATGTTTGTTAGGTCTGGTTGGTGTATTGTGTTTAGTTGTCTGTTTCCTTACTTATCTTCTGTCTGATTGTTCCATTATTAAAGGAAAACATTGAGGTCTCCAGATTGAGATAAAACAATATCCAAGGGCCTTGAGAAGTATTAAAACAATGAAATTCTTGGTTTTGATGACTGGCAAAGAATTTGAGGCTGCATTAGTAGCAGGTACATAGGCAAATAAGTGAACAAAAAAAACAAAAGGCAGTCATTCTCCCTGTGGGTGGAGGCGATTATGCAGAAAAGGGTTGGTGTTGGTAATAATAGTGCAGTATAAGGCTCAGCTGCCAATAGCTTTGACGTGTTTGAAGTATTGGAAACACTAAATAGTGATGTAACTGAAATTACAATATAACAGTTTTGGAAGGAGGAGCAGAGTCCTTGTGTGGGTGGTGGAAGGGGACAGGGAACTAAATATCTCTAAAGGGCAGTAATTAATAGGAATAGCTGAAAGCTTTTAACAAAAAGCATCAGCATATAGACAGATATAGAAATAAATATGAAATGAAAGGTAGCAATGATCATAGAACTGAGTGAGACGTGACATAGGAGATTAGTGTTATAAGATATTTATATGGCTTTTTTAAATAGTAAAAACCACGATAGTTTGTTTAAAATTGATTAAGCCATAAAAATTATCGATCTCTAACCCATAATTCTTATATTTAATATTTTTAAAGATAATCAGATGAAAAAGTATGAATGTACTGTCATTATATATGCTAAGCTGGTATAAGTAAATAAAGTCATTGAGTCACTATGACTATTTTTTTTTTAAAAGAATGGCATTCAATGGTAAAGATAAATGACAGAGGTTAAGAGATTTAATTAAAATACATTCATTCAATTCATTTTACTATTTTCTGACTTATTTTAGGTAGATACTATAAATGAGTTATAACTTACCTGTGTATAATTAGGACAGTTCATCTGTTCATTCATATGATATATATCATGTTCCTGGTGATAATAAATTTTGAAGAATGGTGGTGTTCTTTTCATTTTTTTAAATTAAAAAAATTTGGAGTTCATCAGACAGTATATTTTTAAAAGTTTATTTAAATTCAATTTAGTTAACATATATTATTCATTTTGGGGGTAGAATGTAGTGACTGATCCATTGCATATAACATCTAGTGCTCGTTATTTCAACGTGTCCTCCTTAATGCCCATCACCCAATTACCCCATTCCTCCACTCACCCCTTCTCTGATAACCCTCAGTTGGTTTCCTATGCTAAGAGTCTCTTATAGTTTGTACCCCTGTTTTTATCTTATTTTTCTTTCCCTTCCCCTATGTTCATCTGTTTTGTTTCTTAAATCCACTGTTTTGTTTCTTAAATCCACATATGCATGAAATCATATATTTCTTTCTCTGACTTATTTTGCTTACTATAATACCATCTCTTTCTATCCACATCATTGCAAATGGCAATATTTCATTCTTTTTGATGGCTAAGTAATATACCATTGTGTATATATATCACATCTTCTTTATCCGTTGATCTGTTGATAGACATCTGGGCCCTTCCCATATTTTGACTATTATGGATTTTGCTGTTATAAATACCAGGGTGCATGTGCCCCTTCAAATCACTATTTTTGTCTCCTTTAGATAAATACCCAGTAGTGCAATTGCTGGGTCATAGGGCAGCTCTTTTTTTAAGTTTTTGAGGAGCCCCCATACTGTTTCCCAGAGTGGCTGCACCAGCTTGCATTCCCACCAGTACGGTAAGAGAGTTCCCCTTTCTCCACATCCTTGCCAACATCTATTGTTTCCTGAGTTGTTAATTTTAGCCATTTTGACAGATGTAGAGGGTAGTATCTCATTGTGGTTTGGATTTGTATGTCTCTGATGCCGAGTGATGGGGAGCATTTTTTCGTATGTCCATTAATCATTTGTGTATCTTCTTTGGAGATGTGTTTGTTCATGTCTTCTGCCCATTTCTTGACTAATTTTTTTGTTTTTTGAGATGTTGAAGTTGATAAGTTCTTTATAGATTTTGGATAGTAAAAAAAAAAAAAAGATTTTGGATAGTAGCCCTTTATCTGATATGTAATTATTGAATATCTTTTATTCTGTAGGTTGCTTTTTAGTTTTGCTGATTGTTTCCTATGCTGTGCAGGCTTTTTTGATGAAGTCTTAATAGTTCATTTTTGCTTTTGTTTCCCTTGCCCCTGGAGATGTGTCTAGCAAGAAGTTGCTGTGGTTGAGGTCAAAGAGGTTGCAGCCTATGTTCTTCTAGGATTTTGATGGACTCCTGTCTCATATTTAGGTCTTTTTCCATTTTGAACTTATTTTTGTATATAGTTTTTAAAAAGTGGTCCAGTTTCATTGTGAAGAATGGTTTTAGAGTAATAGTCCTTGGCAGATTTCCTACAGTATATTACCATAGACAAAGAAATTTGTTCTCCAGAATTAGTATCTACATGGAGTCAGAAAAAGGTGAAGGCCTTTTAACTTGCTAAATGACTAATTTAAGTTTTAACTAAATTTAGTTAAAACCTGCCCACATATTTTCCTGATAATAAATAAACCGATCTCTTAAACTTGAATTTGGTAAAGGTATTCATTTTGTGAGTTTAGTAATTTTCTCTTCACGAATGTTTTAGTTTTTCTGATAGTCACATTGTAGGATATTTTGCACAAACATCATTTATATCTGTGTAAGAGTATACATTATTAATGTGTTCAGAAGAAAAATGAAAGTCATTTAACATAACATTTTTTCATTTTCTTTTGGTTTTGCTACTTACCTTGATAACCTATATTCAGTACAAGTAACCTTGGAGCTTAAATAAAAGCCTTCAAGAGAAATAGAATTATTCTACGTTTAGTGGAGAAATGAAAAGGAATAGCATGATTTGTTTTAATTGTTCTCCTACATTTGTAAAATAGTTCATATGTTATATGTTTTTATAGAAAGGTGAATGTGCATATTTTACCTCATAACAGTGCTTTGGTGAAGCAGAAAAGATGATGAGGTGCTAAGTAATTTGGAATGGTTTTGGTTTGTAGTTGTCCTTTTTTTCCTTTATTACTTTTTTTAATTGTAAAATATATGTCACAAAATTTGACATTTTTACTGTTTAAAATGTACAATTCAGTGGCATTAATTATACTTACAATGTTGTACAACCATCACCACCATCTATTTCCAGAACTTTTCTTCACCCCATACAGAAACTCTCCACTCGTAAAGCATTGACTCCCCATCACTCCTTCCCATCAGCCCCTGACATGTCTAATTTATTTTCTCTTTTTATGAATTTGCATATTCTCAGTATTTCATATAAGTGGGATCATACAGTATTTGTTCTTTTCTGTCTGGCCTGTTTGACTTAGTATAATATTTTCAAGGTTCGTCCTAATTGTAGTAAGTATCAAAACTTCATTCCTTCTTTTTTTCCCTTTTTTAAGTGAGCTCTATACTCAACATAGGACATGAACTCATGAGCCCAGGATCAAGAGCCACATGCTCCACCGACTAAGCCAGTCCAGTCCCCCTAGAACTTGGCTGGATAGTATTCTTTTGATCATTGTGAATAATGTTGTGGTGAACTTTGGTGTACGAATATGTTTGAGCCTCTGTTTTCAATTCTTCCTTTTAAAAATTTTTTTCTTTCTTTCTTTCTTTTTTTTTTTTTTTTTTACTTTTAAGGACAATGATGAGACTTGCTAATCTAGAGTAGGGGGAGTATTTGGGGAAAATACTGGAGAAAAAAAAATTGACAGCGTAAGATACAATAGGCTTGACTGCCTCACGTGACAGAAAACTAACTCAAGGAAAAACCAAAAGAAATTTATCATCCTGTATTTAAGTGAAAAGTCCTGTAATACTTTGATTCTCTAGCACTCTGTTTTTCCATTTTAGATTGTTCGTTCTTTACTTTATCTCATAAAGAATACCTTAAGAGGACAGTGACTCTTACCCAATAGAGCAGCGAATCTTAATCCTGAAACTAGTACTATCTATTTAACTAGGGGTAGAGGCCAACACTAGACACACATCTCTTTTTTTCAGGGAGATGTATACTCCTGACTGATGTGTCTTGGGCCATGTGCCTACCTCAGGAGGCAGGATAGGGGGAGGTCAGCTGTAGTAGAACCACACTGGACAAGAGTGGCAAACAGTAGAGGCTCTGTCAGTAAAGATTGCACTACATAGTGAAAAATTCTTCCTGTCAAAATCAACAGATTGAAAAGATTCTGTTAAATATGGTTATCTGGGATCTCTTTGCTTTTCATTTTCAATTGAGCTAATAGAATAATAGAGTTTTTAAATATTTGTAAACCTTAACAGTATCTGCTTTACAGACATTAAGACCTGTTCCTGATCTTAAAAGTTCTCGTCACAAGAAAAATAAATGTAGCTGTATGTGATGATGGATGTTGGACTTAGTGTGGTGATCATTTCACAATATATAGAAATGTCATCATTATGTTGTACATCTAAATGTACATACATACTAATGTAATAGCAGCTATACCTCAATTTTAAAAAAAATCTTCAAATTACTCTTTAAAAAAATGCACAGCTGCTAATGAGCAAAACTAAGATTCAGCCCCAGATCTCTGTGACTCCCAAACTATGTATTTGTCTGCTATGATCTAATTTAATTTACTCTGAAACACAATAAACTCTGTATATCTTCCCTAGAACAATCCGAAAAATGGCTAATTTCATACCTATTTCTAGAAAGGGCACTCAGGTAACTTGCCCAGCAAATTCCTGACCCAGACAGCCCTGGGGCACAATCAGTCCTTACAGCTGCCCCTGATAACCTCGAAGCAAGGTGTCTTTTGTGTAAATGAAGGCACTTATGCTTCAAGTGTTTTCCTGTGCCTCTGAAATCTCAATAAAGAACGTTGTATGGGAAAAAGAGAAAAATAGACATATTCCTATGATATCAACTTGAAAGAGACATGAAAAATTTGAGAAGTAACTGTTATCCTTGGAAATGTCAAGTCAATCAAAATAGCACTAGAGCTCAAACTATATAGTTGACCCTTCAACATCAGGGGTTTGAACTGGTAGGTCTACTTACCTGTGTTTGTGTGTTTTAATAAATACGGCACTATAGATGTGTTTTCTCTTCCTTATGATTTCCTTAATAACATTTTCTCTAGCTTCCTTTATTGTTAGAATACAGTATGTAATATGTGTAACATATAGAGTATGTGTTAATTGACTGTTTTCGTTTTTTCCATGAGGCTTCTGGTCAACAGTAGGCTATTAGTAATTGAGCCTTTGGGGGAGTCCTAGATTGTACAGCGATTTTTTAACTGGGAAGAGGTCAGTGCCCCTAAATTTTGTATTTTTCAAGGGTCAACTGTAATTGTTAATGTCTCTGCGTACCTTGATAATTCTGAGTTGACCCTTTTTGTTAGCGCTTTTGTTTCATTTATATGGAGTGGTTATTGTTATTGAAATGGCTTTACTGAAATGTTTATGTCACCATTGTTTTAGTTGTTACTTGAATTAGTCTTATTGGTGTATCAAATTGCACCTAAATTATTATGTAGTCATTTAACTTTAATTTTCCTTTTTCCTTACCTAGAATGTTTAAAACACACATGCAAGGATTACTAAAATATTCATTATGCTCTGTGAAGGTTACTTTAATGTAGGTGATTGACTCTTAAATGTTGCCTCTTGGCTAAATCAGAATTGTGAATTACCGAATTCAAATATAAAAATATGGTAATAATTATGCCCTGCACTGATAACCTTTGGAAAATGTTTTATAGTTCATCAGTCATGGACTGTATAAATAGTAATCTCTATCCCTTGAAAACAGTTTACTCAGATATAGGCAATTAAGTGTTGGAGCTACCCATAGCTTTTCTGTGCAAGCATGACTTGGGTCACATTCTCGCATAAGGAAACACACTGAAAACTCCTACTAAAGAGAGCTCCCTTTCTTTGTTAGTGGCTTCTTTGAACTGAGTGGAATTTCCAAACTGTTACTGGTAACTGAAGATCATCATTTTTTAGGAATAGAAAGAGGGAAATTTATGCACGTAAAAACAAGCTACTCTCTCAAGACAAATATACCAGAGATCATGCACACAAGTCAATTCTGAGCCTTGAAAAGAATCCCCTTTGCAGGTCTACATAGGCCATCCTGGTTGTAGATATCCCAATAGAAACAAAATTGCATAAAACCAAAATTGATTAGTTATTGTTTTAAATTTTGTTTTACATTTCAGAGTCACCTTTTGTATTCTCTCAGGCTTGTGGGTTTCTGGATTTGAACTATTTTTTGTCTATTTGCAAAAAATTTAATACAAAGCACTGAAGTGCTTATTACTAATGTTTTTTAGGCCTGCTTATTAGTTAAACCATCTAATGAGAGCAGGGACCAGATTTTCTTTAATTATTTATCATTGGTTTTTTGGCATAGTGCCTGGCATTTGTAGGCATTCTGTCTAATAATAGCTAAGGTCTATTCAGTTGGGTTTGTGTGCCAGAATGTTATGCACAGATGACTTTATTTAATCCTCACAATATCTTTATGTGATTGATTTGATTCCTGTGTTGATTTTAGAGATAAGGAAGCTGAGCTTAGTGAAATATTTTGCCTGAGGTCTCAGAGCAGCGATCAATATACTTGGGATTTAGAGCCTGGACTTCACCCCAGAACTCTTTACTACATTATACTGTGTTTATAAATGGTTCGATAAAGGAAGGAGCTGGGATATATTCTGCTGTGCCGCTTGGTTCAGTTTTCAGCCTTACACTCCAATTTTCATTAGAATGGAGGTTAAGAAATACAGTGATACTTCTGGTACAGTTCTCTCTACCACTGGCTAACTCTTCTGTCCTAACTTGCCTCTTTCCATAATTTAAGCCACTAACCAGTCAGAGGAATTCAGTTTAATTCAGTGTTTGGTTAAGCATGTACACTGTTCATAACAATGTGCTGGGTCTTCTGAGAGATGATTAATATGTGGGAATTTGCAGCCTTTTGTTACTACATATATACATGTAGGGTGTGGCTGGTTCTAGGTGAGTAGAAAAAGTAAAAAGTATAAATAAAATCTGAGTATTGCAAGAGTTTAATTTTAAGTAATGGAAGTTTCTTAGACTGTGTCTTGGATGATGAGTAATGTGTGCTTGGTGAGCACAGTCCAGACAAAACTCTTTCTACCAGGGATTAGTTTGTGAATATTTCACAGCTGTACTCCTCAGTAACAGTGCTCATTAAAATAATAATATTGAAAGATAAATCTGTCAAGGTGCCAAATTTGGTTTAGGAAACATCCTTTACAATTTAATACAGTAGCTTTGGGTAATGTGAAAGAATGGTGAGGTGAGCTGTGTGGACCTTTTCACATGTAATCATCATCACAAAATATATATGTGTGAAGAATTCTCCCTAAATAAGTAAAATCTTATTAAAGCAGTGATGACATTCATTAATAGATGACCATCAGAAAAAGTAAAATTTGGTGCTTTTTAATGAATATCTTAAATTATTAGGTACTTGTAGATTTTCTTTGTTATGTGTTATATGAATATGTTCTTCCTTTTAAGCCTTTCTGCTGTGGTCTAAAACATCATTATTTATGTTAATAATATAGTTTTCTCAGAACATGTCAGGGTAACTGCACTTCAAAACCTATGGGTTGACAGATTTTTTAAAGTTACTATGTTAATTATATACCACAGAGAAATTTTAGACTCATATGAATAAACATTGCTGAAAAATAAAGTACAAAAAAAAAGGAAAGCTAAATTTAAAAAAATTTTAAGGAATAATGTAATATGTATCAGTTCTTCTTGATTAATCCACTATACAAGTTGCTTTCTGTACCTAAGCAGAAGACAAGATAGATCAGGCTCCACACAGGAGCCTGCTTCTCCCTCTGCCTGTGTCTCTGCCTCTCTCTCTCTCTCTCTGTCTCTCTCTGTGTGTCTCAAATAAAATCTTTAAAAAAAATTTAAAAATAAAACAAGATAGAAAAGGCTTCAAAATTATTTTGCCATCTGTAATGTAGTTATCCATAATCATAATTATCTTGTTGATATTAAAATATTAAGGTTTCTTTTTAATAGTGGCATTTTACTTAAATGTTAGCCACGATGAATATTTAACACATACACAGCTTATATTCTTTATGTTAAAATATTCATAATCTCCAGAAATATAGAAACTTCAAGTCTGGTTAATTGTTCTTTAACTCTTACTAAAATTATGCACATGCATCCATCCTAGAGAGCAGGTACATATAAAATATGGTAAAAAATAATCAAATATTTCTTTCTGACAAGTGATTTTCTGTACTTTGTGGAGTCAGCTTTGTGATATTTGCAATCATAGTTTAGTATGAAGAAGGTGTCAGAGGTTGACTGGAGTCTTCTCTAACCATATTTAGGACCAACTATAAAATTTGCAAGGATGGCTGGATTGATATCTGATGCAAAATTATCTTTATTAGAATTGAACTCTCTTTTTAGACCTTAAGATGTGAAAATAAAAAGTTTGCTAATTAAGAAAGGGTTCTAATTAGGTAATTTTTATGAAGGAAAGCAATGGTAACTATGTAAAGTAATAGATATGTTAATTAGCTTGATTCTGATGATCATTTCACAGTGTATACATATATCAAAACATCAAGATTTATACCTTAAATAAATACTAATTTGATTCGTTAGTTATAGCTCCATAAAACCCATAAAGCCATTTTTAAAGAGAGAAAAGGGAAAGAAAGATGACGAGTGGAGGGTGCTTTAAAAAAAAAAAAAAAGGAAAGAAAGATGAATGAGTGAATCGAAAGCCAGGAGTGGTTCAGAGTACAGCATCTGAGTAAACTGTGTGTGTTAAATACCATTAAAGTAATTTTCATCCAGTGTTTTCATTGTAGTGAATATCTTAATTCTGCTCAAATGTAATTAATTAGTGCATACAGTACCTATAGTATCATAGAAGTACAGCCAAATATAGAAGGTAGGATCCTTCTAATTAAAGTGCATCATACATTTTTGAGGACCTACCATGTGTTAAGTAGTGCTCTAGACACTGGGGATTCTTTGGGAACAAAACAAAAAATTGCCTTCATGAAATTAAAATTCTAGCGGAAGATAGATAGTAAGCAATATAAAGAAATTATATATTTTAGGAGGTAATAAATGCTGTAGAGGAAAATTAAACAAGCTAGGGATTATAGGGGGGGGTAGAATGGGGAGGGGGTTGAATTTTCATGCTCAGGGGAGGCCTCACTGTGAAGATGACATTTTAAGTCCTGAAAGAATTGAGAGAATAAGCGATGAGTGTGTCTGAAGAGAGAGCATTCCAAGTGGAAGGAGAACTTGCCAAGACTCTTAAGAAGTGCCTGTGTGTTCATACCAAGGAGGCCAGTAAGACTGGCAGTGAGTGAGGGAAGACAGGAAGTCAGAGAGGTAAAGGGGATTGGGCTTTAAGAGCTGAAAGGTAGAAGACTCTGGATGGAGTAGAGTTGGAGAAGATGAGTTCAGTTATGTACACATTGAGTAGCCTATATATTAATGCATAAATTGGGAGAGGAGTTAAGGGAAGCCATCCAACTGGGGATATGAACCCAGAGGTCAGCAACGGGTAGATGATGGTATTTAAACCCATGGGACTCAGTGGAATCAGCAAGGAAGTTGAGAGAAATGAAGAGTTTCAAGGATATCCTTGAGGCACTTTGCATTTGATGGATCCAGCCAAGGAGAAGGAGTAGCCTAGAAATTGCCGTCACAAAAGCCAAGTGGGAAAATAGCTGATTTCAGGAAGGAGGGAGTGATTGGCTGCATCAGATGTTGCTGATAAGCCAAGTGATAGAAGGACTAAGGATTGTCCATTACATTTAACAACGTGAATGGCATTGATGACCTTGAGATCTAGTGGTATAATCACAAACCTAATTAGAGGAATAAGAGTTACAGTGAGTACAGCCAAGTCTTTTGAGTGCCTATTTTTTTTCTTTTAAAAGGAAATGGGTCAAGAAAGTTGTATATGTTTTAGATTTTTGTTGGTTGAAACAATGCTCCAGTAGAGAGGAAACATGATTTAGGGGAAAGAAGGAAGATTGTTGGAGTGGTGCCCTTGAGTAGGTGAAGTGTTTTCATATGAGTAGAAGAGGATGAGTGAAGTTTCAGACAGAAACACATTTGTTCAGAGAGTGAAGACTGCAAAGTTCGTGCAAGAATCTGGTAGCACAAATAGGTTATAGAGTGTAGAGAATGATATAGAAGGAAACTTAATTTTGTAGGTGGTGGGGATGCTGTTGCAGAGTTCTGAGTAAGAGACCGATCAAATATTCATTTGAGACAATTGGTCTGGCACAAGTGGACAAGATAAATAGGGAATGGAAAGACTGTGTAAGGAGACAAAGTAGAAGGTCACTTCAATGAAGTTTGAATGATGAGAAAACAGCGAAATGCCAAGGGCCTTAAGTAGTAAAAGACTGCGTAAAAAAAAAATTGGAAATGTATGAACTCTTGGGGTAAAAATGAGCGCGAGGTGCCTGAGGTGTCCATCCTGGGAATTGACAAATGTCACAGGTAAAGAACATTTACAATAAAGAATGACAACTGAAACTTAACCTAATTGTGTGTGTGTATGTGTATTCTAGTTATCAAGGCTAATTAAGAATATAAGATATTAATTATCCATTATGTCAGTAAGTGCTTAAGGCCTAGTTAACAGTTGTTAAGATCTGCCTCCGTCTCGTTTGACCCCTCTTGATTATCATTATTATATACTATTATTTTTTATAATTTGGCTACGGTCTTACTCTACTGTATTTCTTTATATCTTTTACTCTTAACTAAGAGCAGTGTTGGCTTCTTACTCATATATGAAGAGGGTAGATAATAAATGTTAAAAGAATAATAAATGGCTTTTTTAAGTTTCTTGAAACAATTAGACTTTGAGACCGTTGAGATATTTGAGTGTGGAGAGTATATTGGATTATATTATGACATTATTTTTCTTTGGTGTGATAAAGGTTGTTGGGATATACGTGTGTGTGTATGTTTATGTTATGCATTGAGTTATGTCCTCAAAAATATTGAAGCCCCCACTCAATGTGATTGTACTTGGAAAAAGGACCTTTAGGAAGTACTTAAGGGTAGTCAGCTCATAAAGGTAGGACCTAATCTAATAGCACTCATGTTTCCTAAAAGAAAATGAAGAGACTCCACAGGGATTTCTCTAAAAACACATGCAGAGAAAAGGTTACAGGAGGACACAGTGAGAAATTGGCCATCTGCGAAGCAGGAGGAGAGATGTCACCAGACACCAACCCTGCTGGTGACTTGGCTTTGGATTTCCAGCCTCTAGAACTGGGAGAATATAAATGTTTAAGCCACGTAGCCTCTGATACTTTGTTATGGCAGCTCAAGCAGACTAGTGTGGTAGGAGAAGGCTGTTTGTGTTCGCTTGTTTTTTTTTTATTTAAGTGGTGACTCTAGGTGAAGAGTGGCAAGCTTTTTCTATAGAGAGCCAGATAGTAAATACTTTAGGTTTTTCTTCTGATCTCTGTAACAAATACTCAACCTGACCATTTTAACATCAGAATAGCCACAGGTGTAAACAAATGGGCATGATTGTGTTCCAGTAACCCTTATAAATGGACACTGAAATTTGAATTTCATATAATTTTCACCTTAAGAAATTTTATTTTTTTATTGTTTTTGAGATTTGAAAAATGTAAAAGCCATATGGGCTAAACAAAAACATGGAGTAGGCAAGATCAGCCCCTGGGCCATAATTTGTAACCCCCGATCTAGTTGAAGAGTGAACACATGTTCATTGTGCTATATTTTGAACTTTTCTGTGAAATTATCAAAATTCTCATAATGGAAAGGTGGGGGAAGTGGATAATCTTAAGAAAAATAAAACCTAAAGTCCAGTTTCAAATTTGTTAGTCTTCACTGCTGGAACAAAGGATAATAAATTTCTCGAGAGAATACATTTCTGTAGTAAACTTGCATTTAGGGAAGAGACAGCAGTGGTTATGTAAAAGATAAGAGGGATAATCATAATTTATCATCCAATTGGGAATACTTTTTGAGAATGGAAAGGGGCATCGTTGGCAATTTAGCCAAGACATAAGGTACAAATCAAGATGTGTGGTTACCCTAGATGTGAGATTAAGAAAGTTATACTTATTTTCTAGGGCTGTCAAAACAAAGTACCACAAAGAAGGTAGCTTAAAACAATAGAAATTTATTCTCTCACAGTTCTGAAGTCTAGAAGCCTGAAATCAAGGTGTGTCCTGGATCATGCTCCCTCGGAAGGCTCTTAAAGAGTCCTTCCTTGCCTCTTCCAACTTCTGGTGGTTGCCAGCATCCTTGGCATTTGTAGGTTTCTAGATACTCCAGTTCCTATATCTCTCTTGTCATGTGCCATTTTTTTTCCTATGGGTTCTCTGTGTCTAAATCCCCCTCTAATTTTTTTTTTTTTTGTATAAAATCCCCAATCATTGGGTTTAGAGCCCACAATAGTCAGTATGACCTCATCTTAACTAAGTACATCTGTTTCCAGATAGAGACCTATTTCCAAATAATGTGATATTCTGAGGTTCTTTGGGGACACTGTTCAACCCAATACAAAATTTCATTTGGTTTGTGGTATAGCTGGTTTTGTTGTAAAAGAGCCTTTGCTATACTTAAGGAATGAGGGGAAGTAGCTAATACAATGAAGGAGATAACAGATGTGTTTTCCAGGCACATCTCTGATTTGTATTGAAAAAAAAAAAAAAAAGCCCTCAAACTAGGTCAAGTAAAAAGAAAGTCATCAAAAGGCTACAACAAAATTTTTTTTTTAATTTATTTTTTATTGGTGTTCAATTTACTAACATACAGAATAACACCCAGTGCCCGTCACCCATTCACTCCCACCCCCCGCCCTCCTCCCCTTCTACCACCCCTAGTTCGTTTCCCAGAGTTAGCAGTCTTTACGTTCTGTCTCCCTTTCTGATATTTCCCACACATTTCTTCTCCCTTCCCTTATATTCCCTTTCACTATTATTTATATTCCCCAAATGAATGAGAACATATAATGTTTGTCCTTCTCCAACTGACTTACTTCACTCAGCATAATACCCTCCAGTTCCATCCACGTTGAAGCAAATGGTGGGTATTTGTCATTTCTAATAGCTGAGTAAATATTCCATTGTATACATAAACCACATCTTCTTTATCCATTCATCAAAAGGCTACAACAAAATTTTATAGCATCCATGCACTGGGAATGATCTGTGTCTTGCCAAGCAGGGAGGGTTCTAGGAGAGAGGGTGTCCTAGAACTTGGAATCAGAACTGAGCTACTTCCTCTCTTTGAAGCTGCCTGTGTCATCTCCCTTCAGCCCCTTCATTTCCTGGCTTCTCTCTGCAGAAAGAGGAGAGGGATTGGTGTGCAAATGTTGACCGTGGAGTGCAGACCTCAGTCAATTAGGAACTAAGATTATTTACTCAGAGTGGATTGGGTATGGAATAGTTTTACCTCACAGGTATTTATTATGTTTTCAACATGCAGCATGTTTTGTTGTCCTCCCCATATGTCAAGAAGATCCTTCCATGCTTTTCTACAAAAGATAGTATCACTGTAGAATCATGAATGTCCTGGGGATCTGGCCTGAAGTAGTTCTCCATGAAGAATCTTGTGTCTACCCCACATACAGGAAAAACTGAAGTCTTATAGTTTATGCTGTTACATATGCATGTTTATTTTAATTTTTCCCCTTTCCCAAGAAACATGTTACATTAAAGCTCAAGATGTGCCATATCAACTGTTGGAGTTTTATACTGCCTAGGACAAGATTGTTATCCTGGGAGGGGGCGAGCATCCTTACACTCTGGATATGTGAATGTCATAATGTGGGAAGCGTGGCTGTGATCTCTTGTCATTATTTACATGCACAAGGACAGTGACAGTGATATTTCTGAATCCTAAGGGCTTTGCATGGTAGGTATTCAATGAGTGTTTAAATTGATATTTTTTATGCACGTTTCCTCATTCACACTTAGATGAAGGGTTTTTTGTACTTAAGCTATTTTCTTAGCCTTTGGAATAATTGAAAAATGAGAAACTGAAATTAGGGAAGAAGGAAAATATTTGAGATATACTGAGTAATGAGAAAGAGGGAAAGAAGAGGAGAAGGCTGCTTTGCTTTTGTCCTGGTTGTAAACACATACTTCTTCCTACCACTGCTTTGCACATGCTGTGTCCTCTGAATAAATATCCTTCCTTTCCCTTTCTTTCCGAGCTGACTCTTAAAATCTCTATTAATCATCCTTTCATCAGGGAAGACTCTTCTGACCACTTTGATTAGGTTGTATTCTCAAAAGTTCCATATGCTTCTCTGGTTTATTACATTCTAATTTTAGATTTACTTGTACATATTTGATTGATGTGTGCATTTTGCCCTAGAGCAGAACCTCTGAAGAGGGATCGTGTTTGGTTTTGCTACAGTGTAGTATATGACCCATAGCAGGTGCTCAATAACCATTTATTAAATGAATATATGACGCGTGACACACTAGACTGGTGTAATTAGAAGGAGGAATACTTATAATCTCATGAGATCATCCAAGGTGGAGAAGGAATAAAGCTATGTTTTTCTGTGCTGTATGTTACGGAAGATGATGGAACTGTTAGTACCTGTGCACACCCCAGTGAGAAGAACAACACACAGTCTTCTGTGTCCACCTTTATTATCTAAGTTATACTTCTTCCCTAGGACCATAACTACTGAATTGGGAAGCAAGAGGTACTAAGTTTATTAGTTACTTAAACAAGAACTTAAAAAAAATTTTTTTTTTTTTTTTTGTAGAGGTCAGGTTATTACTGTGTTCTTGATAAGTGGTTTTTAATATAAAATGATGGTTTGGGCCAAAGCTGACCCAACTGCCTGGTGAGGTATGGTCAGTATTCCAAAGGAACATTTATGGAAAACAGAACTAGTTTTAAAAGTTTTGCTCCTTACATGAAAAAATAAGATAATTAACCTTTATTGTTAATACCATTTAGTTTTAGAATGCCAGTGTGTGGAATTGGGATGGATGTATATATAGTCAAGCTAGCAACTGAATTTTCCATTCTCAGAATTAAGAGTTTAGCGGTAGCAAAAAGAAATTAATTTTGACTCTTACTTTCACTTTCCTTAACAATGAACAGGGAGATCTGTGTTTTTTATTGTTATAAAGGAAAGCACTGCTGGTCTTAATTTCTCAGAAAATTTCTTCCAGGTGAGCAAGAGCAAAGAAAAAATTCGATACATTTTGGTGCCTGATTACATTCAGTTGTATTCTTTATTATGTACTGCCCTACTTGAGGTGTGTCTCTGCCATAATGGAACTTAAAAGTCATACATAATTCATACTTCTTCAGTGAATGTTGCCTCTTCATAGTAGTTACTTAGGAATCTAGGCACATTCTGAAGATGGTGGTTTTTAAAATTTTCTTTTTTAATTTGCTTTTCAATTCCTAAGGCAAGTTCTTTTGAATATTTTCTGTTGTAGTAGATCTGTGTCCTTTGAGGATGATGAGATTCTTGGAAACAGGCAAGCATTTAGGAGACATTCTATGTCTTTTGAATTAAGGTACATGATCAAGCCTTCTTGATTACTTTCTTTCTTTAACTTTTTCATAGAAAATACGCTGTGAATCAGAGATTTGTCATGATGCAGTCAATCACTGAGCTCTTTATGTTACATATACTATTAAATTTCAAACTTTGACGACTCTGATTAATGTTTGTACTTGTGAAATTTGGCAGACTACGGTTATTTTTAAGTCAGCAATGTCCTCAGTTGTCATTTTGATGAACCAGCCCAGTCTTGATATTTTTAACCCTAGAACTTTTATGTTTTCTTTCTATATAATACTCAAAAATCCTGTTTCATCACTGGCTATTTTTAAGTTCTCTGTGAAAGATGACAATAAATGTCATGTCCTTTACTCACTAAAAAATGAAGGGCTAATTTTTTCAAAAGACTTTATGTGCAAGTTTTCTTTTAGAAGGAATCAATATACTTCTAACTTCTCCACCATGATTTCTTTCTGGAACCAAACCAGCTATCTGACCTTGCCCTGTGAATATTTTACTTCCTCCTGAGGGTGTATGTGTGACAGTTTTAAGGCATTCTTATTGTCTGCCCAGTTAAGACCTTGCTCTTGACATTTCTTCACTGTTTTCATGTTACTGTTAATTTGCCAATTTTAACTTTACTGAAAATTTTATATTCGCTTTTAGTCATTTTTATGCCAATATGATACATACAGAGGTCCTGTCCTACTTTTTCTATATTTACATGCCATTCCACTCTTCTTGCTTCCAATCTTCCCTTCTCCATAGGACTTCAATGTACCTATGTATTTAAGATTCAATGTATTTAAAGTATATTCTTTCCCATATAGTAACATTTTTTGATACATTTATGTATTCATTTTCCTACTACTGGTGAATTGAGGTGCCTCAAACTCCTAGCCTTTATAGACAGTTATACAATGAACGTCCTCTTAGATATCTCCATATAACCTCTGTGAGGGTATTTCTTGGGTATGTATCCAGGGATGGGATTTCAGGGCTTTAGGATATTATTTAATATTTTAATATTTTATCAGGTCTTTTCAGATTATTCTCAGAAGTGGATTCATATATTTTCATTCTGAGCATTTGTATATTATAAGGGTTTCCATTCCCAACTATCCCCCTGCCCCCCAATACTTTATATTATACAACTTTATACCCTTGGTCATCTGGTGGGTGTATATTATTATCTAGTTGTTTTAGATTTACATTACTCTGATTATTAAACACAATAGTTATTGAGAATTACGTTTCCATGTATGACTATCCAAATGCTTTACCCATTTCTCTCTTGGTTTTCCTGGCTTTTTCTGGCTGATTTGAAGGTATATCTTACGTGTTACATACATCAATTCCTCATAGTCTTCACTCCTGAAAATGTCTAACCCAAGTCTGTCACCTCCCTGTTAACCTCTTTGTTGATATAGTCAACAGTTTTTCCCTTCATTATTTGTGCATTTCAGATCTTTAAGATACTGTTTTACACTGAAGTTACAAGATGAATTCTTATATTTCTATTAGCTTATAGTTTTATCTTACACATTTAAGATTTACATTATTTTGAATATTTTTTTAATTTTCTATTTTTTTTAAGATTTTATTTATTTGTTCATGAGAATACACAGCGGGGGGGGAGCGGCAGAGACACAGGTACAGGGAGAAGCAGGCTCCATGCAGGGAGCCCGACGCGGGACTCGATCCAGGGTCTCCAGGATCACGCCCTGGGCTGAAGGCAGCGCTAAACCACTGAGCCACCTGGGCTGCCCATATTTTGAATATTTTTTATGGTATTAAAGTAGGGAATCCAATTCCCTTATATTTAGTTGGTTTTTCATTCACCAATTAAAATATGGTCTGTCATTTTCTATGGTTTGTTATGGTGTCTATACCATATGACAAGTGCATATATATCCATGAGTATGTTTATGACATGGAACTTTACTCTTAATCTTTAATAAGGTTTTTAAACTTCCCCCATAAAGATCCAGTGTATTCACTGTTCATTATTCATAGGTTCATTGTTAGGTATTGTTGTTCTTATTTTAAATGTTATCTAATTTTCTATCACATGTTCAACCTGTTTATTTTTGGTATAGAAAAAATATTAATAAAATTTACAGGCTAATTTGATTAACCCAAGACTGTGATACTGCTGCACACTAATGGAAGCAGGCATCCTTGCCCTAGTCTAAAACAGTAATGTCCAAAGCTGCTTCACTTAAGTATGATGTTTGCTGTAGCATTTGCTGTTTACTGTTTACTGGGCCATTGGAGTTCTTTTAGATATCTAGTTGTCTGAATTGGGTATTTTTATAATTAGGTGTGATAATACACATTTATAGAGTAGTCTTGAAAATGGTCTGGTCATGAAACCGTTTTATATTGGGGGAAGTGGAGAGATGATGGCGGTATAAGGTTTTAGATACTATTTCAACTTCTTAAATAATTATCGAACTGATCATATTTTCCATTTCACAGTGTCCATCTTTTTTTCCAGAACTGGTCTATTCCATTGCGGTAGTCAAGTTATTAGCTTATAATTTGTTAATATTTATTCATCTGTTTTGTGCTTAATCTGAGTGACAATTCATAATAGAGGTTACCCATATTTCACTTTGTGTTCATTTATATTTCCTCTCTCATCCTTTTTAATGAGTCTTGCCAGAGGTTTATCTATAGTCTAAGTCTTTTCAAAGAATCAGTTTTTGTTAAAACCAAAGGAGCTATTCAGCTCTAGTGAGGTATGGTTTATATAAATAAAATTCTCCACTTTTTTCCTTAGTTTTTATTTAAGTTCTAGTTAGTTAACATACAGTGCAATATTGGTTTCAGGGTAGAATTCAGTGATTCATCACTTACATACAACACCCAGTACTCATCACAAGTGCCCTCTGAATCCCCATCACCTATCTAGCCCATTCTCCACACCTCCTTCCATCATTCAGAGTTTGTTTTCTGTCCTTAAGAGTCTCTTATGGTTTGTTTCTCTCTCTCTTTTTTTTTTTTTTACCCCTCCCACAAGTTCATCTGTGCTGTTTCTTAAATTCCACAGATGAGTGAAATCATGTGGTATTTTTTTCCTCTGACTTATTTTGCTTAGCACAATACATTCTAGCTCTGTCCATGTTGTTGTAAATGATAAGATTCCATTCTTTTTGATGGCTGAGTAATATTCCAGTGTGTGTGTGTGTGTGTGTGTGTGTGTGTGTGTGTATTCATTCATCAGTTGGTGGACATTTGGGCCCTTTCTGTAGTTTTGGCTATTGTTAATGCTGCTATAATATTGGAGTGCATATACCCCTTTGATTCTGTATTTTTGCATCCTTTTGGTAAATACCTAGTAATGCAATTGCTGGATAATAGAATAGTACTATTTTTAACTTCTTGAGGAACCTCCATACTGTTTTCCAGAGTGAGTGCACTAGTTTGCATTCCCAACCAATAGTGCAAGAAGGTTCCCCCTTTTCCACTTCCTCACCAACACCTGTTGTTTCTTGTGTTAATTTTAGCCATCCTGAGAGGTGTGGTTTGGACTTGTATTTTCCTGATAGTGATGTTGAGCATCTTTTCATGTCTCTGTTGGCCATCTGGATGTCTTATTTGGAAGAATGTCTATTCATGTTTTCTGCCCATTTCTTACTGGATTATTTGGTTTTTGGGGTGTTGAGTTTGATAAGTTCTTTATAGATCTTGGATACTAACTCTTTATCAGATATGTCATTTGCAAATATCTTCTCCCTAAAGTTCACCACTTTTAAGCGAAAAGTATGAATTTTGAGTTTTGTCAAATGTATGTACAATCATATTAGAGCATAGCTTTCTTATGACGAGATCAGTCTCATGACACTTCATAGTTAATCTTTACCTCCCACTCCTAGCCCCTGACAACTCCTCAGCTGCTTCTGTAGCTAAAGATTTGCCTTCTCCAGAATTTCATATAAATAGACTCATACTGTATAGAATCTTTTGTGTCTGGTTCTTTTAACTATAATACTTTTGAGACTCACTCATGTTGTGTATATCAGTCATAATTTCCTGTCTTTTACTAAGTAATATTATATCATAGATATTAATTCTTCCAGTCCATGAGCACAGAATATTTTTCCATTTGTTTGTGTCATCTTCAGTTTTTTCACCAGTGTTTCCTAATTTTCAGTGTGCAGATTTTTTACCTCCTTGGTTAAATTTATTGCTAAGTATTATGTTTGCTGCTATTTTATATGGGATTGTTTTCTTAATTTCTTTCTCCAGTAGTTAATTGTTGGTGCATAGAAACACAACTGATTTTTTCATACTGACTTTGTATCCTGCAACTTTCCTGAATTATTAGTTTTAGCATTTTTTTAAAACTGGAGTCCAGTGGTTTTCTGTATATACTGTATCAGCTGCAAATAGAACAATTTTCTTCCTTTCAGTTTGATTGCCTTTTCTTTTTTCTTGCCTAATGATCTGACTAGTGTTTCCAGTGCTATTTTTTTTTAAGATTTTATTTATTTATTCATGAGAGACACACAAGAGAGAGAGAGAGAGAGGCAGAGACACAGGCAGAAGGAAAAGCAGGCTCCATGCAGGGAGCCCGACGTGGGACTCGATCCCGGGTCTCCAGGATCAGGCCCTGGGCCGAAGGCAGTGCTAAACCACTGAGCCACCCGGGCTGCCCTCCAGTGCTATTTTAAATAAAAGTGGTGAGAATATACATTTTTATCTTCTTCCTGATCTTAGAGGAAAAGTTTTCAGCTTTTCAATGTTTAAGCTGTGGGCTTGTTATATATGATCTTTATTGTGTTGACATACATTCTTTCTGTACCCAATTTGTTGAAAGTTTTTATCATGAAAGGATGTTGAATCTTGTCAAATGCTTTTTCTGTATCTATTGAGGTGACCATATGACTTTTATCCTTCATTTTGTGAATGTGGTGTATCACATTGATTTTGCATGTGGAACCACCCTTGCATTCCCTGAAATAAATACCACTTGATTAATTTTGTGTGAGATTGATAATGTACTATTGAATTAGGTTTGCTCATGTTTCACTGAGAATTTTTACATCTATGCTTTATCAGGGATATATTGGCTTATAATTTTCCTGTAGTGTCCTTGTGTATTTTTGGTACTGGGGTAATGAACTTATAAAATGAATTTGGAAGTGTTCTCCCTTCTTCTATTTTTTTGGGAGAGTTTGGGAAAGGTGGGCATTAATTCTTTAAGTATTTGGTACAAATATTTCTTCCTTCAAACCTTCCAGTCCTGGACTTGCCTTTGTTTGGAGATTTTTTTATTACTGATTCTGTTTCTTTACTAGTGATTGGTCTATTCATATTTTATGTTTCTTCATGATTCAGTCTCAGCAGGTTTTATGTTTCTAGGAATTTGTCCATGTCTCCCAGATCATTTTAATTGTTGGTGTACAATTATTCATAGTAGTCTATTGTAAATTTTAGTATTTTTGTGTTGTCAGTTACAATGTTTCCTCTTTCATTTCTGATTTTGAGTCTGTCTTTTCCTCTGAATGTAGCTAAATTTTTTGATTAATTTTAGGTATTTTTAAAACAATTTTATTTATTTGAGAGAGGGATAGAAAGAGCCAGGGAGCACAAGCAGTGGTCTGCAGCGGAGACAGAGGGAGAAGCAGGCTCCCTGCTCAGCAGGGTCTCCATCCCAGGCCCCTGGGATCATGACCTGAGTTGAAAGCAGACTCAACTGATTGAACCACCCAGGTGCCCCAATTTTAGGTATCTTTAAAGAAAACAGCCCTTAGTGTCATTGGTCTTTTCAGCTATCTTGTTAGTTTCTATTTATTTATTTCCACTCATATCTCTGTTATTTCCTTCCTTCTACTAACTTTGGTTTTAGTTTATTCTTCTTTTTCTAGTCCTTGAAGTATAAAGTTGGGTTGTTTATTTGATATTGTTTTTCCTTCCTGTAGGTGTTTATTAGTATAAACTTCTCTCTTACAACTGCTTTGATATATCGCATAGGTTTTGGTATGTTGTGTTCCCACTTTCATTTGTCTCAAGATACTGATTTCCTCTTGTTTTCTTCTTTGAACTATTAGTTGTTTAAGAACATGTTGTTTAATCATCATGTAGGGGCACCTGGGTGGCTCAGTTGGTTAAGCGTCCAACTCTTGGTTTTGGCTCAGGTCACGATCTCATGGGTCGTGGGATCGATCACTGCATCAGACTCCATGCTCAGTATGGAGTGGTCTTGGGATTCTCTTTCTCCACTCCTTCTGCCCCTCCTCTGCTCACTCTCATTTTCTCTGTTAAATAAATAAATAAATCTTTTAGAAAAATATCATGTAAATGTGAATATTTTCTAGTTTCCCTCTTATAACTCATTTCAAGTTTCGCATCATTGTCAGAAAAGATGCTTGATAGGATTTCATTTCTCTTCATTATATAAAACTTATTTTGAGGCCTTACATAGGATCTAGCCTAGAGAATGTGCACTTGAGAAGAAGTTGTATTCTGCTACTACTGGATGGACTGTTCTGTATATATCTGTTTTATCTGTCTGGTCTAACATGCACTCTAAGTCCAGTGTTACCTAGCTAATTTTCTTTCTAGATGATCTGTCCATTTTTGAGAGTTGGGTAATGAAGTCACCTACTATTACTGTATTGATATCAATTTCTCCCTTCAGATGTTAATATTTGCTTTATAGGTTTAGATGTTCCTATGTTGAATCATAGATAGTAACAAATGTTGTATCTTTTCTATGAGTTGACCCCTTTATCATTATATAATGACCTTTGTCTCTTGTTACAGTCTTTGGCCTACAGTCTGTTTTGTCCAATACAAATATAGCCACCCCTATTGACTTTTGGTTTTCATTTAAATGGAATATTTCTCTATATACCTTCACTTTTGGTCTAAGTGTGTTCTTAAAACTGAGGTGAATTCTTTATAGGCTTTTTAATCCATTCAGCTACTTGAAGTCTTTTGATTGGAGAATTTAGTTTATTTATATTTAAAGTACTTACCAATAGGTATGGACTTACTGTTGCCATTTTGTTAATTATTTTCAGGCTGTTTTTAATTCCTTTGTTCCTCTCTTCCTCTCTTCCTCTGTGATTTGATGATTTTCTATAATGGTATGCTTTTATTCTTTTCTCTTTATCTTTCATGTATCTACTATAGGTTTTTACTTTGTGATTACTAAGAGGCTTACATAAAATATCTACAGTCACAACTGTCTATTTTATGGTGGTACAACCTAACTTCAAATGCATACTAAAGCACTACAATTTTACATTTTGCCTCCCACATTTTAGGTTTTTGATGTCACAGTTTATATCTTTTTATGTTATATATCTATTAACATTGTTACAGGTATAGTTATATTTAATAATTTTGCCTTTCAGCTTTTATACCAGAGTTTTAAATGATTTGTCCACCACCATTATAGTATTAGAGTATTCTGTATTTAATTATATACTTACCTTTATTAGTGAGTTTTATACTTTTATAAGTTACCCTGTTACTAATTAGTGCCCTTTCATTTCTGCCTGAAGAATTATTTTTAACATTTCTTGTAAGATTGGTCTAGTGGCAGTGAACTCTTTGAACTTTTGTTTGTCTAGAAAACTCCTTATTTCTCTTTCCAGTATGAAGGCCAACTTTGCCACAAATAGTATTCTTTGTTGACAGTTTTTTTCTTTTAGTACTTTAAGTGTATCATCCTATTTCTTTCTGGCTGCAAAGAGTCTGTTTAAAAATCCACTGATAGGGGGAGCCCGGGTGGCTCAGTGGTTTAGCGCTACCTTCAGCCCAGGGCATGATCCTGGAGACCTGGGATTGAGTCCCACATCAGGCTCCCCGTATGGAGCCTGCTTTTCCCTCTGCCTGTGTCTCTGTCTCTCCCCCGCACCCCACCCCGTGTGTCTCTCATGAATAAATAAATAAAATCTTTTTTAAAAAAACCACTGATAGTCTTAAATCTTTTGATTAACAATTGCCTTTCTCCTGTTGCTTTTAAAATTCTGTCCTTATCCTTAATATTTGACTACTTATAATGTGTCTCTCTCTGCATCTCTTTAAATTTGGGCTTTCTGGAGCTTTAGATCTGTTTCCTTTCCCAGTTCAGGGAACTTTTCAACCACTATTTATTTGAATAATATTTTGCCTCTTCCTCTTCTCTTCTGGGACCCCTGTGATGCATATATTTATTACACTTAATGTGTTTTGTACGTCCCTCAAGCTGTCTTCACTCTTTTCATTTTTTTTTTTTTTTTGCTCCTAATTACATAAGTTCCATTGTCCTGTCTTTGAGTTCTCTGATCCTTTCTTCCACTTAATCTAGTTTGTTTTTTAATCCCTCTTTGAATTTTTCAGTTTACTTACTGTGGTCTTCAGTTCTCTTGCTTCTGTTTGGTACTTGTTTATATTTTCTGTCTGTTGTTCAGTTTGTTCATACATGGCTTTCCTGACCTCATTGAACCTCTGTATGACCATTATTCTGAAATCTCTATTGGGAAATCACTTTTCTCCATTTCATTAACATGAGTTTCTGGAGATATATCTTGTTCTTTTGTTTAGAATATATTTCTTTTCCTTCGTTTTCCTTGGCACTCTGTATTGTTTTTTGCATATTAGATAAAACAGTCACACCTTCTGGTCTTGGCATCTTCTGGTCTTGTGTAAGAGACAGAACTCACTGATCACCCAACATGAGCTCCTTGTTTCCTTTCAAGTTTTTATGACTTTCCAAACCATCATCTTTGTTCTTAGTGTCTCCCAGTAGTTGAAGGTGTGCCAAGACCTGTCAGTGTCCCAAAGAGGATGGCAGTAGCACCTAGATGCAGACTGATTAGAAGCTAGGTCCTAAAGCAGCAGCTGATAAGGTATGTTGTGAAACTCCTTCCAGGGAAAGACTGGGAATGGGCATTTTTCCCTGCTCCTTTTTTGCTGAGCCTTGGGGTGATAGCAAGGTGAATACTCATGTACCCATTAACAACCAGTTTGCTGTAGTCATGTGGGACTTCAGAACTACGTCATTTGGAGTCTATCCTTTGGGTGACAGCCTTCAAAGTTGGGGCACTACATATATGGTCTAAACCCTTTGCTCCTTAGGGAAAAGCTAGAGGTGAGAGTTCTTTCTTAATTGTGTGATGGTTATGTCAAGCATGGAGTTTATGGCAAGAGTGTTTCTTAGTCACCTGTATGTAGGAAATACTTAACTTGTTTCTGCATTTCTCTCAGAGGAAATTGCTCTTTTTATAGCTATACATCTTGGTGTGTCCATGTGAGGAGAGCGGTTCAGAAGCTTCCTGTGTCTTGGTGTGAACCTCTCTACTGTGACATCCTTGCTGTAGAGTGTTGGTTCTACTATCTGTACATCTTTTTGAGGTGAAATTTTCTCTAAATATTATGCCCTTATTTTGTTGCATTGTATGACTTGTTTTAATTTATTTGTAAGACTTTTTATATATTCTTAACAAGTGATAAGGCCATTTCTCAAGGTGGTCTTTGCAGCAAACAATCTTGAGAGATAGGTAACACTTTCCCTCAGAGAAAAAGCAAGCTTCTTTCCATTTACTAGGAAAGTTGTATTACCTCCCATAATGTAACCCACTGCATTGCAGGCATCCATAATAGGTACTTGTGTTACCCCGACATACTTAGAGGTCAAGGGGGAGCCATTGCCACTCTATATGATATTCATGCTGTTCGCTCTGCCTTCAGTAAAGTCCTGTATCTCTGACACAAGAGTTTGTGTCTTCTGCTTTGACATTCATGAAAGAATAACAAGCTAATTATTAGCATACCAGTAGGGTAAAATCTTAGCTGACAGGGCATAATTCAGTTACTTGAAATTAGTATGGTTCTTTCAAGGCTTGCTTTTAAGCTTTGTCAGGGCAGTTCCAGAACTTGTTTCAGTCTTGTTCCACAACTGAGGCAATGTCTTGCTAAGGACTTGACTCAGTGTCCTTGTGTGTCTACTCTTTTTGGTGGGTACCCAAACTATTCTTGGCTCCATTTGAGCTTTGGGAGCTTATCTGCCCTTTTGGTGGCTCATTCTCTGGCCTCAGTTGTTTTTCTTCACGCCAACACACTGAGCGTTACTCAACAAAGACTCCAGGAAAATGAAGACATCCAGAGTACTCTCCCTCTGTACCACTCTCCTTTTCAGTACTCTGAGTTCCCTCTCCTGTGCTATAGTCTAAAAAGTAGCTGTGGCATTTGTGCAGCCTGCCTCATTTTCTCCCCTGCTCTGAGTTCTTTGACCTGTGTTGCCTGTTGTACAAACTCTAAGAAATTCTCTTTCTTGTTTTTCACCTGATTTTCTGTTTAAGGTAGTAGGATAAATTCAGTACCTGTTATTCCATCATTGTTGTAAACAGACATTCCGTTTCTTGATTTTTTCATGTAGACTGCTTAGCTTGTTTTCGTTCTTTCATTTACTGTTAAAAATCTATTTAGAGCTCTGTACTTCACCCCCACTGCTTCAGATGCATCTCACACAGCCTTTGACGTGGAGGACTTTTACTGTCATTTGGCTCTTAGTGTTCTTTAATTTGTCTTGTTACTTCCACTTCATTTAACTATGAATTTAACTGTTTAGTTTCCCAATTTTTTTGTTTTTATTATTGATATGAAGTTTTATTGACTTTTATATAGAGATTATTGTGCATAGGTTAACCTCTTTTTTTGAATTTGTCAAGATGTCCTTTGTAGTCTGATACATAAAGCATTCATGTATTCTTGAAAAAAGTGAGCATTATATGTTGGCTAAAGTTTATATAATATATACTTAGATTGTGGTTGTTGAAGGTATAATTCATACTATGTATTTGTTTTCCTACTCAGTCCATTTTTCAAAAGTGTTGTATTAAAATTTCCAGAAGAATTTTACCTGTTTTCTGTCATGGTTCTATCAGTTAGTGGTTATGGATTAGGTGGATATATATCTATGAGCATTATACTATATATATATATGATATATATATTACATGTCATCTATAGTGATATATTGCTTTTCATGAGCAAATTAATTGTGTCTTTTTAAATTGCTCTAATATTAAGTATATAATTTTATTTGGTTAACATTTATCTTATATATATATATATATATTTCCATCTCTTGCACCAGTCTTTCTTTGTCTTTTGTGGACAGTTTAATGTTAGATATTTTGTAAATCTGATCTGAGTCTTTGATGACTGAATTTGACAAATGTATTCTTAACCATATTTATTGTATGGAAGATTTTATTTATGCCATTTTTTAAATTGAAACATAGCTGACACACAATGTTACATTAGTTTCAGTTGCAAACATAGTGATTTGACAACGCTTTACATTATGCTTTGCTCACCACAAGTGTAGCTGCCATTTGTCAACATACAGCAGTATCACAGTACAGTTGATATTCCCTATGCTGTTGCTATCATCCTCTATAACTAATTAATCATCACTTACTTCTGTCGTCTTGTTTCATGTTATTATTCACTATGTGTTCTTTTCTTCTTCTTCTTCTTCTTCTTCTTCTTCTTCTTCTTCTTCTTCTTCTTCTTCTTCTTTCTGTTTACAGCTCAGGCTTTATTCTTTTGGTCTGAAAATTAGAAATTCTATTTTTTTCTTCTGTCCAGTATCTCTAACTTATTAAGATTTATTATATTTCTTTTTCTCTTCTAATGTGTAGAACTTGATGTCTCCATCTTCCCCCTCAGTAAGAATCAGCCTTTGAACTCACCTCTCTACTAGGATCTCTCTTCTTTTCATGTTGACATCATCTGGAGTTTTTGTTCTATGTATGTGTTTTTTTTAAGTAGGTTCCATGTTTAGCATGGAGCCCAACACAGGGTTTGAACTCATGAGCCTGAGATCAGGACCTGAGCTGAGATTAAGAGTCAGAAGTTTAACCCACTGAGCCACCCAGGCAACCCTGTTCTATATTTCTTATTCTATTCTATTTTTAATTCTATTTTTTTCTATTATTTTATTGTTAATCATGTAACAATAGATTTACTAAGTTGTTACTTGCCAGTGATTCCCTTATTTGATCTGGAATTCATTTCTCTTCTTGTTGGAATACATCCTGCAAGATATTTTTCAAAAAGGATCTGTCATTGTGTGGTGCATTTTGTGAGACTGGTACTGCTTCTTAGGCTAGGCATCTGTGAGCACTCCAAAACCACTTCCACTTTTCTTCACTGTTTCATTCAACAGCTGTTTGCTTAGTGGTTCCTGCTATGTACCAGGTATTACCCTTGGTCTGAGGAAGGAAAGCCAACAAAAACCTCTGCCCTCTGGGGGCAGAGGGTGCAGAGAGAGCAGTAGAGAACACTTGGGCCTGATCTGCAATCTTTGGTAAAGGTTCCACATTCCAGCAGAACTCAAGAGCTGCCATATTGTTACCTTATTATTTCTGAAGAGTACGCAGTAGGAGTGGCTGCTTTCTTTGTCACATCATGATGACTAGGCAAGTGATATTTTAATGAGGGAATTCTGGGAGAGAAAAAGGTCCAGATTGAGCCTTTCCCAATCCGTCTCCATTCTGTGGTTTTTGACTCTGCCTCTTTAGATTTTATCTTTGCCATCCACATTAGGACAGCTGCTTCCTGCTTCCCTGGGTGTTTTGTTGTTGTTGTTGTTGTTGTTGTTGTTGTTGTTTTAAGATTTTACTCATTTATTTGAGAGAGCAAGAGAGCACAAGCTGGGGAGGGGCAGAAAGAGAGAGAGAGACAGACTCCCCACTGAGCAAGGAGCCCAACATGGGACATTCCAGGACACTGGGATCATGACATAAGCCAAAGGCAGAGGCTTAACCGACTGAGCCACCCAGGTGCCCCTCTCCTGGGGTTTCTTATGTATTGGTATTTTTGTTGTTATTGTTGTTTTATTTGCTAAGTAAGATTCTGAAAACCACCAAGATTCAATATTATCTATAATATCTCTGGGATTCAGCTGCAAAAGGAGTCCAGCAGCCTATAGTTAGCTCTTCATCTTGTCCAAAATTGGTCGTCCTAGTGGAACTAATTATTATTATAATTAATTACTGTTATTAAGGGATGAAGATGCAAATGAGAATCAATGCTAAGAGAGTTTTCACAGATGATTATCAAATACATCCTTAATTTGAAAGAGAAAAGGTATGAAATTTAATTATGTACATTGTCCCTAAACCTAGAAATTACCAGAATCTTAGGAAGTTTAATCTGCTGAACTCCTAGGGAAGTTAACCATTGTAGGGAGAAGCTGAGGCTCACTGTGAGTACCCTTCTCTACATGGTTCCAGGTGGCTGGACTAGCTCCTACCTCCAGCTCATCACAAGAGTCAGGAATGAGTGAGCACCCTCTAGTCAGAGTGTCAGAAGCAGCCTTGAATTTCCACAGAAGCAGAGTCAGAAAGCTCCCATAAAAAGCAGCTGCATATGACTAAATCGTGTTGTCCATCTGCCAGCAATCTGGCAGCATGCCTTACACACCTTTGATCTTAAACCATTTACTACTCATGTCTGTGCAGTCCTAATTTTGAACACCCTTACTGCCCTTGACTGTCGTTTATTTATTTATTTATTTAATTTTTTTTAAAGGACTTTAATTTTGGATTTTATTTTAGTTTATTGCTCAGTAATTTCCTACTCAGAAACTTCTCAAACCTCTTTCTGGGAAGGATGCCAATACTGCAGAAGGCAGTGGAAGTGGACGTTTGTCTAGAAGTAACTAGAAAAAAAGAAAAAAACATGTAAGTTTGGGGTACGGATTTTACATAGAAAAATGTAAGCTGGAAGGTGAAGCAAATGCCAAGAAAGGGTTAAGGCTTTATAAAAACACCTTTTATAATTCTTCTTATACTTTTGCTCACTAATTTGTATTAAATCTAGTTATAACCAAGGACAACAAGATGAGGCAACAGTATCATAAAACAACAACAAAACAGGCTGTATAACCTAAAACAATGTTTTTATTTAGTGACCAAACAAAACCATTGACCTTATAATAATGTCAATAAGTGAAAGAAAACATTAGGACACTGGTGATGTTCTAATGTAAATAAAAAGTGGTCATTAACAAAAGACAAAATTTTATTGTTATTTTAAGCTAAATTTAGTCAAGATGAGAATGTTTTTGCCAAGGTGAGATTTTGAACATAATCACTCTGCCATGTGCTCTAGGGGTGTAGTAGAAGCACATAATAGAATACAGTGTTGCCTTAAGCTCATGAAAGAGCAGTGGAATACCAGTTGTGATTAAAGTAAAAAATCAGAGGGATGTTCTTCCTTTAGCTAAACTAACTAAGCCACGCACACACACTCAGACTAAGGCTCACACACACGAACACATAGCCCCACCAGGTTGTAGTAGAGAATGTTTTTCCTGTCAGAGAGTCTTAGTGAATCACAATTTGTTGAACTGAGAATCTGAGCCCTGCAGCTGTCAGACGTGTTCTGTGGGTTCCCAAGGTTGTTGATTTCCTCTGCCATAACAGATGGAGTGCAAGAGAACAGAAGAGAATATCCATCTAACAGGAGGCAGGCATATTAGTATTCCAATGTATTCATGTATTCAAGCCAGGCAATGGTTATATCTGAAAAAAGTACCTTAGTTATCAAAATATCACCTATAACACATTAGTAGCTTGGCAGTGGTTATATCCTTTAAAAAAAAAAAAGTCACCGAGGTTTATCCTAGTATTAACTATACCGTGTAGGTGGGTAGAGCATAAATACATAATTCACCATCCATAAGTATAGACTAAAGTACATTTGCTTCAAAGAAATTATTAAATTATAAAAATAAAGATGTTTATTACAGTGTAGCAACTATTAAAATTTGTCATATTCATGTAATAATATCACATACTAGGATTGCTAATATGTTTGTACTTTAATTATTCAAGAAGGAACTATATTTGCATTTGACACAGTAGACAGTACTGCACAGGGAGGCAGGTAACCAGGTCCAAGTCCTTTTAAGGGCCCTAAAGCACCTTTCTTAAAAAGGGGGACATAGTAGTACCTTAACTACTCCAAATGGCATAATAGGCCAGAACTCCTTCTCTTTTCTTCCTCCCCTTTTTTTTTATTGTAAAATTTTTTTATTGTGGTAAAAATAGCTCATTTTACCTTGTCTTTTATTTCAAACACCTGTTATTTATTACTGAAGCGTGGAGACATGAAAAGACAAGGAGAAAAGAACTAAACATTTATGGATTCCCTGTGTATTAGGGAGTCACTTTCTTTTTTTTTTTTTTTTTTTTTTTTTGGGAGTCACTTTCTATGTTGTTTACCCTCATTCTCTCCTCCACCTCCAAAGGAAAAAAAAACCTGAAAGAAGAGAAATAGGAGAACTGATATTCATTCAGTACCCACATGGGTACATTATCTGCATTTTCTCATTTATTTCCCAATGAAGTTCCGTAAGCATATTTTATTAACTATCATTTAAACAATCTAGACTCAGAATAAATAAATTGTCCAACACAACACAGTTAAAAATGTGGCTGAATTTCAAAACAAACCTCCTTGACCACTTTGACTTTGCCACTGAAGCACTTCAGATTCACCTTCTAAATATTCATTATTTCTCTATCTTCAGATCTTTATTTCTACACTAAGGCTTGCACTTATTCATAGATTTAACATTGTGTTTTGATTTGTTTTTTGTTTTGGGTGTTTTTTTTTTTTTTTTGGCTGCTTTGGATGTGTTTATAAGTGGTATGTCATCAGCATTCAGCAATATCTCCAAGTATGTCATGAGCATTCAACAATATCTCTAAATATGTCATGAGTATTCAGCAATATCATGGCGATAAATTAAAGATTAACACTTTCTTCTGAAATATTCATGGTAGGCAAAACAGAGCATGGAATCCAAAAAAAATTGAATGGTGATTTTTTTTTTTGCTACATTATTGACAGATGCAAGCTGTTCATATTTTGTTATTGGGTAAATTTGTTAGTCCTATTGTAAATGCCATCCTTCTCATCTTGTAAAACTAATTTTAGAAAAGAAAAGCATATTTAAAATAGAATTTGGTAATTAGAAGAAATGACTTATCAAGGAATTACATGATTGGAAAATTTATTATTTAAATGGAAATGGAAAGATTTTAGTATAATCTATTTTTATTTGAAAGTGGATAACTACAAAATACTCATTTTCTTCTGTTCTCTATACTAAAGGTTTCTAAACATGGAAAATATATGTATGCCAGAGATGTATGAGCATTATTTGTTTCTATCCCTATGGCTAACCCCTTTTTAAATGTAATAAAAATAAAGGATATTTTTTTAGTTTTTAGAAAGTTGGTTGGAAATGTAGACTCTCTGGTTCCATTCTCTTTCCAGTCCTCAAGGAAGGAGAGAGCATCCAGGCTGAAGTAGATGCAGAATCAATGGAGAAGGAATCAAGTAGGCCCGTTCCAATGGCATGTAAAAGAGAAATTACTCCCAGGACAAATATCCAGTTCAGATACTTTACAGACCTTTTAGAGCTTTTGTTTCATAGGCCAGAGGGCTTCTACAAAGGGGGGGTTCAGTGAAATAGATCTGATTCTATTTCCAAAACAATGTATAGGGGAATATATAACCATAGTACTCAAAACTGATCATCTGAGACTTTCCCATTAAAACATTGCTCCACATTGTAGATAGGTTCTATATCACATTAATAGCATCTATCAGGTACATTATGGATTTAATAGAGTTTTGTGAGAGCCCTGGGCTTCTAGCTTCCTTTTTCCTATAGGAAATCTCATACTGAGAGCCACAGTTAAACTTTTGGAATCTTGTAAATTAGGGATCATTTCGTGAAGTCAATGAACATATATTTCATTTCTCAATTGAGAAAATTAAATAAGGAAACAGCACAATTTAAATTTGCCCACTAGGTCTATAAATAATACATGTGTGTTCTTTCATCGTTTTATATATTGATGAATTTTTATGAATATATAAATATTTGAAAGACTACATACCGTTACTTATAAAAGCCAATAAAACAAAATGGCTTTCCTATTTAGAAGGTTTAGAAATCTAAACAAAAGGCAAATCAAGGCAATTGACTACTTATAAAAAGATCAAGTGTACATTTTATTACTCCCTAATAGACATTGCAAAACAAATTTTATCTACTTTGTCTTCCCTCATAATCATTTCACCTACTTTCATACTTCAAGGAAAGTGGGAAAAATATTACTGCAATCATCTCCACATTATCAATCTTTAAAATAATCACAGAACACATAAAAACTTCCTATGTTTTAGTAGTGCTCACTTTAATAAGAATTTTAGTAGGTGTTTTAATATTTACTTGGCTTGAATGGTGCAACTGAAATTCTCTGCTAACATCCCATCCTCATCCTCTTGGTTGCTCGGCAACGTAGAACAAAGGAGAGACCCAGCGGAACAAAAAAGCAGGTTTAACTATCACAGAAATGAAACTATTTTTTCAGATTAGATGAAACTCCAGGGAAAATTATCTTTTGATTTATATATCTAATATGTGTGAGTATGCATGTATGTACATAGAAATTTAATTCCCATAAGAGGTAGGGACAGTTACCTCTGATGAAATTTAGTTAACAAGCTTGCTTAGTTATTCAAATAGAGATTCAATAGTAATTAAGGTGGTAATTTGCCCATAGCCTGGGTTTCTTTCCTTAAGATAGGAAATGAAAACTGGAGTTACTGCCTTCAGGGATTGAGGAGTGGGAGGTATAAAAGCCAATAGAAAAGCTGTGCTGCCTTATAGTTTCAGTTGTAAACAGCTGTTCTTTATGTGCAAGAATTGGAGCCTATGTAATGTAGGTGAATTTAATGACAAACAAGGTTGCCTATAATGATAAAGTTGAAGTGTTTTCAGGATTTAGGATCCCTTTCAGAGTATAAGAATCCTTTTAATCAGATGTTTGATTTCACTGGAGAAGTAAAATTGTAACTATACTCCTTATGACAGATATAATTTAACTTAAGGAGAAATTATTATTCATCACAGCCAAAGAGATTTTGAATTAATAATTCCAAAGGATTTCTCATCCATGAGAGACAGTGGAATGAGTTACAAATGGAAGTATGGAAAATTTTTTTTCTAAGCCTAGGGCCATATCAACATCTGTTTGAATTTGTAGCAGGACTTTTTTCTTTAGGTTAAAAGGATATATGCATGATTGCTTCCTGAAACTTCTCTTGATGTGTGATTCTGCAGTGTGCTTTAGAATATTGATATTTATAGTTCTTAGATGTCTTCAAGAGTAGCATTCTACATTAAAATCAACATTTGTAAGATTTAAATGGAGGAAGCTTTACTTATACACATCTACTGTACTTTTATTCAAAATGGCTTATTTACTAAATGTATTTACTAAAGAGAAGTACAGTTGACACTTGAGCAGTGTAAGAGAGGCACCAACCTGCAGGACAGTTGAAAAGTCTGTGAATAACTTCTGACTCCCCCCAAATTTAACTACTTACAGCCTACTGTTCACCGGAAGCTTTACGAGTAATATAAACCATTAATTAATACATACTTTGTATGTTATGTATTATATACTTAGTTTTTATAATAGAGAAAAAATTAAAATACATTTATTGTACTGTATTTACTGAAAAAATATCCGTGTATAAGTGGACCCACACGGTTCAAACGTGTATTGTTCAAGAGTCACTATAGTCTTAGACTGTATTTGTAAATATGAAAGGGGGGAAAATATGCGACAAAATGAAGCAACTCTTCCAGAGACTTAATTTAAATCATGGTGATATATTCAGCCTACAGTTTAGTTTTATTTTCAGCTAGTCATCTGCAGCCATGCTTCCCACAGAGGGAGGTTTCCATACTCACAGCCCACTGAGCAACTTGGATGAACAGTATTACAGGCTACTTATGAGCATATTACATCTGGGATCTGTGGAGAACAGCCAGAGCAGCGAGACAAAATGCTGGTCACAGGCTCTTCTCTACGGAGATTTCCTACTTGCTTGATGCTCACTGCTTTTCTTCTGTACAATGTTCAGAATATAGTAAAAAAATAAGCATATTTCTCCCTTGTTTTTCTGATTTTATAATTATTTATGTGGACACAAGTTCTATTCTATAGGCATATTTGTGTTCTTCAAGTTAATTTAGTGACCTGTAGCTGAAGCAGTAAACTGAAGTAGCCATGGTAATGCTGAGACTTGGTTAGTTTGCCTTCTTGTGTCAGGAAGCGGTGTGCCTTTTGTGTGTGCGTAAGTATGTATGCATATGTTCAAAGGAGCAAAAATACAACAAAAACAGTGCAGACGATCCATTAGTACAGTGACATGGCAGAGTTACATCTTGCTAAGTATCCAACAGATACAGATATAGATGTATAAAGCAAGGTGCACTAAGAGCTCTGAATACAAAAATAAATAGAACATTGCCTTGTTCTCCAGTGGCTCCTAGTCTAGTTTACTTGTCTGCAGCAGAGCAGAGCATATAAAGACAGACCGGAGCTTGAAATGAGGTCTGTCCTTCTATCAGAAAAGGGCAGATAGCAGGACATGGAATTCATCTGCATTGTCTTTGATGTCCAGTCTAACCAACAAGAAAACTGTCCACAGAATGGGGTAGGGGAGAGACTGCCCTAACTTGAAGTCCTGAAGTAACCCAAAAAAAGAAAGGAAGTGTGCAAAGAAGAGTTAGCTAACAGGCCAGGCCTAAATTGATATCCTTACAAAGGCTGGTTTGTAAGGTTTGCCTTTGGCTGGTGTTTGGGAACTTGAATGATAAACAGTTGCCTATAGTGATTTAAAACTTTCTCTAAATGGCAGGAGTACTGTGTCTCAACTATTTTTACAAACAATGTGTTTATACTGAACATTTATTTTCCTCCCAGGAGACTGAATTTTTATATGTTCTAGGCAGAGAATGCGCATGTAACTAGCCCCCAATAAAAGTGCTAGGCACTGATTCCTTAATGAACTTCTCAAGTAGACAACATTTCACAGGTGTTGTCACAACTCTGTGCTGAAGAAATTAAGTGCATCTTGTGTAACCCCACCAGTAGACTCGTAGAAGCATATGCAGTTTCCTATAGACTTCACACTAAGAGCCTTGTCCCTTACTGATTTTACTTTGAGTCCTTTTGCTGTAATATATAACAGTCATAAGTAAAACAGCTTCTGCGTCCTGTGAGACCCTCTAGTGAATCACTGAGCCTAAGGGTGGTCATGAGCACTCCCAACAAAGGCAGAATCTGAATTTTAATCAAATGTATCATCAGAAAGTCTGATGGAGAACAGTAGCTTATCTATTGTTAAGTCTTCATAGAAAACACCGAAGAGATTTTGGTCCAGTGTGAAATGTCCTTCTTCTTCTCTGACAGTTATAAGAGACATTCAGTCTACTCTGCTTTTCCCACCTCCCTACCCGTTAGTTTTGAGGAACAGAAAACTCAAGCTACATGAGAATTTAGCGATTTTCATAACTGAACAATTTAAGGGTAGAGTTTGGTTCAGTTTGATGCTCAGCTTAAATGATGCATTCATTTCTGGATTCTGCTGATCACCTTCTCCAGCCAGGTCTTCCCTTACTCTGTTACAAGATGGCTCTTGCAGGTCCAGCATCATACTGTTTCTTTCAACAAGGAAAAGCGAAATTTGAAAATTGGAACTCATGAGTTCAGTTTTTGCTGTGTGTCCACCTGAACCACAATATTAAGCACTACCACCCAACACACCCAGTAAAGGAAATGGCATGAGCCTCCCCTCCCCCTGAAAAATCAAGACTAAGACTATTTTCCAGGGGTGGAATATAGTGAGAAGCCACAAAGATAGCCAGTGTTTGTACTACCTTCACCATCCCCACCACTTAAGGATCACTGATCATCTTAGTAGATGCAAAAAAAACATTTGATAAGATTTAATATTTATTCACAGTGAAAACTAGCAACAAGAGGGTATAGAAGGAATATATATTCAGTATAATAAAGGCCATTATGACAAGCCTGCAGTTGATATAATCAATGGTGAAAGGTTGAAAGCTTTTCTTCTAAGATCAAGAAGAAAAGTACCTGCTATCACCACTCCTGTTCAACATAATACTAGAAGTCCTAGCCAGAGTAGTCAGGCAAAAATAGAAATAAAAAGCACCCAAATCGGAAATAAGAAGTAAAACTGTCTCTGTTTGCAGATGGCATACTGTTAAAAAAAATCCTAAAGACTCCACCAAAAACTGTTAGAACTAGTAAGTGAATTCAGTAAAATTATGGGATACAAAATGAACATACAAAAATCAGTTTCATTTCTATACTATGACAGTATATTATCTGAAAAAGAAAGAAAATGGGATCCCTGGGTGGCGCAGTGGTTTGGCGCCTGCCTTTGGCCCGGGGCGCGATCCTGGAGACCCGGGATCGAGTCCCACATCGGGCTCCCGGTGCACGGAGCCTGCTTCTCCCTCTGCCTGTCTCTCTGCCTCTCTCTCTCTCTCTGTGTGACTATCATAAAATAAAAAAAAAAAATTAAAAAAAATGAAAAAGAAAGAAAATAATCTTATTTATAGTAGCATCAGAGAGAAAAAAATACATAGAAATAAATTTAACCAGGGAAGTGAAAGAACTGTAAACCAAAAACTCCTTAGACAATGATGAAAAATTGAAGAAGACACAAATAAATGGAAAGGTGTCATGTTCATGGATTAGAAGAATTAATATTGTTAAAATAGCTATACTACCCAAATCTATCTATAGGTTCAGTGAATTCCCTATGTAGATTCCAGTGGTATTTTTTAACAGAAAAAGAAAACCCTAAAATTCATATAGAACAACAAAAGACCCTGAATAGCCAAAGCAATCTGAAGAAAGCAAAAAGCTGTGGCAGTATCACACCTCCTGATTTCAAAGTTTATTACAAAGCTATAATAAAAGAATATGTTACTGGCATTAAAAACATATATAGATAGGGACACCTGTGTGACTCAGTAGTTGAGCGTCTGCCTTTGGCTCAGGGCATGATCCTGGGGTCCTGGGATTGAGTCCAGTATCAGGCTCCCTGCAAGGAGCTTCTTCTCCCTCTGCCTATGTCTCTGTCTCTCTGTCTCTCTTGAATAGATAAATAAAATCTTAAAACAAAAACCGCATAGACAAATGGAACAGAATGAAGAGTCCAGAATATGTCTGTATGTATATGGCCAATGAATGTCTGACAAGGGAGCCTAGAATATTGAATGGAGAAAAGATAGTCTCTTCAGTGAGAGCTGCTGGAAAACTGGATATTCACATGCAAAATAATGAAAGTGGACTCTTAACCTTAAACCACTCACCAGAACCATCTCATGAGAGATTAAAGATTACTTAAGTATTAAGACCTGAAATCATAAAACTCCTAGAAGAAAACATAGGGAAAAGCTCTGACACTGGTCTTGGCAGTTATTTTATGGCAATGACACTAGAATCACAACAATAAAGCAAAAAGAAACTGGAACTACATAAAATGGAAAAGCTCCTATATAGTAAAAGAAATGATCAGCAAAATGAAAAGGCAGCCTATGGAATGGGAAAAAATACTTGCAAACTGTATATCTGATAAGGCATTAATATGTAAAATATATAAAGAACTACAGCTGGAGCAAGAAAAGCAAATAATGTGACTTAGAAATTAGCAAAGGACTTGAATAGACATTTTTCCCAAGAGGATATACAGATGGCCAACAGGAGCATGGAAAGGTGCTCCACACCTCTCATCATCATTGAAATGCAAACCAAAACCACAATGGGATATCACTCACACTTGTTAGAATGGCTGCTATCAAAAAGAAGATAAGTGCTAGTGAGGATAAGGAGAAAAGGGAGCCATTCTGTGTTCTTGGTGGGAGTGCAAACTGGTGCAGCTACTATGAAAACAGTATGGAGGTTCCTCAGAAAATTGGTAATAGGACTACCATACTATCTAGCAATTCCACTTCTGGAGATATTTCCAAAGGAAACGAAATTATTATCTGGAAGAGATATGTGTACTTTCATGTTCATTGCGGCATTGTTTACAATTGCCAAGACATGAAAACAGCCTGTTATTTACATCAACATGAATGACCTTTAAGGACTTTATGCTAAATGAAATAAGTCAGAGAAAAATAAATACTGTATGATCTCACTTATATGGGAACTAAAAAAAAAAAAAATCATAGAAACAGAGCAGATTGGTCGTTGCCAAAGGTGAGGGAGATCAGTGAAGGTGGTCAAAGGGTACAAGCTTCCAGTTACATATAATGTACGACATGGTAGCCATGGTTCATGCTCTACTGTATATTTGAAATTTGCTGAGAGAATAGGACTTAAAAGTGCCTTAAAAGTGCAAACCACACACATACATAAATTATAACTATGTGAAGTGGGAGATCTGTTAATAGGATCTCACAATATATACGTTTCAAATTTTACAAATCACTGGCCTACATGGTGAATTTTATAGCTTTGCTTTCAATATTTTCGTGCCTTTTGGAGAAATTCTGCCCAAATAATCTGTCCTATACAGTATTTTGATTAAAGGACTGATCACATAATTTAGTGCCCACTTCTGGAATCTTTTTTATTTCAATTAAGTCCTATACTTTAATTAATGGGATAAAAATCACATTCAGTTCAGAATATTATTCAGATTTTCTGTAAGTAATTGAGCCTATGCCTACCAGATCAATTTAGAATTTCACCTTATTTTTCCATCTAGATTTGCTAATTGGACTCCAAATTATTACTGTATTCCTGTGGCCTTTTAATTCTGTCTCTTTCCCTTATTGTCTCATAAGCACAGTAATTTAACTTTCCATCACCTTGAAGAAAGGAAATGAGCTTTTTGTGAACAAATGTTTCCTGGAATGTGGTCGACCTTTTATATGCAACACAATAGGGAATAAGATGCAGAATAAGACATTGAATTCTTAAGAGAATACATTTCCCAGTTGCTTAATTCTTTTGAGTTTGGACTTGAAGCTGGGCCATTTGCCTCATTCACAGTAGATAACTAAAATTATATAAATTATGTAAATATTTTAAATATTTTTTTAAAAGATTTTATTTACTCATATGAGACACAGAGAAGAGAGAGAGAGAGAGAGAGAGAGGCAGGCAGAGACACAGGCAGAGGGAGAAGCAGGTTCCATGCAGGGAGCCTGACATGGGATTCAATCCCCGGTCTCCACTCCAGGATCAGGCCCTTGGCTGAAGGTGGCGCTAAACCACTGAGCTGCCCCCCACCCCCCACCCCCGCTGCCCTATTTTAAATATTTAAATTCCATTTATATCCCACAATATTTAAATCCCTTTGTATCTTTTTTCTGTTAGCCTATAAGGGGTAAACGAAGATGACTGAAATAGGATACACGAGTTCCAAGGCAATGCAAATAAAATGCCAACCCCTGTCTTTAAAATGTTGAACCTGCCTTAGACATACCTTTCTCTAGATTTCACTTGGGTAAAGAAAAGGGATATTCCTTTTTTTTTTTTTTAAGGAATATTCCTTCTTATTTGTGCTTTTAAGTACACCTGGCAGAGCTTAGAAACAACGTGAGATCTTCCATGGTGTGTTCCGAGGATGAACTACCGTCTATTATAAGCAGCATGAACAGAGCAATGAAATAATACTGCACATTGGTAGGGGGAAAAGAGGACACATTTCAGGTTTAAAAATCACTCTCTTATATGCATTTTTTTTTCACTCTTCAGTTCTTTTCCTCCTTTTTCTTCCATCTTTTCATTTTACACACAAAATTGTAGAATGTGTTAAATATCCCATAAAGTCACACCGTTTGCACATTTAATTTGTTTATGCTGAAAGAGTAATCCATAGAGATATAAATAGTGTGGGTGACTATGGTTCCATTCCATGAACATATGCCCTAGACTGAGCAGTAAAGTGGGAAATTGCAATCTGCTGTTTTCTCCTGAGGTCTCAGTTCCCTGTGTGTCTCATAATGTGAATATAATGCTGACTTGAGTGTGATTCCTTAATTTAAAGATAAATATGTTCTATATAAAATAGACAAATCAGCTACTTGCCTGGTGTTTAACTGGAGAATAGTGATCTGTTCAGTGATAGAGGGGAAATTCCTGGCTGCCGTGGAGCTCTTGAATGGTAGAATATAGTATGTCAGTATTGTTTACCGCGATTTAAGGGTAAGCCAACAGATTTTTAAATGTAATTGTGAGGTCTTTGTAAACTAATCATCTGCACTCCATCATCCTCATCACCATCATCTCTTTTCCCAAATGATATGAATATAGGAATTTGTCAGATTTCTCTTATATTTTCAACAGTTTTGTCTTTTCTTGGTTCTTTTCTGTGTAGTAATTTGATAATTCTCCACAGTCTGAAAAAGAGACATTTGACCCATCAAATCCAATTCTAGAAATGTATTCTAAAGGAATATTCCTACAAATAGAATAGATGATAAGGCTTTTTATAAGAATAAAAAAAGGAATGAAAACCTAGATTCCCAATGGTGATGGACTGTTTCATAATGCTACCTTAATATAATGTTATACTGTGTAGTCATTAATGATAATGGCTGATTTTTATCAAGAGTTTATTATAAGAATGTAGCATAATTCTTAACAGCCATAGGATTTTGTAGGTCTGCTTTAAAAATATCTAACATGCATTTATGTGTTTATGCATGTGCACATATTTAAATTTATGAACATATTCATCATATCAGAAAAAATCTAGAGGAATATAACAAATGTAAATAATAGCTGAAGGAGGAGAAAGTGATTTTTTTAAGTATCTTGTATTTTCGAATTTTTCCAAATTGAAGATATTATACTTCATTTGTGCCATTAGTTAAATTCTCTGACTGTGCTGTCAGTAGAATAACCACTGACCATATGACTATTTTAATGAATGTTAATTGAGATTAAATAAAATTTAAAATTCACTTTCTCAGCAGGACTTGCCACCTTTCCAGCTGTCCTATTGGACAGAGCAGATACAAAATATTCTAGTCATCACACTGAGTTCTGTTGGAAGGGGTTGCCTGACTTGAATAAAAGGTCTTAGTCTAGCAGCAATTCTTTGTAGAAACATTAAAACATCCCCACCCTACTAGATACAGCAATGTAGTTGCTACAACTCTTCCTACATGCTTGCAGTAGGCAGTTGGGAATTGTCACAGCAGCTGTCTGTTAAGCAAAAGTAGGGAGACTGTGAAACTGAAAGATGCATTTGGGCTTACCTTACGGGCTGTGAAGGCCGCTGTGAAGGCCCGCAGCAGCCTAACTGTGCTCTTTCAGATTGCTTGATCTATTCTAACATCTGCTAGTCATATGCATAGCAGGTGTCAGCATCCTCTTTTGTAACGGATGGAAAGATTGAATCTCAGAAAGACTGACCAAAAAGCATAATATGTCTCTTACTCCAGAAGTGTCTAAAATTCGCAGGAATACTGATGAGAAAATAACTATTAAGATCAGTTGCTTGGGGATGCCTGGGCGGCTCAGGGGTTGGGCATCTGCTCGGTTCAGGGCGTGATCCCGGAGTCCTGGGATCGAAGCCCACATCAGGCTTCCTACGTGGAGCCTGCTTCACCCTCTGCCTGTGCCTCTGCCTCTCTCTCTCTGTGTCTCTCATGAATTAAAAAAAAAAAAAAAAAAATGCTTGCCCTCTGGAAAATAAGCCTTGAACTAAGGGTTACAACCTGTTTTTCTCTTCAGTGTGTGTGTGGGGGGGGGGGGGGGACGGTTGTTATTTCTTCTGTTTCTCCATCTTTGTGGTAAAAGTGGGGACATACTATTACATTTCCACTCCACCATTTCACAAGTTGAAATTCCAGTAAATGAGAAAAGGACATTTTTTCCCCATGCAGGTAACTTGATTGCTATAACTATAAAAACTGTGAATATTTTTAGCTCACTATTGGCAAAATAATTTGTTTCTCAGTAGAAGTATATGTAACTTTGTAAGCTTTGGTTATGTAAAAATTGTGATAAATATGATGAAGGGCAAGATGTTTTACCAGTATATACTGTAAAATACTTGAAGTAAAAGTCTTTTTTTTTAGTTGTTATTTTAATTCCAGTTAACTTGACGTCTTAATTTCTGAAAAATTTGCGATATATTTAAACCCCATTTCGCATTGTTTCTTCCTTCTAGAAATTACAGTTTTCTTTTAAAAAAACAACTTTGGCATTTCAGTCACATTCTCTGGTACATCCAGAAGTGGCAGACATACTGCCTGTTACTCAGGTTCTGTTGCTGCTAGTTATGGTTTCTTCTCCTTCCTGCAGGATTTAGGTCAGTACTTTTTTTTTTTAAGATTTTATTTATATATTTGAGAGAGAGAGAGGATGTGTGCATACGAGAGGTTATAGGGACAGAGGCAGAAGGAAAGAGAAAATCTGAAGTAAACTCCACACTGAGTGTAGAACCCGATGCGGGGTTTGATCTCAAGACCTCAAGATCATGAGCTGAGTGAGATCAGTTTCGGGTGCTTCACCGACTGAGCCACTCAGGTGCCCCTCCAGGGTACTTCTTAAGCACTGGCCTAGTCGGGTCTGCTCATCAGCTTTTTGTGGTGGTAGTTAGGACAGTTCTTTTTAGTATTTTGATTTCATCTCCATTTCTTTTATTTTCTCTGTTTTCCTTTCCTTTTCTTTGTTGCCTTATTCCCTAACCTCTGCTTTATTCATACTTTTTATTTCCACCCAAGGCCAGGATTCTCCTGTGAGCCCATCTAGCCCCTTTAGATTTACCTTGAACTAAATGATTGTTAATGTCTTTTAGTTGTTTGTCCTTACTTTAAAACATACACATTTGAGGTAGCCCAAAAGAATCAATTTAATTTTATTTTCCCTGTTAATCACTTCAGTGTTAGAATTTTTTATGTCTCAAATACGGCCTGGCTTTAGCCCCTCCAATATCCAAGCTAAATCATTTCAGTAGGACAGATTATTTTTGCAGACTTAGGGTTAATTTTATCCTTTTTTGACATTCTTTGTTTATATCACGTAGATCATTTCCTTAAAGGTTTAGTAACTTGTCTGAATGTTGATGAAAGATCAGAGGAAAAAATTCAGAAATATTACTGTTGTGATCCCCTTTTATTCATATTTGTGAATGTTCTGTTAGATTCAACATGCAGATAACCGCTATTTGGTGAATTCAAGTTAAACAAAGTAAAGCAAAATAAAAATTGACTCAGAACCTCTAATGGCCATATTTCTTACTGGTAATAACTGAAGACATTTGAGGGCTTTCAGAGTCTTCATCTTCAGTTTGGTTAATAGAGTTGCTACCGTGTGCAAGGAACCTAGGACTGTAGCTAGCAGAACACTGATGTGACAGTTTCCTAAATGTTTATAAAAACATTTACTGAAATGCACTAAATATCTACCCTAATGTACTAACTGCCTACCAAACATACCAAAACTTGAAAATAGATCACTTTTTGAACTACTGTACATTTCATGATTTTTTCCAACATTGATGTTACCCCCTACTAACACAATACTTATTTGTAAAAATTAATTCATTGTTTAACAAAAAGAATGGATTTCTTTTTCAATTCTGTGTTGATTGTGAGTTTAAAAATTAAAACTTTAGATGGTACCGGGGTGGGGTCAGTCAGTTAAGCGTCTGCCTTTGGCTCAGTTTGTGATCCCAGGGTCCTAGGTTGGAGCCCTGTGGCAAGCTCCCTGATCAGAAGGGGGCCTGCTTCTCCCTCTCCCTCTACTGCTCCCTTGCTTGTGCTCACTCGTGCTCTCTCTCAAATAAGTAAAAAAAAAAAAAATCTTTAAAAAAATAAAAATGGAAACTTTTTAAGTTATTAACAATCTGAAGATATGGTTTTGTGAGCTTAAATAAACTACAGAAAATATATTTTTCAATTTAGTTAATAACTTGAAAATGAAGACTTAAAACTAAGTCTAGGATTCTTTCTACAAATACTCTCTACCCCAAAATAGTTTATTACACAAAAGTTCAGTTTTTCTAATTGAAATCTGACTTCTTTAATTTTTTTTGAGAGCATGATCAGGGGTCAGGAGCTGAGGGCGGGAACTAATGAGCAGGCTCCAAGTTCAGCTCAGAGCCCTATGTGAAGCTTAGTCCCACAATCCTGAGATCATGACTCAAGCCAAATCAAGAATCAGACATTCAACCAACTAAGGCACCCAGACTCACCCCTGACTTCTTACTTTTAAATTAACCCTGAATTTTCTTTTTTTTTTGGGGGGGGGAAAGAGTGGAAAATTTTCAAATAAATGTTTCATTTTCTATAAAATAGACATGGATAAATTATTTGAAAACTATCCACTTCAGGTTGCACTAAACATTTTTCTAGAAAATTAGCCAATCTAATTTAAATGACTAAATATGGTTTTGCCTTCTTATTCTTGATAACTGTGATTGGTGTCCCTCATATAATATTTGGATTGTCCTTCTGAGTAGAAAACATGCAAAAACTACATTATCATGATTTTCATCTCAATAATATGGACATGTCTTATTTGAATTTAGAGTATCACAATTAGAATCTTAGATTTTTAGATTTTTTAATTTTGTATTTTGACTTTAAGGTTAGTTAAATTATAAGTGTAGATGTCAGAGTTTGCATTTATTTGTTTGCTTGTTTATGCTAATGTGACAATGTTGCTCCATGACTTGGGATGATTTTACCTCTCTCCTTTTTATCTTATGTCTGCAGCCTCATTATGGAAAGAAATATTTATCCCCCCCCCCCATTGCAGATAACTTTTCTGTCACTAATTTGGAACAGATGACATTGCTTATTTGTTTTAAAAGAAAAATTAGGTCTGTATTAATTGGCCAAGCTGCTATTTATATTAATTAATTGCTGTTTTCTGTGGTAGAGATGAAATGCAGATTCATGAGAAACAGATTTATCGTTTAATGCACCCAATTTATCAGTAAAAAAACAAAGCAATGGAAATTAAATTTAGCGTAGAGATTGTAAAAAATAATAGGTGTCTTTTTATAGAAGTTTAAGTTTCAGTAGTTCTGCAGATAAGTCAGAGTGATCAAGTCATAGGCAGTTCAGTGCTCTTTCAGTGAAATCTATTATAATATGACACAATAGTTTGTTATGTGGCGAGCCAAACTATTCTATAGGTCTCCTTGGGAAGAAGTAAAGACATGCATGAGCCAGTATATCTGTCCCTGTGAGCCAAACAAGTGAAAGGATGAATAATGGTGGCCTTGCCAACCTGTGGAAAACCTGCAGATTAATGAAATAGACAGTGGTAAGAGACAGCCTTATTAATTATAGAAGTGTAACCATGGCTTTCTGTCAGTTCAGGCTCTTTTTATTAAAATATAAATCGTATTTCATGTGGAGTACAAGTGGAAATGTAAACTGCAAAGAGTGCATGGTCTTTGATAATCTGCAAACTTTTGAGGACAGAATTTACCTAATGAGAGTCCTCTTCTACACAGGAGAGTAGAATTAATGTGTGAGTTAACAGTCTTGAGTAAATCTGCTAACAAAGCCAAATTGATTGTTGAGATAAACATATTTCCCAAGATAAGGATTATTTTCTTCCTATGGTATCTACAAACCTACTTAAAAAAAAAAAAAAAAAAACTGACCCATAGATAGCTAATGATATTGATTAACCACTTATAAAAATGGTAATTTCATAGTAAAGGCTAGAGATATTCTAGAGAGAGATCCACAGCTGAATATCTAGAAAGGCTGTAGATAAATGTTGAGTCCATGTATATTCAGTCCACATTTAGGGAATGAGCCCTGATCTGAGCCTATTTCAAACACTAACTTCAGGCAAGTTCTTAACCTCTCTGAGCCTCTAGGTTTCTAATATGTAGAATTGCTGTAATAATACTTACCATAAGAATAGCTGGCAGTAAAATAGGCCTGTAGAAAATGATATCCATTATTTCCAACATCCTGTTTAATCCTCACTATAGAACTCATGAAGCAACATATTTTCATTGTTTCTGTAATTCATTACCTGATGAAGCAGTAGATTTGAGTTAGTATAGACATGCATATGCTTTCTGAAAATGAGTCATAAACTTCCCATCTTCTGAGGCCTAAACTATTCATGATTTTACTTGTGAGCTAAAATCTATGAAATGGAAATATGCAGTAATGAGCAAAAGAGTGCCCTTCCTCAAGTTCAATGGTAGTAGTTCAGTGGCGGAGTCAGAAAAGTCAAGAAGCAGTTACCCTACAGTGCAGAGATGCTAAGGGAATTTGTAATCACAGAGTATAGGTGGGAGCTCAGCAACCTGATTGAAATGGCTGAGGGGACTGGGAGTCATTGGTAAAGGTTTCCAAAAGAAGAAGCATCTTAAATCCATCTTCAAAATTAGATCTAAAGCAAATACAATTGCAACTTTGAAAGATTCTTAGTAATTTAGGTGCCCAATATTTTTCTATTACCATTTTCTGCTTTTTAAAAATACATGTAAAATAAATTGTTAACATGCAGAAAAAGCATAAAGAGATGAAACTGTTCAGAATTCACCTTCCAGAGATAACATTTCATTTCTCATGCATGTGTTTATACTTTGACTTACAGAAATTAAAATCATGTAGTGTGTGCCCATTTATAAGTTTTTTACTTAATAGTAAAGTGTGAGTATTTTCCATATTATTATTTTAAAGCAGTTTTTAATAGCTTTGTAAAATTCTTTATATGGCCAGGCCGTAATTTGTTTAACCAGACCCACAGTGTAGGCTATCAGTGTATCTATTAGTCTTCTGTTGCCACTGTAAATATCCTAAATTTGTGGTTTTAAAAAAAATTGTGGGTTTTTAAAAAAAAAAAAAAAACCCACAATTTTTTTTTTAATCTTACAGTCCTATATGTCAGAAATCTGACACGTATGCCATTGGGTTAAAATTAAGACGTCAGCAATACTGTATTCCATTATGTAATCTCTAGGAGTTTATTGTCTTGCCTGTTTCCGCTTCTAAAGGCATTCTTTGGCTAATGCCCCCACCCCCAAATACATCTTCCAGACCAGCAATGGCGAGTTGAGTCCTCACATCACCTCGCTGATGTCATAGTCACATCTCCCTCTGTGTTCTGCCTCCCTATTTCACTTTTGGAAGACCCTTTTGAATATGTTGGGCCTACCTGAATAATCCACGATAATCTCCCTAGCTCAGAGTCCACTAATTAGCAACCTTAAATTCCATTTGCAACCTTTATTTTCCTTTGCTGTGTAAAATTAACATTATTCACAGAGTCTAGGGATTAGGACATGAACATCTTTGGAGCCATTACTCTGCTAGCCACAGTATGGTTTTATTTTTTTCAGTTTTATAAATAATATAAATTGTATAATAATGATGATGCTCTAGTGAACTTTCTAGTACATGGATCGTTAATTACATCTATGTTTTTTAAAGATAAACAAATGGCCATTTTTTTTCCTGTAAGTTGAATAATCTGCTTTTTTATTACATAGAACTCTAGATTTTATATACTACTTAATAATTATCTACTTAGAACTGAAAAAGTGAGATACATATATATATTACTTAGTGACTGGGTTATTTTATAGGTTGTAGAGTTCCTACTCAATAGAGCAATTTTAAGTTAAAATTACTATGTAGAAATACAAAATATTGACTAGAGACAAATGAGAAGTGGAAGTTGATAAATATATGAAGATTTAGTTTATTGCGTAGCTGAAATAATCCTATAGGATTTTTATAAAATGTTGAATAAGAACAAATGAGGTTTTAGACAAAGTAAAATTTCATTCATCACCAAAATATAAACTCTGAACTCATTTCCAGTGTACAGTAGTATGTGAGTATCCTACATACATTCATACTTTAATAATGATAAAATAGAAAGTAACTTGTTAGAGTGTAAGACCGTACATACCGTACCTACTTGTATTAGTATACCTTACAATTTCTCATTTAATGTAAAACACAAGAATCTGTAAATACATTAAATACTGAGAGAAGTATATTACATCCTGGGAGAATAAAGTAATAATTCAGAAATACATAATGAAAAATTTAGCAACAGATATGAGATTGACAATTCAAATATGGATTTTGAATTGGTGATTATATGAACGATCTGCAGGAAAATAGGCTAGGTAGGCCTAACACACATTAGAGTGAAATGATGTAATATAACATGAGCTGGCATCTGGTTTGCTTTTAACCAAAAGCTAAAATCCTTCATCTGGTTTATGTTTGTAGATATTTCTAACACCATAGTATCGCAGCTAAGTTATATTGTTCATCGTAGGGAGAATTTTCATTTTAATTAATCCCTATTTGTGTTAGGAGTTCTAAATAGAAGAAAATACTGTATTTTCAAAAGAATCTCTGTGATGGCTAACTTCTGTGCTGGGATGTTCTATGAACATATACTAAGTATGAGCAAAGAATGATCCCCAAGTTAGCTCAGTGTCCTCTAGCAATCCTGTGCTGTCTGGTCAATGGTGAATATTCAAAAGTAATGAGTTTTGCCTATTGTCATGAATTGTAGAATGATTAAATAGGTAAGGATTTTCTCCCATGAACTAGACAACTGGCAGAACTTAGGCATTTGAGGCAGCGTGGCTGGATGGCACTGCCACTTTCCCAGAAAAACAGGAGTGGGTCCACCAGGGATTTTTGTTAAGTCAACCCAATCAGTTCGTCGTTGGGTACCCACCCAATCAGGCCCAGAGAGCATCTACGCATTCCATCACAAGACTGAGAGTGGGGGCACAGATACAGAGTACAGAGAGGAACAAACTAATTTGAGGAGGTTCCTGAAATTAGAAGGAATAGAATTGTTGACCACCAATCTGTTCACACCACTCCTTTCTGCCTTATTTAATTGATAAGGGGAAGGAGCACAGAAGAAAGGGCCTCATTACAGGAAGAAGAATAAAAACTATTTCTTGGCTCCAAATTTATGCTCTTTCCTCTCTGAAGCAGTAAGTCTTCTAAACTGTCTTCCTTGCCAAGTAGAAAGAACTTCTAGGAAAAAAAAAAAAAAGATTTAGCTTAAAATGTAATTGTGGTCTTCACAACAGAATAATAGGTTATTTTCCCATGAAACTAGGATAAGTAATCCAGGCCTTAGCTCTGGTTTTCTTGGTGACCTCATCCAACACTCCATCCCTCAGGACCAGCTCTTACAATCTTATATGCCCCTTTCCTTCACAGTATGCCCTGAATGGTCAGCAAGGGTTTCATTAGCATGGAGGCCACTCATTTGGTGGCTGTCTGGTTACATTGGAGGTAGATGCCACAGGAACAATACAAGCACATGCAAGAAAAAGCATAGGCATAGGCCCTAATTTCCCAAAATCAGTGATATTTTCCAACAAGAGCCCCATGATCCAAACCATTGATTTATTAAGTTCCTATGCTGGGGATCACATTAGGCAGGGCATTCATTTGTATCCTCATGTGATTTATTAAAGATGACACACTGGCAGACTTATCAAATATGAGCACTCAACCTTCTTATTTGGAAAACGGCACATACAGGTTCTCCTTGTAAGGCAATAATAGTGTCCAAGGACATCCTACTTTGGAAGACAGCTTTTCTCAGTATAGAAACTTCAGCATTCAGTAAGGACAGGGTTTATTGGCTATCTTTTAAGGTTTGCTGGGTGAACCTAATAAGGTCTTTTATGTGTGCTATAATGTCCCCCAGGCCAATGGAGGGGACAAGAGAGTGGCCAAATAATTGTTCCAGTGGATAACAGAAGATGCCTTGAGGAGAGGATGATTGACAATTCTTACTATCATGAGGCAGATTCTCCCCTGTGCCCAGGAAAAACCCATAGTGCAGTGCCCCAACCACCCAGGTGGAAGCCATGACCAGAGATTGTGCCACACAGCAATGGGACCCATTTGGGGCCACCCATTAAATACTTGGGCAGCAAGACAGGTCAGAGTCATTGAACACTGAAATTTCTGTACTAAGAAATTATGACAGAATACACAGTTCCAGTGATATCCATCCCATATTCCTGGTATAATTAATTGGGTTGTGTTTAGAGTGGTTTTTCTGTTTCCATTATAGGGATGCCCAGGTGCTCAAATGTCCATAAGCCAGAGTAAGACCATCCCAAATCAAAGCATAGCTACCCATAACTCTATTACTGGTATTTCTAGGACCTTTCCAATTAGCATTTAGACAGGCTGCCCCGTAGTTTGATTGACAGAAGAGAATACCCATGCATAATGTTGATAGTGTGTGCCACAAGCCAGGTCTCTGGATCTATATTGGTAATAATCAGATGAATTAAGAGCTTGTTCTTCCTTAATGTAGTGTTTTAGGACTATTCGATCCCCCTCCAGGAGTGGTAATACACCAGCATGGCAATCCTGATGAGCCAGAGAGAGGCAGCTGCCCACATACTCAAGAGTTGGACTGATTTCTTTGTCAGGCGAGTGAGCTCATTATAGAAAGGTATTTCCATTAGGTGCCCATTCCATGACCAGGCACCACCGATTACTAAGTTCATAAAGACATATTTAGAAGGAACTTGTATGGGGACTTCTTACTCTTCACTTATGGCGTGATCCTTATATGTTAAGTGCCTGCAGCTTTAAGAATTTGACCAAGTCCTGCATACTATACATGTTGCCTGGAGGAGGTAGCACTGTCATGCATGAGATGGACTAGGGGTTGGGTATGCTAGACCAGGACCCCACCCCACCCATTCTAGTGTTGGAGGAAGTCATCAAGATGTGACAGCCTGTAGACCCATGAGCTGGAGCCTGGCAATCAGAGGCTTTCCACCTCCTCCCCAGTACTTGGAATGTGCATTCTGCTTGCCTTCCCCACCCCCAGAAGCTGCCCCAGGAATATACTCTTCAGATAGAAATGTGGTCTGGAGGCTGTTTAGACTGGGTACATGACTGAACACAGTTAAGACCTCTCTATAAAATTTTAAGATTCTAGTGGGCAGGTGTGGAAAACTAGTCACCTTGTAGCCACCCAAGACAGGCCTTGTAAGTTCCCATGTTCATTAAAACTGCTACTTACCAATCTTTCTTTTGACTATCCTGCCCTCCACAAATGGGGCTCAGTTGTACATTATGCCCAGGAAGCCCATGAGGAGGTTGCAAACAATTTCTAAAGATGCTGTTTTGTTGTTTATATTCTCCTGTGAGTTGGCTCTTTCCATTCTAGAGCTCTCAGAGGAGAGTTTAGTTGGCTCTGAGCCTCTGAGACAGGGAGTGCTCTATATCCCCTTGAATGAACAGCACACTTCTGAGATTGCTCTTTTAAAAGGCTGGTTGCCTTTCTGTCAGCCCGTGTCTGGAGGTTTCTTTCTAACTAAATGCAATTTTATGATCTTTATATTTTGTGAATTTGACTATAAATGACAACTTTTTTAGCAGCAAAAGTGCTACACTAAACAAAAGACTTTAGCTGTACAGAATGAAAATACTTTTTATACAGAGGAAAAAATGTAGTGTGGTAAATGTGAGTAAGGGTTTTTGCCCTGTACACAGAGTGAATAAACCAAGAATTTCTATAATGGCTTCTTTGGGATCCTGACTGTGTGTGAAAATAGAATGTAGAGATCTTACGTTAATTACGCTCTAAAAATGCTTAGCTTTGACTTTTACCAGGTTTGCATTTTCATAAGGTGTTTGCGATGATTAACATGAGCAAAGCATATCTGGACACTATTTAGAATATAGTAATTACTCTATAGGTGGCATTTCTGCCATTTCTCTTTTATCAGGAGATGAGAGTTTTCTCATCAAGTCCAACTTTTTTTTTTTTTTTATTTATGATAGTCACAGAGAGAGAAAGAGAGAGAGAGAGAGGCAGAGACATAGGCAGAGGGAGAAGCAGCTCCATGCACAGGGAGCCTGATGTGGGATTCCATCCCGGGTCTCCAGGATCGCACCCTGGGCCAAAGGCAGGCGCCAAACCGCTGCGCCACTCAGGGATCCCTCATGTCCAACTTTCAAATTGAGTTTCACAGACTCAGAAAAGGTTCAGGAAATGTTAGCCACTACTCTTGTTTTTCCATTCTGTATTTTCCTATAAAGCAGCCTTAGGTTTTCCTCATAAGAAACAAGAAGTAAAGAGGCATTTTAGGAATATAGTTCTACATGCATAAAGGAAAGCAGAGAACTAAGACCATGCAATCAATTCAAACAAAAATGTTTAACTCAAAATATTTTCCTAATTCCAGTTTTTCAGAATCAGCAAAATGATTCAGTGCTTCTCTGTAGTGTCTGAGAATTAACATGAATGTCTTTTACATGGTATCCCTCAATAAATGCTGACTCATTGATAATTACTTTCCTTCTTTAGGTCATATTTCATGTGTACATACAGATGGAATATTTCTTTTTGTCACATGTGACAAAATGGAGCAAGTATGTCCTGGTGCTACATGCGTGCACTTGAACCAAGTGACATTTTAGGGATTTCCATCTAAACATCAAAGGACTGGGTGCTGTCAATGTGCCTGCATCAAGTCAGCGGCCTAATTTACTATTTCATAATATATTGGTGTGGCAGGCCTCTCTTTGCAGTCTTTTTTTTTGCTCAGGGCTGTTATAGCTCAACTAGTTCCTCTGCTGTTAAAAAATTGATTAGTTTTCTCCCTCTGATACTTGGAAAAGTAAGATTTATTCATACTACTTCGAAAGTCTTTATTCACTTCAGCCCTTCCTTATTCCAGAAAGAGTTTGAGGGCTTTATTAAACATATAGGGAGGCAACAGATATACTTTAAACTTAGTGATTTAGGAACTAGAACAAAATAGAAAAAGATAAGGTGATTTTTGCACAAGAAACCTGCTCTTTGGTGGTGTCTGTATGAACGAGGGCACAAAGCCTGTCTTTTGAAAGTGGTCTTGGAACCCTCCATGTTAGTATCTCTTGAAATGACTCAGAATCCTGGCTGGGGGTATCTGGATGGGACTGAGTGGGTGGGGGTGAGCAGAGAGCTGGACAAGTGGGAATCTTGATTTGTTCAGTCTCCTGGTGATTCTTAGTCACACTGAAATTTGAGAATCATATTGCTCTTAATGTTTTAGCAGCCAAGCAAAAAAAGGTAGACATGTCTTTTTACAATGATTCACAATGTGCCTAAAATAGAAACCAATCAATTGCCTTAGGAAAGCACAAGAATTTCTCTGTGGGTGCTTTGGGGGTAATGTAATAGCCATTCATATTAATCTACTGTTTCATAGAAAGTTTGTTGTAATCTAAACTCAGAAGTATTGGTTTTGATACCTACAACAGTTCAGTCATGCCATACAATTCCTTTATCTATCGTATAGCAGGGGATAAAGGGAAAAAAAGAATTACCTTTATGTTTCTTATCTGTTAGATGATACATTCAAGTAGGATTCTTTGATACCTCGCTCAAAGCATTGCATTCTACTTCTCTGCTTAGTCTTGTTCTACAAAACCCTCTCTTTGCTTCAGGAGATGAAATCAGCATTTAGAGAGTCAAAGAATGAGCATATTAGGGAATTTGAATGTTCAGTCTGTGTGTTGTTCTTAGCCTTTGAGACCTGAGCGATTCTGTTGACATTTACAGCATCCCATTCCTCCAGTGTGCCCTCTTGTCCACTCACTCCATTGTCCTCGTGTGTGCCAGTCGATGGCACTCTTTTCCCACCTATCATGGATCCCCTGCACTAAAGGCATACGTAAATGTAGTCACAAATCATTGCCCTTTCCTATGAAATCAAGATGTAGAATTTCCTTCCTGGCTATAACATCCATCTCTGCCACTACGTTTTTTCTAGTCAGTGAACCAAACAGGTATTTGTCATCCTAATTATGACTTACAGTCCTTTAAGTTCTGTCCAATTTTTTTTTTTTTATTTTGCGCCCGATCCTTGAGCTGATTTTCAATGCTCTCCCTGAATAAACCTATGGTCATTAGTACCCTAAAGTCCTTGCTCCTTTGTTTTTTTTCAATCCTGGATTATGGGAATGGGTCCCACAGTAGTAATATGATTAATGGGCATCAGTGATTAATTAATGAGATTGGTAAGTGGAGTTAATCAGTACCTTTATGTTCCATTAGCACTTTACTTTTACTACCCTCATAGAATTTGGCCCATTGAGGTGTAATTTTTATGGGGATGGTGATCTCTCTCAGTGGAAGCAGAGACTGTGCCCTCCCCAGACTGTCCCAGGTACTACATGTCTTTTTATCTCCCACGGTGTCTGGCACATAAGAGGCCCTGAATGAATGTATTTTTAACTGCATATAATAGAGACGTTTGGCCATTATATATTTATTTTCCATTAAAACATCTATTACTATTATCATGTTTCGATATTTTGTGAATTGAGAGAGTAAGCCAGGTATTTATTAGTAGTGTTCCGAGCACCAGAGGTTAAAAAAAAAGGGGGGGGGGGATTATTTCATTTAAGAAAATACTAAGTTTGGCAAAGAAAAAAAGTGTCTTTCTCTGAAGACAAACACATATTAGTTGCTCATGATTATTATTTCCTGTTTGTTTTACTTGAAATAATATTGACTTTAGTTCATAGAGTTGGAGGCTCATGGTGCCTGAATACAATGTATGATATATTCATTGTACCAAGATTTAAGACCTAAACAACTATTAAATAATATGTGCTTATTATAGAAAATTAGAAATATATAAAGAAGAAAAGGCACCTAAAATCTCACTACCTAGGTACAGTGTATCTTAACATTTTGGTATATCCATTTTTCTTATTTTTCTGTGATTAGTTTTAATGGTTGAGTTTCTACCCTCTAAATAATTTTGCATTTTGCTTTTTCACTTCATCTTTATGCTCTTGATAAATTTTCCCATCTGATTCCATAAAGTCATAATTATAAATGTGCATAAAACTACATATCTTTGCATAATCCCAGTTTTATGTGACCATGCTGTAAAACGTTGTTTTTATATAGATTAAAACTTTTTTGCAGACTTTTGCTTACAGACCTTGGAGTCCATTGCAGAGTAAAATAAAGTACTGCTTTATTCCTTTTTGAGAGTGCCAAGGACAGTGTTTTTCATAAAGTAAATCCTGTGACCCACGCTTTTTTCGTACTTAGGCTCTTAAGCCTGTTAGGAGGAATTTTACATAGACTATTACCTTTTCTCCTATTGATGCTTTAATGAGGTATTTAGTGAGCACAATTTGCAACTAGAGAGATAAGAAATGATGGAAAGAAAGACTCGTTTGTATCATTATTTGACTGAAAAAGCTCACAGGTCATATACAGTCAATTTGTAATGTTCTCTTTCCCAGCCATCAGGGTACCTGGGAACTCAGGGCTGGCCTGCTAGGTAGGAAGGATTGTAGCTGAATCCAGAAAGCATGATGGTGAGAAATATGTTAAAACTAAACCCATCAAGACACAACCTTCTACCCACCCTCTCACTTTACCCCAAGGGCTTTTTTTTTTCTTATTTCCTTAAACGTTATGGATTTTTAAAATACCTTATTATGAACATATATTATAATGATTTAAGAAATTAAAATGTAGTAGATATACTAAAACCATTGAATGACATACTTCTAAAAGTTTGCATTTTTGGTATATAAATTATATCTCAATATGAATTTTTTTAAAGATTTTATTTATTTTATTCATGAGAGATACACACAGAGAGAGGCAGAGACAGAGGGAGAGGCAGGCTACCTGCAGGGAGCCTGATGTGGGACTCAACCCCAGGACCCCAGGATCAAGACCTGAGCCGAAGGCAAACGCTCAACACTGAGCCACCCAGGTGCCCCTCTCAATATGAATTTTAAAATAAAGCCAAAAAAAAAAAAAAAAAAAAAAAAAAAAACAATAGACGGCTACTCCATCCATTCATTTAAATAAGCATTTTGTAAGTTTTAAAAGAAATAGTTATAAGCCTACTCTCTCAGTTGCAAAGATAAATCACATGTAGATTGTTCTTTGGGGAGTTTATGGTCTAATAGGAAATAAAATGTGTATTTAAGTCTAGTAGCAGAGGGAAAGTTGTATGTATTGTAAGAGAAGTGCTGACAAATTGCTGAGGAAAAGCAGAAAATTGATTATTCCAGCAGTGATGTTGAAGATGGAATCTAGAAAAGAAATATTTGAGTGCTAATCAACTTTTCATGGATTAATGTAGAATTGATCAGTTAGGTTGGTAGATTTCAGTGGTGGTGAAATAAGGAAGTAGCTCTCTGATTGCTCACACTTTCTCAGTGTATATTAGTCAAGATTTCACCTGAGGCTGGATAGATTGGGACACTAGAAGGAAAGGAGGTGCCATCAAGTCATCCTTTGCAGAACTATAGTATATGCATCTTAGGGAATTCCAGGTAAGTTCAATTTGTGTTTGTGTAGAGCCTTTCAGCTGCTAGGTATGAATGCAGAGTAGAAGAATACGTAGGTATAAGTAAGCACAGTTGGTGTTTATGGAATGACTATGACAAAGGGGGAACAAACCAGGGAATTTGAGAATGCTGAAAAGAACATACTGTAATATTTGTTTGGGGAAGTATGTTTTCAAGGCATTGTCAACATTACTTGGAAACTTGGTTGAAATGTAAATTCTTGGTCCTAGACCTACTAAATCAGAAAATCAGGTTGAGGTCCAGCACTCGATTTGAACAGGCTCTCCAGGTGATTCTAAAACACACTGAGAAACACTGGTTTGGGAAATTTAAACTGATGGGAGACAGTACAATTATGGGAATGGAGCAGAAACAGATGATGATGGATAACTAAAAAGAGGATAGTGAATATATGGCTCAGCCATCTCCATGAGAGTGAGAGAATTCAAGTGAGCCATTGAGGGTGGGTAGGGTCAGACACTAGGATACTTGAAGGATTTCAGAAGGGGAGCAGGTAGGAGACTGGGGTGATGTCCAGATGTTCCATGTCAATTCTCCCCAAGAATCATGACACAGAGGTAGAAATGGAGAAGAAAACTGTCAGGCAGGTGGAGAAATGACCATTGAATAAAGAGTGACCAGAAAATAGGCTGCATTAAAGCAGGAAGGTTAGGGGATAGTCTAGCTCTTTCCTTGCCCTCATCATCCAGATCCTCAGGCCTCCTTGAATATGTAGGATGTAAGGGAAAAACAGCCAGGACTCTACATGCACGCTGTAAGAAGGTGGTGCCCTCATGTCCAGACTTTGTTCACAGGGCACAGGGAGATCTTAGTAGAGCAAAGACGAGAGGAAGATGAAGTCAAATCAGTACAGATTAGTGTGGAAGGAAACGACCAGTGGAAACAGGTGAAAAGTCTTGGCGTCTTGCTTGTTTTTTGTTTTTTTTAAAGATTTTATTTATTTATTCATGATAGTCACAGAGAGAGAGAGAGAGGCAGAGACACAGGCAGAGGGAGAAGCAGGCTCCATGCACCGGGAGCCCGACGTGGGATTCGATCCCGGGTCTCCAGGATCGCGCCCTGGGCCAAAGGCAGGCGCCAAACCGCTGCGCCACCCAGGGATCCCCAGGCGTCTTGCTTGTTAATGAAATAAGCAGGTGTGTGAGACTTGACAGAGCAAGGTGAAAGCCCTTATATCTGATGTGATTGGGTCGGCACTTGTTTAGTTAACTGAGAAAGATAGCTATGAGGAAATTTTATTTTTAGTTGTATAGTATTTACTTATATTCACTGCTTGAACTTCCAGATTGTTTTTCTTGCATAAGTCACACTCAGTATTCTCACCTGTGGATTCCAGCTTTAGCTTCTTGCAAATAGAACGATAATTGAAAGATTATTTATTTATTTAGATTTTATTTATTCATAGAGACACAGAGAGAGAGAGAGGCAGAGACACAGGCAGAGGGAGAGCAGGCTCCATGCAGAGAGCCTGACGTGGGACTCGATCCAGGGTCTCCAGAATCACGCCCTGGGCTGCAGGCGGCGCTAAACCCCTGTGCCACCAGGGCTGCCCTAATTGAAAGATTCTTAAGAAGAAACACAAGGGCAAAATCTTCTAGACTTTATCATTTTATCCCCAACTGTTTACAGTTGTGTTGCCCACATAGCTGGTTTTTGCTTTAAGAACTCACCTTTATTCACTCTTTCCAAACATATAGGTCTGTTTTTAATACTTTTTTTTAAAGCATCTTATGTTCTATTGCTTTTTACTATTTGATTACATAATTATAATGATAGGCATAAACAGGATTGGGAAAAAACACACCTGATTTGATATACATACAGTTCAACAGATGGGAGACACATGCTTGCATGAAGTCCCAAATGTGCATTTTCCTGTAGGCATATGTTTTATACAATGAATTAGTAGGTTAATCTGGCAAATGGTGAATTTCAAGTCAGAGTTGTTCTTAGTGTTGCTTAGAGCAAGGTCAGTGATCTGTCTGAGTTGGATGGATGCGACATAAGGACATCTCTCCTGACATTTCTAGAGGCTTGAAGCCAACCAGGATGAAGGAACCAGTGGTCTCTGAGATGGAGAGTAGGTCACAGTTGGGAACACTGAGGATCTATCGAATCTCTTTTATCTTTTTTGACATGTTTTTTATTTGTTCTTCCCCAAACACTAATGAAATAATTTTAATTATGAAAATTGTTTTGTGGGGCTCCTGGGTGGCTCAATGGTTGAGCATCTGTCTTTGGCTCAGGTTGTGATCCCAGCATCCTGGGATCGAGTCCCATATCAGGCTTCCTGCAGGGAGCCTGCTTCTCCCTCTGCCTATGTTCCTGCCTCTCTCTCTGTGTCTTCCATGAATAAATAAATAAAATCTTAAAAAAAAAGAAAATTGTTTTGTAAAGTATTAAATGTCTTTAATAATTATATTTTCTAAAGATCATTAATGATTTTTTGGATTATTTGATTGAAGCATAGTGTGGTACAGTTAATGTGTTAGCTCAAAATGCATGATATACATGAAATCCTAATTTCTACTTTTCTATTTTTTGCTTCATGGCTTCCACCTAATAATATAGAAAGCTAATTTTTTACTGTACAAAGTACATAAAATAGGTTTGAAAATCTTAATCATTTTTAAACTGTCTTTAAGATTTTTGTATTTAGATTAAACATTTTTCCTAAAGCTAGCACATAGTTATCCATGTTTTCGACTATATAAACACCATCCCAGTAGGAAAATAAAATTTTTTCAGTTAAAAGAATATCTTTTATTAGAATGACACTTTCTTTATTTTTTTAAAGAATATTATTTCTTTTTTTTTTCCTAAGATTTTATTTATTTGACAGAGAGCAAGCACAAGCAAAGGGAGCATCAGAGGGAGAGGGAGAAGCAGGCTCCCCACTGAACAGGGAGCCCCACACGGGACTCAATCCCAGGACCTTGGGGTCATGACCTGAGCCTAACTGACTGAGCTGCCCAGGCACCCCTAGAATGACATTTTAAATTCTGTAGTCCATGTACTGTGTATGTATGATACAAATAAATATATTTATAATACTAGGAACTAGAAGAGCCAAATAATATAACTTAGATAATGGAAATCAGCTCCGTAAATTCCCCCTCTTCTCATTTAACTTGGTCTTTATCATCCCAAGTATGAAAACTGCCAAGTATGAAAGTAACCCGTAAGTTCAAGTTTCATAGGTAACTGAATTTGTAAGCTGCCTGCAGCACTGCTAGGACACACTGGAAAGAATATATTCCATATCTGTTTTATTTGGGAAGTTGAAGTCTTTATAATTTTATACCAGAAAAAGTTTGTCTTTATTATGAACTGATACATTTTGTCAGACAAACTATCGTTTGCTATTTTGCTTCGGCCTCCAGGAATCTTAGGGCTAGCTTGTAGTTACTCTGTGGCCACAGTTTTTATAAAATTAACTTCATCTTCTTCGACCTCTCTTACCAGTATTTTTGTTTTAGCAATTCTGTCATCTGTTATTTATTATAAATATTCTTAATTCCTTTTTGAAACTTGGTGGTAGATAAATTCAATAAACCTAACAACTATTGACTACTTGCGTTAAGTTAAATCTTTGACCTGGCAATAGTGAAACAGACAGGTATGCCTTCAAGGAGTTAAAAAAAAAAATACTTTTTCAGAAACCCCTAGGAAATGCTTGTTCAAATATAGAACAAAAGAAAACAATATATGTATTTTGCTAAGCATGTAAAGTGCACACCTTTTATTGCTAGTTTAAAGTCCTCACTAAGGCAGATTGCCATTATCAAAGCCTAGATGTTTTCTTGAGCTATTTTGTTTTATTCAGATTTAAAATCAGGATTAGAAACTGGGTCTCAGATAACCTCTGAGATTGCAATGCACATACAGTACAGCCATTTCTGTTCTTAGATATCTATAGAGAGTTGTGAAGCTGGTCTTCTGTGAGAACACACTGACCTCATGGCTTTCAACTTCACTCTGGGGAGGCATTGGCATGTGTGAGATGACCAGAGGTTGCCCACAGAGTCTTTGATAAAGATGATAGTTTGTCTGATCGGTACTATAAAATGATTTTGAAAAGAGGAGGCATCCCTACTTTAGTCTAAAAGGAAAGAAAGCCTTTTCAGTTGTCCATATTGTTCTTTTATGAAGAAGATTCTTAGGCTTCGTGCAACTTTTAAACACCCAGTTCCTTGAACAAACTACTACATAAGGCTTAGAAGGCTGTACATACAGTGGTAGTCCATTCCATAAGTGGTTGGCGGATAGCACCATTTACAGAAACATTGGAATTCACACATTTTAAAATGTAAATTCAATGTACCTTTTCACCATGACCTGACTAAAAAACAAGATTCGTGAGTTATTCTGCCCTAGATATGTCATCCCCTGTCCTGTGAAAGAGAATATAGTTATTGCCTGAATTTTTCTGGAGCTGATTGCCCTTTAAGTGAATGTCCTTGTCTTTTAACTGATGGCCTTTTGCTTATTTTACTGCTTATTAGCACTTTAGTTGTGTGTGATGAACAGAATAATGCCTCCCCTGCCAAAGATGTGTACGTACCCTAATCCCTGCAACCTATGACTATGTTACATAACATGGAAAGAGAGATTAGATACAGATTGAATTAAATCTATTAATCATTTACCTTAAAATGGGGAGATTATTTTGGGTTATCTGAGTTGCCCCAGTGTATTCACAAAGGTTCTTAAATGTAGAAGAGGACAAGTGATGTGAAAGGTACTTGGCCACTTTTGCTGGCTTTAAGGTTGAGGAGGGGGCTGCACGAGCCCAGACTTCTAAAGCCTGGGAAAGGCAAAAGAAACCTGTTCTCCCTTGAGCTTCCAGAAAGGAACGCCCTCCAGACACCTATGATTTTTGATACCTAGTGAAGTTCATGTCCAATTCCTGACTTACAGAACCATTAGCAATATATTTTGTTGATTTAAGCCACTAACCTTGTGGTCATTTGTTATGGCAACAATAAAAAACAATGCATTTACCAGTGTTCCAAGAAAGGAAGAATGAAGATCAAACTCAAGGTACTCCATCCAGGAAAAGATTTAGTGTATGTTGAATTTTGCAGGGCTTGCTGGCAAGGAGATAAAAGACGGTCAGTGAATTTCAGCACCCTGCCCTCACTGCTTCCCATTAATGCAGAAAATCTGCAGGTGTCTGTTGCCTGACCTGAAATACACTTCAAAACAATATACCTTTGTTTCAGTCAGCCTCCAGGCTGCCTACTTGGCTATCATGGGAGTGAGCTTTTCATGGAATACATTTATTATGTTATTTCTCTTTAAAGTCCATTTTATGACTTTTCCTTTGTCTAGAGAAAAAAAGCTCACACATGTAGCTTGGCAGTGAAGGCCCCTTGACAACAGAAGCTTCTGCTGCAGCTACGTCATACTTCTTTTTCTTATGCACCTTATATTAGCCAAGGTAAAATACTTAACGTTTGATGAGCCTGGCCTAGTGTTTTGCACTTTTATTCTTCCTGCATTTCATTTTCTCTGCCACTGGTGTCCTTCCAGATCCGCACGCCTCCTCACAATCCCCTATGAATTCTTTGAGACTCAATTCAAATATTAAACTCCCTGGAAAATCAAGGAACATAGCACGTCAAATAAAATTATTCCATCTATCCTTTATGCCACATTATGACTTGTATTCTTTGATTAAAAGTATTTCCATTTCCGGATGCCTGTGTGGCTCAGTGGTTAAGCCTCTGGCTTCATTCACCTCAGGACATGATCCTAGGGTCCTGGGATGGAGTCCTACATCAGGTTCCCTGCAGGGAGCCTACTTTTCTCCCTCTGCCTCTTCCTCTCTCTCTCATGAATAAATAAATAAAATCTTTAAAAATAATTATTTCCATTTCATTTTGTTTCATTCTGTGAGTTTCTTGAAGGTAGCAAATAGGTCTAATATATTTGTGGGATCTTAGTAACTCACATAGCTTATAGAGTAAATACTCAGTAAATAAATTTGAAGTGAACAAATGATTGTTACCTAACCTGGCCAACCTACCACAGAGATACCATTAGATTGCAGATTTCTGATTCCCAGGCCAGTCTTTGGTTATATTCTGCCTCTAAAACTTAAGTACTGGGGGATCCCTGGATGGCTCAGCGGTTTGGTGCCTGCCTTCAGCCCAGGGCATGATCCTGAGGTCCCGGGATTGAGTCCCACCTCAGGTTCCCTGCACGGAGCCTGCTTCTCCCTCTGCCTGTGTCTCTGCCTCTCTCTCTCTCTCTCTGTGTCTCTCATGAATAAATAAATAAAATCTTTAAAAATTAATAAATAAAACTTAAGTACTATAAATTTTTTTTTAAATACCTAGGGAACATTTTTATTTTAAATAAAATTTTGGCACTGACTAGTTTCCTTTGATGCCATTTCTCCTTCTTTATCTCTTAATTCTTAACACTTGGAATTTCATGGTTTTGTTGTAGCAAAATGAAAACATCAAAATAGTCTCTCTGCCTTGTTTAATTTTTTCACGAGTCTCTTTGCAAGAATTATTTTGTGTGTTGGGGCACCTGGGTGGCTCAGTCAAGTGTCTGCCTTTGGCTCAAGTCATGATCTCAGGGCCCTGGGATCAAGCCTCTCATGGGGCTCATGCTCAGCACAGAGTCTGCTTCTCCCTCTCTTTCCTCTCTGCTGCTCCCCTGCACCCCTGCCCCACTCACACGTTTGCTCTTTCAAATAAATAAAATCTTTTTTTTAAAGGAATTATCTTGCTTGATAGATCTATTTTTTTTTTTATTTATTTAAATATTGTGAAAATATCTGGGATGCCTGGGTGGCTCAGTGGTTGAGTCTCTGCCATCAGCTCAGGTCATGATCTGGGGTCCTGGGATCAGTTCTGCATCAGGCTCCCCATAGGGAGCCTGCTTCTCCCTCTCTCTCTCTCTCTCTCTCTGTCTGTCTCTCATGAATAAATAAATAAAAATCTTAAAAAATAATATGAAAATATTGAGAAGACTGAAATGTAATCAAATAGCATGGCTGGTATCAAATTTTTTTGACTTTAAATATTTGTATATTCTCTCAGTGCTTCTATTTACTGCCTTTTTAGATTTGTTACTGATGTTGATTTCTCAGTGGTTGCATGTGGGATCTGACTTGCTGAGCAAGTCTTTATGATATTGAGAATGTATATGGTAAAGCTTGGAAACTGTAAACATTATTCAGATGGAATGAATTATTTTCATAACTTTTATTGTCACTTTACACTGTGATTGCAAAATGTTCACAATTTTCATAATGATGGGAGTAATTCCACTGGGAATTTAATTTCTCTTTTTTACAACTATTGTCAGAATTCAAAAATCTTAAAATGTTTGGCATAATTTTTAGTGTAATCAGTAAAACACATCCTTGTGTTGCATAATTTATAAGTTTGGTTTACAACTTTTAAAAAGGAAAACTGTTCTATTAACGTAAATGAGCGCATTGGCGTTAATGTTTTATGTAAGAAGATCATCATTAATTTAGAAAATAGAGGCCGTTAGTAAATCATTGAAATGCAAATGTATTTAAAACAGATTTTATTTTTGAAATGCTATGAAAATGTTGATAACTATTTGGAAACAGTAGATTGTAACTATAGAAATATCCTGCTTGATTGAACATTGCTTGGTTGCCCACTATCTGATTCGGATAAGCTAACGTGTTTTAGAATGGTTCAGAAGCTAGGCAAAGCCATGGTTCAGAAATGTGTCTTCAGGATTTGAATCCTGTCGGATTTCATAAGTGATTCACCAGGAGTATTTTGCTTCCTTTGCTTTAAGGACAGCTTTAAAGTAGTCTTTGATTTAGCTACTGATAGTTTCAGAAAAAAGGAGTGTCCTGTAAGAAACCGGTCTTCTTTAAATGTATCAAGGGTAAATCCCGTAGTGCATCAACAAATTTGCTTTACGGTTTTTTAGAACTAGTCTCTGGTTAATTCATTTAGAATAAAAAATGAATCTGTGGAGCCTAATCATATAGATTGTGCTAGAGACTTAGCTTACCAAAGATTACACTTTTGTAGAAACCACCAAACCATTCTCGTGTACATCATGTCAGTTTCTTATCTCCTTAAAAAAATGCCAAATAAATTGACACATTCTTCTTGTCTCTTCTTTAAAGAGATTCCTTCTGCCCAATTTCTGCCATTATATCACACTTCCCTTATCATAAGCAACACGTCTATTTATTCTCTTAAGTATGTAAATTTACAGTGTATGATGATGACTTCTGATTCACTCCATGGACTTGGAACTTATCCTTGAATTAGTGTGGTAGTCTTCATGAAACAAGCCATTGCCCCCTACTTGTGTACATTTCACTCTTAAAGCCTTCAACCTGCTATCCACTTGCTTGAGTATCTTTTGATTATGCAAAGTTCAAAATAAATTTATCTGAACAGTCTTTGTATTGTGATCATTTGAACACTTTGCATGAATTCCCATGCTAACCTGATGCTATTACTCTAGCAACTTGTGATCTTTTTAGATTTACTGTTATTTTTCTACAGGAACAGTTCTGTTTCTCAAATAACTATTAACAACAATCATTTTATTCTTTCCTCATAGGTACTACAGTGCAACCATTCTGCAGATGTCTGGTGTTGAAGATGATAGACTTGCAATATGGCTGGCTTCCGTTACAGCCTTCACAAATTTCATTTTCACGCTTGTGGGAGTCTGGCTTGTTGAGAAAGTAGGCCGCAGGAAGCTTACCTTTGGGAGCTTAGCAGGTAGGTGACGGGATGAAGAACTCTTTTTCTCTAATGATGACAAGCTCACCTTCCAAAATACAATACCAGTAGCAATTATGATATTGTTCTCTTAGCCAAATAATAGACTCCTTTTAGACAAAAAGTTTTTTAAAAGGAACTGAATGTTATGATATGTAACTAGAATGTAACTAGAAACTGGAATTTTAAGACCAATCTGAATCTACGGAGGGTAACATTCTACTGCTGTTAATTTTGAGCTCTGCTCAAAGGTACAAAAGTGAAAAGAATAATTGGTTTTTGTTCTTCTTTGAAAAATTTGATCTTCATAAACTCGCTTTTTAACCTGTTTTATTTTTAAGTTTGGTATAATATGGAAGTAAATTTGGAGCATTTTTTTAAAGCTCTTTGAATAGTAGAATATTAGAACTATTTAATTTCTTCAGAAAGCAGCAACAGACTCTTTGTAAAGTGTTTGAACCAGGCTCAGATTCTAAGGTAAATCCTAACTGGTTAAATGTGTTTTCTATAATAGTTAAATAAGACAAAACTTTTCTCACTTTCAAGTACTTTTTGTCTTTAAATTCTATACATTATTTTTCTGCTTCACTTACAGAATGAAATCCACCTTTGCCATTGTCTTCACATGTTGCATTATACAATTTTCTTATCTCTTTCATATATATAGATTACTAATTATCAATTAGCTGGCTTCTAATAGCTCCTTTATAAGTTTAATTAGAATAAGAATACATTTTTCCATTAAAATGTAGAGTTTCCAGGCTAACATGAACTACATTCTCTTTTAACCAAATTATACCTTTAAACACTGATCTAATAGCACTGCTTCAGGCACTTGTCCCAGATTTTAATGAGAAAATGCAATCTGCATTCCAAAGTTATTAGGAACACATAGTCTCTCCTACCATTATCTCCATCAGGAAGAATAGAATGCTTCCACGCTCTGTTCTTGCCTAAGCAGTGGAAGGACTTAAGTCTGATAATGTAAGTTGAACTGAGAGGAGGGTGAGCAAAGATTGTCTGATTAAGAGGCAAAGGTAATTGTAACAGTCAAGGTACACAGGGAAGCAGGAGGGTAAGTGAGAAAATGTAAGGGACAAGAAGGCAAAAAAACATCCATTCGTAAACTTGTTGAAGAAACTAGTAGTGTTTAGTCTGGAAGAAAGACTATAGGGATACCCAGTATATATCTTATTCTAGCAGGTGGTAGATGTTATAAGGGTATAATTTTTACTTAATATGGAAAATATATTCTTAATCAGAACTATCTAACAATAAATTGGTCTGTCTTATTAGGATGATAAACTCTCAACAGAAGGATACATGGCCATCAAGTGGTGATGTACCAAAAATAAATTCCTATAATTGGGTAGAAATTAGGTTTGTTGATTTCTAGAGGTTCAGGTCAACCTGAAGAAGAGGGAATAGCTGCTTTACAATTTTTTAATGGATACCCACCCTTCGTTTTTAACAGGGCCTCTGTATATTGCAACTGTAAGAAGTCTATTTTTTTAAATAGAATTTCAGGTCTTCTTAAATTTGACATTTGGCTTTGGCATCTGAGGAAAACATTTTTTCTAGTAGCCCTTTATTTGTCATATTTCAATGAGACACTTTCTCATCAACTTCTGAAGGTTTTTAAGGCATTGTAGATCTAGAGCCATACTGCTTGGGTTTGAATTTTGTGACTTTGGGCAAGTTTCCATTTTCTCATTAGTAAAAAGCAATTCAAGTCCCTACTACATAGGGTTATAAAGAGGACCAAACACATTTATACACATATGACATTTAAACCTCTTCCTGACATAGGTAGTAAGGTGCCTAGCTCATCTTAGCCATCACAGCATTTTTCCTGACAGGGTGATTCTTTGTTGTTTTAACCATAATGTGAAATAAGCTTGAATCACCGGAATCCAGGAACTTTCCTGAACTCTCCTAGCTGATGTCCTGTTTCACCTCTCAATGTAGGTGTTCTGCTCCAAGAATTTCCAGAGCCCATCCCTGGCTATTAAGAGAAAGTATTAAGACAATTACCTGGGAGAACAGTACTGAGAGATGTTAGGGACTGCTTTTCATGAGCAACCCGGAGGCACTTTTCTTTCCTGCCTTTTTTTGTTTCCAGTCAAAACCACCAACACTCCAGCTCTGCACACTACTAACACCATGCAGTGATTGCTCTCGCATGAGAGAGATCTTCCATCAAGTAGATACTTGAGCTCCTTGTTATATAGCCAATTAAAGTGATGATGTAGATATTACAGTGGTTTAAGAGGTAAAAGGCCTAGTTTCTTATCACAGGTCTCCTCTTCTACATGTACATATAGTGGTAAATAGAGCTCTTTATGCAGTTCTGGTTTTTAACGGATTTAATAGGTGCCAGTAGACTACAATGACCAATGGAATTTTACACGTTCAGTCAAAAACATGCTGTTCAACAGCCTTGCTAGTGGATTAATATTACCCTTCCTGTGGATGTTCGTTTCACTTTCTGATGCCAATTGGTTCTGGGTTAGTTATATATTTATTTCAATATTTTGTTTTGGTTTTTGTAGATATCAAAACTATTTGATAGTGCTAAGGATTAGGATACTGTTCTATTTAAAATTTCTTAAAAGCCTTTGATCCAATTCTGTCCCTTTTCTTACGTTTTTATTATGATTTATTTTATGATACTGGGTTAAATTACTGAGAACTCCTATCAAAATAATTTTTGAATAGGTATTCTTTAAAAATCACTACAAATAAACTATACTTATCTAGACCTGGACAAAAGTACTCTTGATACAAAGAAATGTAAAATATATAGTCCATGAATAATTTTAAATGGAGGACATTTTGTGGTGGTCTGACTTTTGATAATTTTTAAAGATTGATGTATTTATTTGACAGAGACAACAGGAGGAAGGGCAGAGAATCTCAGACTCCTGGCTGAGCGAGGAGCCCAATGCAGGGCTTAATCCCATGACCCAGAGATGGTGACCTGAGCCAAAATCAAGAGTCAGATCCTTAACCAGCTGAGTTACCCCAAGTGCCCAAATGATTTTTAATATTTTTAAAGCTTTGCTCAGAGAACTGGTCTTTCTCGTAAATATTACACATATAAAGACATATTAAACATATAATGATAATCTCTTGATATTTTTAACAGAAGAAAATCTGTGTCTATACAGATTTATTATAACTAATCAGACAGCCAGAAACACAGTGTTAGTTGTCCTCAGATATCTTGATAGTAGAATATTTCTGAAAACGTCACTCATAGGCTGTCTCAATCAGAATTACCAGAGGGTACTTATTTTGAAATATATACTTATGGACCTTACCCAAATGTGTTAGGATCTCTGAAGATGGGGTCTGGAGCATGTGAGTTTCAAACAGGTTCCCCAGCTGATACTTATATACAACAGTGTGCTTTATTAGAGTCATGGGAATAGGAATTAAAAATTTTCTAAGTATTTACTAGTAATTTAGCACTGCACCAGGTAGTTAATAGTAACTTATTGAATTAGATATTGTTTAGCATATTATTTATCCAACACACTTCACTTCTGTGAAGACCATCTTTATTAGGAAAATTATATCAGAATCCCAAAGTGTCACAATATACTTAGTTAAGAAGAGACTCTTCGCTTAAAATATAAAGAATGTGCCTAAACTGCAGAGAGCACTGGAGAAGATCCAAGGCCTTCTTATATTGGACTCAAATTTGGTTGGAGTAATGATCAATCTGACAATAATTATAATAATTTGAATACTAACAAGTGGCTAATAAAATGTCTATAACTTCTTAAATGAAAGGAAATCGGTAATTCAAGTAGTTTTAAGCTTTAAAGGTATACGAGTATATAAGGATTAGGTGATCATTTTAAAATTTATTGCGTAAAGTCATTTAAGATACCATTTCCCTTCCTAAGGAGTTTATCATCTTAAAAGTTTATTTTACAAGTTATATTGGGGCGCCTGAGTGGTGCAGTCAGTTAAACACCCAACTCTTAGTTTCAGCTCAGGTCGTGATCTCGGGGTCATGAGATGGAGCCCCAAGTCAGGTTCCATGCTCAGTGAGGAGTCTGCTTAAGATTACCCACCCTGCTGCGTCCTCTCATGCTCTCTCAAATAATAAATAAATCTTTTAAAATATTTTTTAAAGTTTAAAAGTTTATTTTACAAATTATCATATGTCCCATATATGTGATCATATATACATATATATATATTTATATATCATATCACACACATACACATCTATAAAATAAGCTATACCAAAACATATGTGATGCCCAATAATCTGGGGAGCTGTTTAAAACTCAGGTGTCTGTTCTGCATTTTCTGGATATGCTGATTCAGAGGTTTATGTACATCCCAAGCATTTGCTGCCAGTAGTAAATTAGGCCTGAGAAACACTGCTATATATAATAAAGAATATAAAGGTATAATACTGACTTTTAAAGGATTGTCATCTAAAATGCATTGAAATAAAAATAAGTTTGTGCTTAAGGGTTAAATCTTCAGCTTTTTAGGAATTTTGTGTACCTAGGAGGGTTGGTTCACCATATTTTGCAGGTAAATTGGACCTTTTTAGAGAGGGATGCAAGAGATACACTGTACGTGCTGCAGAACTCTTGGCTAGGATATGTACCATATTAACCCTATGACCTCAATTGGATAGTCTTAAGATTTGTTTTTTTTCCCCCAAAAATACTCAGTATTACAAAAATCTATGGCACTATGGTCCATTCATTCATTCATGTGCTAGGTATACCATCTTAGAGTTTATTTATACTTTGTCATGGAGGTAGGTTATTTAATAAGCATTATAAAAGAAATGTATCATGTGTCCTTCATATCTTACATTATCAACATTACCAGATGGAAAATCTCTACCAGTCTTCCCTGCCCCATAACAATGTGCCATGGAAGTAATTTGGGGAAATACTTTAAGGACCTGGGTTCTTTGATGGGCAGATTCACAGTAAAATTCAGGTTTGTTTTGGTTTGAAGAGGAATGATTTTCGTAATAGACCTAATATATCCACTCTCTTTCTCAAAGACCTCTTTTCAGTTTCCCAGTTCAGGGCTCTGATCATCCTTTCAGGGAAAAAAAAAAAAAAAGCCTCCAACTATTCCTACTTCCGGCTTGAGTCTTAAGCCAGCAAGGGGCAAACAAACTGAGATTTTAGGTTCATGGCTTTTTTGACCCAGTGTGGCAAAAATAGACTTCTTATCTCCCCTTCAGGCCTCCCCTTCCTTCAACTTTTTTTCCTGTGATTTTGAAAGGTGGTGGCTGCTGCTGCTGCTGCTACTTCTGCTATTTCTTATGACTCTGATAGTACAATAGCATTTTGTAGCATTGCCAAAATCTTTCAAATACATTAGGATATTTAAACTTCACTGCAATTTGGCAATTTGGTATTTTCACTAAGCCCCATTTTATGGAAGATGAAATTGAACCTTGGAAAGGTCCTGTGCCTTGCCCAAGGTCACAGAAGTAAAAAAATGGCAGAATTGAAACTTATCCACAGCATTTAACTGGACACATCGCCCTCATCTTAAACACATACACCTCAGCCATTACACAATCCCATTGCACTTCCACAGTGCTTCCCAAAGTTCTTTTTTTATCCATTCATTTAATAATATTTTTGCTTGGGACGCCCGGGTGGCTCAGCGGTTGAGCATCTGCCTTCAGCTCAGGGCATGATCCCGCGATCCTGGATCGAGTCCCACGTCAGGCTCCCTGCATGGAGCCTGCTTCTCCCTCTGCCTCTCTTTCTCTCTGTCTCTCTCTCTCTCTGTCTCTGTCTCTCATGAATAAATAAATAAAATCTTTTAAAAACATAAATCAGGGATCCCTGGGTGGCGCAGCGGTTTAGCGCCTGCCTTTGGCCCAGGGCGCGATCCTGGAGACCTGGGATCAAATCCCACGTCAGGCTCCCGGTGCATGGAGCCTGCTTCTCCCTCTGCCTATGTCTCTGCCTCTCTCTCTCTCTCTCTCTCTCTGTGACTATCATAAATAAATAAAAATTAAAATAAATAAATAAATAAATAAAAATAAAATAAAAACATAAATCATATTTTTGCTCATATCTTAAATGTACCTCCCAGTTCAGTCAATAAAAACTTTATATAATGCCTTCCCTAAATTCCATATTTTAAACATCTTGCCCTGTTCAAATTAATTGTACAAATTACTACAGTCAGATTTTCTTTATTCTTTCTTCCTGTATCTCTTTTTGTATATTTTCTCAATGGCTGGAACAATAGTCAGAAATTTGAAAACTTTCTTTTTTACTGTTAGGATGTCTCTCCGGGACTCAAAACTGAGCCTTTTAAGTGATATACTTAATCACTATTTCTACAACTTACAGATTCTGCTTCCAGATGCCAATAGGAGGGACAAATGAATACATGTGCTGTATCATTTCTGGCACCTTCAAGTCACGAGAAAAGAATGCTACTCCTCTTTAATAAGAAATGTTCTCTCAGCTGCTTTTGAAATGTTCAATTTGTTAGTTTTTAGTTTACTGATTTGGATTCCTTTTTTTTTTTTATTTTGTTTTTATTGAAGTTCGATTATCCAACATACAGTATAACACCCAGTGGTCATCCCATCAATTGCCCTCCTCAGTGCCCATCACCCAGTTACCCCAATCCCTCACCCACTGATTTGGATTCTTAAACGGTGGGTGCCATTAGAACAATTTTTTTGGCAAAGTAAGCGCAAAGTAAGTAAGTGATATGTTGCCTTTCAAATTTCTAACATCTTAGGCACCCAGTAATTCTGGTTGCATTAGTTGATGGTGAGACTGTTAACAATCCAAGGGTTTTTGTTTTTTAAGAAAATCATTACCAGTCTACGGCTTGGCTTAGCAAATAAACTTTCTCTCTTGTCCTATTTCACAATGAATGTGCTGGTGAGTTTTTCTGATAATCTGTGTATACATCAGGAACCTTTTTTTTTTTTTTTTAACAATCCTTTTTCAGAGATGTGTCTTGCCAAACCGAGTCTGCTTTGAAAGAATGTTGCCAACTATTCTCTGATGTCAAACTTTTTTTTTTTTCTTTTTTTTTTTTAAGGTACTACTGTAGCACTCCTTGTTCTTGCTTTGGGATTTCTGCTGTCAGCTCAGGTTTCACCACGCATCACTTTTAAACCAGTAGCTCCATCGGGTCAGAACACTTCTTGCACGAGATACAGGTGAGTTCTCATAACAGTCCCCTGCCTTAACCTAATTCTAGTAACTTTTTGTTTGCATTTAACTTTTCTAAAATTTGAGAGATGAATTGCGGCTTGCTTGTGGTGGAAGGTAAGAGGATGGGAAAGGTGGTGAGGAGGACCCAGCAGGAAAAGGAACAGCATGTGCAAAGACACGAGGATAAAAGTGTGGAGGAAAAGTATCAGACACACTACTGATGTTTTTCTAGAAATTAGAAGTTGGGATTGATACAGAATCTAAGCAGGAATATTGTGAAACCATTTTTAGATCATCTGTGTATGACTCAGTGGCATCTATTTTCCAGGTAAAATAAATTACTTTAATCAGTAATTAAACTTTTCTGGGATGTATATGTCTGATATAGAAGATTATCATCTGGATATTCTAACGGGCTTCACAGAGTTCCACAAGTATCTTCTCATTCATGTATGCAGAAAAGGAGATTTTCTTTCACTACTAGAGTTCTTTCAGAGCACTAGGAAATGGAAAGAGATGATGGAAGAGAGTGAAATACATTCGGACGGCCAATTGTAGGCGTGGAAACTCTGTTAAGCCTAATGGTATGCACACTGTATGATCAATTGGTTGGAGAAATGGATGGATGGATAGACAGATGGACTAAAGAATGCACAAATTAGTTACTCAGAAATTGAATAAACAGATCAGTTAATGTATCTGGTAGCAGAGTTCCAAAGCTTATAACTTTGTTTTAGTGGTTGAAAAGGCTAGCAGCCCCTTTAAAATATATGGATAAAACAAAACCTGGCATTATTTATTTATTTGGACAGCACACATGGGTTGGGGGAGCAAGGAATAGGGGGAGAGAGAGAATCATAAGCAGGGTCCACACTGAGAGTGGAGCTCAACATAGGGCTTAATTTCACGACCCTGAGGTCATGACCTGAGTTGAAATCAAGAGTCAGAAACCTAACTAAGTCACCTAGGTGCCTCATGCCCTAGCTTTGAAAACAAAAAATGGAAAAAAAAAAAAAAAGCAATAAAAATAAAAACAAAAAATTATATTCTTCCAGCCTCAACTAGATGTACACAAGTCTTAAGTCAATGAGTAAATGATTTATTAATTTCTTAACTTTTAGTCATATACTCATATGAGATTAAAACATTACATTCATACACTAAATTCTACTTGGAATCCTCTTGGTTTCATGTTGAACAGGTTTTGAATTTATGGTGGTTTCTCATTACAACAGTGAGGAGGAATGTATATTGTTAGGCCTTTCTGGTCCCAAATTGTGGTATTCACTTTGCTTTAGAAATAAATGCTTATATTCCTTCTTCCTCTTACTAATAAGTTTACTTATTTAATGGCCCACTGATTTTTTAACAGTCTTTATCTTGTTGTAACGAAGACTTAAAGATGTCTTGATAAAGGAAGTTAACCTTAGAATAGACTATTCTTCAGTGTAGTGATGTTTTCTTTCTTTGAACATCCCATATCAACTGCTAGATGATAGAGCCATTACCAGAACTCTTCATGCTCTACTTTTGGTTTTTCTTGATGGATATTTAAAATGTTTTAACATAGTTAATTCTGACAAATTATTTTTAAAATTACTGTTGTTTGAGCAAGAGTTCTAGAAAGGATACCTTTAGATACAGTAATTTAGATTAAGAATAAGACTAATAAATGCATGGTCAGGCCATCTAAAGGCAGGAAACCAGAGTATGAAAAAAGTTTTATGAATTTCTGATACAGGAAAAGAATGACAAACTTTTGAAATATTTTCAAAATAAGGTAGTTTTCTTGATATCAACTTTTAAAGTTTAAATAAAAATATTTATTGCCCTAGTATAGCTTACATGGCAGTTTATGATTATCCACCTGTTAATCTTTCTGATCTTTCTAAGGTGTCATTACCTAATATTTCAGTACCAAGGTACTGAGAGGTAGCACAGCCTAATTTTATTTTCACCACAAAAATGGGCAAGATTTTGAAACAGAACCAATTTTAGATGTCCTTTGGGAGTCGTTGAATATGAAAAACAGTTATATATGTTATACCTTCTTTCAGAGTAACATATTAGGCTCTGTGGGAATTTGACAGTATGTAAATATACTCTCAGTGATTTTATAAAATATACCTGCATTCTCTTACTGATTTTGTTCTAGTCTCCTTACTGATTGTGTTGTTTTTAAAACTATATATACAACCTTTTTTAAAGATAAACATGAAAGTCATGTTTGTAATACAGTACCATAGAATGAGTACTGTTTAGGCTGTAAATGTAGATACTATACTTTCCCCATGGAATGATCCATATAGGAAAATTGAGCAAATAAAACAGATTTAAAAGGGAAATTGATATAATACTGATCTTAAAAATACTGTATACTGTTGATGAGAGTATAAATTGTACTCTGTTTTGGAAAGAATACAATTGTGCCTAGTAAAAGTTAAATGCCTATGCCCACTGACTCGGCACTTCCACTTGTAGAAATCTGTAGACAATGGTGATGAGTACATGTCTATTCCAATTACAATTAAGTAGATTTAAGAAAGTGAGTGGTTCAAGAACAGTGGTTCTGTAGTTTAATTCAATAAATACTAATTGTGTGGCAGACACTATTGTAGGTTGGAGCCCATAATGTAGGTTGGGGGTCACTAAAGATCTGAACCCAAGAGATTGACTATTCTAAACATTTTCCAATGAGAACTTCTGCTTTTTATAATATTATACATGCATATAATATATATTATATATATATTTAGATATTATATATTTACTTGAGACAGCAAGTGAGAGAGAACATGAGCTGGGGGGAGGGTGACAGGGAGAGGGAGAAGCAGACTCCCTGCTGAGCAGGGAGCCCAACTCGGAGGTTGATTCTAGTGCCCTGGGATCATGACCTGAGCTGAAGGCAGATGCTTAACCAACTGAGCCACCCAGGCACCCCTAGAGTATTTTAATTTTTTATTGAAGTATAATTAACATATAATGTCATTAGTTTCAAGCATACCTTCCACCTTGGTGACTTATTTATTTTATAACTAGAAATTTGTTCCTCCTTATCCCTTTCACCTATTTGTTTTATCTGTCCACCCACCTCCAGTTTGGTAACCACTATTTATCTGTATTTAAGAGTCTGTTTGGGATGTCTGGGTGGCTCAGTGGTTGAGCAGTCTGCCTTTGGTTCAGGGCGCGTGATACCAGAGTCCCAGGATCAAGTCCTGCATTGGGCTCCCTCCAGGGAGCCTGCTTCTCCCTTTGTCTGTGTCTCTGCCTCTCACTGTGTGTCTCTCATGAATAAAATAAAATCTTTACCAAAAAAAAAAGAGAGAGAGAGAGAGTCTGTTTGGGTTTTGTTTGTTTGTTCTTTCTGTTTTTTTAACTTCTACAGATAAGTGAAAGCATATAGTATGTCTTTGTCTGACTTATTTCATTTAGAATAATACCCTCTAGGTCCATCCATGTTGTTGCAAATAGTAAGATACCATTCTTTTTTTTTATGGGTGTTAGTATATAAATACCATATTTACTTTATCCATTCATCTGTTGATGGATACTTGGGTTGCTCTCTTATCTTAGCTTTTATAAATATTGCTGTAATACATAGGGGTGCCTGTATCTTTTTGAATTAGTGATTTGTGTTTTGGGGTAAATAACGAATAGTAGAATTACTGGTTCACGTGGTATTTCTATTTTTAATTTTTTGAGGAACACCCTTACTTTTTTTGGCAATGTTTGCTGTAATTTACATTTCCACCAACAATGCATGGTTCGCTTTTCTCCATATTTTTGCCAACACTTGTTATTTCTTGTCTTTGATTCTAGGCATTTTAATACAATGTAAGGTGATACCTCATTGTAGTTTTTGTTTCCCTAATGATTAGGGATGTTGAGGATCTTTTCATGTGTCTTTTAGCCATCTGTATGCCTTTCTTGAAAATAATGTATATTCCAGTTCTTTGCCCATTTTTCACCAGATTGTTTTTTCTTAGGCATTGACTTGTGTAAGTTCTTTATAATTTTGAATACTAACTCCTTCTTGGATATGTCATTTGCAAATATCTTCTCTATTCACTAGGTTGCCCTTTTTTTAATATTTATTTATTTATTATTTATGATAGACATAGAGGCAGAGGCACAGGAAGGTTGCCCTTTTCTTATGGATGATTTTCATTGCTGTACAGAGGGTTTTTATTTTTTTGTAATCCTTATAGTTTACTTTTGGTTTTGTTTCCCTTGGCTGAGGAGATATTCATAAATATGCTGCTAAGGGTCATATCCAAGAGATTACTGCCTATACTTTCTTTTAGAAATGATATGGTTCCGAGTCTCACATTTAGTTCCTTAATCCATTTGGAGTTTATTTTTTGTTTAGTGTAAGAAAATGATCCACTTGCAGTTTTTTTGTATGTTGCTGTGCAATTTTCCTAACACTATTTGTTGAAAAGACTTTCTTTTCATCATTGTACATTCTTCTGTCCTCTGTCATTAAATAATTGACTGTATAAGCGTGAACTGTTTGTTCTGTTCCATTGTTACGTGTTCATTTTTGTGCTACAGCCATATGTCTTGATTACAATAGCTTTGTAGTATACCTTGAAATCTAGGATTGTGATACCTCCAACTTTGCTCTTTTTCAAGATTGTATTGGCTAGGTCTTTTGTGGTTGCATACAAATTTTAGAATTTGTTCTATTTATGTGAAAAATGCTGTTAGTATTTTGATAGGGATTGCATCAAATCTGTAGACTGCTTTGGTTAGTGGACATTTTAATGATCTTTGAGCATGATACAACTTTCCATTTGTTTGTGTTCAATTTCTTTCATCAATGTCTTGCCAGTTTCACTGTACAGATCTTTCACCTCCTTTGTTAAATTTATTCCTAGGTATTTTCTCCTCTTTGGTACAGTTGTAAATTTAACTGGTTTTTTTTTTTTAATTTGTCTTTCTGCTACTTCATTATTAGTGTACAAAAATGCAAGAGACTTTGATTTATTAATTTTGTATCCTGCAACTTTACTGTATCAGTTGTAATGTTTTTTGGTAGAGTCCTTAGAATTTTCTATATGTAGTACCATGTGATCTGCAAATAGTGACAGTTTTACTCCTTCCCTACCAATTTGGATGATCTTTATTCCTTTTCCTTGTTTGGTTGATATGGTAGGATTTCCAGTACTGTGTTGAGCAAAAGTGGTAACAGTGGACATTCTTGTCTTGTCCCTGATCTCAGAGAAAAATCTTTCAGTTTTTTACCATTGAATATAATGTTAGCTGTGGGTTTTTCATATATGGTTTTATTATGTTGACATATGTTCCCTCTAAATCCACTTTATTGAAAGTTTATACCATTAATGGATACTATATTTTGTAATACTTTTTCTCCATCTATTGAGACTATCAGATAGTTTTTATCCTTCTTCTTGTTAATGTGTTACCACATTGATTGGTTTGTGAATATTAAACCAGCCTTGGATCCCTGGAATAAATCCCACTTGATCTTGATGAATGATTTTTTAATGCATTGTTGAATTCAGTTTGCTAATACTTTTTATAGGATTTTCACATCTATGTTCATCACAGATGTAGGCCTATAGTTTTCATTTTGTGTTGTATATTTGGTTTAGGTATCAGGGTAGTGCTAGCCTTATAGAATGAATTTGGAAGTTTTCCTTCCTCTTCTGTTTTTTGAGATACTTTCAAAAGAGTAGGTGTTAACTCTTCTTTAAATGTTTGGTAAAAATCACCTATGAAGTCATCTGGTCCTGGACTTTGGTTTGTTGGAAATTTTTGGGTTACTGATTCCATTTTGTTACTGGTAATTGTTCTGTTCAAATTTTCTGTTTCTTCCTCATTCAGTTTTGGAAGATGATATGTTTCCAGGAATTTATTTTTTTTTTGTCTATTTTGTCCAATTTGTTGGCATGTAATTCTTCATAATATTGTCTTATAATCTTTTGTATTTCCTTGGTGCCAGTTATTACTTCTTGTCCTTCATTTTTATTCTTATGTATTCACATCTTTTCTCTTTCTTTTGTTGATGAGTCTGGCTAACGGTATTCTTATTTTGTCTTGTAAAAGAACCAGCTGTTGGTTTCATTGCTCTTTTCTTTGTGTGTATGTGTGTGTCTTTTTTTCATTTACTTTGCTTTAACCTCTATTATTTCATTCCTTCCAACTAGCTCTAGACTTTGTCCTTATTTGTTTAACTCCTCCAGGTGTAGGGCTAGGTGGTTTGAAATTTTTCTTGTTTCTTGAGACAGGTTCAAATCACTATAAACTTTCATCTTAACACTGCCTTTGCTATCTCCCAGAGATTTTGGACAATTTCTTTTCATTGTCATTTGTTCTCTGTGTTTTTTTAAATTTCTTCTTTGATTTCTTGTTTGACTCATTTGTTCTTTAGTCCATGTGTTTGTGTGTGTTCCAGATTTTTTTCTTGTAATTTAAGTTTCATACCATTATGGTAGGATAAGTACTTAATGTGATTTCAGCCTTCTTAAATTTATTGAGAATTGTTGTGCAGCTCAACATGTGATCTATCTTGGAGAATGTTTTATATGCAGTTTAAAAGAACATATATTCTGTTGATTTTGGATGCAATGTTCTGTATATATCTATTAGGTCCATCTAATACTTCAGAGCTACTGTTTTCTTACTGATTTTCTGTCTAGGTAATCTGTTCATTGATATAAATGTAGTGTTAAAATTCCCTACTATTATATATTACTGTCAATTTCTCCCTTTATGTCTGTTAGTACTTTATATATTTTAGTGCTCTAATCTTGGGTGCATAGATATTTAAATTCTAATATCCTCTTGTTAGATCAATTTCTTTATCATTATGTGGGACCCTTCTTTGTTCCTTGCAACAGTGTTTTTAAGTCTGTTTTGTCTGCCCAGCTTCTTTTTTCAACTCCATTTTCATGGGGTATATTTTCTATCCCTTCACTTTCAGTCTGTGTCTTTAGGCCTGAAGTGAATCTTATGTAGGCAGCATATAGATAGGTTTTGCTTTTTTCATTTATTTTGGTTTTTGACTGGGTCATTTAACTCATTTACATTTAAAATAATTATTGGTGGGTATATACTTATTGCCATTGTTTTCTTGTTGTTTGTACTGATCTGTTCCTTCTTCTCTTACTGTCTTGTAGTTTGATGGCTTTCTTTAGTGTTATGTTTGAATTCCTTAATTTTTGTGCATCTGTTAAAGGTTTTTGATTTGTGGTTAACATTGGGTTCATATATAATATCTGATGTGTATAGCAGTCTATAGTAAGTTGATTCTCACTTAAGTTCAAGCACATTCAAAAAGCATTTTTTTACTCATTCTCCATGTATTATGTAGATGATGTCATATTCTACATCCTTTATCTGTGTGTCCTTTGACTTTTGTAGGTATAATTGATTTTATAGTTTTTGTGATTTCACTCTCATGATGCCTTTATAAGTGGTTAATCTACTACTTTTATTATACGTTTACTTTTACCATTGAAATTTTTCCTTTCAGAAGTTTCTTCTCATTATGGACTCTTCTTTCTAATTTTTCTCTTTTCTACTTTAACATTTATTGTAAGGTTGGTTTTGTGTTGATGAACTCCCTTAATTCTTGTTTGTCTGGGAAACTTTTTATCTCTCCTTCTATTCTGAATGATAACATTGCCAGGTAGGATATTCTTGTTGGTAGACTCTTTCCTTTCAGCACTTTGACTATATCATGCCACTTTCTTCTGGCATGCAATGTTTCTACTGAAAAATGTTGTTAGCCTTATGGTGATTCCCTTGTATGTACCTGCTTTCTTTTTTCTTGTTACTTTGAAATTCCCTCTTTATCACTACTTTTTGCCATCTTAATGGCTATGTCTTCTGGATCTCATTGGGTTCAACTTGTTAAAGACTTTCTTTGCTTCCTGTACCTGGCTGTCTGTTTCCTTACTCAGATTAGGAAAGTTTTCAGCTATTATTCCTTCAAATAAGTTTTCTGCCCCATTCTCTCTCTCTCTTCTTCCTCTTCTTCTTTTGGAATCCCTATAATGTGAATGTTACTGTGCTTGGTGATGTCACTAAGTTTACTTAATCTATTCTCATTTTTTATTCTTTTTTTTTAAGATTTTATTTATTCATGAGAGAGAGAGAGAGAGAGGCAGAGACATCGACAGAGGGAGAAGCAGGCTCCCTGCAGGGAGCCTGACCTAGTACAGGACTCGATCCCGGGACTCCAGGACCACACCCTGAGCCGAAGGCAGATGCCCAACCTCTGAGCCACCCAGGCGTCCCTCATTTTTTATTCTTTTTCCGTTTTGCTCAATAGCTGAGTGGCTTGTCATTACCCCGTCTTCCATCACTGATCTATTCTTCTGCCTCCTGTAACCTGCTGGGTTTTTTTTTCTCTCTAGTATATTTTTCATTTCAGTTATTGAATTCTTCAGTTCTTACTGGTTATTTTTTATAGTTTTATCTCTTTTTTTTTTAAGCTCTCACTGAGTTAATCCATTCAATGGTCATTTTTATGACCATTGCTTGAAATATTTATCAGGCATATTTCTTACATCATTTCACTCTTTTACTGTTATTTTGTTTTATTCTTTATTTTGGGACATACTCCTCTGTGTCTTCATTTTATCTAACTCTTTATGTTTGTTTCTATGTATAAGAAGTCACATATATCTCCTGATCTTGAAAGTAGTGGCCATGTATAGAAGAGGTCATGTGGTACCATGTAGTGCAGTCCCCCATAGTTACCAGCACCAGGTGCTTTAGCAGTATCCTTTCTGTGGGCTGCATGTTCCCCATGGTGTGGCTAAACCTTGATTGCTTTCAGCTGAGCTAGTTGTAATGACCCACTTTGCCTCCTGTGGGCTCACTGGGCAAGTGATGGTCCCCAGGCTGTTAAGAGCCCTGTCTGTGGCAGCTATTGGCTTTTTGGTGGGCAGGGTTAGCATTCAGACTACCTATCTGCAATTAGCTTCTCTGCCATAGTTGTTGGGACACCGAAGGGCAGTGCTTGCTCCCTGTGTGGCCAACAGAGGCTCTCGTTGGTGGGCAGAGCCATTAGTTGGAAGTTACCATCTCTGCCACAGCTGCAGGTGCACCAAAGGGCAGCAGTTAAGAAGCTCATCTGCTGGAACTGCAGACACACTGGTGTGTGGCCTTGTCTCCCCTGATTCCCAGGTTAGTGGTCACTTAGACATAGTACCAGTCTCTGCCCAGGCTGCCTACAGGGTATGGCAGATAAGGAGCCACTTAGGAGGTAAGCCTGCCTTTTCCACGTTGGGCAGATTGTATGAGATGGGTCCACAGAAAAATGCTGGGATGGGCATACAGTGCTAGCAAAGTAAGTGGAAAGTATTAGAACTGGCTCCCCATGCATCCAGCTGTCTAGGCTGGGGGATAGGGAAGAGAAATGGCACCTGTAAGCACTTTTGTTCCTGAGAAATTTCCTGAAGGCCCTTGCCTCTCCAGAACATGTTGTAAGATTAGTCAGTAAAGCTTCCTATATACCTCTGAGTGTATTTCAAACTGCTGCTTCTGTTGTGTGTCCGAGGTTCTTATTTTGCTGGCTCTTTCAGGGCAGGGGCTCAGTTTCTTATCACCCTCTGGCTCTCCTGGAGTAAAGCCCACTCATTGTTAAAGTTCCCAGAGTTAAGCCCCACTTATTTTTAAAGCTCCCTAAGTTAAGTTCTAGTTTTCACAGCTAGGTGTTATGGGGATTCGTATTCTTAGTAAGGGTGCCCAGGGACAGGTGTGCCTGGTGTGATGTCTGATCTTCTCATTTCTTCATACTTCTGGTATTCCTTCCATTCATGATTAGTCTTACTGATAGGTTCGATTCCCAACCTTGTTTCACCCCTTTTACGCTTTTCACTGCAGCCTTCTCTGTATAGTTAACTGTGGAAGGTCTCTTCTGCCAGTCCTCAGGTTGTCTTTGGTTAGTTGCATAGGTGTAGATGTTATCTTATTGAGTCTGTGGGGCAAGGTGAGTGCAAGACTCTCTTATTCCATCACCTTCCTTCAATATCTAGAATATTTTGATTTTTTAAAAATATTTTTAAAATTTATTTGACAGCACAAGCAAGAGGAGGGGCAGGCAGAGGGAGAGAGGGAGAAGCAGACTCCCTGCTGAGCTGGGAGCCCAATGTAGGGCTCAATCCCAGGACCCTGAAGATCTCATGACCTGAGCTGAAGTCAGACACTTAACCAACTGAGCCATCCAGGCACCTGTATTTTAATTTTAAAATTAATGATATTTCATTCCAAGGCCTGGTTATATTTGTGTGAAATGAATGTATTAAAGAACCTCTTGCAGATCTCCTTTTTATTGTAGAAAGGTGAAGATAGAAACAAGTTGATATTAAAAATGTATAGCCAACTAAATAAAAGCTCTCACAGGGTGCTGTGGCTGGGAGGAGTAACTCTAGTGTGGGTATCATCTAACTCCTGTATCTATCATATACTGCTAATATGGCCTTGGGCTCTGTATCTTCGAATTACTAATGTACTATCCCTCCTTTATCCAATTAAACATATTTTCTTATGAGAACTATCAAAGCTTTGAAGGTTCATACCTTTCCTAAGTAACACTTCCCTCAAACCTTTGACATTTTATTACTTTTTAAATTGTGATCTCAGTATATGCAAATTGCTATCATGAAACCCTTGAAAGTAGACACATATTTCCTAAAATCTGTATTTGTGAAATTTCAAGCTATACTTGCCCTAGGGTTTTCATCTCATTCATTCATTCATTCATTCATTCATGTGTTCATGCATGTATTTAAAAATATTTATGAAACACCTACTTACAGGATTCTAGTAAGGATAAATTAATGTAAGAAAACAGTGCCTAGCACATAATGAGCCTTTAGTAAATATTGCAGCCATTGTTATAATTAATAAAACTTCTAATGGAGGTGAGCTTGGGATGATGCTAGTTTTTCAGAGAAGATTAGCCGGAAGATAGGATGCTTGAACTGAGCTCTGAAAGGGAGAGAGGACCATGCCAGGCAAAAGAAAAAGCAGATGCAAAGGCCATGCCAAGGCACAAGGAACTAGTAAGTGCAAGGAAGTGAAAGAATGCTAATGCAAGTAGAGAAGCATAAGAGAACACTGGTAAGGTACGCGGGGCCAGATTCTTGCTGGACCTCAGAGGTCTTATGAACAATTCTGATCTTCAGTCTAGGAGCATGAACTCATTGAGAAGTTTTAAGTAGGGTAGTGTCTTAATCAAACTTGAAATTCTAAACCTTCTCTCTGGGAGTGGGGTACACAGAAGGCATATGCTGATGTAGGGAGACTGGTTATTAGAGGTCTCTGTGAAAGAGATGATAATTGCCTGGACTATGGTAGTAATATGTAAAACAGCTAGACAAATTCTAGATATATTCAGGAGAAAAAAATCAACAGGGATTAAAAATAAATAATTGATTAACTATGAGCAACCAAGTAGAGTAGATGATAAAGATGAATGGCATTACTGGATGAGGCAATCACCCATGTTTTAGTAGGAGTTGACAAAAGAGGCTGGGCCTCTAATTCATTTTTATTTTCCTTTTTAAAATTTCTTAATTGAGAATCTTACTGAGAATCATGGAAATGTTTTAAGCTACCCATCCTTCGTTCCCATGGATGTGCCTCACCAGGATAGTAGAGGGTATGTTAGAAATACTCTCAGGTGATTCTAATACATCTTCAGTTAAGAACCACATACTATAATGCTTCAATTTTTTTTAACTGCCAACTAATGCTTCATTTTTTTTTAACTGCCAGCTCCCTTTCATTACTTATTTTTTCCCTTGAACATTGTTAAGGCAAGAATACAAAAATAATGTGGTTCTTTTTCTATTGAGTAATATTTTCATGTTTTCCTCTCTAGATGAAGTTTTCAAGCATTGAAATTTACAAACTGTTGCTTCATTATAGACCTCCCTATGGTGATGACACTAGCTTTGAGAAACTGTATATGCCTAACTAATTAGCCACTCAGTGTTTATTTACAGTAAAAATATTTTTGCATTCACTACACTTTCCTTCTCCTTTTGCCAACCTCGCGTAATTTAGCACACGTTGTTGGCATGACACTATAAAACTGTTAGATCAGTCATAAAACTTAGAATACGCAGAAACCTTGTTAGCTTCTATTTTTTCCCAGTATTTGGCATCCTGGTGATGATGTGTTTGTATCCAATAATTTAGCAACTTAACAATGAATAAACTATTATACTATGAATGGAAACTTTACATTTTTGTCAAATTTTGTCTTCTACCTACTGATTTCCTTTAAAATTAAAATTATTTTAATTTTTTTGGCCTGATTGTACAGGCTGATATGCTTTGGAGATTAGAGAGGAAAATATGTCTCTTTAGAGACATATTAGACATATCAGACATATTAGATAGACATATTAGACATATTAGATGATGTGTTTGTATCCAGTAATTTATATGTTATATTATATTATATTATATATTATATTTTAATTTTTTTGGCCTGATTGTACAGGCTGATATGCTTTGGAGATTAGAGAGGAAAATATGTCTGTTTAGAGATATATTAGACATATTAGACATATTAGATAGACTATTAGATAGACATATTAGATAGACTATTAGATAGACATATTAGATAGACATATTAGAGAGGAAAATATGTCTATCCACAGATCTACTTCAGACGAAGAAAAATGTACAAAAATGAGAGTTGAAACAAAAAGCCCATCTGACCTTATCATGTACCTTTACCTCCAAATGGTTATACATGTCTTTTGCTAGCATTTAAATACCCAGGCTTGAATTTGATGCCTGGATGAGAGAATCATGGCAGAAATTCTTGGAGGAATTTGGCCACTTACAGGACGTTTTCATTTTGGCCTTTTTTGCTTCTCAAGAAGCACTTCTTGAGTGTGGAAAATACCAGTTTGAATTGGGGATCCTACTATTGTGGGGGCTTTGCAGGTCCTTGGCCAAATGCCAAGGCATGAAGATAAAAAGGTTTTGAAGATAATGAAAGGCCCTACTCAGGGAACATGGCTTCTTCAAGGAGTATATGAGTGAGGTTGGGTCATAGTGGATGAACAGGAGAATGGCACAAAAATAGGGTGGCAGGCCAGTGACAGACCGTTCCGGGACTTTTTAATTCTTGAGAATTCAGAACATCATCTTAGACTACTGAGAAGCCTTTGAAGGGTGATGAGTTGAAATGACATACTCAGATTTGTGTTTTTAAAAGATGACTCTGAAAAAAAAAATTACTTAAAACAAAAGATTAGCCTGGCTGCAGAGTGGAAAACTAATAGAGAACAATAGAGAGTAGTAGAGGGAGGTGATGTAAAAAGAGTTCAGGATTCTAGGAAGGAGGTAATGCAACATTGACATTGGCCATGGAGACAGAGACTTGATAGTTTGGAAGGGAGTGACAGGACTTGGTGATTGGGTGGATGATGTACAAGGACAATGCTTTAGGCAGGATTAGAATTGTATTCAGGTGTGAGATCCCTGGGTGGCTCAGCAGTTGAGTGCCTACCTTCGGCCCAGCGCATGATCCTGGAGTGCCAGGATTGAGTCCCATTATCAGGCTCCCTGCATGGAGCCTGCTTCTCTCTCTGCCTGTGTCTTTGCCTCTCTCTGTCTCTCATGAATAAATAAATAAAATCTTAAAAAATAAATAAATAAAAGGAATTGTACTCAGATGAGAGGATCCCAGGGATCTGAAACTTCACTGATGTCCACTTCTTGGAAGCACTGTTCCAGGGGTATAAGTCTTTTTTCCTTGCTTTCCAATGAAATATAGCAGTCAAATAGTAAGAACAGTATTTAGTATTTGCTATCACTTATATTCTTATTTGAAACGTCGGTTTCATTCCTTCTGGAAGTCAGAAGACTTTTTGAGAAAAGCTCTTATGAACTTGTCTGTTTAGGTTTGAAGTAACACAAAAAGGCAAAGGGAAAAACGCCTATCTCTCATAACTCAAGAGCTCTGGTCATTGTAATGAATAAATCAACCTGGAAGAGTTCTGTCCACATTTCAAGCCAATCCACTTGAGAATATCATCCCTGCTTTATTCTGTGTAAACAAAAAGAATACACTATCCAGTACTGTGACAGCAACTGCAACCATAACCACTGGGGTATTCCCTTACAATAAAGGCCACGGAAACTACAGATAAAATGAGTATTAAATGGAGTTTCTTTTTTCTTTTTTATAAGATTTTGCTTATTCCTTAGAGAGAGCATGAGCAGAGGAAGGGCAGAAAGAGAGAGGGAGAAGCAGACTTTCCACGGAGCAGGGAGCCCAAGGATCCGGGGCTCCATCCCAGGACCCCAAGATCATGACCTGAACCAAAGTCAGACGCTTAACTGACAGAGCCACCTAAGCACCCCTGAATGGAGTTTCTAAAAAAAAAAAAAAACTTAACTATTCCCCAATTAAGTTTCAATAAAATAAGATACCTTCTTATAAATTATGGTATTGAACGAGTGATGAAAACAGTTCAGATATTAACACTTAAACATTCTGGTTTGTGAAATTGGAGCATTTCCATCACAGTGTAAAAGCATGTTACACACCTCCTACTATGTTTGCCCTACCTTTTGCTGTGTACCATCCTTTAAAAAAAAAAAAATACAGAGCATAAGCAATGTGGTTAAAAGACTGTCTTTAGTGACTGTAACTTTGGAAACTGTCTTTGTTATGTGGGTGGATGGATGAGTAGCTAGCTGGCTGGAGTTGAGAGAAGGTAGATGATGGTACTGGCTGAAGGAAGTCTTAGTATAATTTCATAATCCTGGGAGTCAGATATATTTGCTAGAAGATTTGGAGACACTTTGTTGCTCTAAAATAGTTTCTGATGGGATCCCTGGGTGGCGCAGCGGTTTGGTGCCTGCCTTTGGCCCAGGGCGTGATCCTGGAGACCCAGGATCGAAACCCACGTCGGGCTCCCGGTGCATGGAGCCTGCTTCTCCCTCTGCCTGTGTCTCTGCCTCTCTCTCTCTCACTGTGTGCCTATCATAAATAAAAATAAAAAATAAAAAAAAAATTTAAAATAGTTTCTGATGTGGGAAGCTTCCAAGCCTTTGTTTCTTCAGAGTGCTTGGCCTTTACTTGTAGTCATGTCTAGAGCACGATGAGTGATTGATTTTATACACCTGCTCACAGACTTAGCAGTTTAGGTGGGAAGATCTCTGGGCACATGAGTCGCACACTGTGCAGGTTATGCTTCAGTGAATTTTTCAGATTGCTGCTTGGTAGTAACAAGAGAGTGTTTGCCTATATTAATAATAGGCAAATAGCAAAACAAGATAGACTGACACATTCCTCTTGGACTATAACATCTAGATTATATGGTGAATCAGTTAGAAAACTAGAAAAATGAAATTACATATCCAGAACAGCTTGGTTATAGAAGCAGACATCCAGCAATTGATTGTGGTATGATTCTACACACTGTAGCACATCAAAGAATACACCACTTTAGGAAAAATATTTATATGCATTTATAGTCAGTTCATTGTTTAATAAACATTTTTGAGAGTGGCAGTAGGTCAGGGGATATTGAGATCAAAAGGAAAAATGGAAGCCTTATATTCCACATTCACAGTGAGGAGGGAGGAAGATGCAAATAAATAACTGCAAAGTAGTATGATCAAGGCTGACAGATGTATCAGAGTATGCCCTGGCATAATTCACTTCTCCTGGGGTCATCACAGAAGGCTTCACACAGGAGGTTCTTAACATTATTCTAGATGCCTTCTTAGAGTGGTTTTTCAGCTGCATAAAATAAATTATCTGAATACAAGGGAAATCAATTATATTGAAGTATGGCTGCCAAATATTTTTTAAGTAAACCTGTTATATAGTGTAATGTATCTAGTTCTTCACTAATTGAGTAATAGATCTAGCTGGAGAGCTAAGCAAAGTTTCAAAACCACAGTGAATGTAAATGGCTTTTGAGATTTCTGCAACTACTGTAATGGGGTATGAAAATATATGTGATTTCTATTGTCAGTAGTTTATTGCCTACATTCATGACTGAAGGAAATGCTGAATTTTAGTCAAAGGCTAATGAAAAAGAGGTGTAATTTTTTTCTCATCCGAGACTATAGGCCTCACGTAGGAGTGAGCTTTACTTAATTCTTCAAGGGTGAGAGTTTCTCAGACCAGTGAAAGTAGAGATGGCCCCCAGGGCATGTGTCAAATGGATTAGCTCTTTTGGGAATTCTAAAGTTTAATAGTGCTAGAGAAAGGGAAACCAGTCATGGGATAAGGTGGAGGGAAGGGCAGGGCTTTAAAAAAAGCAAGATTATGTGGTAGATGAAACACATTCAACAGCATTGTTCAGGAAAGTAACATGATCACATTTGAGGTTTGGAAAGAGTTTTCTGCATGAAATTTTAGAGGACTTATTGAAAGGAGAAGACAGAGACCTCCAAAAAGAAATAACAGGAGTCTGAAGTTACTGCATGATGGTGAGCTTGAGGACAAAGGTGTCTTCTGAGATGTGTGATTGGGAATAGACGATTAGAGAGAAAGAAACTGTGTTTGGATAGTTCACCTCTGTGGGTATTCCGTGTGGGTTAAGTGACCCCAGGTGATACGCCTAGGAAGATAGATGGACCATAAGTTCAGGCATGCTTTTTATTTTTTAATTTATTTATTATATTTTTTTAATTTATTTAAAGATTTGTTTATTTTATTCATGAGAGAGACAGACACAGAGAGAGAGAGAGAGAGGCAGAGACATGGTGGGAGAAGAAGGCTCCTCACAGGGAGCCCGATGCGGGACTCGATCACCAGACCCGGGATCACACCCTGAGCCGAAGGCAGATGCTCAACCACTGAGCTACACAGGCATCCCATACTTTTTATTTTAAAATAATAATAGTTTCTTTCAGTCTTAGTATATGCAGGTATCATTCCACATTCTTTTTTAATATAATCTTATATTACCTTTAAGCTTTCTTAAGTGGAAGATGCTATTATTTAATTTTATGAATAAGGAAATAAGGCTCAGAGAGTTTATACAGGCTTCCTGGGAGTAATGGAACTGGTAAATTGCAGAGCCACCTTATTCGTTCCTCCACCCTCTTTAGACAAACTACTGGCCTTTCTTTGAATATGTATCAGTACTGCCCAAATCTATAAATATTTTAAAGAAACACTTTTAACTATCTATTACTCACAAAGCAAAGGGAAGAGTTTCAATTTCTGCACATTTAAGTGCCAGGTATTTAAATACTAAGTTCTTATTTAACAAAGTACTTCCCTGAAAACAAGTATCCAATGATGAAAAATTTTAAAACCAGAGGCACCCTAATTAAATTTTGTCCTAAGTGTGCCATTTAATTGAACTAACATTAAAACTAAAATTGCTGCCAATCATCTCACCTTTTCAGCAACTCTGATCCTAAAATAAGAGATACCTTGATAAATACCATGCTCTCGTGGCCTGAACAAAGTCCTTACCGACTTGTAGAAGAATCATTTATGGAAAGAAAACGATGCCCAGGTTAGAAGTGTTAAGGAGTAGGTTTATAAATCCCTGCCTTAGGACCTTACCAAAATTAGAAATGACCCTCTTCATTTTCCTAAGCTTGCTTTTGATTCTTTTTAAGAAGAAAGACATTAGAGGCACCTGGGTGGTTCAGTCAGTTAAGCGGCTGCCTCAGCTCAGGTCATGATCCCAGGGTCCCGATGTGGTACTCAATTCCCGGATCGGGATCACGCCCTGTGCCAAAGGCAGATGTTCAACCACTGAGCCACCCAGGCATTCCGCAGACAACATTTAGATATCCCACGTTGGTTCCGCCTTCTTCTGGGAAGGTGAGATTTTATTTTCCCAAAAGTATGTCTGGTTCTGGACCCCCAGAGAGGGAGCACAGTATACACAGAAGCAGTTGCTTGGGGACGCCTGGATGACTCAGTGGTTGAGCATCTGCCTTTGGCTCAGGTCGTGATCCCAGAGTTCCAGGATCGAGACTTGCATCAGGCTCCCCACAGGGGGCCTGCTTCTCCCTCTGCCTTTGTCTCTGCTTCTCTCTTGTGTGTCTCTCATGAATAAATAAATAAAAATCTTAAAAAAAAAAAAAAGACAGTTGCTTATAACTCAACTTCATTCTTTGTGTGTAGAACTAGGCAGTTGCTTCAGGTGGGAAAGATAGTCTGACCCTTTTTATCACCTCCCACTAGAAAATGATTTGCAGTGGTGGTGGTCAGCCATACGTCTCTTTTCTTCTTTGAGGTACATTCAATGGAGGAGTCCCCTTCTTTCTCTAAAGCAACACTGAAACAGAGAACAGAATGACACCTTCTTGACACGAATTTCTCACAGGAACTGTATAACATTTTAAGTTCTGTTTGTTGCACTGTAGAAAGTACATGTGAATATTGATCTTACTCAGAGGCAACCAATTAAAGTCACAGTTTGTACTGTCATATTAATAGGGCTCTAATCCCATAAAAGGGAATTTGACTAGAATATCCCAGAACAATTCCAGAAACTGATTGATTTTTATTTCTTCCCAATGGAGTGTTATTTCTCATGGAAAAGAAACAACCCGTGTGAATGAATGTCTGATGAAAGTACTATGACTTACCAAGCTACTTATTTTATACAGAATTTGTAACAAGTAATATTACAATCATTAATAACCACTTAATACATCTTAATACACCCAAAACCTTACACACCTGTATCGTAGTCCTCTGTAAACGGTACTGTGCCTTGTAACTGAAAACAGATTCCATAACACCTTTTAATACTCCGTTGTTCTGAAATGACAGAGGACAAAAGATATATTGAGACATTGTTCCTATTCTCATGGAAATTTGAGTTTGTAGAAGAGAAGGATGCTTTTACACAATTGCCTATAACCTGTATTTTGACAGAAGAGTAAAGAATATCATTCTTTTTGATTCTCAGCATCGTGAAATAGATAATTCTATCATTTTTGGAAGGTAAGCTCTGAAAATTTACTGTAAACTGTGTAGGAGTACTTAATTTGCAGTGATAAACTCAAAGCTCAGCATGTTTTGAGTATTCCGTATTATTAGGTAGCTAATGATACAAATCTGTTTCTCATTCCACTGCTTTTTACTTGATAACATCTAGTATAGCTGGTATTTTTCTCCACATGCATCCATATTGCATAGGTACCCATTTTTGTAGAAACCTGTTACTCTAAGGCATTAGCATTGGTGATGATGGCAATCCTGTGGTAATTTCATCTTCGAACGAATTTTTTTGAAATGATGCTGTACATTAGGACCAGCTTGTTGGTAGATTAATAAAGTCTCTAACCTCCACAGAGGCTTAAAAAATGCACTGCTCACTTTTATACTTTATCAGTGCCATAGACTCATTATTAGTAGCTCAGTTGACAGTCAGAATTTCACTCTTTTAAGCTTATTATTATTCTTTTGTTTGATTTTGACTTTTATATCCTAAATCCATGCTGATTAGGCTTGGCAAATTAGGAGTAAAAGTTGTTTCATAGAATCTATTAGTGTTTTCTAATTTTATCAGTTTGAAAGCAAAGGAAATCTTTATGCTAATTGATTAGTATTTATATGAACCTTTAACTTTATGGGGTCTAAATATTTAACTCTTACTGACTTCTCATTTTTATCTTTGTGTGATTAACATGTGACTGTCATACACATCTTCACAAAAGTTTAATGTAAAATAAACATTTGAAATTGAAGATAATAATTCAAACAACAAATATTGGTTACTGTAATCAAATTGGCAAGAATGTGTATTATCCTCATTCATGTAAGCTCTACATTATGTACTGTATTGTGGGTCATCAGAGACTTAAAATTTAATGAATGTATAAATTCCTGGCAATTAGCACGTAATAATGTTGACACAGATATAATTCTTTGTTAATTTTCTTTTCATCTCTCATATTGAGTGTGGGTATGCGTATTGATTTACTATATAGGATAAGAATAAACCAGGAATCTAAACATGCTAAATTAATATTCCTACTTTTTGTACTTGGAATTCCAGCATGATCTTTTCTTTTTATGTGTATTTACAGTGTCATGTCAGTCTTATGAGAAGAGTTAGTATTGTACTTGTCTATTCTGTTAATATCTCTAGGTTACCTTATTTTACTTAATACCCAGATTGTTCAAAAATACTATCTGTGCAGTAGAGAAACTCAGTAAAGAGTCATTCATATAATTATGTTTTTTTAATTATGTTTTATAATAATAACTCTTTTTTTTTTTTTTTTTTGGTTCCAATCACTACGCATTGCCAAATGGACTTTTAGGATAATGTGGAAGATTTTCCAAAGCTGGGCAGACAGCATTCCAGACAAAGGGAATAGCATGTGTATAGAACCAAGGAGAATCTTAATATTTTCTAGAAACTACAAGTACAGTATATTTTCCAGTTTCAGATGCTCAATTTCACAGAATCCAATTTTTTCTTTCATTAAGCTATGTGCCTTATATACCCAACTTTTTGAAGATGACCCAAGGAGCAGTAATTTTAAACTCTGTCGTGGCAGGCAGGGCAAGGCACAAAAGAAGTGTAGGCCATGGAAAGGGGACCTGAGAGCTCTTAACACTGCTTATGCTGTTCACAGCAGAGCTGCACTGGTTCCCAACTCTGATGGTGTAAAACTGTCTCCTGTCCCTTTGTTTTCTCCCTTTTTCAAGCAGAGGGGGCTTGCTTGTAATCAAGGTCAACATCATCAGCATCCTTTGCCATGGCCTGACCCAATCACCTTCCCATGCCGGCTTCCATTAGACAGATGAACATGTGGCCAGTTTCACCAGGGGTCCCTAGAGTTTGTGGAGGAGAGCAGCTAAGTAAGACCTTCGCTGTGGTGTGTGGGGAAGATAGTGACTCTCCCGACCCCATTGCCTTAGCCCTCTGGTACCCTCCCATAGTCCTGTTTCAGGTGTCTGTCATAGGCTGGTTCAAAAATTTAAAGAGCTGGGTTTTCCAGTCATCTTTTTAACTCCTTTCCTCTGGAAAGAAGACACTGTCAGTGCCTCTGGATTCTAGTGAAGGCTCCAGTGGTAGTTCCTGTGTTGGCAGATGTCTCTCATACTTTCAGGCATTGAACTTCAGAGAGATTTTCAGAAAGTAGATGATGCCTATAATTCTATTCAGGAAACATGGAGTGGATTATAAATTACAATAGGAGATGGGGAGAAATATACCTGACAGCCCATTGGGAACTCAAATTAGAAGAAGTCATATGTACCGGAAATAAGGATTTTAAACTCTCATATGAAAAAAATACATAAGGGGTGCCGGGCGGGGGAGGGGGGGCACAGTCAATTAAGCATCCATCTTGGTTTCAGTACAGGTTGTGACCTCAGGGTCATGGGATCGAGCCCTTCTTCAATCTCTGCACTCAGCATGGAGTCTGGTTGAGACTCTCTTCCCCTCTGCCTCTGTCCTCCTTCCCCACCCCACTCTCTCTCTGTCTCTTTCTAAAATAAATAAAAATCTTCTTTAAAAAAATTTTTGTGAGACTATATTAATAAGAATATTATTATAAGATAAGTATTTTACAAAGATTTTCCTGGCAGGAAAGTAGCAATGGCAAAAGAACAAACCTTTAAGAGTCTAAATTAAGATCTTAAGTGAAGGGATGAGATATTGTCAGATCTTGGTAACTGGAAGGACTTATAATGTTACTTGTTAATAGAGTTTCAATGCCCAGTTTTTATGACTTGCCTTCCCAAATAGAAGTGTGTAACTTGAAAGCAGAAATTATGTTCCTTCTCTTTTTCTTTTTCCCCACTTTGCTTCCTTTATTAAAAATATCTGGCAATTAACATCATAAGGTATTTGTTTACTAATCTGACCAAGTAGTGAGACCTGATGTGTGCATGTCTGTGATGTCAACTTGCATGTTTTCTTCTGTAACTACACTAATTACATAAACTGATTTGGAAATCCAGTAAGAGATTTTCCTGTCAATCTTAGGCCTGCCTCAGCAAATTGAAGGTTCTCAAACAAATTCTTTGCAGCACCCTGTAACCTGCTCATCAAGCCTGGATATATACTGATGATCCTTCATTTCCATTTCATTAGATGCTTGCATTTGCCTTTCAGCATTTGTCTGTTTTGTCTGATAAACTCCGTTTGAATTGAGTTATCAAGGAAGATGTGGAAAAACACAAGGATCTAAAGATTCTAAAGTGCCAGCGTAAAGTAAAATTACATATACTAATAATTAGAAGAGGGAAAAAAATACTCCTCTGAGAGAATATTTTTCCTAAAAAATCAACAGAGACTTGAAATCTAACCAGGAAAACAAAAAGAAGGGAATGGCTATATAATTCTGAAAGTAACTTAAAATCTACAAGATCTTTGAAGATTAAAGTATTAAAAGACAAAAAGCAACAAATTGAACCTATACTAGAAAAAGCTAAGAAATTTACACATAAATGAAACTCAAATAAACATGAATCTCTGAGACTCCAAGAGAGACAAACTTAGTAATTATCCTGTCAGAGAGAAATTGGAGCAACAGAAATTGTAGTGCTAAAAAAAGAAGCTTAACTGCTCATTTACCCTGTAAGGAAGAGTCACAAAGGAACAATTCACCACCTCAATCAGAGAAGTGCTGAGGTAAGATAGTCATGAGCACCTCAAAAGACAGAATCACAAAGAAAAATAACCTTGACAAGCTACAGCATTCCCCATCATCATCATCATCATCACCACCACCAAGCTCAAACTTCACATGTAAGAGTAGTGCCCCACCGTGGAGGCTCAGCCATTTGTGGGTAAGTGAGATTAATGGAGTGAAACATGAACTGTGAGATGTTTTTAGGTCACCTTTTCTAGTGCCCACATAGCTTGAAAGAACCAGCTTGCTTACTAAATACCCTACTCACCAGTAGACATTAATTGAGACTGTTGGGAAAACCAGCATTACTGATTTGCAATCATAATGCACACACTCTTTCCAACTTTTTTTTAATATTTTATTTATTCATGAAAGACAGAGAGAGGCAGAGACATAGATAGAAGGAGAAGAAGGCTCCCCCTGGGGAACCTGATGCAGGACTCAATCCCAGCGCCCCAGGATCATGCCCTGGGCCGAAGGCAGATGCTCAACCACTGAGTCAGTCACCCAGGCATCCCCCACTCTTTCCCACTTTTTAAAAAAAATTGGCCTATGTTGCTGAATACTAACCATTTGCCAGTTATTATGCCAGCTCTTAAGGAAACAAAGCCCCTTGTCAAGAGTTGGCAATGTGTTAGGTTGGTTTTTATTTACACTTTGAACCCAACTCAAGTTTCACATTTTTTGAGAAATGTTAGTACTTGAGCAGAAGCTGATATTTCAGAGAATATTCAGAAGTGAATAAAAATTTGCATTTAGGCATGATAAAATAATCTTGTATCATTAGGAATTGTGTTTAGCTGTATATAACAGAAGAACCCAAAATAACTGGCTTAAACGAGAAAGAAATTTCTTTACTCTTGTGTAAAATCCATTCAAAGGCAGGGAATTTAGAGAAAATATACTAGACAATCAGATCCAGGCTCCTGTCTTTTTGCTTTAGCAACACAAGTAAGTATTCTTCTGAAGTTCACAAGGATGGTCCAGGATGGCTGCAGGAGGTCTACCATCATGTCTGAAACAGGGCATAAGGGGAAAATGTAGAAGGAATAATGCTTCCCAGCTGAATCAGCTCCCTTTGAAGTCTTCCTGAAAATCCCACAGAGTATTTCTCCCGGGCCAGAATTAGTTCCTGGCCATGTCTACTTGTAATGGAGACTGGGAAATGTATTCTTTTATTTAGCAGTTGAAAGAAGAAGGGGACCACAATGTTCCCAGTTAAGAATCAGATTCTCATACAAAGGAGGAATCAAAGGATATATATTAGGATAGACTACTAGTAGTTTTTGATACAGCGGTAGAGAGAGACATATTTATGAGTGGTTCTATTTGACAGCAGAAAGGATGGATTAATTAACTAAATAGAGCTCTACCCATTTTCAAGGTTTAGTTCTCTATAATTTATAGTGATTAGAGATCTTAAGGTCAACTTTGCAGGTATCAAGAAATATGGCCCTCCAGCTTTTGCAAGAGAGAAAGAATCATTAAAATCTCTCATGTTGGGGGATCCCTGGGTGGCGCAGGGGTTTGGCGCCTGCCTTTGGCCCAGGGCGCGATCCTGGAGACCCGGGATCGAATCCCACGTCGGGCTCCCGGTGCATGGAGCCTGCTTCTCCCTCTGCCTGTGTCTCTGCCTCTCTCTCTCTCTCTCTGTGTGACTATCATAAATTAAAAAAAAAAAAAAAAAAAATCTCTCATGTTTCTTGTATTTGGCCTCATAAGCTGGAAGTCATGTCTTATGCTTATTCAAAAGCAATAGTCATGGTAGCCACGATTTCCCAAATAGTCACCACTGTGCTGAGAGCTTTACATGGAATCTCTTTCCTATCCTTTAGCAAAACTGAGGCAGATGCTATTATTTCCCCCATTTTACCAATGGCACTGAGGCTTAAAGAAGTTAAATGAACATTAGAAGATCATATGGCTTAGCAGACACTAGAACTGGGCTTTAAGAACACAGCCCTTATTTCTTTAAGAGCTTTTTTCTTTAAGAGCAGTTCTTTAAGAACACCATTACGCTCTTCATTCTGAAATTTACCAATTAAGCAATTGGATGCTCCTGCCCAGAGAGGATGTCACACACCTCTGAGAAGTGAATAATAATTTCTTATTTCTTATGATCAAAGACCAGTAGGTCTAAAAATTGCTGTGTTTTTACTCATTCACTAAAACTGAGATACTTTTACTGAAAAATCTTTTTTTTTTGTGAGTTGTAGTCTATTTGGGACTTAGGGAAGTTGTGTGTGTGTTTTTAATTTTGCTCATTTATTTCATTTACCTACATTTATTCAGCTCAGAAAATTCTTTTCCTGTTGTTTTAAGATCATCATAGAACATCTTTGGTATAAAAGCAAGTGCTAAGATAAAGTAAAATTTTTCTAAAATATTTTAAACAATTCAAATCTTGGGTTCCCTGAGAGCAGAATGATCTGAACTATTAAGTTTTAAATGTGAGTATCTAACCCAAGTTAAATTGTAGTTTATATTTTGTTTATTTGGGTGTTTGGTTGTTTTTAAGTCTCTGTTACACAAATAGATAAATATGGAAAAGTAATTTAGAAGCAAATATAAATGAAATGCACTTACAAAGAAATACCTAAAATTTAGGCAAATTAGACTGTATCTGTACACTCAGATGAGAAAATGGAGACCGTGAAAGCTGTTCTCTTCCTTGCTTCCTCCTATAGTTATGGAGATGAATTATACAAGAGAACCTGAGTATTTTTCTTAAAGAAAAAAGTCTTTGTGTGCTGATACTAGTATTTTTGCCCCTATCCCCAGCATCACTTTACTGATTCCTCTTGGTTTCATCCACCTTCAGTACTTTTTATAATTTTGTGAAATTCTGTCAATGTAACAGGCTCTACTTTGAAGAGCACATGAATACCCTAAATGGAATTGTCAGAAGACATGATGATATCCAGGGAGATGACTTCTGTGCTATCTCATTTCATCTCTGTCACACAGCACAGCTTTCAAATCACACATCATTCTGGGGCTCTGCGAGCTGATTGGTTTTCTCCCTCTGCAGGCAAGACTCATATTGTCCTTGACATTCAAACATATCATTTCCTATAAAATAAAAAAGTGCTCCCAAGTAACCATAGAAGAACTGATAAACAAATCCATATAAGCGAAAATATATTTGTCCTTCTGATTTTGTTGTCTCCATATGAATCACTTAAAATATGATAAGCATTGTGCCAAGTGTTGTAGTATTTGATGAAAAATATATAACTGACTTGGTCACCATGTTTTTTTCCTGGTTCATAAGGAGGTATTTGGGCAATACTTAATTAGAACCATCAATTATCAGGGATCCCTGGTGGCTCAGCAGTTCAGTGCCTGCCTTTGGCTCAGGGCATGATCCTGGAGTCCCGGGATCGAGTCCCACATCAGGCTCCCTGCATGGAGCCTTCTTCTCCCTCTGCCTGTGTCTCTGCCTCTCAATTTCTCTCTCTCTCTCTTTCTCTCTCTCTCATAAATAAATAAAATCTTTAAAAAAAAAAAAGGACCATCAGTTATCAAAACAAATGAACAAAAATATGTCTGCAAAAGAGATGCAGTTTTAAGAAGTGTTTCCACAGATAGATTTAAAAAACTAAGTACTCACTATAAAACAACCTATTTTTTTGTGTACACAAAAATATATTAATGTCAATGTGACTGTGCATTCATAAAGAACGCAGATACTATATATACCGAAATTTCATTTCGTGATACTTAAAACAGTAAAAGTTAATTCGGAATAAAAATTGATTTCCCCTTTTTAAACATATAATCTATAAATCATTTTTAACCACTTATATGTGTTGGTTTCATTTTTCTTTTTTATTTTAAAAGTCATGAATTTATGTAATTGTATATAAAAAAAAGCAGTATTGTTGGAGAACCATCCAAGATGGTAGTGTAGGAAGACCCTGAACTCACCTCCTTCCATGGACACAACAAATATACCCCTCCATGTAGAGCAATTCCTTCTGAAGAACTCAGGGCTGACTGAACAGCTTCTGCACAACAAATGATAGAGGGACCATATAAAGAAATGTAGGAACTCTACTCCCAAAACTACAAACTGTAACAGGTGGGGAATATCACTGAGTGGCCCATGTGCAGACTTCCCTGCCTTGGAGCACAGCAAAAAACAAATAAAAAAACAGTGGTTTAAAGGCAACTAGACTATAAGTAAAAAAAACCCATTTACTAACCATAAAGCACTCACCAAATGGGTGAGGAAGTACTGGAACCCTCTCTAGGGTCAGAGGTACTGTTAAAAGCCATTTTTTATATTTCCCTTCCATTTTGAAGAACTTGCAGGGGAAGGCTCCAGGCTCTCTAGCTGACTTGTAGGGCTTCCTCATCACACCCCAGACCTCTAGCCCACACCAGCTCTAGTTATCCTTCCAGGGAGGTCCCAGCATGGTATACTTTGGCATGTTCCCTGGCCTGCACTTGATCCAACCATCCCACCAATGTGGTCCCAGGGTGGCACACTTCAGGACCCACCCTTGATTTATACCTACTCCAGTCCCAGCTGTCCCACTAAAGCAACCCTGGTAAAGTGCATCCCAAGCTACCCTTCCTCTTTCCCCTTGTCCTATCAGGCAGTCTCAGCATGATATACCCCAGGATCCCCAGCTCTTGCTCACTTGAGCTCCAGCCAGCCTACCAGAGCTGCTAGACTACACACAGTCTACTCGGGACACTCCTGCACCAGGCATTTTTCAAGACTGGGAAGAGGTAGCTGTTCTGCCTCATAGAAACACAGAAAGTCAGACAAAATGAGGGGACAGGGTGCGTGTTCCAAACAAAAGAAAAAGGTAAAACCCCAGGGGAGGGGAAAACCTAATGAAATGGAAATAAGTAATTTATCTGACAAAGAGTTCAAAGTAATGGTCACAAAGATGCTCACCAAACTTAGGAAAAGCACAGTAAGAATTTAGAAAACATAAGAACCATTCAGAGCTGAAGAATATCATAAATGAAAAATACACTAGAGGGAACAGAAGATTAGATGATATAGGAAAATGGATCAGTGATCTGGAAGACAGAATAGTGGAAATCACCCATTCAAACAGCACAAAGAAAAAATAATTTTAAAAAGTAAGATAGGTTCAGGGTACCTGAGTGGCTCAGTCAGTTAAGTATCAGCCTTTGGCTCAGGTCATGATCCTGGAGTGCCAGGATCAAGCCCGGCATCAGGCCCGCTGCCCAGTGGGGCAGTAAGTACATACCTATGAACAAATACTATAAGTCTATATTGGACTAAATGTTCCAGTCAAAAGACATAGGGTAGCCGAACAGTTTTAAAAACAAAACAAAAACCAACCTCCAAACAATATCCATTTATATGTTGGCTACAAGAGACTCACTTCAGATCCAAAGACACAGACTGAATATGAAGGGCTAGAAAAAGATTCCATGCAAACAGAAGTGAAAACAAAGCAAAGGTAGCAATACTTGTATTAGACAAAACAGACTTTAAAATAAACACTGTAACAAAAGACAAGGGCAGTAACATGATGACAAAAGGATTAATCTAAGAAAATACAACATTTGTCAATATTTATGCACCCAACGTAGGGGCACCTAAATATATAAAACAATTAACAGGCATAGAGGGAGAAATTGATAATAATACAATAATAGTAGGGGACTTTAATACCCCACTTAACATAAGTGGATAGATTATCCAGACAGAGAATCAATAAGGAAACATTGGCTTTAAACAGGACCAGATTGACTTAATAGATGCGTATAGAACATTGCATCTAAAATCTGCAGAATACACGTTCTTTTGGGGTTTTTAAATTAAGTTTATTTTTTTAATTCCACTATTGTTTAACATACAGTGTTATATTTAGTTTCAGGTGTACAATATAGTGATTCAGCAATTCTATACATTACTCAGGGCTCATCATGATAATTATACTCTTTAATCCCCACCACCTATTTCACCCATACCCCCTATTCCCCCCTGATAACCATGAGTTCTCTATAGTTAAGAGTCTTTCTTGGTTTCTTTCTTTCCTTTGCTCGTCTGCTTTGTTTTAAATTCCACATATGAGTGAAATCATATGGTATTCATCTTCTTCGGACTGACTGACTTTGCTTAGCACTCTAGGTCCAACCACATCATTGCAAGTGGTAAGATTTCATTCTTTTTGATGCTGAGTAATATTCATATTTATGCATTCATCAGTCCATGGACATTTGGGCTGTCTCCGTAGTCTGGCTTTGTTGATAATGCTGCTATAAACATCGGGATGCATATGCCCCCTTTGTATTTTTGTTTTTTGCCATTGCTGGATCAATAGGGTAGCTCTGTTTTTAACTTTATCCTGTGGGAAACTCTACTGTTTTCCACAATGATTGCACCAGTTTGCATTCCCACCAACAGTGCAAGAAGGTTCCCCTTTCTGCACATCCTCACCAACATCTTTTGTCCTGTGTTGTTAATTTTAGCCATTCTGTCAGGTATGAGGTAGTATCTCATGGCTTTGATTTGGCTTTCCCTGATGATGAGTGATGTTGAGCATTTTTTCATGTGTCTGTGAGCCATCTAGATGTTGTCTTTGGCAAAGTGTCAATTTCTGCCGTCTGCCCATTTCTTAACAGGATTATTTGGTTTTTTTGGGTGTTGAGTTTGGTAAGTTCTTAATACAGTTTGGGTACTAACCCTTTATCAAATATGTCATTTGCAGATATCCTCTACCATTCTGAAGGTTGCCTTTTAGTCATGATCATTTCCTTCTCTGTGCAGAAACTTTTTATCTTGAAGATAGTTCATTTTTGCTTTTGTTTCCCTTGCCTCCAGAGACATATCTAGTAAAAAGTTACTCAGCTGAGGTTAAAGATGTGGCTGCCTGTGTTTTCCTCTAGGATTTTGATGGTTTCTTGTCTCACGTTTAGGTCTTTCATCCATTTTAAATTTATTTTTGTGTACAGTGTAAGAAAGTGGCCCAGTTTTATTTTTCTGCATGTTGCCGCCCAGTTTTTCCAACACCATTTGTTGGCAAGATTTGTCTTTTTTGCATTGGATATCTTTCCTGCTTTGTCAAAGTTTAATTGTGAGTGCATTTCTGGGTTCTCTATTCTGTTCCATTGATCTACATGTCTGTTTTTGTGTCAGGACCATACTGTCTTGATGATTATAACTTTTTAATATAGCTTGAAGTCCAGAATCATGATGCCTCCAACTCTGCTTTTCTATTTCAAGATTGCTTTGGCTATTTGGGGTCTTCTGTGATTCCATACAAATGTTAGGATTTTTTTGTTCTAGCTCTGTAAAAAAAAATGCTCGTGGTGTTTTGATAGGGATTGAATTGAATGCATGGATTGCTTTGAGTAGCAGGATACAAAATCAATGCACAGAAATCTGTTGCATTTCTATACACTAGTAATGAAGCTGCAGAAAGAGAAATCAAAGAATGTTATGTCTTCTAAAAGGGATATCCTGACTGACTTTTAAACTTTTATTTTCTAATTCTAAAAAGTTTCAGAAGAGGGAAATATTTACGATTATGGTTTCTATGATTGGAAAGATACTTATGAGGTGCTCACTATTAAGGATTTACCATTATATTTTAAAATGTCCAATGCTAATCAAAGAAGGTATCCCTCAGTGTCATGCTCCTATAGTTGTCACTGTGATCCAAACTGTGAGGTTAACAAGGAACCCTCTATCCGCCCTATACCTTGAAATAGTAACAAGTTCTCAATAAATATAAGAGGTAGCTTTAGCAGCTCCTGTCAGGTAAGTGTGACTAGTGAAATGCATAACAGGAGTATGTGTTATACAACTTTTTAGAGACATATCAATGTTTATACAGATATAATTACAAAGACATATATAAGTCTCATATAAAAGAGTTTTCACATGGTGATGATAGTAAAATAAATAAAACTGTATACTTTCAATTTAGTGACTGAAAAAGTTGTATATAAATGTGTATGTTTGTTGGTATCATATATACATTTCTTCACCTAAATACACACATATACATATACAAACATATGCACATAAATGTCATTTTATATTTGCAAAATTGAAGTTGAAATTTGTGTTTTTAACTATGTTGGCCAAAGATTCATGTGGTGTAATATAAAATACTTAGCCCTATTGAAGGTGACAGACATAACAGACAGAGCTCTCTTCTTTTTATCTCCCCTTTAGAGAATTTATTGTGTGCTTTTCTGAGATAAAGTGGGAGAACCAGTCCAAGAATTCATAAAGATTAGAGGGTTATAAGAAATTAGAGCCTAAAATACCAGAAAATGTTAAAAAGAAGGGAAAGGAAGGGAGGGAGAGAGGAAGGAAAGAAAGAAGGAAAGCTAATCTGACAAATTGGTAAAGAAGAAAGTTACTTTGACAAATAGGTTAAATTCACCCTCTTTAATAGTATACTAAAGAGCAAGAGCCTGTGATTGCTTTTATTTTTTTTAAAGATTTTATTTATTCATGAGAGAGAGAGACGCAGAGATACAGGCAGAGGGAGAAGCAGGCTCCATGCAGGGAGCCCAATGTGGGACTCAATCCCAGGTCTCCAGGATCACGCCCTGGGCTGAAGGGGGCGCTAAACCGCTGAGCCACCCGGGCTGCCCTGTGATTGCTTTAATATACAAGCCTGACTGCTGTGAACCCCTTTTTGCATCTACCTCAGGAATCCATTGTATTCTTAGCCTCACTTTCTAAGGGGAAGAGATGAGAAATATGACTATGTTCCAAAATCCATTTGTGTATGGATTTGATCAGAGAGCCACGAATTACAAGGAACAATTCACAGCTTGATTCAAGCTTCAACCCTGTGATCTCATGAACCAACATATGGAGAACAAGGTATAACTTTTCTAACAGCACTGCAGAGAGAACTAAGTCCGCTGTCAATATAAGTGACATTCACTCTTCACTTTACTTGTTCAGCAAGTGTTTCTTGAACACTTATCTATTAAGAAGCCTAGAAATCACTATGAATAAAAGAGGTACTAGACAAAAATCTCTACTTTGAGAAGGTCACAGTGCAGTAAAGGAAAGCAAACACATTATAAACCTTTAGAGAGAGGATGAGATGGGCAGTAATTATAGTAGACTTTTGTCAGCCTCTGACAGCACAGTGATTTTGCTAAGGTCAAGAAATTTTACAAAGAAGGTGATGCCCGATGTGAGCCTTGAAGTAAATGTGTTAAGGTAAGAAGAAGTAATAGGTGGAAAGTAATTGTCCAGAGAAAGCAGTACATGAAAAGCATAAGAGCATGTTTTGCTCTGACTCCTGCAGATGGACTGGTTGGAGCCCATGGCACCTGGGGAGAAATAGCAAGAAAAGATTGCCATAAGAGGGTAGAGTGTGCCATAGTAAGGAGTTTAACCATCATATAGACAGCAAGACACTATTACATGGTTTAAATAGGAGAGAGATCTGATCAGGGGAGATTTGTGGGACTTGTCTGGAAGCAGGGGGACATAGAAGACTGTTGGAAGAGCTCAGATGGGAAGTGGTAAGGATGGAGAACAGAGACACTACACACACACTTTTGGGATAGACTTGAGGGCCACGTGGCTATTTGAATGTGGGCATTCTGGATCACACTCAGAGTTCTAAACTGTGAAACACAAAAGAACAGTTGGTTTGACAGGAAGCCCAAAAGTTGAGCTCTCGATGTGTTGTGTTTGAGGTACTTAGGAAACATCCAGAAAATTTGGCAGTTGGAAGTACAGGCCTGGCACTTAGGGAAGAGAAACAAATGGGAGAAACAGGTCATGGAGTCTCAGCATGTCAGTGATCGTGAATGTCAGGTAAGGGTGATGCTTCCCAGCAAAAGTGTACAAAGTGAAGGGACATTGCCAAGAACAGAAGCAAAGTAGAAAGGACCAAGAAGGAGAAGAATAAGAAACAGCAGTCTAAGGAAAGGAAGAAACATAAAGGGAGTGGTGGTAAGGGGTAAGGAGAAATGCCAGGAAAAGAGGAAACATTGTAGGAAAATCAGAGAACAATAAATTAAGATTAGAAAATGCCCAGAGTTAACAACGAGAAAATCACTGGCAATCTCAGCAGCTTTAATGGAGTGCTGAGGTATGATTTGTTTCATAAAGTCAGTGCCAGTAGGTCCCCAGCTTTTTAAAATAATTTCCAAGCAATTATTTATGTCCCCCAGAATTTTTTTTTTTTTTTTTAATTTTCACGAGTCCCCTACCCACACAGTCCAGATAAAGGAGAGGAGTCACCTGATATCCACACCCTGGCCAAGAAAGGCAAGGTGTCTCAGGGTTCTCATTGTAGTACTCCTGGAGAATCCCAGTCGTGCAGAGGGCTACAAGCAGAACAGGATGCCCCCTTTGCTCCCGGTAAGGGTATTGTCTGGTCCATCTGGTTCCAAGTCACCTGCCAGAAGCTGCAGGGTAGTTAGGAGTGAGGAGGGGTTGGTAGGGAAAGTTTAGAGTAGCTGTCATAGGACTCAGAGTGACATGATTGCACAAAGCAAGGTGTTAAATTCACGCATGAGGAACAAGTGAGTGAACACGGTTCCTCCCAGAGAATGGAAGTGGGCCTGTGCTAGCAGATCTTCCGAGCAGCTGCACTTGCCACTGCTGATTTTCTGCAAGCTAGGCCACGCCAGACAGGCATTTTCACACCAAACACTGTTCTTAATGCTCCATCTCATTGGGTTTAATGACACATACTTAAAAACAAATGGACCATTTTTTAGAGGGCTGAGTTCACACTCGACTTCACAGAGTAGAAACTAAAAATGTCCTAAATTAACCCAAATCAATTTTTTAAAGATTTGCTGAGGAGAGAGAAGAAGGTGCCTTCGGTTAAGCCCCTGGCACCATGGGAAACATGTAAACAATTGATTAAATGAAAATAGGCCATCCTTTCTCTCCCGAAGACACTCAGCTGCCTTTTATTCTGATCTTTTTTACTTTAATTGGAAACAATTACTTTAAAGTTTCAGGACCAGTTTTCTAAATATGTGAACACTTACTTTTCTGCCTTTCTAGAAAGGTCAGAGATTGAAAACTTAAATCTTCCTTCCCTTCAACCAGCAAGAAATGAACTGTTTGGTCTAGTTGTGATTATTATCTAGGTGATACACTTCCCCATCTGTTGTTTGAGTGTCAAGTATGCTCTGCATTCAGTCCCCCTAGCAATTTCTAGAAGAGTGGCATCATTGGCTATCTTAACTTCCCCAAGTGAAAGTATCTACAATCAAGAACAGTAGCATGAATTCTGGGCATGCTTATTTACCACAATATTCTCTCTAAATATCATAATGTCCTATTACTAAGAAATTTCACAGGATGTGATTTAAAAGAGGGCCCTCTCTTGCTTTGCTGTCGCTTTTTTTCTTCAGGCTTCAAGGAAATTAGCCCTTCTAGCTGGTGTTTCTGAAAGTGAATTATTGAAATTACTAACCGATTTCATTGGGTTGTGGACTGAATGTTTACAAAAGTCAGCTTTAGCCTCTAGCAGTTTAAAAACCACTCAGGTTAAGGTACCCTCTGGCAATTACATTTACCTTCTTTATATTTCATTCTAAAAATGACTCAGATCTTCACTTCAACCCACCCACCCCCCAGAATTACTCTCTATAAATGGGCTGAACAGGCTAATGAATCTACGGTGATGCCTTGATTTATAGAGCTGTCATGCCTTGATTCATTCAATAAACATGTTTTAAGGAACCATCCTACAATGGGGTGTTGCAGATAATTGTTGATAAACATGGTCTTTTCCCTTGGGATACAGTTCTCACAGTCTATTTTGCAAACCAGTCAGTAAAGAGCATTGGAGTTCTATGATGAAGGTGTCCACAAAACAAAGAGGAAGGCCGTCTCCACCAACTGTGCTACATATTGATTTGTCTGAAATTTGGAACATGGAGGAATCCTCATTTTGTTTAATTCATTCAGCAACTCGTTCTATAAAGCACAGTCCTTTTGGAAATACCTTATTTCTTTTGTAAATTTAGAGTTTTTTAAAGGTAGAGCACACTTAAAATTTCTGCCCTTGAAATCAGCATGCAAGAGTAAATATTTGTGAGATGTCATATGTTTGTCAGATGTTGTAATATACTTTACACTGTTAAAGTTTGTGAGAATTAAGAGTTAATGTAGATGTATTTCTTTCTTTTATTCCATGTAGAATCTTGCAGCTGGGTAGTTTCTTAGAGATCATGTGATCTTGAAATAGAAAACTTGGAAGTCCAGAATTTAGGACTTGACCCCAGGTCGCAGTGTGAACAAGAATAAATGGGGCCTAATTTGCCAGTTTGCTTTTCACACAAAAATGTTTTCATCTGTGCTTAGAATATTCTTATAAGCATGTAAGCATTGATCTGGTGCCAACATATTTAAGATCTCAGCTTTTATATGCATAAAACATGACATAAATTCATCAGGTCATGTTCAAGAAAACCTTAAAGAGTAAATCATGAATAAAAAAGAGCCATTTCTAGATGTTATTCTTTTTTCATGCCATTTGTCAGAGCCAGTTATGATACATGCTCTCTGTAAAAGGTCAATTAGCAGATTACCCAGGATATTTAAAAGTTTTGTGTTACCTTCTAAATGTCAAGTTGAAGTTAGAAATATTGTTACATTTGGGAGAATTTTGCCATAAAACAGTCTATATGATGAAAAAAATTACAGGTCAAGAATGAGGAAGCAGTAGGAAATTTGATCTTGCTTCTGGAAGCCTGAATAACTCCAAGTCCAGATGATTCTCTGTGGTGAGAAGGAAATGGAATACTGTTTAATACTTGGCCTCTTTTTACTGAGTGACATACATGAACCAGTATGGAGGGCAAATATGGAGTAGCAGAGAGGACAGCTTCTCAAGTTTTTCCAATAAGGAAAAGGCTTGAGCCTGCACATTATTTGTGGTATATTTCTAGGAGAAGTTGGAAAGCAGAAAGAGAAGAAAAATAACCAATGAGATCTTTGCTCATGTCTGAGTTTAAAGCTGAAAACATTCCTACCAAGTCCCTTCAGTTTTCACTGCAAGCAAGAAGGCCACCCTCTAAAAGATGTATAGGGAAGTAGGATTGGATTAGAGGAGAGTTGTGGGTGTTAGGGACATGAGTTTTGAGTTGGAGAAAAGCACTGACCAGGGACAGGTAAAAGTTCCCTGGTAGCAGTTAGCATCCTGCTATGGTTGAATACTATGAGTGTATTTTTATCAGTATACCTGATTGTGTTAATTCTCCACCAGTACTGAGCATCCTACAGGTAAAAAGAAAAGAAGAAAGATGGTTGGAAAGTGTCAGACGTAAAAGTTTATAGGTGATGTATAAAAGTACTGAAATACAAAGATTTGGTAAGAGTGGTAAAGGAAAATTCACCATGGAAGTTTGACAGAAACGGATGAAAAGCCAAGGAGTGACTGAAACAGGAAGAAAGGAGTGTGGAAAGTCTCAGAGGCAGAAAAGCAGTTGTCCTAGGAATAAAGAAGAGAGATCTTGAAGGGAAGGAGTGAGAAATATGCAAAGAGGATCAGAGTATGTATTCTAGATCAGGGATCAGCAAACTTCCTGTAAAGGGCTAGATAGTAAATACTTGTGGCTTTGCAGGCCATATAGGGTCTGTTAGAACTTCTTGGCTCTGCCTTGAAACTTGAGAGCCATCATAGACAGTAAGTAAACAAGTGAACATGGCTGAGTTCCAGTAACTTTATTTGGAAAAACAGATGGTGGTCTGATTTGTCTCAAAGGCTGGAGTTTGCTGACCCCTGTTCTAGATTATGACAGTTCTCAAATGGGACAAAGTTAAGTGGAATTGGACTATTAGAAAACAAAGGGCTAAGATGCTTTAAAATTAGTGTATCAAGACCCACAGCTATATGGTCAACTAATCTTTGGCAGCACAGGAAAGAATATCCAATGGAAAATAGTCTCTTCAACAAATGGTGTTGGAAAAACTGGACAGCAGCATAGAGAAAAATAAAACTGGCCACTTTCTTACACCATACACAAAAATAAATTCAAAGTGGACTGAAGACCTAAATGTGAGACACAGAAACCATCGAAACCCTAGAGGAAAAACTTTTTTAACCTCAGCAACTTCTTTGACCTCAGCCATAGCAATTTCTTACTAGACAGGTCACCACAGGCAAGAGAAACAAAAGCAAAATGAACTATTGGGATTTCATCAAGATAAAAAGCTTTTGTCTAGCAAAGGAAACAGTCAACACAACTAAAAGGGAGCCTACAGAATGGGAGAAGATATTTGCAAATGAAATATAAGATAAATAAGATTAGTATCCAAAATGTATTAAGTATTTACCAAACTCAACACCTAAAAAAACAAATAATCCTGTTAAGAAATGGGCAGAAGACATGAATAGACACTTTTACAAAAAGACATCCAGATGGCTCACAGACACATGAAAAAGTGCTCAACATCACTCATCATCAGGAGAAGACAAAGCCATGATGAGATACTACCTCACACCTGACAGAATGGCTAAAATTAACAACACAGGAAACAACAGATGTTGGTAAAGATGAGGAGAAGGGGGGATCTTCTTAAACTGTTGTTGAGAATGCAAACTGGCGCAACTACTATGGAAAACAGTATGGAGGTTCCTCAGAAAGTTAAAAATAGAGCTACCTGTTGATCCAGTAATTGCACTACTAATTATTTACCCAAAGGATCCAAAGATACAAATTCAGAGAGGTACATGCACCCCGATATTTATAGCAGCATTATAAACAAAACCAAAAAATAAATAAATAAATAAATAAATAAATAAATAAATAAACAAACAAAGCCAAACTATAGAGAAAGCCCAAATATCCATCAACTGATGACTGGATAAAGAAGATGGGGAGATGTGGGATATGTGTGTATACAGACATACACATGTATATATAATAGAATATTACTCAGCCATCAAAAAGAATGAAATATTCACCACATGCAGTGATGTGAATGGATCTAGAATGTATCCTGCTGAGTGAAATAAGTCAGAGAAAGACAAATACCATATGATCTCACTCATGAAATATAAGAAAGAAAATAGATGAACATATTGGAAGGCAACAGGGGAAGGAGAGAGGGAAACAAACTATAAGAGATGCTTAAAAATAGGGAACAAACAGAGTTGTTGGAGGTGGGTGAGGGATGGGCCAGGTGGGTGACGAGTATTAAGGAGGCAGTTGTGATGAGCACTACGTGTTGTATGTAAGTGATGAATCATTAAATTCTACTCCTAAAACCAATATTGAACAGTATGTTAACTACAATTTAAACTAAAAAAAATAAAAATAAAAAAAAAATAAAGAGGGTCTAAAACACCCCCCCCCCAAAAAAAAAAAAAAAGATTAGTGTATGGACTACAAATCATCCAGATCTAACTGACATTCTGAGAATACTGCACTACGAACAGAATATATACTGGTTAAGCACACAAGGAGCATTCTCTAGAATAAATCGTTTGTCAGGCCACAAAACAAGCCTCAATAAATTTTAAAAGGTCTGAAATCATACTAAATATGTTTTCCAGTAACAGTGGAGTGAAATTGGAAATCACTAACAGCAGTTTGGGAAATTGACAAATATGTGAAAATTAATACTTCCGAATCTAGTGGATCAAAGAAATCACAAGGGAAATAAGAAAATTCTTTGAGATGAATGAAAATGAAGACCAGATATATACCAAATATGGGATGCGAGGATAGCAGTGCAGTGTTCAGAGGGAAATTCATAGCTATAATTTCCAACACTAAAAAAGAAAAATATCAAATCAAAAAGCTAATCTTCCACCTTAAAACAGTGGATGTGTAAGAGAAAGAGGGGCAGTTAACAAAAGGGTCTGACCTGAGCTAAGGAGATGGAATGGCATGAAAGCCCAGATAGAGAAGAAAAACAATTTCTCTTTGTAACTGGAGCAGAGGAAAGTATGACAGTTTCTGTGTTTGCTATGAGAGTATAGTTAACATCTTTACCACTTTCATCTGTTTTCTATGTGAAGTAGACTTGAGGTGAAGCTGAGTATGAAGTGACTAAAAAGGACGTAGGGCATTAGAGATCTGAAGAATAGTCCCTGTGTAGGGTGGTTGAAAAAGTCCATGTATAGAGATGACTAGAGAAAGTTATTAGGGATGTCAGACCGTTGAGGATCCTTTGGAGGCTGGCAGCAGTGTATTATAAAGGAACTACTGATCTGCCCTGTTGTGTGATTCTCTGAACTGCATTTGGTTATGTGGGGAAGGCATAGAAAAGGCAAATGTTTGCATTCACATATGGCTAGAATTTTTGCTAGTTGGGTGAGATAGATAGATAAATGGGTGGGGAAATTTAGGATATCGAAATGATAGGCCCATGGTCAAGAAGCTAGATAAGGACAGAACTAAAGAAAGTAAAAAGCTAATGTAGAGGAAGCAAGTAGAGGGGTCAGTGATCCAGAAGTCACCAGGAGGTCTAACCAAGACAGCTCCACAAGGGTAAGGAATCTGTTTTGTTTACTAAGGTGGCCCAGCCCCAGAATAGTGCCTGGCACATAGTAAGCAGAAAAGATTTGTATTGGATGAATCCCCATTGCAGAACTGGGATTATTTCTAAGCAAGCTGGAAGAATGGGAGATTGTGATCAGAGCTGGATGAATGAATGAGTGATGGAAGAGGCGAAGCATCATGAATGACACATTGTGATGTCTGACACACACATCTGATAGGTTCTCCATACCCCTCAGCCTTCATCATTACCTTTTTTTGGCCTGTTATCAGAATTACTTATTTTTTTAAAAATAGAGTCATTTCTGTACAACTGGATGAGTTGACCTTTCCCAAATAAGTATCATATAAAGCCATTGGAAAAATCAGGGTCATTAGATTCTTTCTCACGTGGGTGGAATAAGCCAACAAAGTACTAGTAGGAATTCCCTTCCTCTGCAAATTAGCCCAGTCTAGTTGTGAAGGCCAGAAGTTCACAGTACTTCTAACGCTTCCTGTTTTGTTTATTTTGCTTATCACAGATGTGGACACTTTTATATTTACTAGCTGTATCACCTCTCTAAAGTATATTGACCTTTCAGGAAGCTGTAAAAGGCCTCTCTTTTGCATTTAGTACAGACATACCTCGTTCTCATGTACTTTGTTTTACTACATTTCACAGAATATTGTGTTTTTCATAAATTGAAGTTTTACAGCAACCATGCATGAAGCAAGTCTATAGGCACTATTTTTCCAGCAGCATTTGCTCACTTTGTATCTGTCCTATCTTGGAAACTCACGGTATTTCAAACGTTTTCATTAATTATATTTATTATGGTGATCAGTGATTTTGACTTGCTGAAAGCTCAGGTGACGGTAGCATTTTTTAGCAATTAAGTATTCTTAAATTAAGATGTTCACATTGTTTTTTTAGGTATAATGCTGTTATACCTACAGTAGACTACAGTATAGAGTAAACGTACCTTTTATATACACTGGGAAACCAAAAAATTCATTTATTGTGACATTTGCTTTATTGCAGTGATCTGGAATGGAGTCCTCAGTATCTCTAAGCTATGCCTCAAGGGGTCTGAAGTCTTATTTAAAATTAAGGATGGCTGTTTGCAAAGGCAAAGTTTACAGAAGGAGACTGAAATGATAATCTTATTTTTAAACAATGCAATGTTTGCCCATTTAGTTAAATTAATCAAAAAAAGTATTTTGATTTTAAGGATTCACACCTTTTTTGAATAACTGGCCATAGTACTTACCCTGTTTCTCCCTCCACACCCCATAGTATAATTACTTGTACACAGTAAATAATAAGTCTATACTGACTGATCTTTGTAGAATAAACGGTCCTCTGAAATGCCCTTTCCTGTACCTCTTTGCCTGGTAAATTTCTTTTATGTGATCTACTTCAAATATCTCCTCCCAAACTATCCTCAGCTCTTACGGACAGATGAACAGGCCTCTGCCCTTAGAGTAGTTCACACTAATTTCTGTTACACTGACATTATTTATTTGTGTATCTGTTCCTGTCTTTGTCTTTTATTGGCCAAGGAGTAGGGACTTTGTCCTAGTCATCTTAGTGTCTCCAACACCTTATGTGTGCCTTCCATGTTTTAGGGACTCCAGAATTGTCTGGCAAATGAGTTTGACAGCAAGAAAACACATTTGCGAGCACTTTGTAGGCATAGGTTGGAAAACCCTGCCCTCTAAAGGATTTTGCCTCTTTAGAATTTTCTGCAGTTAGGATACTGCTGTTAGGTGAGCAGTGATTATTTAATTATGGTTCTGTGATCCAATCAGTAGATGTAATTAACATAGAGAAAAGGTGGCCTTTTTTTCCTATGCCAACTTATTTTAAAGTAAGCGTAACATGTAGTTGATACTCAGTGTAGATTTGTTAAAAGTACGGATGTCTACCAGATGTTCACAGGGACCGTTATTGGGTGGTGGTATTTTTCTTTTTAACTTTTTTCTTTCAGATATATTTTTTTCATTCTTTGAATTTTCTTTTTTAAGATTTCATATATTTATTCATGAGAGAGACAGAGAGGAAAAGACATAGGCAGAGGGAGAAGCAGACTTCCTGCAGGGAGCCTGATGCAGGTCTCGATCCCAGGACCCCAGGATCACACCCTGAGCCGAAGGCAGACGCTCAACTGCTGAGCCACCCAAGCATCCCATTCTTTGAATTTTCTATTTCAGTATGTATTGGGAAATGTTATTTTCCACTTTTAAAAGATAGGGTATGTAATACAGACAGTTAAGAGAAATGAATGCTTTGGTACAATTTGGAACCACTCAGCTGGGTCAAATTGGGCCAGTCCATGCTTTGGGAACAAATTTTAGTGGCTTAGAAAAGCAAAAGTTTATTTGCTGAGGGACAGCTGGGGTTCTTTTACACCCAGTGTCTCAGATCAAAATCTCCATCTCAAAGTGGCTTCTGCAGTTGCTGTAGCAAGGGGAGGGTCAGGTGGCGAATACCTTCCCCCTCTCACCAGCCTCCACATGTGTCACTTTGCCATGGCTAAGACGAGTGCCATGGCACCAAACTTCCTGCCAAGTACAGTGGAAAATGTAGAAGAACACCAGTTGTCTTTAACATGATAAAACTCTCTTTATTTTACAGTTACTGTAATGAATGTATGTTGGATCCAGACTGCGGTTTCTGCTACAAGATGAACAAATCAACTGTAATTGACTCCTCCTGTGTTCCAGTTAATAAAGCATCTACAAATGAGGCAGCCTGGGGCAGGTATGTCACCTCTTATAACCTTAAGAACATAAAACAAAATTTCAGAATGAGATCTTTTTATTACTGATTATATTCTCTATGCTATACATTCCATCTCTGTGACTTCTTTATTTTATAACTTCTTTATTTTATGTAAAGGAAATTTATACTTTTAATTCCTTTTGTCAATTTCCTCCATTCCCCAACCAACCGTCCCTCAGCAACTACCAGTTTGTTCCCTGTATTTAAGAGTGGTTTTTTTGTTAGTTTGTTCATTTGTGGGTTTTTTAGATTCTACATATAAACGAAGTCATATGGTATTTGTCTTTCTCTGTCTGACTCACATCACTTAGTATAATACGAGTTCTACCCATGTTGTCACAAATGGCAAGATCTCATTTTTTTATGTCTGAGTAATACTCCATTGTGTACATATACCACATCTTTAACCAGTCATCTATTGTTGGACACTTGGGCTGCTCCCATATTTTGACCATTGTAAATAATGCTACAGTAAACATTGGGGTGCATAGATCTATCTTTTCTTTTTTTTTTTAATTTTTATTTATTTATGATAGTCACACAGGGAGAGAGAGAGAGAGAGAGGCAGAGACACAGGCAGAGGGAGAAGCAGGCTCCATGCACCGGGAGCCCGACATGGGATTTGATCCCAGGTCTCCAGGATCGCGCCCTGGGCCAAAGGCAGGCGCCAAACCACTGCACCACCCAGGGATCCCAGATCTATCTTTTCAAATTACTGTTTTTTCTTTGGGTAGTTACCTCATAGAGGAATAACTGGATCACATGGTATTTCTATTTTTAGTTTTTTGAGGAACCTCCATGTTTTTCATAATAGGCACCAATTTACATTCTCACCAACAATGCACAAAGTTTCTCTTTTCTCCACATCTTCATCAACACTTGTTGTATCTTATTTTTTTGATACTAGGCATTCTGACAGATGTGAGGTGCTGTGTCATGTTTTGATTTACATTCCCTGATGATTATTGATATTGAGCATCTTTTCATGTGTCTGTTGGCCATCTGTATGTCTTCTGGAAAAATGTCTGCCCATTTTTTTTTTAACTTCAGATTGGTTTTTGGTATTGAGTTGTGTAAGTTATTTATATATCTTGAATGTTAACCCTTTATCAAGTATATCACTTGTAGGTATCTGCCCCATTCACTAGGTTGTCTTTTTGTTTTGTTGATGGTTTCCTTTGCTATGCAAGTGGCTTTTATCCTGGGGATGAAAGCATGGTTCAGTATTCATAAACCATTCATTATGATACAGCGCGTTAGCAAGAGGAAGGATAAAAATCATAGGATTATTTCAACTGATGCAGAAAAAACATTTGACAGAAAGTATTTGTTCGTGATAAGAACTTGAAACAAAGTGGGTTTAGAGGGTGCATACCTCAAACTAATAAAGTCTATATATGAAAACGGTAGCATCCTAATAAATGGTGGGAAACTGAAAACTTTAAGATCAGGAACAAGACAAGGATGTTCATCTCACTACTTTTATTCAACACAGTACTAGTACTAATTAATTAGTAAATGTAATATAATTATAATTAATTAATTAGTACTAATTGCAGCAGTCAGACGAGAAAAGGAAATACAAGGCATCCAAATTGGTAAGCAAGAAAACTGCCATTATTTACAGATGACGTGATACCATATATAGAAACCTTAGGCCACCAAAAAACTACTAACATTGATAAATGAATTTAGTAAAGTTGCAGGATTCAAAATTAATACACTGAAATCTGTTGGATTTTTATACACTGATAACAAAGTAGCAGAAATAGAAGAAAAGCAATTCTGTTTACAGTTGCATCATAAAGAATTTAAAAACTTAAAATAAATTTAACCAAAGAAATTAAAGACCTGTACTCTGAAAACTGAAACAATGATGAAAGAAATCAAAGATGACATAGACAAATAGAAAGTTATATCATGCTCATGGATTGAAAGAGTTAATATCATTAAAATGTCTATCCTATCCAAAGCAATGTACAGATTCAGTGCAATCCCTATCAAAATACCAATTGCATTTTTCATAGAACTAGAACAAATATCCTAAAATCTGTATGAAATAAGAGATTTCTAAGAGTGAAAACAATCTTGAGAAAAAGGAACATAGCTGGAGTTATCACAATCCCATATTTCAAGGTATATTACAAAGCTGTAGTAATCAAAACATCATGGTCCTAGCACAAAAATATACACATAGATCAGTGGGGTAGAATAGAGTCCAGAAATAAATCCATGATTTATGGTCAATCTATGACAAAAGAGGCAAAAATATACAATGTAGAAAAGAATCTCTTCAGTGAATGGTGTTAGGAAAACTTGACAGCTGCATGCAAAAGAATAAAATTGGACCACTTTTTATACACCACACACAAAAACAAACTCAAAATGGATTAAAGACCTAAATGTGAGACCTAAAATCATAAAATAACTGAAAGAAAACATAGGCAATAATCAGACATCAGCCTTAGCAATATTTATGGATATGTCTCCTCAGGCAAGGGAAACAAAAGCAAACATAAACTATTGGGACTGCACCAAAATAATAAGCTTTTGCACAGCAAAAGAATAGGTCTTACTTTTAACTTATAGAGTGAGTGCATTTATAGTCAATGACTGCAGTTCTTTTAAACTGATTTTCACAACTATATTACTTTGCAACATATACCGATAAAGGGGACACAAAACATTGCAACTTTATGTTTCACAAAGTAGAAAGCACTCATGCCTAGACTTTAGGAAATTCAGATTCAGGCCCAATTCTGTTCTAAGCTGTAGAAGTTTGGCTCTTGAGACAGATATTCCTACATATTTCCAAGGCAGTTTCTCCCATTGCATATTGTTTAACTACACCAGTAATTTTCAAACTCTGAAACTTAAAGAAAATCTTCAAGTCAAAATGAATTAATATTACTTTCAATTCTTTCATGCAACTATTGTTTTCTTTGCATATGTTCCTGGAGTTTAGTAAAATAAAGCAAAGTAATGATAAAAGTTGGTAATTGTCATGTAACCAATCTAGGAAAGCTATAAATCTTTCTCTTTTTGAAAGAGTACATTGGTTTGTAATAGATACATAAGTGAAATATTTGTATAGAACTTATATTCAACGTCCATGGGCACAGTAAATATGTAAATATTATTTTATATGAACTTTTATTCAATGTCCATGGACACAGTAAATATGTAAAAATTATTCTATTTGGCCTTAACTTCTTATGTATTCTAAAGTCCTATAAAAAAAAATAATATGCTCTCATTCCATCTGCCTCATAGAACTGATGAAGGCAATGAAATCTGTTAATTACTTGTATCTCCTAGAAGCTATAAAGTATAATCTGTCATTAATCATTATGCTGTTGTCATTAATCATTTTATTAGGGAATTACTGCAAAGAAGTAGAAATAAATTATACGGTATTCAACTGAAAATCCAGACTACATTTTAAATATATTAATTACAGAGAAATATGTAAAAGAAATGCAATTATTACTTAAAATGAAAACTTGAAAGAGCTTCTTTTAAAAACATTCAGTGTATAATTTTCATCAGCCAGGCTTCATTAGTGAGTTAATTGATTAGATATTTCTGGATGTAATACTTTACAGTTTTAACTCTTATGATTCTTTTTTCAGTAGATAAAATCTGAAAGCTTGCTTGTCTAGAATTATGAATATGTCATGAAATCTGTATGTGTAGTTTCCCATACTTTACATACTTAACATATTAGAAATGTATACTAATGATAAGAGGACACTATAATTAGACATTTCTTTCATCCTCAGTTGAAATCCAGAGGTCAGAGGCCTCAAAATAGGAGTTTTGTTCTTACTGTTTGCAAGTAACAGATTGTACAACTTTTTTTTTTTTAATTTTTATTTATTTATGATAGTCACAGAGAGAGAGAGAGAGAGAGAGGCAGAGACATAGGCAGAGGGAGAAGCAGGCTCCATGCACCGGGAGCCCGACGTGGGATTCGATCCCGGGTCTCCAGGATCGCGCCCTGGGCCAAAGGCAGGCGCCAAACCGCTGCGCCACCCAGGGATCCCTTGTACAACTTTTTAATAGAAATTTCTATTACTCCTTTTATGTTAACCTATTCATATGCTTAGGACATTATTCCTTGAGTGTGCTCACTCCTAAAAGAAAAGTGAGGTACAGATAATACCTAGGAAAAAACACAAAGAACTAAACAAAATATATAGAGAAATTATATTGTAGAATATTTGAATAATTTCAAACTCTACTACTCTCCTTCAAAAAAAAAGACAGTTTTCCTCGCTCTTTTCTGTGCTGAGTAACAGATTTCCTTTAGCTTAGCCACTGTGGTTGGTTCCTTCAATCTGTGCTAGAAAGATAGAAAAAAAAGGCAAGATGTTTGCCATGAAAAATTCCTACAGCAGATTTTCCATTTATAGGTAAAATAGCAATTGCTATATTGTTGTTGGTTGATAGGTTTTATACAGTTACTTGGAGTAGAATTCTCCAGGCAAAATCTACCATTACCTTGGATTCACATCTGAGATTCACTGTTTATAGATGTTTCAGGGTCAACTTTTGGGGAAATTCAGAGCCAACTATCCTGATTTAAATGTGGTGGTTTCATGAAAAGACACCAGGTAGAATGGTAATACCAGTCATGATGGAGATAGTATGATGATTCTGGTGAACTCTGAATTGCCTCAACATAATGAAAACTATTTGCCTACATAATCAACTATAATAAATTGGAAGCAAAATGTTAAGTGGCATGCTTTTCTAATATCTAGTTAAATTTCAGTAAAAAGTTTTTTTTCCTAAAAATCAGTTCTCTAAAGAAGATACACAGTTGGCCAACAAGCACATGAAAAACTGCTGATCACTAATTGTTAGGGAAATGCAAACCAAAATTATAATGAGGTGTACCACATCATACCCATTAGGGTGGCTACTATTAAAAAATATATATTTATATTAAAATACATATATATTTTTAATAATGTTTTTAATATATATATAAATATATACTGCATATATATTATATATATAACAATTGTCATGGAGGATGTGGAGAAATTGGAAACTACACTACTGATGGAAAGGTAAAGTGGTGCAGCCACTATGGATAACAGTGTGGTCGTTTCACAAAATTTTGCAATAGAATTATATATCATCTAACAATTTCATTTCTGAGTACGTATCCTAAAAGAATTGAATGCAAAAGCCTCAAGAAATAGTGAGTGCCTGTGGTCATGGCAGTATTATTTATAATAGCCAAAAGATGGAAGCAACCCAAGTGTGAATTGACAGATGCGTGGATAAAGAAAATGTAATATATACAATGATGCGTTCATTATTCAGACTTAAAGAAATTCTGGCACATAGTACAACATGGGTGAATCTTGAAGACATAATGATAAGTGAAATGAGCCAGTCACAAAAAGAAAACATGCCTCCAGTAATATGAGTTACCTAGAATAGTCAAATTTATAAAGATGGAAAGAAGAATGGTCATTGGCACAGGCAGGGAGAATGAGGGAATAGGAAGTTGTTTAATGAACACGAAGTTTCAGTTTTGCAAAATGAAAGGGTTTTGGAGATTGCCTCATACCTCAGTGTGAATATGTTTAATGTCACTGAACTGTACAACATAAAATTATTAAAATTTAAAACAGTTAATTAAGGGCTTTGTCTCTGAAGCTATGCAGTGCTATATAGGCTCTGAATAGGGACAAGAAAAACTGCCGGGCTGGGCTGGGAAAGCTGTAAACTTCTCTGTTGCCCACTTAGGACCTTGAATAGAAATAGTGTCACACATACAAAAGGAAAGCCAGAACCCATTACTATGGGGGAAATATGGGTTCTAATGTCACAGTGCCTTTGTAACATGGTAACCATAAATTAAGAAATATGAACACTAAAAAAAAAGTGTGTCCCAAACTGGAGATAATCCATAGAGCCATTTCAGAAATTAACGCGCAGTTGTCAGAATTCACAACCCATAAGACTTATATGGAAGGCAACTCAGTAAATGTAAGAGGATGGTCAAAAATTATAAACTACATCAATTAATGAAGGAAAGAAGCACAAATAGATAGTGAGGAATGAATTACCTAAACAACCTTGCACTACAAAAAAAGATATGAAAGAGACTTTAAAATGTTTGAAAGAGGGGATCCCTGGGTGGCGCAGCGGTTTGGCGCCTGCCTTTGGCCCAGGGCGCGATCCTGGAGACCCGGGATCGAATCCCACATCGGGCTCCCGGTGCATGGAGCCTGCTTCTCCCTCTGCCTGAGTCTCTACCTCTCTCTCTCTCTCTCTCTCTGTGACTATCATAATTAAAAAAAAAATTTTTTTTTAATTTAAAATGTTTGAAAGAAATAAAGGAAATAGTATAATTTTGTCAGTTATACTGAAAATTGTACATTTATGATCTGTGTACTATGTGTGTATATGTGTGCATGTATGTGTGTATGTACATATATAACAAATGTTATACTTAAGCAAATTTTGCTAAAAATAAGAACCTTCAAAAGCTAAAATTCTAGGTAAATAGCATGAAAGGGGGTGTGACAACTTTTAGATAAAAGCCTTGTACATTCCTTTGTTTCCAGAAGCAAATAGTGATTATACTTAGTTTTTCGGTTTGTTAATTTTAGGTGTGAAAGATGTGAGCGTAGGGTGTCTGGGTGGCTCAGTCAGTTAAGCTTCGACTCTTGATTTTGGCTCAAGTCATGATCTCAGGATCTTGGGATCAAGCCCTGCCTCAGGCTCAGTGCTCAGGGGTATGGGTCTGAAGATTGTCTCCCTCGGCCCCTCCCCGACTTATGGGCATGCATGGCTTCCCCCACCTAAAATAAAATAAATAAATATTTTTTTAAAATGTAAATGTAATCTCTTATAAAATGTACTAGTGGAGGAAAGAAATAAAAGAATCTAAGTAGGAGGGTGGGAAAAAGGGAAAACTATGGGAGAAACTGTGGTTAAGAGAAACAATAGAAAATCAGAATGAAATATAAATGCAATTATTATAGTAAAAATAAAACTCTTAAACACACCTTTCAAAGACATATCTTCATATGCATTTTTTTGAAATGCAGTTGTAATGCTGTTTACAAGACATAATCACAGAAAGGTTGGAAATATAGTGAAAAAAAATTAGGTAAGTGCTAAGAAAACAAAAAACAAATTAGAAAATTCAGAAAACTTAACAAGCTTGATATAAATGAATCATGAACCTAATTTACAGAGAACTTTATTATTTTCAAGCAAACGTTTAATACTTATGAAGATTTACCATATTCAAGCACAAAGAATAAATTCAGTGAATTTGTATAAATATGTACTAATAAATTCTGAGTAAATCCAGATAATTGATATTATGCAAAATATGTTTTCTAAACAAAATGTAGTAAAACTGCAATGTAGTATAAAGATATTTATTATTCCTTCTACTTTAGCTTGGAAACTTAAAAAAAATTAACTTAAAATTAACTAATGGGCTAAGAAGAAATCATAAGTGGAAAATAGAACATTAAAAGTAATAAATGAAAAAATGCACAAGAAGTTAGAACTAGAGCAGAGAATTAGCTTGTAGAATGGTAAACTTACTGTGAAGTGTGATTTTCATTCCCTTTATACAGGTGAAGACAGTGATGTGTAGAGGGTCTCAATAGCTTTCTCCAAGTCCAAAGCCAGTAAGTCCACCACTTTTAAGGGAGCAACAGTTGCATAATAAGAAGATGCACATTTTAGAGTCAAGTAAATTCTAATTTCAGCCTTTATCATTTGCTGGTTTGTAAGTAGCACCTGGACAACCTGGGCCTCTCTGAGCCCTATTTCCCATCTGTACAATGGGAATAATATACTTGTGGAGAACAATATGTTTTTTGTAAAGATTCTGTTAAGAGTATATCCAGGGGATCCCTGGGTGGCTCAGCGATTTAGCACCTACCTTTGGCCCAGGACGTGAGTCCCACATCGGGCTCCCTCCATGGAGCTTGCTTCTCCCTCTGCCTGTGTCTCTGCCTCTCTCTGTGTGTCTCTCATGAATAAATAAATAAAATCTTTTTTAAAAAAAAAAAAAAGTATATCCAAAGACACTTTTAAATGTTAAACCTTGTTCAAATGTTATCTTTAAAAAAAAAAAAAAAAAAGGACTCCTGGGTGACTCAGCTATTGAGCATTGGTCTTCGGCTCAGGGCATGATCCCGGAGTCCTGGGATCGAGTCCCACATCGGGCTCCCTGTATGGAGCCTGCTTCTCCCTCTGCCCATGTCTCTGCTTCTCTCTATGTGTCTCTCATGAGTAAGTAAATAAAATATTTTAAAAAAATATATTAGTGGTAGATATCCTGTCCTAATTTTTTTTTCTTAGATTTGTCAATAACACATTTTCTAGATAAGAATAAGCACTTGCCAACAGGTAAGGGCATTAAAATACTTTCTATTTGTGTGCCTCTTCATCCACCTCCCTGTCTCCTGGCTCTCTGTATACACAAAACCATAATCTATTCTGGAGCTTCAAACATCCTGACTCTTTAAAAGTATTGCTAATGAAGCAAACTTTCTTAATGTGCTGATTCAGTATTTGTTTCCTATAATACAACATTTTCGCTCTGTAATTAGAACACTAAAATAGCTAGATAGAGGCCCTGTTTGGCAGTTCATTGTTCTAACTCACACTGAATGCCTGGTTTATTGTATTCGTTCAGCAGAGATATTTTTCTCAAAGCTGCACTCTGATACAACACCCAGACTATCTTCCCAACATCCCACTCCTCCCACGCAGAAGTGGACAAAACCACTTTCAACCTAAATCCCTTGCTATCACCCTAATATCCATTGTGATTTCCCACCTCTATGCCTTTCCTCACACTGTGCTTTCTGCCTAGAGTTTACCTTCCTTCTCCCTCCTTCTGTCTGACTTCCAACCATTATTTTTTGCCCAAATCAAATGTCACTTTTTCCTTGCAGTCTCTCTGATTAGCCCCAGGAAACAATCCTTACTATATCCCCTGCTTGCCCTTTAGCACTTTCCTGCTAACTTCTATGATAATTATACTGTCTTCTATGATAGTGATTTGGGTATGGATGTATCTTTGCTTCTAGATTATAAATTCCAACGTTTGTATCGTGCACTGTTTTTAAAGATTTTATTTATATGTTTCTTTATTTGAAAGAGAGCAGGCCCAAGGTGAGGGGAATGGTAGAGGGAAAGGAAGAAGCAGACTCCCCACTGAACAAGGAGCCCAATGTGGGGCTCAATCCCAGGACCTTGAGATCATGACCTAAACTGAAGGCAGACGCTTAACCAACTGACTGAGCCACCCAGTTGCCCTCGTGCACTGTTTTTAATACCTTGGTGCCTTGTACTTTCAGGAGTTCAACAGTAATTGTTAAATGACAAAAAAAGGGGGGGTGCTGCCATCACTGGAAAATAAGGGTTTGAAAGTGCTGGGATCCCTGCCTTTGGCCCAGGGCGTGATCCTGGAGACCAGGGATCGATTCCCGCATCATCGGGCTCCCTGCATGGAGCCTGCTTCTCCCTCCCTCTGCCTTGTGCCTCTGCCTCTCTCTCTCTCTCTCTCTCTCTCTCTGAGTCTCTCACGAATAAATAAATAAAATCTTAAAAAAAAAAAAGAAAGTACTGCAGTTCCAAATGAGAGGATATGGTGTTCCAACTTTAGTGAAATCTTCTTCATTTGTATCTATTTCCAGGAAAGAGAATCTCTAAAAGAAAAATGGGAATGATGCAGTTTTGTTTACCTGGTACTAACTAACACACTAAAAAAGTATAAAAAATAAAACTTAACCATGTCCTTCAAGTATATGCATGCTATATATTACATGTAGTCATACTACATGAAAACTACTTTTTAAAAATTATAGAAAGAGGGACGCCTGTGTGGCTCAGCGCTTAAGCATCTGCCTTCGGCTCAGGGTCTGATCCTGAAATCTCCAGATCGAGTCCCACATCGGGTTCTCTGCATGGAGCCTGCTTCTCCCTCTGCCTATGTCTCTGCTTCTCTCTCTGTGTATCTCATGAATAAATAAATTTACAAAAAAAAATTACAGAAAGAAATATTCAGCACATGTCCTCAGAATATTCATGGGTGTGCAAGTGTGCAAGGGAAGCAGTGTATTTATGGTGACAGTATAAGATCAGGTGTATCATGCAACCAGGCCAAATAGCCAAAATAGGATTTTCTCTTCATCACTTTTTTTTTTAACTTTTAAAGATACATATCCATTTTGTGTTTAGAAAAAGAAATTTATAATTAGTAAGCTATATCAGCATCTTAATATATTCACATACAGGATTGATGTTTTTATTAGTTACTCATATTAAGAATTTAAAATCCTCAAGCTATGCTTCTAAATTAACAGTAATATAGTTCATAATTAATTTTTATAGCATACATTTTAGAGAAGTAGAGAATCTAATGCAGAATATTTTAATCCATTTTGCTTTTTAAATCACACTTTCCTCCATGTCTTTACTTGAATAGAAGTCATTATGCTAGATACTCCCTTTAAGATCTATAGCTCTACAATATGTAAGTTTCATCTATCAGTAAGTAATTCATATGCCTCTATATTCTTTCTTCAAGCCTAGAAACTTAGCCTCTCTTGAATTTAATGACTTTATTACAGAATGATACTGTTTATGTTGCAAAGTATACAAATCAGGAAAGCAAAACATATTTGAATAATTTATATCCCTCCATGTTAATTTGTCCAGTTTCTCAGTTGACATTTATTGTGATAATAAACACATTTTAACAGTTTTGTCCAAGTAGTAATACTCATAATATGTTTGACTATACATCTTCTTAGGCCCAAACTTTACATTTCTAGTGCAGTCCTTCTTTCTTTTATGTTTTTAAAATTACTTTTCAGGTAGTATTTCATTTGAAAAGGAGTCTGTCAGTTATTTCTCACTAAAAATAAGACTAACTAGACTTTGAGACTAGTGCAAGGACAGGGCCAAGGCTTGAATTATATATGCTTGGTAAATACAAAAATAACAGTACCAAGTCTTAGTTCATCAAATAATGGTGCATTTAAGCAGAAGATGTGCTACTGCAGAGATGGAGTCTAGAGATGTTGGGATTTTTCAGAAAAAGGGGGGTCAAGGGAACAGTGGGAATAAGTGGAAGGAAAATGCATGACTGGAGCTGATACTGGAAATGTGAGTTTGAATACAACTGTCAGCCTTATGTAGGAATTTTACTTCAGTATTTACAGATGCTTTTTATAGGTATGGAAAGCATCATGGCAATGATTTTAGGTGTGAATGACTTTATGTGATACCTAGTTGTGGATATGACATGGTATCACATAGTGAGATACAGTTCTCTTCGAAACATTTAATATATTTTTAAAAAATCAGTTGGCATGAATGTGATATTAACACTTGGCAGGGAACATTATCTAACTAGAAATAATAGCATCATGTTTTCTTTATGTAACTATCTTCTGTTCTTGGCAAGTGTGATTGATTGTATTATTGTTCAAAATATCTGCCCCACTAGTTAGGGTAGGTTTAGGTATTTCTGGCCTGTTCAGTTTTATCCACATGACTTTTCTGTGGCCAAAGAAATGAGAGTGGAACCAGTCCATGCCACTTCTAAGCCAAAGCTTTAAGAGCAAGGATTTGTCATGTTTTCTTTTTCCTTTGGAGTAAACTTGGCAGTGCCCCAGAATAGAAGGTGTTCTGTTAGCTTGGTCACAGGGTAAAGAAAATGTGGAGTAGAACTATACCTGACCTCGTGTGGACCTGGCTGTAGCATATGACATCATATGACATTGGAGCCCTGTTATGGCCCTGGGATTTGGGGCACTTTTGTTGATTCTGCAGAACCTCTTCTCTTCTGACTGAGAAAGCAAGATAAGCTGTATTCCACTGTGGAAGAGGAACAGATTTTGTCCAAACTATAAAGTCACTTATAAGTCATTATTTTATGAGCTTTTAAAGCTCATGAAATTTTATTAATTTTTTCAGCTTCATTGAGGTATGAGTGACAAAATTTGAATATATTAAGGGCATACGTCATGATTTTTTTAGATGTACAACTTGATGATTTAATATACAGCATTGTAAAATGCTTCCCACAATCAAGTTAACATGTCCAGCACTTCACGTAGTTACTGCGTGTGAGGTAAGAACATAGAAGATTTACTCTCTTAGCAAATTTCAAGTATTCAGTACAGTATTATTAACTGTAATCACCATGCTGTACATGACATCCCAGAATTTATTTATCTTGTAACTGAAAGCTTGTGCCCTTTGATCAGCCTCTCATTTCCCCACCTCCCAGCCGCTGGCAACTACAATTCTACTCTCTGGTTCTGTGAGCTTGACTGTTCCAGATTCCACATGTAAGTGGATCACACAGTCCTTCTACATCTGAATTATCTCACTTAGCATAATGACCACCTGGTTCATCTATGTTATCACAAATGGTAGGATTTCCTTCTTTAGCTGAATAGTATTCCATTGTGTACACATGTACACACAGACACACACACTATTTTTTAATCCATCTACCTGTGGACATTTAGGTTGTCTCAATATCTTGGTTCTTGTGAATAATGTTTTAAGGAAAATTACTTTTCTGACAAAAATCTCATTGGAAACTTAAAAATGACACTGATATGTGATGCGTGGATACCCATCTATTAAACCACACAAGCTATTGAAACTTTGGAAGCATCAGGGATGTGAAACTATTGTTCCTGTAACTATACTGGTTGTTTTGGGTTTTTTTTTCCCCTGTGGGTGCAAGCTGGTTGACTGATTGGTAACAGAAAATCAGCTTATTTGTTTTAACATTGAGCTTTTAGGAAATTCTTGATTATGCAGGCCTATTACCAAGTTTTAGTTATTTGGCTTAGGAAACAGGTAACCAGAATTCTGCTCAGGAGAATCAAGGGAACAAAGTCAACATCTTATATGTTGATAATGTCTGAAACTTTCCTATGTCTGTGTGTTCAAACTGTGGTTATCATCTAAGGAAAAACATGTATGAAACTTAAAATCTACATTTATTCTGTCTATTAATTCAACACACATTGACCGAACTGCTTATTACCTAAAATAGGATTGCAGAGCTTGATATTCCTAAAGACCTGGGGGAGATCAACCAAGGCAGATGCACGCAAAAAAGAATTTCAAAGGTGTGGACAAAGCAGAATAATGCCCTGGCCCTGGGCAGTGTCACAGAGCTACTTTTAGTAACACTAAACTTAGGAACACAAAGGATATATTTGCCCAGAACATCTTCTTCTCTGTAATTGAGCTATTATTGTCAGTCCTTCATTGATTCATAAGATATCTAATACTTGGGAGCAATGAACATTTTAGCAAATAGTTCTTGATCTGTTATTACAGCTCTGCTCCTTTAATAGAGATTCTGAAGGTACATAGAAATATTTCATGTCTTTTACAATCAAACCAGGAAACATATTTAGTACTGCTGTTCAATTAAGTCTGACATTTTTTTTTTAGTCTCAGAGGTCGAATTTAGTGATTCATCAGTTGCATGTAACACCCAGTGCTCATTACATCACATGCCCTCCTTCATGTCCATCACTGTTACCCCAGCCCCCACCGACATACCCTCCAGCAATCCTCAGTTTGTTTCCTAGAGTTCAGCATCTCTTATAGTTTGCCTCCCTCTCAATTTTCATCTTAGTTTATTTTTCTTTCCCTTCCCCTGTGTTTATCTGTTGAGTTTCTTAAATTCCACATTTGAGTGAAATCCTACAGTATTCATTTTTCTCTGACTGTAAGTCTAAAGACTTTTAAATGATTATTTCTGTCTGCCCTGAGCCAGAAAGGAGGCAAGCTCTGGGATACCATGTTCATGTAAAGGAGGAATTTTTTTTTTTTTCTCTCCTCATCTTAGGTTCTGGGCAGGGCTCTGTAACAAGACAGATTAACAAGAGAAGGCAAACAGATAAAGCAGACATATTCTGGTTTCCTTCATTTGGCATACCAGGGAAGGGAAGGAGGCTTACACACCTGGGGACGTCACTTGGATCAGATGAGTGACCCAAGGAAGCTCTCCAGCAGAGTAGGAGTGCACAGTCAATCAGGAAGCACTGGTAGGTAATAAAGAGCTGAAAAATGTTATCCTCTTTTCCTGGAAAGGCAAAGAAGAAATTAGAGGAAAATAGAATGAAGATAAAATGAGACAAGCCTTGAGAAGTTCAAGGACTATGTATCTTGAAGCCAGCTCAGAAACTATGCTGAGACCACAGTCAGCCTTTGCTGTAGTGAGTGTTGTCAGTTGCCCAGGAGCTGGGCAGGGAGCTGCCTTTGAAGGAAACAGAATCGCCACCAGGTATATTGACAAAGTCCTGATTAGACTGACTTAGACTGACAACTTTGAGTTTTTCTTAGAGATTTAGTATTGGTGTCTATATATCCTGGATATAGATTTTTTTAAAGATTTTTTTAAATTTTTATTTATTTATGATAGTCACAGAGAGAGAGAGAGAGAGAGAGAGAGGCAGAGACACAGGCAGAGGGAGAAGCAGGCTCCATGCACCGGGAGCCCGACGTGGGATTCGATCCCGGGTCTCCAGGATCGCGCCCTGGGCCAAAGGCAGGCGCTAAACCTCTGTGCCACCCAGGGATCCCTATAGATATTTTTTAAATATATTTTTTAAGCATATAAAAAGCCAAACATTAAATACTATATATAGCATTAAATGTTATTATCTACTGTGCCCAGATAACTCTATGAATGTGCATGCAGGGCACTGTATCTTTGTTGTTGTGTTTTGTTGTATTTTCTTTTTTTATTTTTAAAGATTTTATTTATTCATGAGAGACACAGAGAGAAAGGCAGAGAGAGAGGCAGTCTCCCTGCAGGGAGCTTGAGGATTCAGGACTCGATTCCAGGACCCCGGAATCATGAGCCAAAGGCAGACACTCAACCATTGAGCCACCCAGGTGTCCCTGTGTCTTTGTTTGATGAAGCCCCTGAGCAGTGATCAGTTGCTTTCCTCAACTGGCTTCTATAAATATTTCATGTCCTGTCGTCCAGCAGTTTCATTTTCAGGCCAGGAATTGTTTTCTGCATTAAGTGAGGAGCTAATAGAATATAAATTATTGTGTATTATAGATCTGTGGAGCAGGTGATCCACAATCAAAGCAGGCAGAGCTTCTCCTCCACTGAAGGAGGGATGGAGCTGCCCTTCCCATGGCTTTACCTGTGACTTCTGGCAGCAGGGCCACCTTGACTGGCAACCTCCCCATCCTGCCCCAGCACACACAGAGGGCACAGGCAGTAGTCTCTTGTCTGGGGGTAGTAGTCCCCAAAATATACAACATGCAACTCACTGGTTGTGAGGTGACTTTCTAGCCCTTCTGAGTTTGTTCTGAGTACTCCTGAGATGTTCAAAGAAGTTCGTTCAAAGAAGTTTTCCCACATTTAGGGAACTCTTTCATCTTAGAGATTAGAGATCTAATGAGATGTTCTGTGTATGCTGTTTTAAAACAAGAAAAAGAAGAAAAAACTCATACACAACCTACATATTCTTTTATTATATTTTTTTCCCTCAAGGTGTTTAGAAATAATCCAAACTGACTGGAATGGAAATATGCTTGCCGCAAATAAAATAAATGATCAAGCGTACCTAGTGTACTAGATATAAAACAAATTCATGGCACCTGATCCTCTAAGCATTTTTATTAATATCTTTAAAACTCTTAAATTTAGTAACGTTCAGAATTCTTTGCCTTCAGTAGAGCATTGCTTTTCACCAGCTTATCCCCCAGAGCTAAGTAGAGTAAAGGCAAATGTGTAGAAGTTCTAGCAAATTAGCCCAGAGAGACCCATGAAAGGGCAGGTTTTGTTTGTTTGTAGTATTTTTTTAAATGTATATGAATTTTCCTATGTATTCTAAAGTACAGCCATAGTCAGTTTAGTATAATTGTTTTTATTATCATTGATTTTTTTTTTCTGGGCAGCCTCAGCACCATTACCTCTTACCTCATCCTGCATATTCTAAGTGAGCAAAAGAAAACTTTTTTTTTTTTAAGAAAACTTTTTTTAATTGAACTATAATTATTATACAATTATTATATTTTTAGGTGTACAACATATTGATCTGACAATTCTATACATCACTCAGTGCTCACCACAGTCAGTGTAATCACCATGTGTTGCCAAGTGTTAGTGACTCTGTTCCCTGTGCTGTACTTTTCACTGCTGTGACTTAGTTTATTAAAACTGGAAGTTCGGGGCAGCCTGGGTGGCTCAGCGGTTTAGCACTGCCTTCAGCCCGGGGCATGATCCTGGGGACCTGGGATCGAGTCCCACGTCAGGCTCCCTGCACGGAGCCTGCTTTTCTCTCTCTCTCTCTCTCTGTGTGTGTGTGTGTGTGTCTCTCTCTCATGAATAAGTAAATAAAATCCAAAAAAAAAAAAAAACTGGAAGTTTGTACCTCTTAATTGCTTTTATGTATTTCACCCATCCATCCCACTCACCTCCCCTCTGGCAACCACCAGTTTGTTCTCTGTACTTAAATGTCTGGAGTTTTTCATATGTATCTGCATTTGTTTGTTTCTCAGATTCCATATATTAGTGAAATCATACGGTATTCATCTTTCTCTGACTTACTTCACGTAGCATTATACCTTCTAAGTCCATCTGTATTGTCACAGATGGCAAAACGCATTTTTTATGGCTGAGTAATATTTCTTTGCAGACACACATATACACAGAGCACATCTTTATCCATTCATCTATCAATGGACATTTGGGTTGTTTCCATATATTGGCTATTGTAAATAATGCTGCAGTAAACTTAGAGGTGTGTATTTTTGAATTAATGTTTTTTGTTTTCTTTGGTTAAATACCCAGTAGTAGAATTACTATTTCATGGTATTTCTTTTTTTTTAACATGGTATTTCTATTTTTAATTTTTTGAGAAACCTCGATACTGTTTTCCACAGTGGCTGCACCAATTTACACTCCCACCAGTAGTGTATGAGGGTTCCCTTACATCCTTACCAACACTTATTTCTTATCTTTTTGATTCAAGCAGTTCTAACTGGTGTGAAGTGATATCTCATTGTGGTTTTGACTTGTATTTCCCTGATGATTAATCACATTGAGCATCCTTTCATGTCTCCATAGGCCATCTATAGGTCTTCTTTGGAAAAATGTTCAGGTCTTCTGCACATTTTTTAAGCTGTTAGGGGTTTTTTGGCATTGAGTTGTACAAGTTTTTTTTAAAGATTTTATTTATTTATTCATGAGACACACACAGAGAGAAAGAGAAGCAGGCTCCATGCAGGAAGCCCAATGTGGGACTCGATCCTGGGACTCCAGGATCACGCCCTGGGCCAAAGGCAGATGCTCAACCGCTGAGCCACCCAGGTGTCCCTGTGTAAGTTTTTTATAAGATTTTGGATATTAACTCCTTATCAGACATACCATTTGCAGATATCTTCTTGCATTCACTAGGTTGCCTTTTTGTTTTGTGGTTGTTTCTTTTGCTGTGCAGGAGTTCTTATTTTGCATATTCCCAATAGTTTATTTTTGCTTTTGTTTCCCTTGCATGAGGAGACCTATCCATTAATTGATTGCTAAAGATGATATCCAAGAGACTACTGCCTGTGCCCTCTTCTCGGATTTTTATGGTTTCAGGTCTCACATTTAGGTCTTTGATCCATTTGTAGGTGGTTTGTTTGTTTGTTTTTATATATGGTATGAGAAAGTGGTCCAGTTTCATTGTTTTGCCTGTAGCTGTCCCATTTTCTCAACATAATTTATTGAAAAGATTGTCTTTTCCCCATTATATTTTCTTGACTCCATTGTAGCAAATTAATTGACCATATAGGTGTGGGTTTATTTCTGGACTCACTTATCTTGTTTCGTTGATTCATTTCTTTAGAAGTTCTGTATTGCGATAAACTTCTCTCATAAAATTGCTGTTGTTTTGTCCCTGGAGTTTTGGGGACACACAAACGCAATTTTTTTTTAATTTTCATTTATCTCCATGAATTCTTTTATTTCCTCTTTGATTCCTTGTTTGACACATTCGTTGTTTTATAGCATATGTTGAGCCTTCATGTTTTTTCCACATTTTTTGTAATTCATTTATAGATTCATACCACTGTCATCAGAAAAGATACTTGAGGGCAGCCCGGGTGGCTCAGTGGTTTAGCGCCGCCTTCAGCCTAGGGCATGATCCTGGAGCCCCAAGATCGAGTCCCACGTTAGGCTCCCTGCATGGAGCCTGCTTCTCCCTCTGCCTGTGTCTCTGCGTCTCTCTCTCTCTCTCTCTCTCTCTCTCTCTGTCTCTCTCATGAGTGGATGGATAAAATCTTTAAAAAAAAAAAAAAAAGGAAAGATACTTGATATGATTTCAGACTTCTGTAATGTATTGACACTTGTTTTGAGGCCTAACGTGGTCTGTCCTATAGAATGTTCCATGCACACTTGAAACAATGTGTATCCTGATGTGCCGGTATGGAGTGTTCTGTATGTGTGTGTTAGGTCCATCTCATCTAATATGTTGTATAAAGCCACTGTTTTCTTGTTGATTTTCTGTCTGGCCGATCTATACACTGGTGCAAGTGAAGTGTTAAAATCCCCTATTATTATGATTATTTTACTGTTAATTTCTCCCTTTATGTTTGTTAATATTTGCTTTATGTATTTATACACTCAGTCTTGGATGCATAGATATTTGCAATTGTTATATCCTCTTATTGTATTGATCCTTTTATCATTATGTAATGCCCCTTTGTTTCTTGCTACGGTATTTGATTTAAGGTCTATTTTGTCTGATAAAAGTGTTGGTACCTTGGGTTCTTCTTTTTACTTCCATTTGCATGGTATATGTTTTTCCATGCCTTCACTTTCAGGCTGTGTTTCCTGAGGTCTGAAGTGAGTCTTATATAAGCAGCATATAGTTTGTATTTTTATTCATTCAGTCATCCTGTGTCTTTGGATTAGATCACTTATTCCAATTACATTTAAAGTAATTTTTGATAGGTATATACTTATTGCCGTTTTGTTAATTGGTTTTTAGTTGAGTGTAGTCCTCTAGTTTCCTTTTCTCTTGCTCTCTTGTAATTTGATAGCTTTCTTTAATGCTATGCATAGGTTCCTTTCTCTTTATTTTTTCTATATCTGTTACAGGTTTTTTTTTTATTTGTGCTTACCATTGGGTTCATACGTAATATCTGATATGTATAACAACCTATATTAAGTTGATGGTCACTTAAGTTCTAACACATTCTAAAAATGCTAAATGTTTATTCCCCCATGCATGTTTTATGTTTATGATACCATACTTTACATCTTTCTGATTTGTGTATCCTTTGACTAATTTTTACAGATATATTGATTTTACTACTTTTATGTTTGAACCTCCACACAAGCTTTGTAAGTGACTAATCTCATACCCTTAGTGTGTTGGCTTTTATGTGAGATTTTTTCTTTTCATAATTTTCTTTCATGGCCTTTTCTTTCCATTAAAAAATATTTCTTGTGATGCTGGTTTAGTGGTAATGAACTCCTTTAACTTTTGTTTGGGGAGCTTTTTAGTTAGTTCTCTTTCTATTCTGAACGATAGCCCTGCCAGGTAGAATATTATTGGTTGTAATTTGTCTCCCCCACACCCCTCCCCCCCATGCCCTTGATTGAGCACTTTGAATATATTATGTACCACTTTCTTCTTACCTGCAAAATTTCTGCTGAAAAATTAGCAGACAGCCTTTATGGAGTTGCCCTTGTCTGTAACTATTTTCTTTTTTCTTGTTGCTTGTAAAATTCTCTTTGCCATTACTCGCTATCATTTTAGTTATACTTGTCTTTGTGTGGACCTTTGTGGGTTCATTTTGTTAAGTGCTCTCTGTGCCTCCTGTATCTGGATGTCTGTTTCCTTATAGAGATTAGGGAATTTTTCTGCTATTCTTCCTTCAGATAAGTTTTTTGCCCCATCCTCTATTTGTTCTTCTGAGATCCCTATAATGTGAATGTTATTATGCTTGATGATGTCACTGAATTCAGTTTTTATTATTCTTTTATTCTTTGATGTCCAGCCTTGTTGCTTTCCATTATCCTGTCTTCCAGATTGCTGATTTGTTCATCTGCATTCTGTGATCTGCATTTGTTTCCCTCTAGTTTATTTTTCATTTCAGTTACTGAATTATTCAAGTCTAGCTGATTCTTTTGTTATATTTTCTTTCTCTTTGGTGAACTTTTTACTGATCATCCACTCTTTTCTCAAGTCCAGTGAGTGTCTTTATGACTATTACTTTGAATTCTTTATCAAGTGTATTGCTTATTTCTGTTACATTTAGCTCTTTTACCTTGATATTTTCTTGTTCTTTCATTTGGAACATATTCCTTTGTCTCTTCATTTTTTTCTAAATCTATGTTTTTGTTTTTATGTATTAGATTAGCTACCTCTCTTGGTCTTGAAAGCACTGGCCTTGTGTCAGAGAAGTCCTGTGGTGCCTTGTAGCACAATTCCCCTAGTTACCAGTACCCCAGATGTTCCAGAAGTATCCCTTATGTGGGCTCTGTGGGCTCTCTTTTTGCCTGAGCTGTGATTGCCTTAAGCCTAGCTGACTGCAATGATCTGCTTTGCCTCTGGTGGGCACACTGGGCAGGTTTGGTGTCTGCGCTGTTGGGAGGCTTGTTTGAGGCTGCCAGGGGCTCATTGGTGGGCAAGGCTGGCAGTCAGGCGTACTGTGTGCAGTGATCCTCTCTGCCATAGTTGGGGATGCACTGTAGGCAGGTCTTGCTCCCTGAGCGGCCAGCTAACAGGTGGGGCTGCTGGATCTGACAGTGCACTGGTGTGTAAGGTTGTCCCCCCATGACTAGGGTAGGAGTTGCTTTGGAGTGATGCCAGTCCCTGCCAGGGCTTCCTGCAGTCTGTGGTAGAGCAGGTCACTTTGGAAGGATGCCAAAGCAGGTGGATTGAATGTGGCACATTTGCAGGGGATGTGCGGTTGGGGCTCATGGTTTAGCAAGGTGGATGGAGAGTACTAGTATTGCCTCCTGCAGGTGTCTTAATATCTAGGCTGGGGCAGAGGGTGAGATATGACACCCACTATCACTTTTGTTTCCAGACAAATCTGAAAATCTCTGCCCCTCCAGTATACTTTCTAAGATGAGTAATAAATCTCCTTCACATATACCCTGGCCACTTTCTGAACTACTATTTCTATGCTGTGTAGGCCAAGTTACTTACTCTGTATTTTTAAAGGTGAGGATTCAGTTTCCTGTGCCTCTCCCAGAGTTAAGCCCTGCTGATAAAAATCCTGAAGTTGGGATCCCTGGGTGGCTCAGCGTTTTGGCACCTGCCTTCAGCCCAGGGCGTGATCCTGGAGTCCTGGGATCGAGTCCCACGTCGGGCTCCTTGCATGGAGCCTGCTTCTCCCTCTGCCTGTGTCTCTGCCTCTCTCTCTCTCTCTCTCTCTCTCTCTCTCATAAATGAATAAAATCTTTAAAATAAAAAATAAATAAAAATCCTGAAGTTAAGTTCGGTTGGTTTTCAAAGCCAGGTGTTAATGGGGACTTGTCTTATCAATATGGGTCCCCAGTGTCTGGTGTGGAGTCTGCTTCTCTGGGCATGTGGTGTCCCCCTCCTTTGTCCTGCTGGGGGGTTAGTTTTTAACCATGTCTTTGTTGTGCTCTTCTCAACAATTAATTATGCAAGTTTTTTTGTAGCAGTCTTCAGGTCATTTTCAGAGTAAGATGCATAGATACAGCTGTTACCTCGGTGTGTCCATGGGACAAGGTTAGTGTAGAATCCTCTTACTCCACCATCTTACTCATCCCCCAGAAAAACGTTTATTCTTAGAAAATAATACTGTTCTACTTTGTAGCACATCGGCATAGTCTAATTTGAGGAGCATGACAATAAAGCATAAACCCAGAAACAAACCCCTAGTTCACAAAAATTAAAAAGAAGTGGAGAAATTCTAGTAAAACTATTTTAGACCTTAGTTTAATATCAGTCAAAGACACATTATATGCCTCATGGATTTCATGTTACAATTGGGATTTTATAAACACTGTAGAGTCTGCAGTATAGCTAATTGAGTAAGACTCGAACATCATATTGAATTTCTTATGCAAAAAATAGGCTCAGAACTGAAGAGAAAATACTTTAGAAATCTATGTCTTTGTACAATCACTAATTGATTCTAAAACATAAATATTAACACATTGTTTTACTTCTGTGTTTTTAATGCTATGTTTATTTGACATTAGCTCTCTTTCATAGAATGGTGGACTGTGATACAACTTAGTTAAAATAATGGTTGTTTTTCCTAGACTAGAAATATAAGAAATTATTTCATTGTAGCTAGCATATATTAAGACACTTTTCAGTTATTAGTCTAAAATACTCTATCCTCATGCACTTAAACACAAGCGCTTTTTAGTACTTTGTATATAAGCTATAATTATTTTCTTTTGTAAATTATGGTTATACCTGTTTGCTTCTAACTGTCCCCCACTGAAAGCTCCTCATGGGTAAAGTTGGATACTGTTGTTCTCTCTGTGAGGCATTGTGTGTGGCATGTCAAAATCTCTCAGTACATGGGAATATTATTGAAAGAACGGTAATAAGGAAAAAGAGAGTGCTCCAGCCTCCAGACTTCTAGATGTTTCAACAAAGAATCTCTCAATTTTATTCTTCTGGATGATTCCCTGTTATTGGAGAAGGTCAGACATTTTTCAGAAACCTGTGGTGGAAATGGCAGTAGTTAACAATAAAGGCCACACCAACATCATATCCATCACAGCTCACAGTGTTCCCTGCCTTACTCCATTTCCTCTTTTTATATTTCTGACTTATAGTTGAGTATATGGTTTTCAGGAAGTTTCTTTCAGAAAATGTAAAAACCAGTGTGCAGCTTAGCACTTTTGTATAACAGAGTCAGAAAACAAACCTTGGTATGTATCTGGACTCACAAACTAACTAGAGTAACACCTTGGGTCATGTAGTCTACCTCTCTGAGTCTCAGCTTGCTGATTTTTAAAATAGAAATAATAGCACTTGTTTGCATGATCATTAAGGAAGTTAAATGAAAATGTATGTGGAAAGGATTTGTACCCTTGAATAAATAGAAAACCCACCTGATTATAAATCTTATTTCCACAATATAGTATATCTTCCTGACTTAACCAATTGTATAAAATTGGATGGAATTGCATTTCTAATTGGCAAAGGTAAAATTAAAAATTTCTTTCTTAAGCATGCTAGTATTTAAGGAAAAAAGAGTTAATTTTCCCACAAATGCACTAAGTTTGTAAAAACTTTCATCAATACATTATCATTAAATTTTATACAATTATAATAATACTAATAGAATTTAAATTTCTTTATTGAGTCAGTATGTTTTTTTGACATAATAAAACCACCTCAAGCATTCTTGTGTTTTTCTTAAAGTAGTAGATATTTCCACTTTTTCCTCCTTTTGTAAAAAGTTTAGGCTAGTTTAAAAAAACTACAATGAGGATATTATGAATAATTCATTAAATATTTTTGATAAGCTTATTCCTTATAAATTATCAGTTGCTATTTACATCTGTAGTTCTTTTCCTTGGGAGATAAGATAATAACACTAAAACTCCCAATAGTATTATCTACATAAAATGATTAATTTTTTTGAAGTCTCATCCCTCGTCTTCACATTTGAAGTTAATTTAACTCTTGCCATAATGAGTAGCACAGTGCAGACAGAATTTTTTTTTTAATTTTTATTTTTTATTCATGAGAGACACATAGAGAGAGAGAGGCAGAGACATAGGCAGAGGGAGAGAAGCAGGCTCCATGCAGGGAGCTTGATGTGAGACTTGATCCCAGGTCTCCAGGATCACTCCCTGGACTGAAGGCAGCACTAAACCTCTGAGCCACCAGGGCTGCCCGTGCAGACAGAATTTAAGAAAATGTTCGTGCATACTTTTCCTCCCCTTGGAAGATGTGATTATGACTTTAAAGAATTTAGCAATATGATATTGATGAAGAAATAGGAAACTAGTCATGTTGGAAATTGTCCAAATTGAAGCTTTCAGAACACAGAGATGCAGCAGTGTGGGCTTCAGAGAATAACTAAAAGTAATGTTCTTCAGTATAAAAATGGAAACTCCATGGGCGCATGGGTGGCTCAGTCGGTTAAGCATCTGACTCTTGATCTAAGCTCAGGTCTTGATCTCAGAGTCATGAGTTCAAGCCCCACACTGGGCTCCATTACTGGCCATGGAGTCTACTTTAAAAAAAAAAACAAAAAAGGAAGTCTAATTTTAAAATGCATATAGTATAGGAGCTCTGCTTAATTAATATGGCAAATTAAATATTTTTACTTACTATTTTAAATTTTAAATAAAACTTGATTCAGGAATGGAAATGGCAGCAGCAGGTGTTTTAAAATTTCCCTGACTTTCTTTTACCCCATCCCACTCCCCCAAAAAACCCAAACAATTGCAAGGAATGATCTTATTTGAATATTAATTCAAACACAATGTAAAAAAAAATCTTTAAAAAATACAACCAGGATAATCTGAACTGTGATTCACTATATAATGCTCTGAAGAAAGCAGACCATTGTTAATTGTTAATTTCTGTTATTGTTAGTTTCTTAAGTGAAATAATTATATTATTTTTATATTTTTAAAAAGTCCTTACAGAGGTACATACTGAAATAGTTAGATGACAGTATATTTGGAATTTGCATCAAAATAATTTAGGAGAGGTGAGAGTTATGAGAGTTCGGTGGAAAAGAATTAGCCATGTTTTTATAGTTGTTGAAGGTTTGTTAAGTATCAGTTGTCTTTTTAACATACTTGAACATACTTGTAATAAAAGAAAGTTTTAATGTTACATCAAAATAAATGCTTACCTGCAATTATGACTAAGAAAACAAAAAATGATAGCTAAGAAACAAATTGAAGAGATAAAATGGAACATGAAAATATATCCAGTTAAGGCAGCAGAAATCTATAAAAACAAAAAACCAAAATCAGTTGGGATAAATGTAAAAGAAACAGATGGTAGATTTAAACTACCATAAATTACAATAAATGTAAATCATCTAGAAATTCCAAATAAAAAGGAGTAGATTTTTTAAAAAGCAAAATTTATTTGCTCTTGGGAGTTGGGAGAAAGCAATTTAAATATAAAGACATGTAGGGCTAGAAGTAAAAAGATGGAAACAGACATACCATGCAAATGAATCATATGAAAGCTGGAATGATTTTGTTAATATTAGATAAAGAAGGTGTAGAATAAGGAGTATTATCAGAGGTAAAGAATGACACATCACAGTACTGAAGGGGCCAGTTTATCAAGAAGATACGAAATCTTAAATGTGTATTTCTCTAATAGCAGAGCTTCAAAATAATAAAGGAAAAACTGAACACAATTATCACTGGAGAGTTTTTCACTATCTCAGTAATTGATAGAACTTACAGAGAAAAATGTAAAGACACAGAAAACTTGAACAGTACTGTCAACCAAATGCAGAATACATATTCTTGTAAAATGAACATGGAACATTATTAAGATCAACAGTATACTACATTATGAAACAAGTCTTAACAAATGTTAAATAATTGAATTTATATGAAATACATTCTCTGACCACAGTAAAATTAGAAAACAGTCTTAAAAACTTGTACAAAAATTCCCAAATATTTAGAAATTAAATAACATACTTCCAAGTAACTAACAGTGTCAAGAAGAAATCACAGGGCAGTCCCAGTGGCTCAGCAGTTTAGTGCCACCTTCAGCCCAGGGCATGATCTGGAGACCCGGGATCGAGTCCCACATCGGGCTCCCTGCATGGAGCCTGCTTCTCCCTCTGCCTGTGTCTCTGCCTCTCAGTGTGTGTGTCTCTATGAATAAATAAATATTTTAAAAAATAGTTTCTTCTTTCAACTATTAAAAAAAAACAAATCACAAGGTGAATTAGGAAATATTTTGAACTCCATAAAAATGAAAGTATGTCAAAGATGTTGACACTTAGATGAAAGTGAAAGTAATGCTCAGGGAAAATGTAGAGTTTAAGATAAGTATATTAAAAAATAAGAAAGGTCTAAAATCGGTGATCTAAACTTCCATTTATTAATATAGAATATGAAGAGCAGATAAAATCCAAGGTAAGCAGAAGAAAAGAAATATACAGAGTAAAAAGCAATAAAATAGAAATGCAAAAGCTATTTTTTAAAGCAACCAATAAAGTTGAATAAGTTATACCTAGATTGAGTAAGAGGGGAAAGAAGAAAGAGAAGACATAGTTTATCACTATTAGAATTAAAAGAGGGGACTTAGATGAAATGGACAAAATCTTCGAAGACACAAAATCTTTAAAGGCACAAATTTTCTAAAACCAATACACAAAAAGAGAAAACCTAAATCATCCTGTATCAATTTTTAAAATCAAATATTAAATTAACAACATCCTCATAGGGCAGCCCCAGTGGCTTAGTGGTTTGGCGCTGCCTTCGACCCAGGGCATGATCCTGGAGACCTGGGATCGAGTCCCACGTCGGGCTCTCTGCGTGGAGCCTGCTTCTCCCTCTCTCTCTCTCTTTCTCTCTCTCTCTCTGTCTCTAATAAGTAAAAAAACTTAAAAAAAAAAAACCAAATCCCCACAAAGAAAACCCCAGACCCAGGTGGCTTCATTTGGTGAATGACACTACATATTTAAGAAAGAAGTAATGCCTATCCTATATAATCCCTTTTGGAAAACAGGATCGGGGGCGGACTTCCTAGTTCATAAGATTTAATACAATCTTGGTACCAAAGCCATAAAAAAATTATAAGAAAGAAAAATTATAAACTGGCATCTCAATATTCTTCATATATACACACAGATTCTCATATTGAATCCAGTTGATTTAACATTTGAAATCAACTGATATAATTCATTATATTAATATAATAAAGAAGAAAAACCATGTGATCATCTCAATAGATAGCAGAAATAATTTCTGACAAAATTCAACATTCGTTTAATATAAAAACTCTCAGAAGGCTATTACTGGAAGGAAACTTCTTCAACCTGGTAAAGGACAGATGTAGAAAAGGGGTACCACTAATATCATTTAGTGAAAAACTAAATATTTTCCCACTAAGGTTGTGAACAAGAAAAGAATGCCCACCCTTACCACTCCGGTGCAATTATTTTAGCTAGCCAATGTAATAAGACAAGAAAAGGTCTATAGGTTGGAAAGAAATGTTACCTATTTTCCGATAACATTACAATTATTAAGGTCTCAAAAAATCAGTGAACAAAAATAATTTTATTTCTATTTCTTAACAATTGTCAAATGACAAAGCTATTTATGATAACATCAAAACTTATAAATTCTTAAGGATAAGTTTAACAATAAATATCAAGATCACTACATTAAACACTGCAAAATATTCCTATGAAAGAAATTGATAATATAACTAGAGAGATATACCAAAGTAATGAAATAGAATACTCAATACTATTAAGATGTCATTTTTCTCCAAATTGATCTATATATTCAAATAATCCTAGTCAAAATCCTAATAAGTTATTCTGCTTTAAAAAATGGCAGACTTGTTTCCAAGATTTATATGGAAATGTGTAGGGTGCTTGGATGATTCAGTTGGTTAAGCATCTGACTCTTGACTTCAGCTCAGGTCATGATCTCAGGGTCATGAGATTGAGCCTCATGTTGGGCTCTGAGCTCAGTGGGGAATCTGCTTGAAATTTTCTCCCTCCGCCACTCTTCCCACATTGCTCCTGCTCTTTGTGTCTCTCTTTCTCAAATAAATAAATAAATATTTTTAGAAAAAAAAAATGATATGGAAATGCAAAAGAGCTGGTGTGGCCAAAACATTTTTTAAAAAGAAAAGAAAGATTTGGCTTTTGGCTTAAACAATTTCTGTAAAGTTACAGTAATCAATATGTGTATGTTTTACCATTTTACAATGGTAAAATGGACATATATGTAATAAAACAGAACAGAGTCCACAAATAGATCCATACAGATAGGGCCAGTTGATTTTTTTTTTAAGATTTTTTATTTATTTATTCATAGAGACACAGTCAGAGGGAGAAGCAGGCTCCAGGCAGAGAGCCCGACGTGGGACTCGATCCAGGGTCTCCAGGATCAGGCCCTGGGCTGCAGGCAGCACTAAACCGCTGAGCCACCCGGGCTGCCCAGGGCCAGTTGATTTTTAACAAAAATACAAAGTGAATACAATGAGAAAAGGATATTCTTTTCCACAAATGGTACTAGAACAATTGGCTATCTACATGAGAGGGAAATGGACCACAGTCCTTATCTCACTCCATAAACAAAAGGTAACTTAAAATGGACCATGACCTAAATATAAAAGTTAAAATCATAAAACTTCTATGAGTAAAGTGACTTCAGGATGGGGCAAATAAGTTTTAGATAGAACTCAAAAAGTACAAAGAAAAAAATTGATATATTGGAGCCATCAAAATTAAAATCATCTACTCTTTGAAAGACAGGATAAGAGAATGGAAACCCTACAAAGTAGAAGTAAATATTTGCAGACCAGAGTAAATATTTGCAATACATACAATAATTTTTAAAACTTAATGATAAATGAGGCAATAATTTATTCCCTACTGCCACCCCCCCAAAAATGAAATGGGCCAAAAGACTTGAACAGACACTTACTAAAAGACAATATAGAGATGGCAAATAAGCACATAAAAAGATGTTCAACATCATTAGTCATCAGAGAAATGCAAATAGAAATCACAGTGACGTGACACTGCATACCCACCAGAACAGCTAAAATGAAAAATACTGACAAATGCTGTGTTATTGAGGTTGTGAAGCATGAGCTGGGAATGCAAATTGGTACAGACAATTTAGAATTCAGTTTTGAAGTTTCTTATAAAACTTCTTATGCACTTTCTGTACAACTCAGTAATTTAGTACACATTTGCTCAGGAGAAATAAAACATGCATCTAACAAAGATTTATATGCTTTTGTTTGTAGCAGCCTTACTTCCAATAGACAAAAGTGAAAACTGCTCCAAGTGTTACTTCATTAGTGAATAAACAAATTAACATACAGTTAAATAACACCCAAAAAATGAACAGAATAAATGATCGATATGTCCACTAACCTGGTGGAATTTCAGAAACATGCTGAGCAGAAGAATCTAGATACAAAAGAATATATACTGTACAGTTGCCTTTGTGAAATCCTAGAAAAGCATATCTAATTGCTCGTGACCAAAAGAAGACCAGTTATTGATGAGGGCTAGATATTAAGGAATTTTTTGGAGTTAATGGAAATATGTAATATTTTACTTACAGTGGTGATGGTTACTATATATATTCCCAAAACTCATTGATTTACATATTTTAAATGAATTTTTATTGTGTATATTATGCATCAATAGGTTATTGAGTTTCTAGATTGCTTGACTTCTAAGAATTACTCCTAACATACATAATTGTATTTTTCTAGCTATTTTCAAAGGACAGAGTAATTCTGTTATTTAGCAAACAGCATTTTGGTGACACCATTTGCCAGTGCAAGGTTCTCCTGGTACTTGTATTGAAAGCCAAGTTCTGAAAAGTTTTATCAGTTCATCTTTGAAAGTGAACAAAGTAGATGAGCTGATACACTTACCAAGTCTTCCAGCCACCCTTACTTTATTTAATTATTTTTTTAATATTTAATTTCTAAATATTTCTAGATTTATATGCAGTTTTAAGAATAGAGATCCCATGTACTCTTCGCTCAGTTTCAATGATAACTTCTTATATTACTGTACTAAGGTATCACATTATTGTATCTACCAGCACATTCTAGACACATTCCCATCACCACAAGCACCCCTAATATTGCTGTTTACAATATTGAAAGCCTCCTTCCTCCCATTCCACTTCCCCCAAACCACTCCACCCCTTTCCTTAGTCCCTGACAACCACTAATATGTTTTCCATTTCAGTAATTTTGTCATTTCAAGAATGCGTAATAAATGGAATTATGCAGTATGTAACCTTTGGAGATTGGTTTTTTTCTCAGTGTAATTCTGGAGATTCATGTTGATGTATCAATAGTTTGTCCTTTTTATTGCTGACTAGTATCGTATCATTGTATTGGATGTCCCACTGTTTGACCATTTACCCATTGAAGGACATCTGGGTTTTTACTTCTAAAAAAAAAAATCTTGATTTTATGACTACATGATAAAACTTAAAGCAGTCAAATTATATTTCCTATATATAATTTAAACACTTTGGAGAATTCTGAAATATTAGAATAATTAACTTTTTTTATAGTGTCTAGAGAACATTAGTGCTTTTGCCCCCCCCCCCCCCGAGTCTGTTTAACTATAAGGAAGTTTGCTTGCAGAAGTTACATCTTTTCATTGGAGCTTCGTTTACGTAGCACCTCTGTCTATCTTGGATTAGATTCTATCACAACTGAGAACATTTTTGTGAACCTTTTATAATCTGCAGGTAATGAATGCAATCAGCATCCTGTGTAGCTTCTAATGAGAGCCTAGGGGGAAATGTCTCCAGCAGCATTTAAGAGAAAGGAACAGAATACTCTTTTATCCCCGGGAAAGGGTCAGTCATCAGGCACCTAGGGTCAGTTAGATGCGCCCCTTATCAGGACCTTACAGTTTGTTGGGCAAAGGTTTGGTTCTGACATATCCTTCATTCCTTTTTCAAGTGGATTGAAAGCTTTTGGTCTGATTTTTTTTTTTTTTAGCTTCAGAGGTTCTAGGCAAGATCAAGGAGTCAACTCTGAAATACGAACTTGTCAGCAATTTTTTTTCTTAGTTTCTAATTTGTGAAATCATTCTTGAGAGCCCTTGTGTAACTGTCACACATTTATACATGATGTGGTTTGTGATTCTGAAAAATCTGTTCTGCTGTAGCTAAGACTTTGCCACTCTAAGCTTTCTCAGACAGCGGTCAATATCAGAAAGACGGCTGTGGACATTGCGGGGAAGCTTCTGTGGGTGAGGAAAGTGTTGATGAAGACACCACCCATTAATTGTCCCTTGCTGGTTCATCCAATTACCTTAAACTAGGCAAATCGTGCCCACAGCTTTCTGCTCTCTGCCTGCATTTCAAAAATAGCCATTGAGCCATCTTTCCTTGTTCCATTCAGCAAACAAGAATGGAGAAGGGCCAGGTAACTCCTCTCTCTGTCATCGTCTAAGACCTTGCCTCTGCCTCGCCCACGCAGATCCAGTTTCCTTGGTGCCTGAGTTACTGCAGAGGTGCCGCTCTCCCCTCAACTCCCTTCGCTTCCCTTTGTCTCTTAATGAACAGTTTAATTATGCAGAATGTTTTCTTTCAAAGAGAGCTCTCAGCAGTATTTACAACCTCAGAGCTATTTTTTTAAGCCCGGTGCAATAGATCAGTTTTTAAATATAGTTGATTCAGATCCATAGCCTATGGGAGTTAAGGACTCTTTGAGAAGAAAAACCAGAGGCATTAGGAACCCCCGAGAAAGAGGGTAAGGGGTGGTTGCTGCTGCCTGTGACTCCTCATTTATCCTGTGGGCTCTCTTCACTATAGACAGAATCCCACCTCTTCACACCCCCTCCTACGGATTGCGCAGTCCCTGCCACTGTTTCTGTCCTCGGGATTACTACAGAGGTATCCAAACCTGTGTCCCTGCTTCAACCCTGCCCCCGTCCACCCCCCACACTACCCCCCCAGTGACCCTTTAAAACTGGAAGCCAGATCACACTGATCTTCTGTTCAGGATTCTGTGATGGCTTCCCACATCACATCACTGACCATAAAACCACACCCTACAAAGTCTAAGCACCGGCAACATACACCTGTCACCTGGCCTCCCAGCGCTGTCTTCCGTGCTCATTCCTGGGCAGCTTCTGGCCGTGCAGCTACCCAGCGCGCGTCTGTCATGGGCACGGGCATCCGCACTTGTCTGGAAAGCTCTCCCTTCCCATAGCTGCAGGGTATCCTCTGCTCTGTCTCCACCTTAGCGCGGAGCCCTTACCTGAAAGCCCCGTGAAAGTAGCTAACTGCCCCCACCCGACTCTGTCCTACTCACTCTGCTCTACTTTTCTTTTCACTATTTATGTTTATATTTAACATGTAACGTAAACATCTTTGTGTGTTTATCTGTCTTACCTGTGCCCACGTAGAATGCAAGTCCCATAAGAGCAAAACCCTTGAGTGTTTAGTACTGGGACACTATAGATTAGAGCACAGCCTGGAGCTCGGGAGTCGTGTAGTAAATATTTGTGGAGTAAATTGACTAATTAACCAATCTGCGTCCCCTTTGTTTCATGCTGCATTACCAGAAGTAGCAGAGTACGCTAAGAGCAGAGGAATCAGGGAATACGAAAGCTATTTAATAGGCGTAACATAGGCAGGGTAAAGAAACGGCTTTGGGCAGATTAGTATTTTGTAGTAGTAGTAGTAGTAGTAGTTAGTGGTAGTAGTTAGTGGTAGTAGTAACCTAGCACTTTCTCAGAGTGTTTAATTCCATCTTCATGATTCTGAAGTTGACAGATTTTCTTTGAAATCAAGTGGTGTTACATTACATAGCTTGGCGTATTTTTTTTAAGATTATTTATTTATTTATTTATTTGAGAGAGAGCGAGAGCAAGAGAGCATGAGCCACGGGAAGGACTAAGAAGCAGACTCCCCACTGAGCAGGGAGCCCAGCGCAGAACTTGATCTCAGGACCCTGAGATCACCACCACCTGAGCTGAGGTCAGATGCTTAACTGACTGAGCCACCCAGGCACCCCCTAGCTTGAAGTATATTTAATTCAGTGTTTGCAAGATTAGAACTATTATATATTTTTTGGTGAAATGAACCTTTTATTATGTATATATCATTTATCCTTGATAACTGTCTTTGATTTAAAAATGCATTGTGCTCATCATCCTGTCGTTTTGCCAGCCTTCTTGTTCACATTTGTTTCATAAATATTTCAACTGTCTGCATCCGTCTGTTTACAGGGCGTGTGTCTTCTAAATATAGCATTTTCTCCACCATTCTAACCGACTGTCTTCTCATCAGTTCACAGCTTGCTTATATTTATTCACATGCATACCAGTTTTTTATTCACATTTCTTCTTTCTCTTCTGTATCCTTTAGAAGCTTTCTGCAAGAGAATTGCCTATAGACACTCCCAAGCTTTGTCTGAAATTTTACATGCTTTTCCATCACTCACGATAGTCACCTTGAACATGGAAGTCTAGATTCACAGTCCTTTTCTCTCAATACTTGGAAAAGATAGTCCAAGGCTAGTTACTCCTTTCTAAGTAGTCTTTGCTTGCTTTGGTGCTTAAGCTCCTGTCTTCATCTTTAGTATTTTATAGTCACAAGGATGGACCTTGATGTGAATGTAACTTTATTTACCTTGCTAAGGGATCATCGTTCTTTCTGAATTATTTTTTGTTAGTTGTGAAAATGCTTTAAATATTGTTCCCCGAGGTTCTTTCTCTTCTGTCCTTCTGGAATTCTCACGAGATGCATGTTGGCCATCCCATACTACCCTCTCTCTTTCACTTCCTCTTTCCCAGGGCCATGCCCTGGGGAATTTGCTCAGATCGCTCTTGCAGTTTTCTCTCATTTTCTTCCCTTAGGTCTCGTCTGCTGGTTAGCTTAGAACATCTGTTGAAGGAATTTTTTGTTACAGTATTTTTTTAAGAAGTTCTACTTGATTGTTTTTCAAGTCTGAATATTTTGTAGTGTTTTATTTTTTTCATATGTTATATATATATCTTTGAAATCATTTAATCATGACTGGCTTGTTGTCTTGTTGGTTTGCTTGCTTTTCTTAAATGAGTTTTACAGTCTAAAATTTTTGCTGCTATAATTCTGCTGTTTGACGTTATCTCCTGTTACCTACTAGGGATTGATCACAGTAGATTATTTCCTATGTGTTCCATATGATTGTAACGTGAGTTCATTTTCAGCATGTTTTTTTTTTTTTTTTGTGGCAGCCCTATATAGCCTGAGTTAAGAGCTTGTCCTTACAGAGAATTTTTTTTTTTTTTTTTTTTTTGCATTTGCTTCCATTAGCTATTGCAGGGCTGTCACCAGCCTGCAGGCTGGCTACCCCGTGCCCTATTCTTTATTTGTCTTTTAAACCATTTTTATTTATTCATGAGAGACACAAAGAGAGGGGCAGAGACACAGGCAGAGAGAGAAGCAGGCTCCCTGCGGGGAACCTGATGCAGGACTCGATCTTAGGACCCCAGGTTCACAACCCGAGCTGGAGGCAGACGCTCAACCACTGAGCCACCCACACATCTCATGCCCTGTTCTTTAGATGACTATCCATGGGTGGCTGTACCTTACTCCTCTTTTCTGAACACTTATTACAAATAAATTTAGAAATTTCTGTCTTCCTAGTATCACCAGGGTACTCATGGAAAATTGTTATCTTGAATAACTCCACACTTGTTGAATTGTCCTTCTATTGGGCTTTATCTTCCTGGGACATATTTTTATGTTGTTTTTTCCCTCTAGACATTCATAGATTGTTCAATATACAATGAAAAATTTCAGTCTGATATGATATTTGGCTTATGGATATACATTCTCAATATTGAGATATAGTTACATGCATATATGTATGTGCATATGTATTCACAAGACACACATACAATGTATATTATTTCAACTTCGGTTTATACCAAAACACACAAGTTTTTCTTGTTTCCCTCTGAGCTTTACTTATGAACTTCAGAAGGTTTTACTATCTTGAAAATGTCAGTGATACTGAGATGTATTTTTTTTTTAATTTTTATTTATTTATGATAGTCACACACACAGAGAGAGAGAGAGAGAGAGGCAGAGACACAGGCAGAGGGAGAAGCAGGCTCCATGCACCGGGAGCCCGACGTGGGATTCGATCCCGGGTCTCCAGGATCGCGCCCTGGGCCAAAGGCAGGCGCCAAACCGCTGTGCCACCCAGGGATCCCCTGAGATATATTATTAACATATTCCCTTGCTGCTAGATTTCACTATCCTCTTGTTCCAAGGACAGTCGTTCCACTATGATCAGAGAACTTAGTGCTAAGCCTCATAAGAGAAAGTGTATTTGTATTCATCAATTTCTGTGGTTTCTCTTATTTACAACTTCATCAGAAAACATTTTAAAATATTTTTAATGAATGTGTAAATTCTTCTAGACTAACATTACTTAAATCATTTCTGATTTGTTATTTGCTTATAATGTGCATTTTAAGCTTAAATTTTTGTTAGTTCATACCAGTTGAGAAGTAAGTTTAATGATCTCTCCAGTAACAGCAGTGCTACTGATTAAAAATACAGCAATTGCCAGCTCTATTTCTTGCTGCATTTTCTTTTTAAATTTAAGTTGTAAAGCCTACAGTGGTTTTTCAAATGCTGCTGTAACTGTTTAGAATTTCACAGTGATATGACAGGCAAAGTACAGGGAGTTTTAATGAAGAACTCGGTATTATACCTGTGACAGTTAATATTGCTTCAGGCGTCTAAAATGCAAAGCCATGTTCTCATCATGATCTTGGAATTTTATCTGTGCAACCTAGTGCCTACCATTAAGAGCATTTTATTTTTTAATTGAACATCAGTTTCTTTGAGTAGCCGTTGTTACCTATTCAAATTAACAGCTTTTAACAATAATTTTCTTTCCATTCATTACGAGCTCTTTATATTTCCTAAATGTGTAGTTTTGTTGAAATACTCCATCAGTGGGTTTTCTGGTTAGTCATGTTCAATGATAAATGATAGAATGTTGGGACACCTGAGTGGCTCAGAGGTTGGGCATCTGCCTTCGGCTCAGGGCGTGATCCCAGGGTCCTGGGATTGAGTCCCGCATCGGGCTCCCCACAGGGAGCCTGCTTTCCCTCTACCTGTGTCTCTGCCTCTCTCTGTGTATCTCTCATGAATAAATAAAATGTTTTTTAAAATGATAGAATGGGGGATCTCTGGGTGGCTCAGTGGTTCAGCGCCGCCTTCAGCCCAGGGCCTGATCTGGAGACCTGGGATTGAGTCCCACGTTGGGCTCCCTGCATGGAGCCTGCTGCTCCCTCTGCCTGTGTCTCTGCCTCTCTCTCTCTCTCTCTGTGTGTGTGTGTGTGTGTGTGTGTGTCTCATGAATAAATAAATAAAATCTTTTAAAAAATGATAGAATGTTATAGTTCTAAGCACCCTTAAAAATGATTGAGTCCAAGGGCACCTGGGTATTCTCAGTGGGTTAAGCGACTCAGCTCAGGTCATGAAAGTCTGGGAAGTCTTGTCCCTCCATGCCTCGTCCCACTGTCTCTCAATTAACTAATTAAGTAATTGTTTTTTAGAAAAAGGATTCATCCGAGGATAGCAACCATGCATTTCTGCCATTCCTGTGCCATGACTCGCCCCAGCAGACGTTAATGATTGATTACCAACCCCTGTCCTAATGCGTCTGCAAGCAGCCTGAAAATCTTCCTCGATCAAATACCGATTTTGCACAAAGTAGTAAGCCCTACATCCTCGTCCATTCCTTTCATTATACAGATGAGGCAACTGAATCCCAGACATTTTAACTGAATGGCTGACCGTCACACAACCAATTAATAGCAGGTCTAGGGCAAGAAAGAAAATAACTCTGCTGACTCCAAATTAAATCTTGTTTCTTTCAGCACTCCTACCTTTGTGTGAATTTTCCTGCTTTGGTAATCTTTTTGTGCAATATCCTGACTTTTTAAACAATCTTAAAATGGAATACTGCCACTTTTGAATCTTACCTTTACGCCAAGGGAAATTAGGTTAGGCATAAAGTCAGCCCCCCCAAGTGGGTTGCCGGCATCTGTGGGGGGGCTTGGTTTTGTTCACGCCTCCTTTACCCTCACCAGAGCCAGTTCTCCCCTCTTGGAAATAGCCCTGCCGAATCTTACTCAGCACAAATCGCATTCCTATTTGTAGCATTTTCTCAGATTTTAGCCACAAATTTCTCTTCTTATAATTTTCATTCAAAGCATGTCAGTACTAATTACCTTTCTACAGAAATCCCAAGAATTTGAAGATGTAGAACTGGTTTTCGATGCCCAGTGGCAGTTTTAGAGTTGTCCCGATTTTCCCATGAGCTGAGATTGGAATAGGACCAACAAAATAACGCGGCAAATATTGTATATAAGCTTCTTTTGCAGCCTAGATTGGTTTTCCATGGAAATGCAGAAAAAGCTGGACATCAGTCTTCATTACGTATTTTGTACATATCAGCTACTCCACTGCAGAAGGATCCTGACAGCTTATAAATTATGTTGTTATAAATTTGATTCCCTCTCAACCAAATGAGCAGAGAGTTCCACCAAGTTTCTGAGTCCATATGAACTCATGATCTAACCTACCCTCCACAGTTGTCAGAGTTGAGTAATGTGAAGGTATTATCTCTATCTCTGAGCATGTTTTTATAAAATAGGCCTTTATTTTTTTTTACATTTTTTAAAAATAGGCCTTACTTAAAAAAAAAAAAAAACTTAGTTGCTGCATTTTGATGATATGCATTCTTCACCTTTAAATTGCTCCTAGCTGAATAGACCAATTTGTAGCCTTGATTTTTCCGATCTTTTTGACCTAGCTGCTAGCTAACCTTAGATTTTTTTTTTTTTTTTGAGCTGTCATACATGTTTCTTGATTTGGTTTACTCTGACAGTGGCAGTGGAAATGAAGCTTATTTTTTATGTTATTTTGAAGATTAGTCTGGGTAGATCCATATAAAAGTATACTTTGAAGGTGGTATGTTCAAAATTAAAGAACAGTGATTCACCAGATAGTTGTAACTTTCCTAAAGCGGAAACAGAGGATAAGGTTGGTGGGATTATGTATAATTTGGAGGTAGGTGGTGCCTTCATTTCGTTACCTGACTTATTTGAAGAACCATTAACAAAGTATCTTGAGCTTCACTTAGTGCTTAAAGGAGTGTGAGAAATTTTTATGATTATACGGAAATGTCACGGGAAATGTCCTGAAAGCTTAGGAAAGCCTAGAATGGAGGTGGTATGTCCCATTATTCTCTCCTTTGCCTTAGTGCTAGCCTGGAGCAGTCCTGGGAGGTGTGCATATATATGTGCCTTACAAGAAGGCTGGAAGGCCTATTCAGGATAGAAGCACTGGCCTTACAGTTAGCAAAAGTTAAAGAGCTCATCTTATATGTAAAAGGTGTGTTGTACATTTTTGATGAATTAAAAGTTACTTGGGAATGTAGATTCTAATTTACTATTAAGGTCTCTGCTTTCAGTTTCTTATTCAAGTTAATTGATCTTCATTAAATATTCAGAACCCCCATTTTAGTAGTAATCTATTGCCATGTAACACCCTCAAAACTTAGCAGCTTCAAACAGTAAACATTTATCATGCTGTACAGTTCCTGTGGGTGAGGAATCTAGAAATAGCTTAGCTGAGAGATTCTGTCTCAGTGTCACTCCTAGATTGCTGTCATGCGAAGGCTTGACTTTAGCTGGAGAATCTGCTTCCAAGGTGGTTCCCTCATGAGCCTGAAACGCTAATACTGGTCGTTGTTGTCAGGCTTAGTTTCTCTTCATGGAGCTCTCCATCCTGCTGCTTGATTGTCCTCATAATAACGGCAGCTGGCTTCCCCCAGCACGAGCGATCCAAGGAAGAAGCAAGCAGAAGTCCTCACAGCTTATGTGAACTGGCTTTGGAAGTCCTGTTTCATCATTCCACAGTAATAGTTAATACAGGTTAACCCTACTCAGTGGGAGCTACACAAGGGGCATGAATATGCAGAGGTGGGATCATTGTGGGGCAGAGGGGCGGGGTTGGGGGGGGTGACATCTGCAAGCAGATTCCTGCAGCCCTGAATGAAAATCCTATCTGAAGTTGATTTAATCACAACAATAGCTTTTATATTCAAATGGGTGGAGAGTGTGGGTAGATCATTGCTGCTTTTCGTTGTGTGTCTGTGTCTGTCAGGGTTTACCATAACTAGCATATAACACGTATCCATTAGCTTTTCTTTTTTTGTTCTAAAGTACACTTGTATCTTGGACTGTGATTAGATTATCCAATATATATTTATCATTTTCACAGACTAAAAGCTACCAGCATGACACAACAAAAATTAGAGATGCAGCTGTCCTCATCATTTGTGTGAAACCAACTGAAATATTAAGCTACTTTAGAAGAGATGGGTTATTGGATTAGCCCTTCCATTTGTGTTAAATTTCCACATACATATTTTTCACCTAATTGCTGATGTTTGTGAAAACAGTAAACAATTTTCTGTTACAGAACCCCAATATAGGGACGCCTGGGTGGCTCAGTGGTTAAGTGTCTGCCTTTGGCTCAGGGCGTGATCCCGGAGTCCTGGATCAAGTCCCACATTGGGCTCCCCACATGGAGCCTACTTTTCCCTCTGCCTATGTCTCTGCCTTTCTCTGTCTGTGCCTCTTGTGAATAAATAAATAAAATATTTAAAAAAAAGAACCACAATATACATGAGAAAATGTTGAGCTGAAATGGGAAAATAACATTATAATTATAGCTCAGGAAATGCAAGTCAGAAATCCAAAATAAGTTAAATAAATGCTGAAAATGTTAGCGTTTTTTAATGTACTTAAAGATAATTATATTGCAAACATAATACAATTTTTACTATTGCTTCCTGGATGCTCGTGTGCTTACTTTAAGTCATTCAAAGAGACCTGTGTTGTTTGCTTAGCATCAGAACTTACACAAGCAATAACATGAAGTTTCACTCTCAGTTACTATTATTTACCTTAGGCAAGCTAACAAACAAATACCTTTTAGGTTATTTTTTAAGTTTTTGAAACTGAGCAGAAAGCACTCTCCTGCACAGATGTCAAGAGTAAAACATCTTTCTAAATGGAAATTTTCCAGTAGGCATCAAGAGGCTTCATGATATCCACACCCTATAATTAGCAACCACACTTCTAAAAATGTGTTATAAGGAAATAATTGGAGAAGAAGCCAAAAATAGATATGTTTGTGACAACATAACTACTATTAAAAACATTGAAATAAAATCCAGTGGGCAAATGATAAAATAAATGATGCTGCTTTCTAATTATATTAGCATACAGGCTAAACTGTTTTCAAAAGACCTGTCTAAACAAAGAAGTTTATTTCAGTAGATTCAGTCTTAGAGAGTTACAAACCCTTGTGGCTGTGCACCACAAAATGGGCAGGAACCTAGGTCTCCACTTTCTTGCTTTGCTAATTTGATGAATTATACTCTCTACAGAGTTTTAGCCAGCTCACCATCACCAAGGCCTTGTGCCAGTCCATGGGATGGGAAAGACGAGAAAGTAGGCAAGCAAATTTCTATTTAAAAATGACCTAGAAGTCCTGTACCTTATTTCTGCTCATATTACACTGGCCCCACTCAAATTAAAAGGTCAAAGGTTACACCCTGCATTGTGAGAGTGAATGAAATAAGAAACTTGCCTTGAATAACCTTGAAAACGTTAATATATTAAGTGAAAGAAGCCAGTTATGCAAGGCCACATACTGTAGGATTACATTCACTTGAAATGTCCAGATTAGGCCAATCCATAGAGACAGAAAGTAGATCAGTGGTTGTTGTCAGGAGCTAGAAAGAGGAAGGATGGGGGAATGATTGCTAATGGGGACAGAGTTTCTTTTTGGGGTGATGACAATATTCTAAAATTAGACAATGGTGATGGTTGCATAACTCTGTCAATATACTGAAAATCAATGAATTATATATACTCTAAAATGATGAATTTTATGACATGTGAATTCTATCTCCTGTACCTATTAAAAAGAAAAGTGTTCCTGTACAGAAAAGGACAATAGGAAATTTTCCTTTCTCTCTCTCTCTCTTTTTTTTTAAAGATTTTATTTATTTATTCATGAGAGACACAGAGAGAGAGAGGCAGAGACACAGGCAGAGGGAGAAGCAGGCTCCGTGCAGGGAGCCTGATGTGGGAGTGGATCCCTGGACCCCAGGATCACACCCTGAGCCCAAGGAAAATATTCAACTGCTGAGCCTCCCCAGACATCCGGGAAATTTTCCTTTCTCAAGCCTGTCATGGATAGAGGGGAAACCGCTCTATCCCAAGAATTTAAAACCAGAAGTCAACTCTTATGTGGGTTTCAGCCTGAATTCATGTTCCCTGTGTCTGTAAAACTGCTAGTTTAAGGATTTAGTCCAAAGCGGTCGTGGTTCCAGAGCACTCTCCCAGGAGTCTAGCAGAAGCAAATGTAAACCCTCTCTGGAAATATCAGCCTCAGTCAAAGCCTCAAATCATTCCATAGATAAAATCAGCAGGAAAAGGAGCAGTTCACAGTCCAAATCACAAAGTATACAAGGGTACTAAGCACCCTGAGTGGGAATCTGTGAGACACAGAACAGCAGTATAGCTCCATAGAGATTTCGGGTATTGGATTTGTTAAACAGACATAAAATATCCTTGATTAAAATGTTGTAAAAATAAAAGAGAATCTAGAAATTATAACCAAAGAATGAGCAGATTTGAAAAATAATTATTAATTTTAAAAAAGAAATATATGATAAATTAAGTTTAAAATTCAGCTACGGGGATTCCTGGGTGGCGCAGCGGTTTGGCGCCTGCCTTTGGCCCAGGGCGCGATCCTGGAGACCCGGGATCGAATCCCACATCGGGCTCCCGGTGCATGGAGCCTGCTTCTCCCTCTGCCTATGTCTCTGCCTCTCTCTCTCTCTCTCTCTGTGTGTGACTATCATAAATAAATAAAAATTAAAAAAATAAAATAATAAAATTCAGCTACATAAATTTACCAGCAGATTTGACTTAGCAGAATCAATGAACTGGAAGGCAGATATGAAATGTTATCCTGAACAAAGACTAAAGAAACATAAAGATGAAAAATATGAGAAAGGAATCAGGATATAAGAGGGAGTCAGGATAAGGAGTGCTTCACATCACAATTCCAGGAGGAGAAAATAGAGGGAATGGGGAAGACAGTATATTTAAAAGATAGGATAACTGGGAATATTCCAGAATATTTGAATCTACAATTTTACAAAGCCCAGAGCATCCCAAGCACTATAAGTAAGACCATATCCACCCTGAACATGTTAATGTGAAATTGCTGAACAACAAAGGAAGGAAGAAATTCTTAAAAGCAGCTAAAGAGAGTAGGAACAGAAATCATCTTCAAAGCAGGAGCAGTTAGATTGACGGCTTATTTCTCAACAGAATCCAGAGGAGAATTGAATTATATCTTCAATATGCTGAGAGAAAATACACATCGACTTGTATAATTCAATGCCCAGTGGAAATCTCCTTCAAAAAAGAGAGTAAAGGCTCTCAATTTCTCGAGAATTCTCTAAACCTCAAAATGGAACAGAAAAAAATACTTTATTCGAGCAGTTGCAGTGAGGAAAACAGCCACAGGAAGTATCGCCCTGAAAACGAAGGAGATTTTGTAGAGGAAGGAGATAAGCTGCTGAGTGCCAGCTGCAAGGTTGGTGGGCGTTGGCCAGGCAGGTGTTGGAATCTTGCAGTTGCCCTTTTCATTGCACTTTGGCTGTCCCAGGCCATTACTTCCTGTTCTAGGGAGTTGTTGGCTCAAAAGAGGAATTTAGAGCGAGTGGGTTAGTGTCAGTACCGGAGATCAGGGGAGTTGGTATTAAGTCCAGAACAGAAAATGTTTACAGCCCACTGCCACCAGCACCTTCTCTTCTACAAGCACACACGATCCAGCGCCTGCCAATGTTAACCAATCTGTTGAAATAAAAGGAAAATCCTAAGAATGGGGGTCAATCGTAGAAGTTAAATTTCCTTTTGCTTCTGTTCTGAGATAATGTTCTGGAACATTTGTTAGGAAAAGTATGTCACAGCTTAGCTCAAAGACCCTGGAAACCATACGTTAAATGAGAGGGATTCCTACCGAGAGGAAGAGCAGGTGAATGAACAACCTTTGGAGGAATGTTCACAACCAAGACTGGATTTCTGTGAAGACTATGCAGAAGAAAACAGGATATTTTGGTTGGCTTCGCATCGGAAGGGTTCTGAGGGACGTGCGTGCAGCAATCATCTGTACAGGAGCTCCCCTCTGGAGGCTGGAAGATGGAGGCCGGGCTGGCTGGGCTCTTTAGCCCTCTTGCCATTCCGTATGAATTTTAGACTCCACTTGTCAATTACAAAACAAAAACATAAACAAACAAACAAAAAAACCTGCTGGGATTCTGATTGGCTTTGCGTTGACTCTGTACATCAACTTGGAAAATTTGATATTTTTAACAGTAAACCCATCAATAAAGTATTTCTGCATTTACTTAGTTTTATTGTTTTTCTGGGCTATTTTGTAGTTTTTAGGTTACAAATCTTGCAAATATTCTGTCACATTTAATCCTAAATAGTTCATATTTTTGATGCTCTTGCCAATGGAGTTTTTCCTCGTCTGCTGGTTTACGTTAGCATGCAAGAATACAGTAAGTTTCTCCATACTGATCTTGAAAAAGCAACCCTGCTAAATTCAGTTGTTCTGGTAACTACTGTTGTTGGTTTTATTGGATTTTCTACATGTATCACTATGTTATTTGCAAACTGTAAAACGTTTAACAGACAATATAGCTGTATAGCTTCATAACCCAGGAAAAGCAAAGGAGTTTTTTTAAACTAGTCATAGAAAGTAAAGACCATATAGGACCTTACAGATATTATCTAACCACGTAAATATCAAAATTTTGGTTTGTGAAAAGATAGCTGCCTTTTCACAAATTGAAATTGAATTGAAATTTCTTTCACTGACAAAGACCCACCATTTGCTTCGACGTGGATGGAACTGGAAGGTATTATGCTGAGTGAAGTAAGTCAATCAGAGAAGGACAAACATTATATGGTTTTACTCATTTGGGGAATATAAAAGATAATGAAAGGGAATAAAGGGGAAAGGAGAGAAAATGAGTGGGAAATATCAGGGAGGGTGATGGAACATGAGAGACTCCTAACTCTGAGCAACGAACAAGGGGTAGTGGAAGGGGAGGTGGGCGGGGGATGGGGTGATGGGCACTGAGGGGGGTACTTGATGGGATGAGCACTGGGTGTTATGCTATACGTTGGCAAATCGAACTCCAATAAAATATACTAAAAAATTTTCTTTCACAAAAGAAATTGAAAAAAGAAGCCGCACATTGATAGAAAATATTTATAATACACATATCTGGCAAATGTTTAGTATCTAGAATTATGTTGCCCACTGAGGCAGCCACAAGCCACCATGGCTTTTGAGCACTTGAAATGTGGCTCATCTCATTTGAAATGTATTGCAAGTGTAAAATACACACCAGACTTCAGAGGCTTAGTGTACAAAAAATGTACAATATCTTCTTAATAATTTTTATATTGGACACATGTTGAAATGAAAATACTTTAGATGTACTGAGTTAAACAAAATATATTACTAAAATTGATTTCACTTGTTTCACTCTTTGAATGTGGCTATTAGAAAAAGAAACAGTCCAGCTGGAAAATGCGAAAGAGCAGACACTATAAACACAGATATTCAGGGACGCCTGGGTGGCTCAGCGGTTGAGCATCTGTCTTCAGCTCAGGGCGGGACCCTGGGTCCAGGGATTGAGTGGAGCATCTGGCTCCCTGCAAAGAGCCTGCATCTCCCTCTGCCTATGTCTCTGCCTCTCTCTGTCTCTCACAAAAAAATAAATAAAATATTTAAATAAACGCAAATATTCCAATGGCCACTACACATATAAAAAAAGAGTCTCAAGCTCTTGGTTAATCAAGAAAATATAAATTAAAACTACAGTGAAGTACCAGTCTCATCTTCCAAATTAGCAGATTATTTATCTTATTAAAAAATAAATAAAGCTGGCAATGTTGCAGTGCAGTTATCTCTTACCACTGATGGTGAGAATCTAAATGGGCCCAGCTCCTTAGGACAATTTGTATTTGTTGGTAAAGTTGGCTGTGCACACCTACCAGGAGACATGTTAAAAATATTTTCATAGCAGCATTTTATGTTTTAAAAACTGTAAACAACAAGAGAATAAACTGGTATATTCATACAAGTGAATAGCATAGCACACTGGAAACGAAGTATAGTTAAAGTCATCAACGTGGATGAATCTCAAAAGCATAATGTTCAGGAATAAAGCAAGTCCAGAAAGAAAGCACACACACGGTATTCCATTATGTAAAATTCAATATCCAGCGTAATCAAGCTATCCAGTTTTTAGGAATGCATATATAAATAGCATCACATTAGAGAAAGACAAGGGCATAATTAACACAATTAATGATGGTGATTATCTAGGGGACCAAGAGAGGCATGCAATCAGAAAGTGCCCTGTAGACAGCTTTTAAAGTCTAATAATGCAGTTTTTAAACTGGTTGGTGAGTGTATAGGTGACTATCCTGTTGTTATAGTTTATAGTGCACATATTTTACACATTCTTTATATGCATGATAAATTTAATAAATTAAAACAGGCTATAAAACACCTATGGCATGAACCAAATTTATTTGCACACACACAAAAGGTTTTTAAATATGTTTGTGGGAGGAACTCTCAAAATGTATACTAAAATAATTTATTTCATGATGATAAGATACATGTAGATAGGGATTGGGAATTTGTAAATTTAGGTTGCAGGGCAGTTTTGATTGTCAGCTACTTATATCAGTGTTCTGTTAATTGTACTTATCCAAAATACAAGCAGTATTGTATCACTATCATAACTTGAAAAGTAAAAGTTACCACAAAAAAAAGGGGGGGCGTTATTCAGAAATAACAAAGAATTGGAATTTGGAACATACAAGCTATGGCAAAACCACAGGCAAGTCTAAAAGAAGAGAGGGATGTTATTTTAAAGAGAAGGAAGAATTTGGGAGGCGTTGTTTTGAATAAAAGTCCATTGGAAATCGGGACAGCTTGGGTGGCTCAGCGGTTTAGCTCTGCCTTTAGCCCAGGGCATGATCCTGGAGACCCGGGATCCAGTCCCACATCGGGCTCCTTGCATGGAGCCTGCTTCTCCCTCTGCCTGTGTCTCTGCCTCTCTCTCTCTCTCTCTCGCTCTCATAAATAAATAAATTAATAGATAGATAGATAGATAGATAGATAAAAGGAAATGGAGAAAAGCAAGAGTTCAAGGTGACGGAAGACAATTTCTCATTGACGGAGTTGATTTCTTGTGGAAGATTTGATGTGCATCTTTTCCTGATGGGGCCTGGGATTGATGTTTAATGGTATAGCTCCCCTTCTAGCCCTTTGACTCCACCTTAGGGAAATCTCCCTTTATTAAATAGGCAAGTTTGAGTATTTTTAGGAAAGTTTTAGATGGTTCCTAAGTCTTTTACACATACAGAAAGCCATAATTAGTCTACTTGAATGTACGCATTGTATTGTATACTCCAGCAACTATGTGTCATTGAATATTATTTTTATTACTATGCAATTGTTCTTTAGGACAGATTCTCATACTTGGGCCAAATTTCTATGATAGAATTAAGAGTATCATGTGTGTTATCTTAGTACCAGCAAAGCTTGTAATGTGCATTTAGTAAGTGATCATTCTCTTCCTCTCTTGATGGATTCATGGCAGCGATAGCAATTTATCATCCATAAACTTGGTGCATTTGCACTTTTTGATTTTTGTACAGGAAATCCAAGCTAAGTCTCCCAACTATTTCCATTTGTCTTGCATCATGATTTATTGTCAGGCCACCTTCTCTTGACTCTTATCCTTGTGGTTTATGCATTTTCATCCCCAAATTTTTGATGTTCCAAAAGATAATACTTATACATTACTGAATAAAAATAAGTTTTTTCTTGATTGCATGAAGAGACAACTTGTTTCAGTAAAAATTAAAAGGAAGCCAAGGAAACCTATCAAAATGCTATAAAGAGATTAACAGGAAGACTGTGACTGGGATAAATAAATCAGCTGGAAAGGAAAAAATTATTTATTGAAATAATAATTAAAGGCGAGATTACTTGGAGTTAAAAATATATGTAACTTTGGGCAGCCCCGGTGGCCCAGCGGTTTGGCACCTGCCTTCGGCCCAGGGCGTGATCCTGGAGTCTGGGGATCGAGTCCCACTTTGGGCTCCCTGCATGGAGCCTGCTTCTCCCTCTGCCTGTGTCTCTGCCTCTCTCTTTCTCTCTGTGTCTGTCGTGAATAAATAAATAAAATCTTAAAATATATATATGTATGTGTGTGTGTGTCTGTGTGTGTGTAACTTTAAATACCTGCTCTAAGCTAACAAAAGCATAAAAATTCACATGAAGGAGAACATACTCTAATTCATTCTTTCCTTACTTAAAATTGCTTTGGAAATAAAGGAATTTCAAAATCGCAAGGCAGTATTTTGTTGCTACACTGTCAAATGGTGAAAATGATTGATGCACTTAACAAATATTTACCGAGCACCAACAGTGTGCTTGTCACTGTGCTGGCCCGTGGGAGCAAGGGTGATGGTAGTAGGTGAAGTAGAGGAAATGCTGGATAAGCCGGGAGCAGGGGCTGACCTTGCAGGGACCCTCCCCTACAGTGTGAAGCCAGGGCTGTTTTTAGGATGATGAGCTTAAAGGTGGGTGTGACACAATTTGCTTTGCTCCAGTGCCAGGAACACAGTAGAAGGAAGGATAGGGTGCATGTTAAAGGACCTTTAAGTTCTTCATTCACCCAAATGGCAGAAAAACCAGCTTTGATTTAGAAAGATTGAGATAAATTTTCATTTTATAAAAGGTTTTTTTCATTCCTGGTAATCAGGTGTTAGAGAAGTCTCTATACAAATCAGAGAGTGAGAAAAAAGGCAATTGCCATTAAAATGCTTAATTTGGGGGCTCCTGGGTGACTCAGTCAGTTAAGCATCTGCCTTCTGCTCAGGTCATGATCCCAGGGTCCTGCGATGGAGCCTCGCATTGGGCTCCCTGCTCAGTGAGGGGAGGGGGGTGGGAATCTGCTTCTCCCTCTGTCCTTCCCCCTTGCTCATTCATGCTTGTTCTCTTGCTCGCTCTCTCTCAAATAATTAAATAAATAAAATCTTTAAAAATAAAAAAATAAAATGCTTAACTTACGAAGCGATTACATTTTCACGTTGACAGTAATGTGAGATAAAATAATGTGAAACTGCCTTACGTTTATAGTTTTATAACAGTGACTGTCTCCTCATTATTTACAAAATTCTTATGTCAATAACTAAATGGCACAATTTCTTTTTTAAGTAATCTCTGATACATTCCATGCACATTTTCATCATCTAAGCATCTTTCTTTCCAGGGACTTTTTTTTTTATTTCCTTACTAACAACTCTACCAGAGAAAGTCATTATGTAGCTCTGTGTTTTAGAGTATGTATTATTTGCACACTGCCTAACATTGCCGACTTCTTGTATCGGAATGATTGTTCTTGTAATACATTTGTAGTGTTGACAATCACTGCCCTCAAATGAGTTATCTAGTTACTGAGATTGTGATATTTTAACTCCTAGCTCATATAAGCTTCCCTTCTGTTCTTATTATTGTTTTGTGCCTTAGGGCAAAAATGGATATCGAGGCAGGAGAGCATGCACAAGACACAGAGGCTCAAGGTGCTGCTCATTTTTATTCCTCATGCTCTTTAGGAAGCATTTTATTGTGCTCATTTTGAATAGCAATTGAGTGACTTACTTCACTACTGACATTAAGGAAGAACACTGACTTATGGGAGATTTCAAGCAGTTTTCATCTCCATTTTTTCCTTTATATTCCATAAAAAATAAGGCCCCTCAAGAAAGAGGTTACGAGGTTATTATGAACTGCTAGGATGATTATGTTGAAGGAGAAAGAAACAGAGAAGACTGGGTTTCAAATGCTACCTCTACCGTGTCATCTTGGAAAGTCACTGAATTTTAAAAAGACATGTCTCAAAAAAAAAAAAAAAAGACATGTCTCATACACAAAATGATACTATCGATGGGAATAATGTGAGTTAATATATATTCAGGTGTTTTGTATATCGTAAAACCCCATACAGACATTAGTCAGCTTCCTCCAGGGAAGATTTACTGCTCCTCAAGGACATTTCTGTCGGGAGTACTGCTTTCAAGAAAGAAGCCCTAGAACTCACACTTGATGGAAGGCAGCTGTAGAATGGATTGAAAAGAATCCAAGAAACAAATTATACCATTGTTTGCATCAAGATAGCCGACCATGATAAATCAGCTACATTCATTCCCATGCACCTGCAACTAAAAACGAGCGCGGGGAGACAGTGCAGGAGCTCCCGTGGTGGAAAGAAAATCCACCCAGAGAGCTGCTGTGAAGTTCTCACAGCTTGGGGTGATACAGATTTTATGATGCTTATGTAAGGAAATATGTCTGTTATATCACCAGAGGCAATAACTTTTTAAATTGAGTGGAGATAAATTGTTAGAATTTACAAATTTCAAGGGCAAATATACATCTTCTCAAATACAGGACAGTGGAGAGATTGGTGCCAGATGACCAAATATCAGCTTAAAATTAGTATCTTTATTGTTTTGATTAAAAAACACGAAACATTGTTTATGTGTAAAATGTATTAAATAGGGCAGCCCCGGTGGTGCAGCGGTTTGGCGCCGCCTGCAGCCCGGGGTATGATCCTGGAGACCCGGGATCGAGTCCCATGTCAGGCTCTCTGCATGGAGCCTGCTTCTCCCTCTGCCTGTGTCTCTGCCCCTCTCTCTCTCTCTCTCTCTCTCTCTCTCTGTGTGTGTGTCTCTCTTGAATAAATAAATAAAATCTTAAAAAAAAAATAAAAATAAAATAAAATGTATTAAGTGTACTGGCCTATGAAGCCTTAGGGAAGGAAGAGGAAAGAAGGTACTGGGACCTTACTGGAGAAAGGTCCCAAAGAAATGCAGGAGAGTAAAAGACGTCAGGGAGGAGAGTAAACCATGAGGGGTGGGAAAACCTCAGGGCTCTGAATTGAATTCAAACTTGAGAGGAATGATATTCACCATCATGAGATACTTGTCATAGCATTGTCACACAAGAGCCAGTCTTAACCCTGCCTCATGATAAGTTGTATTATTTATTTCACTTAATGAAGTATTGTCTTTGAAAAAAATATTTTTAATTATTAACTGGGTATGAACTTATACTAAAGTATGAAATCAGTAGCAATCAGCAAAGTCGACTCTTTTTAAAAAAAAAAAAAAAGATTATTTATTTATTCATGAGAGACACAGAGAGAGAGAGAGGCAGAGACACAGGCAGAGGGAGAAGCAGGCTCCATGCAGGGATGCCCGACACGGGACTCGACCCCAGGTCCCCAGGATCACGTCCCAGGCCAAAGGCAGCACTAAACCACTGAGCCACCCGGGCTGCCCAAAGTTGACTCTCTTGAATAAGCTTTTCCTTATTCATTGATTTAACAAATGAACATATGCATTGTGGCAGGTACTAGACATTTAAGATCTCATAAGTGGCTTTCAATTTAAATACCATTGATGGGAGCGGTGTGCCTGCAACACCACCCATTTAGCAACATCCCGTATTTCTCTTGGCTCTGCAGCCCACGACAAACAAATGAAACTTAATTTGCTGAGTTTGTTGCTATTATTTCAATTATAGTTTCCCTACCTCTACCCCATTTGGTTTAGTCTCTCCTTTTCACTCAGTACTTGAGTTCCTCATATGATTGTTTCATAATGGCAAGAAATAAAAGAAATGAGGAAGAGAACCCACAGTAGAAAATGAAAAAAAAAAAAAAGGTTGGTTTTCTTGAGTGACAAAGAAGCAGGTTCTGAATATGATTCCAAAAGGAATTCCAGAATAGAAAAAAAAAAAAAAGGAATTCCAGAAAATATGTGAGCAACAGAGTACAGTGTAGTTGGAATAAGGATAGCATCTCCTACAGTGACTATTTTAGGGAAAAGTTATCTTAATATTTTTACCATATTTTCAATATTTGAAAAAAATCTTGATGCAGGAATAGAGCTGTGTGGCCCTTGTGGTACATTCTTTTGAGGACCTGTGGGATTTTGTAGATCAATACTCCACCTTAGAACTTAGCCATTATTTTGTTAGAACTTTTCATGTTGAGTGGAATAGACACACCAGATTTCCTGGTTAATGGAAGTTTTATGGTGAAGTTACACAGAAAAGGAAGAGAACAAAATTAGAAGATCCCGAATACTGTGCATCCGACTCGTGGTAGACTGCCCTTCACCTCTCTCTTCTACGCTGCCCCACCACCGTCAACTGTTTGATCCTTCCTATGGCCTCTGAGTCTTTGTACTTCTGTGTTGCTCTGTCCTGTTCAAATAGGTCATGTTCTGACTTCCAGAGAGAGAGAATAGAAACCATTTGTCACGTCATTCTCTGGTCTGAAGCATCTGCTGTATGCCAAGGCTGTTGGTGTCAGAGATGTAGCCAGGCAAGCAGTGTGTGGGGCAAAGCATTACCCGTTGCATGTGGGGGAGGGGGGTGGCTCCCAAGTAGTGGCCGGAGGCAGGCGCTATAAGGCTCCTGAGAAGGGAAGCAGGATCCTGACAGCAGAGTATAAGTACGGAAACCAGAGCTTAGAGGCCTTTGGCCGATGTGAGGGAACAGCATGATGGAGCAGCTTGTAACTCAAAGGCAAGATTTCCCTGACTTTCAGCACCAAAGCAGGAGAATGGCTGGTAACTTTAACTCTAATGCTTGCCTTTACTATAGGAAAAAAAATTAGAGTCAAACAAACAAACAAAAAAGGAAAATGAGGCCCAGGACTAGTTGTGCCCATCAGTTGTTAAAGTTGCTCCCATTTTGTCAAAGTGGCATAATCACAACCTGTAAATTCAAAAGTGAAAACAGTCATCATCATCATCATAGATTCCCCCAACAATTTTTCATATTTCCATTTACTCTCCTATAACCCCATATCATAGATAATATTCTATAGTTTGATGTTCTCTGCACTGCCAACTTCATGGTATTTTCCATGTTTCCAGGTAACCTTGATGAAGTAGTGCACCCCTGGCCAGGCTTGCTGCCCGTGTAATGATGCAGTAGGAGAAAGAATGACGAAGTATTTTCTTATGAAGTAACAAAGTGGGAAATTTCTCTTATACAGAATGGAGTTGATCTTTGACTGCTACTGTGGACTCTCCCCAAGGCAGACATCAGGGCTCTTCTGACCTGGCAGATTCTTTACATTGACCACAGAACTTCCAGGGACAAGTCTGGGAAGGCAACAGGGGGCCCCCATCCACTTACTTCTACTGATTATACAAACATGCATTGTACTATTCACGTGATGCCAAAATGAGAGTAACCTCAGTTACTGAGACTTAAACTTCAATCTTTGTAGTTGAGCCCAACTTACTTTTAATAATTATTTTAATGGCTGCTTTATTCTCTAGAGTTGTTGCATCTTAATTCACTTAACTATCCTCCATCACAGATATTTTTATTGTTTTATTTCTAATTATTCATCTGTGTTAAGCTTGTGATAAATAGAAGTATAGTGAAATGTCTTTCAGCAGATGATGTTTCCGCTCAGATAATGTCCTAAGGATAAATTTTTGAAATGAGACTTTGGGTCATGAAGATTTGGATATAAATATTCTTATGTCCAAATTGCCAGATTTCATTCCAAATGGAAATTACACTCATTTAAATTCTTAACCAGAATTAGAGACTATGCCAGTAGTGTCTATTTGGCTTTAAATATTATTTTCATCTGGTTGCCCACTCATATGCTATCCATCTATTTCCATACTCAGGATATGTAAGCTAGCCAACATACTAGTAAATGGTTTAGATACCATGATTTATATATAAATAAAACTTTATTAATTCATTTAAAAAGTTATTTTTAGCTCCATATATCTAATGCTAATGAAATTTACCCAATAATTAAATAAATCTAATTTTAAAGACCTAAAAGATCTAATTTTTACCCAAAAATCTAAATGCTAATAAAATTTACCCAATAAATCTAAGGTTTATCTCAATAATTCTAAAGGTTTTCATTTTACCAGAAAATAATAATTAAAAGATAATCGATTATTTTCAACTTGCCTTTATGTGACAGTCCTTTGCAGGAAAATCGTAAAACAAAACAAAACAAAAAACAAAAAATAAAAGGCTGGACAATATAAAATCATTTGCGGCCAAGATCTTCAATCTGGTCAGCACACTGCAAGCTAGGGAGCCATACTTTTTAAAAATTATTCAACTTTCCACATGTTAGAATGTAAATGTTATAATGGGGCACCTGGGTGGCTCAGTTGGTTGAGCGTCCGACTCTTGATTTCAGCTTAGGTCATGATCTCAGGGTCATAAGATCGAGCCCCGTGTTAGGCTTCATGCTCAATAAAGAGTCCGCTTGAGATTCTTTCGCTCTGCCCCTCCCCCTCCTCACTCACCTGCTCTCTCTCACTCTCTATAATGAATCTTTAAAAAAAAAAAAAAGTAAATGCTGTGTAACCACCGTTGAAGGAAGTCTATTTCATGTTAGATTATCATGTAGGAAATAAGCTAGTTGAACAGAAAGTGAGAAATAATGAGTCAGGGTTTTTTTTTTTTTTTAAAGATTTTATTTATTTATTTATTCATGAGAGGCACACACAGAGAGGCAGAGACACAGGCAGAGGGAGAAGCAGGCTCCATGAAGGGAGCCCGATGTGGGACTCGATCCTGGGTCTCCGGGCTCACACCTGGAGCAGAAGGCAGAAGCTCAACCACCGAGCCACCCAGGCATCCCGGGTCAAGCTTTTAACAGTAACTTTTCCTGTTGCTTTGATGGGAATATCCAAAAGTTGAAATTTCTCATGGCTTGGGCTGCTTATAATAAATTTACATCATCCTGGCCCTCTAAGTGAGTGGCATGACGTTTATTTCTCCTCAGACAAGAACAAAGGTGTGCTTCCCTGGAGAGATGCTCTGTCCTTTTCTAGGTACCTCTCTACCTCGTGCTCAGACTATTACTGGCCATAAATTCCTCTAAGGGACTATTAAAGTTAACCCTCCGGGGTATCCATTTAGTTTTAAGGGGATAGCTTAGTGACGTCCTTCAGAGAAATCCCAGACCTACATTAGGAATAGAGATGAGGGCAGCCCAGGTGGCTCAACGGTTTAGCCCGCAGCCCGGGGCGGGATCCTCGAGACCCGGGATCGAGTCCCACGTCGGGCTTCCTGCACGGAGCCTGCTTCTCCCTCTGCCTGTGTCTCTGCCTCTGTGTGTGTGTGTGTGTGTCTGTGTCTCTTATGAATAAACAAAATCTTTATTAAAAAAAAAAAGGAATAGAGATGAAATCGTGCCTCACCCCCACCTGTCAGTAGGGAAGGGGCAGGAAACTCAGCAGGACAGTGGCAGACGTGTCATGCCGACGGCAGTAAGCTCTCCCTTCTCTTCCCCAGAAGATCTTTTTTGCAAACTCCAGGACGAGAGCAGAGTTGTCAATAATTAGGGCTGGATAAATAAAATTTGAAGTCTTGCAGTTTTTAAAGACAGGTCGTATTTTCTCGCACGCTGACCGTGCCAGCGCGAAGCGGTTAATGTCATCCTCGTGGATAACGGAGCAATGCACAACGCGGTGCCACGTAGGGCGCCCCGAGTGAAGCAGCTGCAGCCCTGGTTCCTTTGGTTGCTCCTCTGGAGTCTGATGGAAAGGTCACACACACACACACACACACACACACACACACACACGAGGCAGAAATCACTACACCTGAGCTGGTTTCCAAGTGCGTGTCGAGTAGGCAAGGGACACCTGTTCGCCCTCGTGGAAGCACGGGGGGCCCCGCGCGGGGACAGTGCTCTGCGTGTCAGGTGTCCCCGGCCGTCGACCTGCTCTGGCGAAGCGAGGCTCGCCCTGCCCGCCCTGCCCGCCTGCTGATGCGGCCGCTTGGTCTGCGCAGCAGCCTCCCACTGCTCCGGCTGCCATCGCCGCCCTCTGCTGTGGCTCCAGGTCGCCGCCGGTGTCCTGGGGGAGACCACGGCTCTCTCTGATCCCAACCCACACGCTGATGTCAGAGCAGTTTTTGTTCTTTGTCTGGGGCATTATGTTCCTCCGCCCGCAGTCACTGAGCCAGGAGAACATGAGGGTATTTTTTGCAGGAACATTTGGAATATACATTTTTTTCCCTTCTAGTTGGGATTTCTAGTGTTTATATTTTAAAGGTCAGGTGATGTCACCATCTTAGTCACTAGCCGTCTGCGCATTGCTGGGTGCGTACCTGCCAAGTCAGTGCCTGCAGCGCTTCCCTGAAACCGACTGGAGCGTGACGGGGAGGTACTCACCCTTTTACGCACATAAGCGTGCGTGAAAGTGAAGGCCAGACAGTGAAAAGCCACATCAGACCAGGCACAGAGCTCACCGTCAAACATGCTTGCTTCTTTGTTCCAGCAAAAGAGATCCGGCAATTGACTGTGTTAATAATGAATGAGGAAATAGTGAATAGAATTTTTCAGTGAATTTTAGTCATTTGAGTACTTGTAAGAATTTCCCTCCCTAGGAACCTGGCTGCCTTTTTTTACACCTCTCTCTCTCTCTCCCCTCCTCTCCCTCCCTCCCTCCTTCCTTGTACCCTTTCTTATTTTCTCATTTTAAGATTTTCACAACTCAAAAGACTATTTGGTGAGAAATGAAGGTGGAAGATTATTGATCAGGGGATTTCTAATGCTTTTTTCTACTCACAGTTCAGTGCAAAAGCTTCACTTATGCCCATAGAGAATACTAGTATGAACTAGAGGTTGAGATTTAAGAAGAGGCTGGTGGGGGATACAAAACTGGCAATTCGTTTGGCAGAGACTTAATAAATTACTTTCTTTGTACCATACAGTTATCACTGTATATAATCTTTATAAGAAGCTTATTAGGGACTTTTATTTTACAGATTAGAAAACCAAGGTACAAAGAGGTTGACTAATTTGCCCAAAGTCACACAGCTGGTAAATAATAGAACCGAGATACAAAACCAAGCAGCCAGACTCTAGACCCTGTTCCCTTAACCTTTGTGCTGTGCTGCCTCAGATGAGAGTTCAGGACAGTAGAAAAGGGAGGATATACAGATAGGCTATTACAGAGCACTTATGTAATAATGATATAAATGAGAATGAAAATGCATTGAGAGGAGAGAGTATTTCAGGTAGTTGAGTGGGTGGCATCTGTACTCACCTTGAAGACTAAGATAGATTTTGACAGTGTAGATCAAGAGTGAGAGTTTGCCTTCAGTTAGAGGAAATGGCATGAGTAGAACATACGAGGTCTAGAAGATTGGTTCAGAAAATTAGTAGTATAGTCTAGTTGGAGAAAAGGATTCTAAACAGAAGTAGAAGATAAGGTAGCCTGCAGCCAAATTTTACCTACCTATTTTATAGGTAGTTGGGATAAGGGCAACGAAGGCTTTTGAACGGTGATGCGGCCATAGCAATGCTTTCAAGAGCTCAACTTGGTGTTGTGGTAGTTTGAAGAAAGGAATGCTAGGCATAGGAAAAATCATTGAGACTATGTTTTCTATTGCTGCTATAATCATATTGCCACATACTTACTTAAACCAACACGCATTAATTATACCACAGTTACTGGGGGCCAGAAGTCCTAGCACAGCTTAACTAGGTCCCTTGCCTAGGGTCTCACAAGGCTACAGAGTATTGACTTGCACTGTGGTTTTATCTGAGGCTCCACTAGGGAAGATTTTGTTAGCAGAATTCCGTAACTTATGTACCAAGAACTTCAGTTTCTTGCTGTCAATCAGAAGCTATCCCCAGGTCCTAAAGACTTCTTTCAGTTCCTTCCATGAGCATCCCAACACTGGCATCCCACAACGTGACAATTTACTTTTTCAAAGCCAGTAAGGGAGTGAGAGACTTCAGCAAAACAGCACTGTCATCTTACATAATCATCATGTTACATATGTCACTTTTGCCAAATTTTGTTAGGAACAAGTCACAGGTCACTTCCACACTCAAGGAGAGAGGACTGGAAAAAAAAGAGTATGGACATGGAATGGATCACAAGAGGCTACTCTAGAGTCTGCTATGGAGACAAATGCAGTTGACGAGACAAACACTCAGAGTTTGAATGGGGGTGGTATTAATGCAAATAGAAGAGTCAGATTCAAGAAATTATGTCTAAGTAATAGAATTATGAATTCTATTTTTTAAAGATTTATTTATTCATGAGAGACACACACAGAGAGGCAGAGACACAGGCAGAGGGAGAAGCAGGCTCCATGCAGGAAGCCCGACGTGGGACTTGATCCCGGGTCTCCAGGATCACGCCCCGGGCCGAAGGTAGTGCGAAACCACTGAGCCACCGGGGCTGCCCAGTATAATTATGAATTCTTACCCATTCCATGTGAAGTTCTTTGCATATGTAGCTCATGTAAGCCTCAAAATAACTATTTGAGGTAGGTGCAAGGAAAAACCTTATTTCACAGAGGAGGACCAGGCTTTGAAAAGTTAAGTAAGAAGGTCACATATATCCCAGCTTCAAATCTGGGTATCCCAACCTAGACTTGAACATGGGATGTCAGTCCCAGAGCTCATAGCCTTAGCTACTCTTTTTCACTTGGACTTGAAAAGGTTTAGAGAATTTAAAGAGAGAGATGGGTAAGAAAATATTGAAAATAACTGCAAGAGTTTAACCTGTTTCAACTCAGGGAATGGTGGTTTATCCAAAACAGAAGTGTCATGAGAGGCACTATTACACTGATACTTACTGTGCACACATAGGCTACATGCCGGGCAGTGTGCTAAGCAGTCAGGATGCTTTACACATTTAATGTTCCAACAGCATGTGATAATAGTGGATATTCAGCAGATACCTATATCCCAACAGTGGAACATAAGAAGAGTGAACACTAGAATAAACTACCAGGCACCATCCACATGCTGATTAGAAATCTCTAAAATTAGATGAGATAGGTGTGAAGGTGATCTAGAAGTGAAACCTGTCCCCCCACTGATCACCAGGGTAGATTCAGCTGACCTAGCTGGGTAGTCAGGTGTCCCCTTCCTTGCTCCTCCATGTGCATCCCTTCAGTAGTTGTGTACTTAAAGAGGATGACCTTCCCAGATAGAGGACTCTTCTTCCATCAAGGGTTTATGAGAAGCTTCGCACCCGTTAGCACCTCCAAACAAGCTCTCAGGCTCAATTTGTAGAATGTAGGATAGTCAAGCTTCCAAGACTCCAGACACATCCAAATAAGGCACTGCATGTGGCAGGGCAGTCTGCCTTTCTTTTTAAAAAAAATATTAAAATAAAATTTGATGAGCTGTTTAAGAGACCAGTGACAAACCCTACAAAACAATCTTAGAAAACACCTATATGTAGAGGTTGAGGGAAGGAAGAGACCCTTTAAAAAGCAGTGAAGACATATACATCAGAGAGAGAAAATAGATATAACTGCAAAAACAAAGGGGGAAGAGAAGAAAAGAGTTTGTCAGCAGTATCAACCACCAGACATCAAAGAAACAGCAAAATAAATGAATTTGGAGGTGAGGATGTCTTTTGGGGGTGCAGATTCAGGAAAACAGAGCCAGAGTCAGAGTCAGCTGGTCTGTAGGGGGATGGGGGAACTGGGCTGTGAAGGGAAGAGTGGGCCATGAGGATGTAGAGTTCCCCAGCCTAAACTTCTCTGTAACTGCAGATGAACTAGTAATGGAACAAACATGAGAGGGCTGAATGGTTGAGTAGCAATAGTCTTGTGTGTTATAAACAGAAGGGGAGGTGCAAGTCGGAAGAAGCTGGCAACAGCAGAAAGAGAGACTGCTGATGGAAGGTGAGCCCAGCGGAGACAGGAGGAGAAGGACATGCAGGTCCTTAGAAAAGGCAAGAGCCATGTTACCAGTGGAGGTGTAGGAGAGGAGCCCTGCGAGGAATACCAAAAAACAGAGGTTTGGTAGAGTAAACTTGAGGATGTTCACACCAAACATCCTCAATTTTCTTCCTAAAGAAGGACCCAAGTTGATAGTAGTGAGAAAGAGTAAAAGACTTCGGTGTGAGAGATAGTAACAAATATTTTAACCAATTGATTCAACAGTTGACCAAAGGTTAGCCCAGTGGTAATCAAAGGCAGCTACACGGTGCCGCACAGGGTTGGAAACTGACATAGTGAGGATGGCAGTTACACACGGTGGAAGGGAGCGTGGATTCTAGAGGCCAGCAAAGAGTACTGGCACGGTCTATGCTGAGTGATGAGGGTAAGTGAATACTGAGAGGAGTTTAGAATCTAAAGATTGCGATTTGGATGTGGAGGAAGTTACCAGAAATGAGGAAATAAACTGCTTGTGATCAGAAAAAGAGATGCTCTAAATCTGAGACCTTGAAGTAAAATAGTTCTAAATCATGCAAACTATAAAGTGCCCTCTCTGCAGCTTCAGAGGCTAAATAAAGAACTGCGAGGCCAAAGTATTACATGGGCCAGAAGTAAAAATAAGTAACTGTGGCAGAGGATGTGAGGGGGTGGAGAATATGACCGAGCAGGGAAGACAAGGTGGGATGTTGTGATCGAGGGCATAAATAGAGCAGCAGGGACGGGGCCTAGAAGTTAAGGTTCAGACATGAAGGCCACAGAGGCAGAACACTCATCTAAAGATGACGGTGAGGGCAAGAAGGTTTTGGGGCTGGCTGTGTCTTCATGGGAAATTCCAGTTTCAATTAAGGTAAAGAATTGGAAGTTCAGCTTGTCCAGAGTCTAAGACCAGAGGAGACTTTGTTTCACAATAGAACCAGGAGGCAGAGTCATCAGAGAGGGACTGAGACCTAGGCAAGGACACACAGCAGGAAGGGAAAGGGTCCGCTGGCACCAGCTAGCAGCAGTGTTCCCTGCCCACATCTACGCTCTCAACTTTTTACAAGTGACCCTTCTAATCCTTAAAATTACCTGTAAGGCATTCTCCTCATTTTACAGATGGGGAAAAAAATATTTGGTTTGGGAATTTGAATCTTGTCCTGACTATAAATTCTGAGGTCTTTCTCCCACGACATACTGACTCGCGGTGGTCTTAAAGTGTCACGGTAGCTTGCAAGGATTAGCTGCAAAGCATATCTGACTTATGTGAAGTGGGTATAAAACACAATGGGGTTTTTCTTTATTGAGGTATAATTAACCCATAACATTGTCTTAGTTTCAGGTGTGCCACATGATTTGGCATTAAACATCCGTCATCATACATCATTTACAAATGTTTCTTGTCATGAGCCCTTTTAAGGCCTATTTACTCTCTTAACCACTTTCAGACATGCGGTGCAGTATTAACTGCAGTCGCCATGCAGTTCATCACCTTCCATGAATTATTTTTTAACTGGAAGTTTTACTTTGACCCATTTCAATCCACCAAACTCCATGCCCGAGCAACTACAGATCTGTTCTATGAGCTCAGTATTTTTATTTAGATTGCACATACAAGATCATATGGTATTTGTCTTTCTCTTATTTCACTTAGCATAATGCCCTGAAGGTCTATCCATATTATTACAAATGGCAGAAATTCCTTCTTTTTTAAGAATGAATAGTATTCATGTGAGCATGTGTTCGTGGGTGGGTGTATGGTTGGGTGCACACACTACATTTTTATTCATCAGTGGACACATAGGTTGCTTTCAAGTTCTATTGTAAATAATGCTGCAGAGAACACGCAGGTGGATATACCTTTTCAAGTTAGTGTTTTTCTTCTGATAAATACCTGAAGTTGGATTGCCAAATCATATAGTTTTTAGTTTTTTGAGGAACCTCCATCCTGTTTTCTATAGTGGCTACCCCAATATACATTCTCATTAGTTGTTCCACATTATCCGCATCCCCACCAACACTCATTGTGTATCTTTTTGACAGTAACCTTCTAACAGATGAGAAGTGATATTCCATTATGGGTTTTTTTTTTTAAGTTTTTATTTATTCATGAGAGACACAGAGATGCAGAGAGAGAGGCAGAGACACAGGCAGAGGGAGGAGAAGCAGGCTTCATGCCAGGAGCCCGATGTGGGACTTGATCCCGGGACCCCAGGATCAGGCCCTGGGCTGAAGGCGGCGCTAAACCACTGAGCCACCCAGGCTGCCCTCCATTATGGTTTTGATTTGCATTTCCCTATTGATTGATGTTGACCCTTTTCATGTGCCTGTTGGCCATGTATATGTCTTCTTTCTTTAGGAAATTGTCCATTTAGATCCTCTGACCATTTTTTTTTAAGATTTATTTATTTTTAGTGAGAGAGAGACTGGGGGTAGGAGGGAGAGGGAGAGAATCTCTAGTGGACTCCCCATTGAGCACTGAGCCGGATGCACACAGCTCATTCCCACCACCCTGAGATCATGACCTGAGCTGAAACCAAGAGTCAGACACTCAACTAACTGAACCACCCAAGTTGCACCCCCTTGACCATTTTTGAATTGGATTGTTTGGGGTTTTGCTGTTGAGGTGTACACGGAGTATATTTCTTTGTGTTTCTCTTGAGTTATATTCAGATCTAAAATGTTCTAATGGGAGCTTTATAGGTAATACTGTATATTTAAATCTTTTTTTTTTTTTTCAAGAGAAACATCTTGGACCTTTTCCTTAATGATTTTAAGCAACTTTGAAATATATCCAAGATGAGCACATTGAGTTTCTGTGATTATACCCTAAAACATTAATACTTATATTGCATTATTTTTCAGGTGTGAGAATGAAACCAAATTTAAGACAGAAGAAGTATTTTGGGCTTACAATTTCTGCCCTACACCATACTCCTGGACTGCACTTCTGGGCCTTATTTTGTATCTTGTTTTCTTCGCACCTGGTAAACAAAGGCTTTGTGTTGTGTTAATTAAAGTGCCTCTTTTCAGAGGAGACAAACTACTTTTTCAAATTCCTTATAAACTACTTTACTGAAATTTTTAGTTTTATATTTTTCTCAGGAATGGGACCAATGCCTTGGACTGTGAATTCTGAAATATATCCCCTTTGGGCAAGAAGTACAGGAAATGCATGTTCATCTGGAATAAATTGGATTTTCAACGTCTTGGTTTCACTGACGTTTTTACACACAGCAGAGTATCTTACATACTATGGTAAGAGAATTCCCCATCTATAGTTTCCTTTTTTATCTTTCCTCCTCTTTTTATATATGCTATCATTTGTGTTTCAGAGTGTAGATAGTTGTATTTTTGCTGTTATAAGCATCTCTGTGTGGCTTTCTCATTCCCCAAAGGCCTTGAAAATACTTGGGAAAGATCAGAGGCATTCTCCTTTCCTGAGCAGCCTTGCTCCTTGTCCCTCGGTGCTTTATAGCCTTCACCCATACATCTCCCAGCTGTCTCCACAGTTGGAAATCTCCACAGCAGTGCTTTGAGTTTAATGTAGAAACATGAACAACAGAGAAGGGTAGAAACGATGCGAGGCAGGGAACCTAAGGGCTAATGTTTGAAGATGTCTTATTACGGAGATGGGGTCACATCCAAGCAGCTCCCGCAAAGGCCGTGCTGCGATTTATGCCTTCCGCTCTATCATCTGTGCTGTTCAGGCCATGGCATGTTAATTTTAGCATCCACTCAGAGTGGCATTTCCCACTGCATAAACCTGACAGAAGTGTTTACGTGAAAATGTATGGGCCATAACTGAAAACAATATTAGGAAGTGGCTGAGTCAGGAAGAAACTTCAAGAAGCTACTTCAAGTCCATTTTTACTAAAATGAAAAGATCTTCTCTTTAGTAAGAGAATTTCTTCATTATATGCACGAGTTTATGTTTGTGATTGGATTCTAAATGATGAAATGTAAGGGTTTTTTTCTCATCTGCCCAGAAGTCTCTGTGTATATGGAGTGTCTCTTGCTTATACCATTCTCTGACCCCTACCCCATCACTCACCCCACCTCATCCCATGCTTTGGGCACTTATAATTCCTTCTTTTAAGCACACACACACACACAACACACACACACCCCTCACAGTTGGACCATAAATCTTTGGAGCTCAGGCCAAGATTTAGGCCTTGTTCACCATAATATTCCCAATGCCTTTTAGGGCATCCTGTGCTTTGAATAAGCACTCAGAAATGTTTTTCAAATGAATAAATATGCAGAAGAATTTTGAATATGAGGAAACATTATACGAATCTATTCCTCCTCTCTCTTCCAAACATACTGTGTTGGTATTTATTTTTATTATCTTTATAAAACTCTTGTTTCTCCCAATAAACATATAAACTTTTAAAACATTTTATTAAAAAAAGGAAATACACTGGAATTTTAAACAGGGGACATATTTCATATATTCAGTTTTAACCCCTTGGCAGTTAAAGCTTTTTACATAAATTCAGAAACTTATCATTTTGACACCATAAATATTTGCATGATAAATATTTACCCATATTTGCTAAATCTTGAGAATGCTTCACTTTTTTTGTTTGTTTTGGAGAATTCTTAAATATTTAAAAGCCTAAATATAGACTAATATCCTGAGAAAGTTATTTTTTATTAAGTCACACACCAAAAGTCTGCAAGGCAAGACTTCTTTTATTACGAAACTCCTCTCTCAAATTTGTGCTGCCCAAACAACATGAGGAAACAGAAATAAATTTTAAACAGGGCATAGCCAGGCTTCTTTCAAAAATATCCAGTTAGAACAGAGTGGTGATTGCCAGAGAGGAGGGGGATGGGAGAGGTTGGCAAAATGGGTGATAGGAGGTACAGGCTTCCAGTGATGGAATGAGTAAGTCACAGAGATAAAAAGAACAGCACAGGGCATATGGTCAATGATACTGTAATAGCGCTGTGTGGTGACAGATGGCAGCTTAGACATGTGGTTGAATCACTGTGTTGCACACCTGAAACTAATAAATTGTGTCAACTGTGCTTCCATTTAAATATATATTTTATATATAATAAAGAACTATCCAGTTAGAAGCAGCTTTTGCTTTGCATTAAGCCAGGCTTCTATTATGTCAGCACACTGGGTCCATTAGGTCTACTGCTTGCTAGTAGTGGAACAGTATTTAAGTTCAGATGAAGTTTTTTCCCTGTTTTTTGGAGCCAAATTTTAATCTACACGTTACTGGTTTATGTTAAGATATATGTTTCTATTCCTGATTTAACAAACGTATACCAAAATGACGTATTTCTCTTGAAATACACAAGTCTTCTTTTATTTCCTCCTTTCTTATATCATAAAACCTCAAATTTTGTTTCCTTTTCTAAACTACACTGTTTGCCTTAGATCTCATTCAGTAATGTTTATTACTAAAAACTGTCACCAGTATGCCATTTTACTAGCACTGTGAGTGCTAAATACTGAATCTACTAAATAGATCCTTTGGAAAGCATTGTATTGAAGCTCCTGTACTGAGATACCGAAATTCAGTCACACTGGTCTTTGATTCCTCATTCTGTATAATTCAATTAAATATTTGTTTAAATCTGAAACAATATACAACTCTAGTAAGACTTACTTCCTTTAGAATAAAGCTGAGGCATATCTGCACTTAACAGTCATGACAGTCTCATTACAGACATTTTTTTTTTCACTTTCATTCCAAGGAGAAATAAGTTTACATAATTAACTTGGCCATTACTTGGAGCAGGTCACAGCACCACCCCCACCCACCCACCCCCACCCACCCTCAGCTGGACCCTGCTTCTGTAGCTTAACCACAGGTCTCTCTAGTGGAGCCCACTTAGGAAGTTTTCGTATTTGTCTGCTTTACATTCTTCAGATCCTATAATAGAGTCTTACAATTTTAATAGAATTTCCTCGATGTTATTTGGCTTGGGAATCTGGGTCACAAGCACAAAGCTGTATGGCCTTTTAAGAATCTTTCTAATCTATCTAATTGTTTTTAACTGTAGGGGTTGAGCACTGACAGATTTGATTTGTTATTCCTATTTATGTCACTGTTTCTAAATTGTGAAACATGATGAATGTTTCCTCAATATTTTATAAAGCCAAACCTAGTTTGCCCTGTTAGAGACTTGGGCATTTAGCAGCTGATTTAGTCTAAAATGTTTTACCATCTGCACTTATTTTTTTCTAACATGATGATGTTATCATCATCATGACTACCATCCTTTCTTTGTCCCTCCCGCTAAAGATTCCATTTCTCTGGCGATTGCCAGAGAGGAGGGGGATGGGAGAGGTAGGCAAAATGGGTGTTAGGAGGTACAGGCTTCCAGTAATGGAATGAGTAAGTTACAGAGATAAAAAGAACAGCATAGGGCTACAGTCACAAGTTTTACTTCTCTGTAATCAAACACAGGACTTTATCACCTTTCATTTTTTCCCCTAAATTCCCACATTATCCAAGACCTAGCTTGTCGGTATCACCTTTTTCATGAAAACCTTACTAATTTTTAAGTCCTACTAATGTCATTCTGTTCCATCTCTAATAGCATCCCTTCTTCCCTAGTCATTTAGCTAATAAATTAGTAACACATCTCTTTTTTGGGCAACCAACCTCCAGAATTCTAATAGGCATGTAACATATCTCTTCTTTGCAGTTGGGCAGGGCAGCTGTTATTTTTACCATTAAACGGATGAGGAAACCAAGGTCAAGAGAATTTAAGAAACTGCCCCAGAAGTCTGCCTGCATCACCTTGTGACTTTCAGATCCACACATTCTACAGAGCCATGGGCCTTTCCTCTCACTGTAACACTCAGCCATGTATCCCAGATGACCCAGTACTATTTTCTGATTTTTTTAAAAAAAGATTTTATTTATTCATTAGAAGCACAGAGTGGAGAGAGAGAGGCAGAGACACAGGCAGAGGGAGAAGCAGACTCCCTGCAGGGAGCCCGACATGGGACTTGATCCCAGGTCTCCAGCATCACACCCTGGGTGCAAAGGTGGTGCTAAACCGCTAAGCCACCCGGGCTGCCCATATTTTCTGATTATTTACCAAGTATAAGACATAAAAAATATATACAAGCTTTTATGAAGTCAAACATCAACCAAACAAATAAAGGACCCCTGTATACATTTGCAACTGGAGTTGTTTTTAAACCAAGAATTTGGTTTTAGAAGTCTAGCTCCTTAAAGTTGTATGGCTTCTGATGACTTAATCTAACAAACTATGTCATGATTTAATCAACCTTTCCATATTTTTTCAAAATCTCATAGTTTACCTCTTTTTCTCTTCTGTTTTCTCATGACTCTTCATTCCAGAGCAGATTCTTTTATGTGGCCAATTGAGCAGCATTTTTCCTCCATAGTTTTCCTTGAGCTTTCCCAAGAAATGTTTCTGTGGATATTCCTGAAGTGGTTACTTATAGGCATGTCTTCAAGAAAGCAGTCTTGTGGCACCTGGGTAACTCAGTTGGTTGAGCTTCCAATTCTTGGTTTTGGCTCAAGTCATAATCTCAGGGTTGGGGGATCAAACCCCCAGTTGGGCTCCACACTCAGCAGGAAGTCTGCTTGAGATCCTCTCTCTCATCCTCTATCCCTCCCCATGCTCACATATGCACCCTCTCTCTTTAAAAAAAAAAAAGTCCCAATAAGATCTTTTCCATTCTGTAATGATTCAACAGAACTGAGAAATATTATTCAGTTCTTTAAGTCCTATACTATTTTGCTTAAAGCTTAATTTTGAAATATGTCGTTATGTTGTCTAGTTTTAGCCCTTTATTTCAGATCTGTTTACCCAGTGTATTCCATCTGGCAGTCAACAAGAGCACATTTATTTCTAGATTCTCCAGTGAGTCAGGTACCATTCTAGGCATTGGGAATCCAAACACAAACAAGGCATATAAACAGCCCTCAAGGAGATCAGTTTTGACACTGAAACACAAGAGTATATCTCCCTCTCAAGCATCTCCTAACTGACATCTCTCCTATACCAGCTCCTGATTTGAGTAGTAAAATTTATAGAATTATAAACTTAAATAGGAGCTGAGAAACCACCTTTTTTTACTTGATATGGAAACTGAGGCACAGAGAGGAGGTTAAAAGCTGGAAGTCAGACAGCAAGATTTAAACCCAGATATTCCAACTCCCAATCTGATAGCCTTTCTTTATCAGCAGCCATTTGTCACTTTAGTTTGTCACCTTCACCAGGATGATCCGGATTGAAGGCCCCAAATTAGGAACTTCATTATAGTTAGGTTCTTATATTTAAACTGAGAATTAGATTACTGGAAAGACCATCTTGGAAATATGTAGAAAATATACCTAAGTCACATATATCTCATCCATCTAGCCTTGCTGTATTGACACTTAGAAAACACAACCAGGTACTACTAAGGTCTTTGTATTTATGCTACACTGGCATGCATAGTCTTACAGCAAAACAACATTCTCCTAGCTCTTGGAACTTCATTCTAGACAAAGGAAGCAAAAACAAATTCATAAGCTTTATGGTATGTCAGATGGTGAGAAGTGCTACAGACCAAAAAAAAAAAAAAAAAAGTGGACCTTAGTGGTCTAAGAGAAGGAATAGGGGATTAGTTAAAAGACTGCTGCAGTAGTGCAGATGAGAGAGAATGGCCCTAAACCAGAAAGATACCAGTGGAATAGCAAAAAGTGGTCACTTTTGGTACTTTGAAGGTAGATCCAACAGGATCTCCTGACAGATTGGATACTGGGTAGGAGAATAAGAAAAAAGTTAAGGTTGACTCCTAGACTTTGTCCATGTACTCCACTGAGGCATGAATTCAGCAGTAGCATCACTATATGTGATTCTAGGAATATAAAATAAATAAGAAAGAAATTTCTCCCTCAAAGTACCACTAGTCTAGTAGGCAAGAGAGACATCAGTTCACACACACAATTGTATTTCTTGGTTATTATGATGGGGGCCTCACCAAAGCGTTGTAAAAGTACACAGGAGAGATCAGTGATCTCTAGCCAGGGAAGTGAGGAACGACTTGAAAGCAGAAGTTATATCTGAATCCAGCTTATCATTCTTCTTGAGTTAGGCATGACATGACTTGAGCTTAGAAAGATAAACTGTATTATGTTCACACACCCAGAACAATAAGAGTAAAGCAGGTCAATAGTTATTTTTTGATTCCGTGTCAGACCACAGTTATGCATGATTGACCCAAAAGAAAAGTCAAAATAAAGTACCCTTTCCAACCTAGTACTATACATACAAATAATGTATTATTTTCCATTGCAGGAGCCTTCTTCCTGTATGCTGGATTCGCTGGTGTGGGACTCCTTTTCATCTATGGCTGTCTTCCTGAGACCAAAGGGAAAAAATTAGAGGAAATTGAATCACTCTTTGACAACAGGTTATGTACATGTGGTGCTTCAGATTCTGATGAAGGGCGATATATTGAATATATTCGGGTGAAGGGAAGTAACTATCATCTTTCTGACAACGATGCTTCTGATGTGGAATAATTTTCAGCTGCTGATAAATTTAGGTATTTAAACAAACCTGGAGGACAAAAGCAGCAATTGGTGACCTCACTGCCCTGCTTTTAATCTGGTTCTTTCCACAGTCTAGTTTTGAATGACCTCATATTCTAGAATATTTGATTAGGAGGAAGATACAACCATGATGACTTTTTTTTCCACAAGCAGAAATGTAAAACAATATTTAGAGATTTTAAACGAATAATTATTGAACAAATGTATGTAATTCCTTCCTGAGGTAGTCTAAAATGAATATTGTATCCAGTGACTTCAGTGGTATCCTTTTTTCCTAAGACCATATATAATTATTAGTGGCAGTAGAGTCAGTGCTAATCTAACTTAATCGTATATGTATGATATACTTATGAAGAAGGATTCTGGGATAAGATCCAAGGATGTTTTCTGTCAAAACATGGCCTATTGGCCCTAAATTTTTCTAAGGACAAGTAGCTTATTTCTGATCAGCTCTTAGAAAGTAAATTCCATTTAAGCTTTCAACAAATTCAGAAGTGCCTCCTACAGAGGCACAGTTGTCCTTTTCTCCTTTCGATTCCACATTTTGGTCTCTCTCTCCAAGTCAGATCTTGAGTGTTCTTCAGAAACTGACTCTACATAGGACCTTTTGAACATTATGAAAAGCAGGTCTTTAGGGTTTATTTTCGTACATATTTTTTGCATCGGTGATAAGTATACATTTGCACAGATAAGATAGCAAGTTTTGATAAGTATATTTTATTGCTAGAAAGTAAGAAAGAAAAAATTTTATGGATACCTGATTTGAGTTAGTCAGTTAGGTATATAACTAAACACAAAATAGCACCAGATCTTCAACTGTATTTCAGGGTTTCTGTTCATGCCAAAATCACCTGAATACTAACCACGCCTTCACTCATTGACTCTGGAGTCCTACTATTTGTGCCTTCATTTCTGTTAATATAAATAGCTGCTAGCAGACTATTTTTCCCCTTCTTTTAATCAAATAATTCCTGAAACGAAAAGGGAAGAAAATCAGTGACAGATAATCCTGTTATTGATGTTTAATTAAATAGTGGGACTTATTTTTTCCTTAACTTTTTATTAAGGGAATTGTAACATTTCATTACTTAAAAGTACTGTTTTTTTTAAGATCATAAATTTTTTATTTTGCACACCTTTTTCTCATTTTCCTTGACAGTTTGCCAAAAAAAAAAAAAAAAGACACATAGATTTGTCTGTGGGTGTTTCCTTTTTCTCATACTTGGCTTGGATTTTTTTCCTTCTTGTCTAAAAATTGGGATTTTTCTATTGGAACAGATTAATGGTTCTAACATAGCATACATTTCTACAATGTCTTTTCAAAATGTTCATTAGTTTTTATGCCCATTCAACGAACTCTAGCTTTTGCTCTTAAGAATTATACAGAATATACAAAATTATTTGCTAATTCCAGTGAAAATAGGAATGAATTTTCTGTGGCCAGATAGGAATATATAAGTTTGATGGATTTTAATGTGGCTCCAAATCTACTAAGGTACTCTTTGGAGTGAAAAGAAGGCTATCTCTAAAGTTAATGTGTTTCTGCCAGTCTCCAAGATGTTTTGTTCTTCACTTAAAGTCTGGCTTATTCTATCACTATTATCAAAACTGAGAATGTAGCCAAAAAGGTTTGTTCTCTTAGCCACCAGGAGTATAAGTGTTTGAACTGTCACTTTACTGGTCTAAAAATCCTTCAGCCAAAAAGAAAAAAAAAAAAAAAAGAAAAAAAACTTTTCTCTCTTTGATCATTTCATACATGAAAGGCAAAAAAAATTTAGAGCGTTTTTTCCCTGAATTAGGTGCTTTGACAATTGACTTCTAAGGGGATATTAATATTGATTCTTTTCCCCAGAAAAGCAGATGTGATTTAATAGAGAAAATTATTGATATTTCTTATCCCATAAGAAATTTTTTATCTGTGTAATACTTCACACAGGTAAAGTGAAGTGGAAAATGAGCTATTATGTGGTAAAATCAAAAGATGATGGGAAGAAAAAGTATCTAGACCAATAAAGTGCTCTCTAAAACTGTATTTTTCTGATTTATCCAAATAATTGCCTCAATTCTTCTCTTTATTGTATACATAGCCTTAACTGTATGCTTATATACTCAGCTGGGCTGATTGCACAGTAACTTTATTAAAGGAGCAACTGGACTTTTATTATTTCCAAAGCAGAACATGGCCTGTTCTCCCTGACATAAAGCAAATGGTATATTCAACTTTATATCCATAAATGCACATAATAACAGGGAAAATTAGCCACAGTTCTCCTCCCCTCTTCTCCCCAACCTCTCCTTTAAAGGTCTATTTGTTATTTATATAGTGATAGAGACAATATTCCATATCTTTGAAGTACAAGACAGAGTGGCACAGTATAAAGATTATTTATAATTTTTTTAAAAATAACTAATTAAAAAGAAACCTTATACAATTAGAGTATTATTTTTAGATTTGGTGAACATTTATAGTATATTAAAAATTAAGTGTTTGAATTTTGCAGTTTTTTTATATTACGTACCTTTTAAGTTCTCAGCATCATTGACTACCACTATCAACTTGAAAACATTCCATTTGAAATATCATCAAATATATATTTTGTAGGACAATTTATATATGGTATGATTTGGCCTACCATATTAAAACAGATTAAGCATCATGCTTTTAATTGAAATTAAGGTCTCCTCCTAAGCATGCTGCAAATTCAATAGAGATATGTTTTAGGAATACGTAAAGAAAGTTATAACCCCTATTTGAGGCTTAGCTTGGTGGCTGATGAGATCTGCTGTAGAATAAACTAAAGAGAATATAACGCTTCATCTGCATCTGAACACATAGGGATGAATGTGATGTCAGATAAATTTTTGAAGATTTGATATTAATATTTCTCTTCAATATAAACATTCCTAATAATTTTTACTATTATACCTTATTACCCAAAACATTATTTTTAATATATTTATAAAAGATTGAAATTAAAGCTAAATTTAAAAGGTAATATTTATTTCCATTTGAAATTTTGTTCCTAGTCATATGTAGTAATTAGTTCCCTAATGGAAAATGCTATGACAGTAATGCTGTCAAGTGCTTTTTCATAATTTTATTTTACCACTGAACTAGATTTTAGTATATGAGAGTCTAAATATTATTTTTAAGTTATTCACTCTGAAATGAGAATTCCATTAAAGCAAAGAAGTTAGAAGTTGTTTACTATCTTATCCAGAGTAAGAATGAACAGGAAAAATATAAATTGACAACTTATCCTTTTGCTTGGAAAGATTGTAATGTATTATAATCATAGATTCCAGAGGGAGCATATTCTAAAAAATACTATCCATATCTTACCTAAGAAAGTCTCACAACTTAATGACACTAATATAGTTTATAAATACTGTAATACAGTGAGGGGGAGTGGAAGGATTGTTATATTTCATTGGCACAGGAATTAAGATTAAACTAATGAGATTTTTATTTATATATTTATTTTACCAGTCTCCTGGTTACAAAATATCAAATTATACTAAGCACCATACAGTTTTACAACAGGTTTTCAGTTTATATCCTCTTACTAACCACAAATGAAAGAATGACAGCAGAGCATTCATAACATGTGCTCTACAGCAAAATCTGTTAACTAGTGGATAAAATGTATAGCACGTGTATAGCTGCTGCCTATGAAGAGACTCAGAATTCTTCTCTGGATTAATTTTAATGTCGTGTTTTCTGTCACTTTCTATCAGTTTTCCTAGCTTCTTGTACAGTAATGTTAAGCTAATTTGATGAAGTTATCAGGTGGCGGCAACACATCAGTTATCAGGACATTCAGTTCTGGATGAGAAATATTGCCTTTTTCTGGAAATAGCAATCATTTAAAAATGCCAAACAGCTAACTGCTACCAACCCATTTACTTTGTCTTTGAAAGAGGGAAATATTGGTGTGCCAATCATCAAAAAGAGATTTGATAAGAGGTTAATGGTGTTCTGAAGTACATAAGAGAATTTTACCCTTATAATTTGCCTGTGAGTGTAAAACAATATATTTCCTATAAATCTTGAGTTTATATGTATAAAACACTCTGTTGCACTTGAGTGATTGGGTCTGTGGAATGTTCAGTAACTACTTTCATTTAGCAGTAATATTCATATTTTTACTTTACACAGTTAAGTTCATGTGTTTGATTTTTGTCATATCAGTATGAGAAAAAGGAATGCAGTTTACAAGTACTTAAAATTAACTGATATTTTGTAAAGTTTTAAAATTTTAGTAAATTTAACATCATTCCATCTCATTTGAAGGTTAAAAAAGATGAGACTTAACTCTAGCCAAAGTAGAACTTTATATTCTACATGTCCAAACTGGTTCCCAGTGGCCTTTGGACTATATCTCATTTGATGTTATAGTAACTTTATTTGTAATAAATGTTCAAATTTCTATTTAGAAGCTCTAATGTACATCTAGATTAAATCAAAAGTTTTATGCTTTTAAAATATGTATTTCAAAATGTATATTTTACTTTGAGTGCATGTTATATAGTATTTAATACTTCACATGTCTTGGAAAATTCAATATAAATATTTATTCTTACATGTGACATGTGGGATATCTCTTAAAAATTATGAATATGTATCATTTCCTTCAAAGTCATTCTAGCCTATAGCTGTATCAAAAGTATTGTATATTTTATGGAAATTTAGTGATGTATATGTAAATTTTTTAAGTTATTTTATTGAAGTTCAATCTTTACATAAAATTAAAATCTTTTTTTAAAAAAAGTGTCAGTGCCAGAACTGTAAATGAAAATAATCAAATAAAAGTTATGACAATTCATTAGTCATTTACCTCTCTTGCACTTTTGTATTTCTTCTAATCTCTTCCTTTAATTTCAGGATCTAGATTACATAGTAAAGGCATCTACAAAAAGTAGTTACCTCTATGTATTTATGCAATCCTACTCATTTTAATGACATTTTACCTCTTGATCATTAGTAAAGTCATCTTTAAAAATATATAATACCTAAAAATTGTTCCAATGAATTATCCTCACTAGTAAATAAAAGACTTTGAAATTAAGTGCTTAGGAACCCTTGAAATATTATTTCTGGTTGTCAAAACCAGATGTGACATAAACCATTATGTTGGGTTGACAAAAATTGTTTTATTTGCTTTGTAAATAAAAACAAAATACCTGCCTGGTGACCAGTTGACCGTTCCTTTTGGAACTCTATTACTCTCCATTGCCATTTTGCCCTAACTAGCTTTTATTAGTGAGAATTACCTATTGTCTCATCTCGGCAGCTGTTAGATTTATCTTCACAGTTAGGGTGTACCATTTTGAGCCCAGCTGTAGAAACAGCCTGAGGAGATCCCATGAAGACAACAGATCCACTTATCATCCAAAGGCTTACCTTGGAAGGAGTCTCATGTCTAGGTGGCTTTTCCATGCACACAAAACTAAATTTGATTTTCTCCTGCTTTAAAAAAAAAAAAAAAAAAGATGGAGTTGCATTTAACCAAGGATTCCAATGCCAGCAGGTAAGGTCAAAAGCCTACCATCATAATGACCCAAGAAAAATCCCATAAATTATGCATAAAGGGTGTATTTGCTAGAACACCTAAATATTGCAGTACATATTTGAATCAGTAGTCAAAGTCCTCATGTAACTATCCAATCCTGTGGAGTAAACATTGTAGGCTTTTATGAGTCAGAACATTTTGATGATTTGCCCAATATAACACACTAGCAAGTGGTACAAAACTTCTGTGTGGACTGCACCAAAAGTCTCTTCCTCTCTCTCTCATTATTTGGAATGTCTTCTGGTCTGACCTAGGCAGAAAGATTACAAAACAGACATTGCGGAATTCCTGTGTTGTAACTTAAAAGGTATGCAGAGGAAGAATGTGATACCTGATTTTAACCTGGTCTACAGACACAAATTCTGAAAACCTTTGATTTGGGGATTTTTCTCCAAATATGAAGCACTATATAGTACATTGCTTAAAGAATCAGAATGAACACAAATTGCCACCTTTGAATCCCAGCTTTTCTACTTACTGCCTGGTAATCTAAATTACTGACTTAGCCTCGCTTCCTGTATAAAGCAGAGTTGTTACTATCTACCTCATATATGTGTTTAGGGGGTTATATCAGTTAATCACGTAAAGCACTTAGAGCAATAGCACATAGTAAGTGCTGGATAACTGTTGGCTATTCTTAGCGTCATCATCCACATGCCATCCCTGAGGCTGCTAAAGTCACACTGTTGAAAGCACAAGCAATGTGCTTGTAAATTCCTTTCCTGGGAACTACTAGGAGGAGCACATGGGCTTGACATATGTCATATAGGATGTATGACTGCAGCAAGCGAAGCTCCTGCTGACCAAAATAGTTTGAGCTGATAGGGCTCACTAGCCTGATGAACTTCTTCCTGTCTCTACTTCCTTCTTCTGAGCATCCTCCTGAATGGCACAGTTGATGAAAAGCACAACCTTCTCCTAGTCTCCAGATTAATGGGACTTAATACACAATTTCTATGTATGCGATCTCTGAATCAAGAAACAAAAATAATTTTAGAATCTCTCTCAGTAACCTATCATTTAAATTCCTTTCAGCATTTAAAAAAATAATTTTTGAAATCCCTCCAAATGCTTTAAAAAGAGGAGGAGTGCAGCGCCTGGATGGCTCAGTCAATTGAGCCGCCAGACTCTTGGTTTTGGTTCAGGTCATGATCTCGTGGTCATAAGATGGAGCCCACATCAGGCTCCTCACCCAGTCGGGAGTCTGCCTGAAAAGATTCTTTGCCTCTACCCTTGCCCCTACTCATACACTTACACGTGATCTTGCTCTTTCTCAAAAATAAGTATTTTTTTAAAATTCTTTCCAAATGAAAAATGACATTAACCTTTCACTAAGTGGCTATACTGAAATTAAGCTATTATAAACACTATGAATTCAATATGAAACATTGATACTATTTTTTCCTTTAATATTTCATACGTTTTCCCACTACACTTACAAAAACTAGTTTATGATCAGCATGCAGAGTACATTAATATTTTACATGCAAGAAAATATTCTAGCAAATGGGTACTAAACCCAAAACATATTTGCTACAACAGTGGTTCTCAAAGTGTGGTCCTCAAACTAGAAGCACTGGCATCATCTGTGAGGTGCTACACATGCACATCTGTGGGCCACACCTGGATATAGTCCAGGAAACTACTTTTTTTTTCATTGAAATATAACACTCTAAGGTATACAATGCACTGGTTTGATGCATATATGGCAAAATGTTTACCACCATAGTGTTTGTTAGCTAATACCTCTACCACATCACATAATTATCATTTCTTTTTTGTGGTAAACAAACATTCTGGTCTCTTAGCAATTCTGAAGTTCATTAATACAATGTTCTCTGTAATCACTATATAGTGCATTAGCTCTCCAGGACTTGCCTATTCTAAGTTTGTACCCCTAAACAACATCCCTCAACCCTCCCCAGCCCCCTGCCTCTGGTAACCACCATTCTACTGTTTTCATAAGTTTTTTAAAATTCATAAGTTTTTATGTTTCAACTTTTTTAAATCAGGGAACTGTATCATAACAAACTCTCCAGATAATTCTTAAGCACACAATAGTGCGAGAACCACTGCATTCGATTTTTGAAATCATCACGTTAAAAAGGAATCAGCTGCGTTTTCTTACAAATGGAGAGCTCATCTAGTGAATAATAAACTGAGTGGATTTATAAGCAAGTTACTTAGGAATTCATGAAGCCAAGTCATTTCCACCTCGGGGCCTTTGCATGTGGTGTTACATCTGTCTGGCATGCATGTTGCCCTATTATTTGTGCCTCATTCCTTCTTGTCATTCAGGTTTCAGCTCAAAATCATCTCTGAGAGCCTGTCTTGACTATATAATCACTCGCTTCCTCCCCAATACATCATGTAACCCTGTTTTTCTTCCTAGTATTTATCACTATTTGAAAATAATTTTTCTTATTTCTTGTCTGTTTCTCCCATGAGAATATATACTGAATGAGAGCAGGGAATTTGCATTATTTGCTACTGACTCTCTAGTACCTCATACAGTGCCTAGCATATAACATGTGCTCGGTTAATAGTTAAAGAATAAATGGATGCATGCATCTCAGGTGCTTCTGTGGTCTACAAAGGAGCAGTGAGGAGTTTTAAATGAGCTGGAAAAAAAAAAAAAAGATTAAAATGATACCATAGTGGGACTTCTGGGTGGCTTAGCGGTTGAGCGGCTGCCTTCAGCTCAGGGCATGATCCTGGGGTCCTGTGATGGAGTCCCACATCCGGCTCCCCTCAGGGAGCCTGCTCCTCGCTCTGCCTGTGTCTCTACCTCTCTGTGTCTCTCATAAATTAAAAAAATAAAATAAAATAAAATAAAATAAAATAAAACAAGATAAGATAAAATAAAATAAAATAAAATAAAATAAAATAAAATAAAATAAAATAAAAAATAAAAAAACCATGGTACCAGGCTAATATCAAAGAGCATGTTTGATAAATCAATCTCTCTATAGCAGAGCTGTTTCAATCAAACAGCAAATTCCATATGGTACATGAAGGCATGTGTATTCACATAAACACATTTGGATGATAAATCTGGTTTCCTAACTCCTATTAAAGGAGGAGAAAATCTAATAAAAATCATTAAATATTAGGATAGCACATTAGGGTGGAATTTGCATGCTTATTCTATTTCTACATTATCTTTATAGAGTAAAAATACACTTATATGCTATACACTTTATATACACTCTTTTATCCTATCTTCACAAAACCCTGTATGAAAAATAGCATTATTGTATGGATGAGGAAATAACTGAGTCACAGGAAGTAAAGTAACTTAAGTAGGACAGGTCAGTATGTATCAAAATCCTTTTTAACAAGAACTTCTTTATTTTACAATGAACTTTATCATGGAAAATTTTATAACTGCATCCACCTGAAAATGTTTGTACTTTTTTTTTTTTCCCTGCAGGGTCACTGGTTATGGACTTACAAACTAAAACATAACTACTGGATAAAACTGACCAGTAACATTTAGAGGTAAATGTGAAAGGGTTGGAATTTAAAGTCCTAAAATAATCAGTAATTTCCAAAAACATGCCAAAATTTACACTTACAAATCAACCCACAGGATCCTATTAAGCTTCCCTGCTCTGAAGTCTGCTCTCTCTGAAATTAATAGAACTACTCAAACTTTCTTTTGATAAATGTTAGCATGGTATATCATATCTTTCTCCATCCCTTTCATCTGCATGTGTCTTTGTATTTAACCTGAGTTTCTTAAAGACAACATAGAGTTGGGCCTTATTTTTTATCTACTGACAATATGGTTCTTATTGGTATATTTAGACCACTAACATTTAAGGTGATGAAATTCTACCATATTTGTTACTGTTTTCTATTCATTGCCTTTGTTCTCTATCCCTATTTCTGTTTTCTACTTTTTCTGTTTTTGTGGTTATCATTGAGCCTATTATTTGATTCCATTCCTCTCTTAGTGTATCAATTATAGTTTTTTCAGTTTTTTTAATGGTTGTCCTAGAGTTTGCAATGTGCGTATACAACTAATTCAAGTCCACTTTCAAATAATACTATTTCACGGGTAGTGCGAGTATAGAATAGTCAAATATTCCTAATTCTTTCATCCTGTCCTTTGTGTCACTGGTGTCTTTCATTTCACTTGTATATAAGCTATACACTGGATACGTTATTGCTTTTGCTCTTAAACAAACTGGTATCTGTTCAGTCAAGAATAGGAAAAACTGGGGCACTTGGGTGGCTCAGTTGGTTAAGCATCTGCCTTTGGCTCAGCTCATGATCTCAGGGTCCTGGGATTGAGCCTCACGTTGGGCTCCCTGCTCAGCATGGAGTCTGCTGCTCCCTCTTGCTCTGCCCCTCTCCCCACTCATGCTCTAATTTTTTAAAAAACCTTTTAAAAAATACAAGAAAAATAAAAGCTCCTCTAACCTCATTCTTTCTCTAATGCTCTTTTCTTTATACAGATCCAAGTTTCTGATCTATATCACTTTATTTCTGAAGAACTTTTCTTGTTTTAACATTGCTTGTAAGGCAGGTCTAACTGACAAAAATTCCCTTGATTTTTGTCTGAGAAAAGTCTGTCAGTTTAGAAGGATAATTTTGAAGGATCCTGAATTCAAGGGTGAAATATTTCAGATATTTCACTCTACTCTTCTTGCTTACTTTGGTTTCTGAGATATAATGTTCATTTTTGCTCTGTAAGATGTTTTTTTCCTCCAGCCTACTTCAAGACTTTTCATCTTTTGTTTTCCACAACTTGAATATGAAACGCCTGAGTGTAGTTGGATTTTTGGGGGTTTGTGGGGGTTTTTTAGCACTTACCTGAGCTTCCTAGATTCTTGGTTTGTTATCCGACTTTAATATGGGGAAATTCTCAGTCCTTATGACTTACAATATTTCTTCTATCCCTTCTCTTATCATTCTAGTATCCTTCTAAATGTATAACTTTTGAACTCATCCCACAGTTCTTGGATAGTCTGTTCAATTTTTTAAAAATCTTTTTTCTCTTTGCTTTTTAATTTTTATAAGATTCTCTTTTTTTAAGATTTTTATTTATTTATTCATGAGAGACACAGAGAGTCAGAGACATAGGCAAAGGGAGAAGTGGGTTTCCTGTGGGGAGCCTAATGTGGGACTCAATCCCAGGCTTCTGGAATCACACCCTGAGCCAAAGGCAGACGCCCAACTGTTGAGCCACCCAGGCACCCCAGTTTTAAAAGTTTCTACTGACATATCATCAGGTTCAGAGATTATTTCCTGAGCTGGACTATGTCCAATCTACTAAAGAACCAATAAAAGGCATGTTTTGTTACTATTACAATGTTTATCTCTATCATGTTTTTTTCTTAGAATTTCCATATTTCTGCTTACATGACCTATTCTTTCATGTTGTCTACTTTTTCCATTAGAATCTTAAATATATTATTCAGAGTCTGATCATTTCAAACATCCTAACTATATCTGAATCTGGTTCTGATTTTCTGATGTTTGTTGTCTCTTCAAAGTATGCTTTTTAGTATGCTTTTAGTATGCTTCAATAATTTTTTGTAGAAACCTGGAGATAATGTAGTAGGTAAAAGGTAAATAGGCCAGTAAATAGGCCTTTAGTAATATAGCAGTAAATTGTGGGAGAGGAATTATCCCATAATCCTATCAGTAGGTTTCATTCATAATGAGCCTATGTCCCTGGGATATAAATAAACTTCACACAAAACTTTGTTTTTTCTTCCCCTTAGGTGGGACAGGATGGCTAGAAGGAGCTAGAGTTAGGTACTTCCATTCCCGCAGGTCAATTAGACTCTGATAAAACCTAATCAGGTTAAGCTCTGGTAACGTACTTTCTCTTGAGAACAGGCCTTGTTAAGAATAGCTTGCTCTGGCCTATTTACAATTGCTTCCTTTTCCCCCCTCCTAGACACCTCAGAGGATCTTTCTCCAATCTTCACTCTTAGAACCTGGTAGAGCTCCTAGAAATAAAACTCAAAGTGTAAGCCTCACTATGACTATACCCTTCTGAAATGTTTGGCTCTCAGACTTGTCTACACTGAGCCTTGATCAATCCATCAGTTAGTTTAGGTTTCCTACCCTGGCACTGGTTCCCACTGAAGTTTCTGCCCTTGACTTTCTGCTTAGGTAAGTTGTGATTCTGTGTCTTCCTCTTTGTCTCCAATAATAGGAGCAGTGATTTGCCCTGTGACCTCACTTTTCGTGAAAAGTTGTTTATTTTCAGTTTGTTCACCTTTTTGCTTGTTATTAGGATGGAGTATGACCTTTCAAGCTCTTACATACCAGACTGGAAACCTAGTGAGCTTACTCAACTTTGTAAAATACAATTTTAAAAACTCCAGGTGAGGTAGACAAATACCTTTCTATGTGCTTTAAGAAGCCTTTTTCCTACCAGAAGGAGTTACTGGGCAAGTAACCAGAAGACACTGAAGTCTTGTCAGAGGCATGTACACAGGCATGGAAGTCCCAGATCTCCAAGGCAGCTGTACTTTTAGAAATCAAAGATAAACAAATTACCTTTATTTCTAACATTTAATCAGAAGACTCAGGGAATCTGCAGGTGACAACAGGAAAGCCCTCAAGTTGCTAGATAGTAGAGTTTCTTTATCAACACACTTAATAAACATAACATGCATAACTGGCAGTTACATTAACTATAGAGAGAAACCTGATAAACTGGCCTTTTTTTAAAAAGCCATCCAGATTTCTGGGGAAGACAACAGAGTCAGAGGATTCTAAGCTCACCTCACCCCATGTATACAACCGGATAACACACTCACATCCGTGTACAGAATCCAGAAAACAACCTGAGCACTGACAGAACAAACTCTCCACAGCTAAATGTAGAGAAGAGGCCACTTAGAAGAGCTAAGTGTAGGAAGGGCAGAGACAGAGTCCAGAGCTAACGGGAACAACCAGACTGTCCATGGAGGGAGGGACACCACAGATACAGAGAGGGGAATGAAACAGATTCACACAGGGATCCCACAGGGGAAAGAAGAAACCCCATAACATCTGGCTTTGAAAACCAGAGGGGCTGAACAGTGTGAGTTTTTACAACCAGCAGCACTTAAAACCTGGAACTTTAAAAATCAGTGGGCTCAGCTCAGGGAGAGCTGGGAGGGTTAAGAAGAAACTGAATCCCTGCCCTTAGAGAGACAGCCCAACAAACAGCCCCACAGAGATACAGCATAAAGGCAGCAGCTTGAAAATCCCCTGAGGTAAAAAAAAGAAAAAAAAAAAAAAAAAGAAAATCCCCTGAGGTATACAGGAGGGAGATTTGTTTACTGATCTCAGAGCACGTGCTGTAGGGGCAGGGATCCTTGGGAGACTTCAAGAAACACAAAAGAGCCCCTTCCCTCCCCAGCCTCCCAACCAAAGCTACCAACACTAACTGCCTAAAAATGAGCCCCATCCCTGCATTCTTCTGCAGACACGTCCCCCTCCGACAGGCCTCTGATTCAGGTCTCCTTCCACAGCAGACCAGCATCAACTTTGCTGACAACTTGTCCCCATCCCCTCTAATACACATTGACCTGATCCACCTAAAGCAGTGCCACAAGCCTGGCAGTGTGAGAGCAGCCCTCACAGGGGCCAACACCACTCCAAAGTGACTCCTGCCCCAGGGAGAGGGAAAAATAACCACACACAGCAGTCAGACTGTGGCTCCAGCAAAGGACTGGGGGTAGACAGTGGGCCTGACTACAGGCTCAACCCACCAACAAAAGCCTCTCTGGGGACAACACAGAAAGAGCCCTGCGGTTCAGTACTACTGCATCTGTGGCAAACACTTAGTCTGACACAACTCAAGCTCAAAGTGGCCCAGACTGGCCCACTAACAGCACAGTAACCAAACATTGTCCACAATAAGCAAAGAGCCACTGCATATGACTAAACTGAAGGCAGCATCAGCTCAGCCACAAAAACAGGGCACACACAACACATACGGGAGAGACATCCCCGAAGTGCCAGGTTCTAGCGAACAGGAGACACTACACAGCAGGACAGTACAAAATCTCTTTATAAGGCCACTACTTTCAAGAGCAAGAGACAGAGCTGCCTTTATAAAACACAGAAACAGACAAGGATATTCAGATGAAATGAGGAGACATATCCCAAATGAAAGAACAGGACAAAACCACAGCAAGAAACCTAGGCAAAACGTTAAGTAAATAATGGGTCTAAAAGAGAATTTAAAATCATGATCATAAAGAGACTCACTGGACTTGAGTGGAAGACCTCAGTGAGACTCTTGACAACAAGACAGAGAACAAAAAAGAAACAATAAGAGATGAAGAAATCAATAACTGAAATTAAAAATACACTAAAGGTCTCTTTAAATTTATACAATAAATAGACTGAAGAGATAAACAGATCAGTGACCTGGATGGCAGACTATTGGAAAGCAATCAAGCTGAACAGGTAAGAGGGAAAAAACTGATACAAAATGAAAATAGGGAACTCGGAGACATGATCAAGTATAATAACATTTTCATTAAAAGGAATAAAGAAGAAGAAGAGAGAGAAAACAGAGCAGAAAATTTATGTGAAGAAATAATAGCTAAAAGCTTCCCAAACCTGGAGAAAGAAACAAATCCAGACAGGAGGCACAGAGATTCCCCAGCAAAATTAACCCAAAGCAGTCCACCATGGCACATGGTTATTAAAATGGCAAAAAGCAGTGATAAAGAGAGAGTTTTAAAAGCAATAAGAGAAAATAGTTGCTTGCAAGGAAAACCCCATAAGGTTATCAGCTAATATTTCAGCAGAAACTTCACAGGCCTGAAGACAGTAGCATGGTATATTCAAAGTGCAAAACAAAAAAAAACAAAAAAACAAAAAAACAAAAAAAAAACAAAAACAAAAAAACTCTAATCATAAGGTGACAGAATGGATAAAAAAATTTTCAAAGACTCGAAGCATGCTGCCTTCAAAAGACTCATTTCAGACCTAGAGACACATCCAGATTGAAAGTGAAGGGATGGAGAAGCATTTAACATGCAAAGAGATGTGAAAAAAAGCCCAACTAGCAATACTTATATCAGATAAAACAGACTTTAAACCAAAGGCTGTAACAAGAAGACACAAGGAAGGACAGGGGACAGTCCAACATGAAGATACAACAATTGAAATATTTATGCACCAAACATGGGAGCACCCAAATACATAAAGCAGTTAATAACAAACATAAAGGAAGTAACTGATAGTAGTACAATAATAGGAGGGGACTTTATTTTTTTATTATTATTATTTTTTGGTAGGGAGGGGACTTTAACACCCCACTTACATCACTGGAAAGATCATCCAAATGGAAATAGAAGGAAACAGTGGCTTTGAATGACACAGTGGAGCAGATGCATATATTCAGAACATTCCATCCTAAAACAGCAGAATACATATTCTTTTTGAGTGCACATGGAACATTCTGCATTAAGAGATCCAATATTAGGCCACAAATCAAGTCTCAACAAATTCAAAGATACTGAAATCATTCCATGCATCTTATCTAACCACAACACTATGAAATTAAAAATCAACCTTAAGAAAAAAATCTAGAAAGAATACAAATACAAGGAGGTTAAATAACATGTCAACTAAACTATGAATGTGTCAACCAAAAATTCAGAGGAAATAAAAAAATACAGGAAGACAAGTGAAAATGAAAAAACACTCCAAAATCTTTGGGATGCAGCAAAAGCTGTTGTATGAAGGTAGTTTATAGTAACACAGGCCTACTTCAACATGAAAAAAAAATCTCAAATAAAGAACCTAACCATATACCTAGAGGAGCTAGAAAAAGAAGAACAAACAAAACCCGAAACCAATAGAAGGAAGGAAATAAAGATTAGAGCAGAAATAAACAAAATACTTAAAAACAATAAAAGAGGAGCTGCTTATTTGAAAAGATCAACACTGATAAACCACCAGACTCATCAAAAAAAGGAAAGACAAGCTGAAAATTAAAAAATTCCAAAATGAAAGGGAGAAATAACGACACCACAGAAATACAAAGGATTGTAAGAGAATATTATGAAAACATATGTCAACAAATTGAATAGCCTAGAAGAAATAGATAAATTTCTAGAAACATATAACCTTCAAAACCTGAATCAGGAACAAATAGAAAATTTGAATGGCCCAATTACCAGAAATGAAATTAAATCAATAATCAAAAAATTCCCAAGAAACAAAAGTCCAAGACCAGATGGTTTCACAGGTCAATTCTACCAAACATTTAAAGAAAAGTTAATACCTGTTCTTCTCAAACTATTCCAAAAAACAGAAGAGGAAGGAAAGCTTCCACATTCATTCTGTGAGGCCAGCATTACCTTTATATCAAAACCAGATAAAGACACTACCAAAAAAATAAGTAAATAAAAAGAACTACAGGCCAAGATTTCTGATGAACATAGCCGCAAAAATCAACAAAATATTAGCTAACTGAATCCAACGATATATTTTTAAAAACTCACCACAATCAAGTGGGATTTATTCCTGGGATGCAAGAGTAGTTCAATATTTGTAAATCAACCACATGATCACATCAGCAAGTGAAAGGATAAAAACCATATGATCATTTCAACAGATGCAGAAAAAGAATCTGATTAAGTACAACATCCATTCAGGATAAAAACCCTCCAACAGGGATGCCTGGGTGGCTCAGCAGTTGAGTGCCTGGAGGCATGATTCTGGAGTCTCAGGATCAAGTCCTACATTAGGCTCCCAACATGGAGCCTACTTCTCCCTCTGCCTATGTTTCTGCCTCATTCTCTCTCTGTGTCTCTCATGAATGAATGAATGAATGAATGAATGAATGAATGAATGAACAAACAAATAAATAAATAATCTTAAAAAAAAACCTCCAAAAAAGTAGGTTTAGAGGGAACTATACCTCAACATAAGAAAGGCCATATATGAAAAACCCTCAATTAACATCATCCTCAGTGGTGAAAAACAGCTTTTTCCTAAGGTCAGGAATAAGACAAGGATGTCCACTCTCACCACTTTTATACTTTCATCCTGGAAGTCCTAGACGCAGCAATCAGACAAGGAAAAGGAAGAAAAGGCATCCAAACTGGCAAGGAAGAAATAAACCTTTCACTGTTTGCAGTCAACATATTATATACACTTAAAAATTGCCCCCAAAACTATTAGAAGGGATGAATGAATTCAGTAAGACCACAGGATACAAAATCAATATACAGGTATCTGTTGCATTTCTATACACTAATAATAATGCAACAGAAAGAGAAATGAAAAAATAACCCCACCTACAGTTGCACGAAAAATAAAATACCTAGGAATAAACTTAACCGAAGAGTTTCATGAAAGACCTGTACTCTGAAAACTAAAACCCTGATGAAAGAAACTGAAGACAATACAAACATACGGGAAGATATTCCATACTCATGGATTAGAAGAACAAATATTGTTAAAATGTCCCTATTACCCAAAGCAATGTACAGATGTAATGAAATGTCTATCAAAATACCAACCACGTATTTCAAAGAACTAGAACAAACAATCTTAAAATTTGTATGGAACCACAGAAACCCCAAATAGCCAAAAACAATCTTGAAAAAGAAAACAAAACTGGAGGTATCACAATTCCAGATTTGAAGTTATACTACAAAGCTGTAATCATTAAGAGTATGGTACTGACACATAAAACAGACACATAGATCAATGAAACAAGATAAAGAGCCTAGAAATAAACCCACACTGATAAGGACAATCTTCGACAAAGGAAGGAAGACTATGCAATAGGAAAAAGAGTTTCTTCAAAAAATGGTGTTAGTTTGGCAGCCTGGGTGGCTCAGTAGTGGTTGAGTGATTGCCTTTGGCTCAAGTCATGATCCCTGGGTCATAGAATCCAGTTCCACATCATGCTCCCCACAGGGAGCCTGCTTCTCCCTCTGCCTATATCTGCCTCTCTCTCTGTGTCTATCATGAATAAATAAAATCTTTTTTTTAAATGGTGTTAAGTTGGACAAATAAGTGCAAAAAGAATGAAACTGGACCACTTTCTTATACAATACACAAAAATAAATTCAAAATGGATTAAAGGGGATCCCTGGGTGGCTCAGTGGTTTAGCGCTTGCCTTCGGCCGAGGGCGTGATCCTGGACTCCCAGGATCAAGTCCCTCATCGGACTTCCTGCATGGAGCTTGCTTCTCCCTCTGCCTGTGTCTCTGCCTCTTCTCTCTGTATGTGTGTCTCTCATGAATAAATAAATAAAATCTTTTAAAAAATGGATTAAATACCTGAATGTGAGACCTGAAACTATAAAAATCCTGGAAGAGATAACAGGCAATAATCTCTTTGACATTAGCCAAAGCAACATTTTCAAGATATGTCTCCTGAGGCAAGGGAAACAAAAGCAAAATAAACCAATAGGACTACATAAAAATAAAAAGGTTCTGAACAACAAAGGAATCAATCAACAAAAATAACAGACAACCTGAATAGAGGTATTTGCAATGACATATCCAATAAAGGTTTAATATCCAAAATATATAAAGAACTTCTACAACTCAGTACCAGAAAAGTCAAATAATCCAATTAAAAATCAGCAGATCAACACTGGTAATAAGTGTTGACATAATAAGACATAAACAGACATTTCTCCAGAGGAGGCATACAGATGGCCAATAGACACATGAAATAGTCATCATCAAGGAAATGCAACTTAAAATCACAGTAAGATATCACCTCACACCTGTCAAAATGGCTAAAATAAAAAAACACAAGAAACAAGTGTTGGCAAGGATGTGGAGAAAAAGAACTGTCCTGTGGGTAGGAATGCAAACTGGTATGGCCACTATGAAAAACAATATGGAAGTTCCTCAAAAAAACTAAAAATAGAATTATCATATGATACAGTTATTGCACCACTAGGTACTTACCCATAAAAAACAAAACATTAATTCAAAAAGATATATACACCCCCTCAATTTGTTGCAGCATTATTTACAATAGCCAAATTACAGAAGTAGACCAAGCGTCCCAAGTATCCATAAATGAATGAAGAAGTGGTATATACATACAATGGAATATTATTCACCCATAAAACAGAATGAAATCTTGCCATTTGCAGCAACATGGATGGACTTAAAGGGTATAATGCTAAGTACATTAAGTCAGAGAAAGTCAGGAAATCATATGATTTCCCTCATATGTGAAATTTAAGAAACAAAAAAAACAATATAAACCAAAACACAGACCCTTAACTATAGAGAACAAACTAATGGTTACCAGAGGGGAGGTTGGGTATGAGGGAAGTGAAATAGGCAAAGCAAATTAAGTGTATATTTATTTTGATGAGCACTGTATAGAATTGTGGAATTACCTATATTGTATTCCTGAAACTAGTATAACTCTCTGTATGTTAACTATGGTGGAATGAAAATTTTTTGAGGTAAAATTTTAAAAAGCAATATGCCACATCTCAAAAATAGTTTACAGTAACAACACTGCTATCATCAAAAAGCAATTATAGAATATGCACAGTATGCAAATAAACTATTAATTTAATTAACAAGTTATTTTATAACCCTTTTTTAAAAAGCCATCAAACTAACTCAAATCATAAAACATCAGGGGCATCTGGGTGGTTCATTTGGTTGTCTGACTCTTGATTTTAGCTCAGTTCATGATCTTAGGGGTTATGGGATCGAGCCCCACATCAGGCTCCATTCAGTGCAGAGTCTGCTTGTCCCTCTCTCTGCTCTCTCTCAATTAACTAAATCTTAAAAAAAAAAAAGAAAACAATAATCACTGTACTGTCTACTATCTCTGTATCCATCCATACCACAAGCCCTGTTAAATTAATCATATAATAAAATTATTCTAGTCTCAGTAATACTGATTCTGCTCAGCAAAAAGCATTCTTACCATATTCCCTGGTAAGATGATGACGAGGCTACTTGAATTCTACTGTTCTGCTTGGATGTCCCCAGGATTATGGTAGGGCCTATGTAATTTTAAGAAGGAAAGGATTTAACCTATGAGAAGTCCAAAGTCCATTTAGAATACAGAATAAGAGAGATTTAAATTTAATAAAAATTCTAAAGGCGTAAGAAAATTCTTTTCCAGTGATAAATATGGAAATCTTAAAAAAGAAAACCTGAAATCCTTTGTATAAATTAAAGATTCATTTAAGAATTTAAAAGGACACTTTTGTTCATGAAATGACTATTCAAATTCAAGATACACTAGATTCAAAAATAGTTTATTCAGACAATACATATTGGACTTCATGTGGCTTTCATTTCACTATAAAAAATATAGCTGAATTTTAAACATTATCTCTTAGTTTTGGGGAAGTAAGAAAAAAGTTGAGAAAATATAATCTCCTAAAAAAATCAAGCAAATTACATTTTTGGAGAAGATATAGTTGTTTGAACTCCAAATATCACATTCTTTCTTTCTCACTATATTATTTAACTATAGGAAAGCAAAGGCCTCGCTGATTCCCTCTGAGGTTCGTATTTCTGACCACAAATTATTCTTGTAAGTGATTCCAAGATATAAACTGAAGAAAACCTTAATATCAGTTTTACTTAGGAAAGTAACCCCCCCCAAATCAAAACATATAAGCAAAGACATTAAAATAATTACAGCAGACTATTTCAATGAAAATGGATACCTATTTCCTATTAATTTGATACAAACTTTTTGGAAAGCAATATAATCCATGCACATTGTAAATCCTAACTCCATATTTGCCAGAAGGAATTTGCCATAGGAATTCACTACAGAAGTAAAACTGGTTTGCTAAAAAAATTTCCAAAAGTATATATACCACACAAATGGTATTAAGAGCTTGGTAATTAAAACATTCTTTCACTTATTAACTATGCTAGATCAGCTAATTATCACTATGTAAAAAAACAACCCAAAACACAGGGGCTTCAAATCCACAAGTATTTATTTAGCTTACAATTTGGTGGGTTGACAATTCAGACTGTGCCCAGACGGGTGGTTCCAGGGGTACTGCGGAGCTCACTAAGGCATGAGGTCAGCTACTAGGTGGGTGGGGTGATAGCTGTCCAAGATGGCCTCAGCTGGGATGGCTCATCTCTCTTCTATGTAGTTTCTCATCTTTCAGCTGACTTGCCCAGAATTTTTCATCACAGCTGAACATCTTTTTAAGAAAGAAAAAATAAGTACGCAAGCCCTCTTGAAGTCTAGGCTCAGAACTGACACAAAGTCACATCTGCTAAATTTTACAGGCAAAATCAACTCATGTTACCTACCCAAATTTCAGGTGTAGAGAAATAGGTTCCACCTCTTAACTGAAGAACATGCAACATCATAACATAGCAGTTGTGAATATAAGGAGGGATGGAGAATCATGACCATTTTTGCAATCTTCAGTATTATACTGGGTTTCTACCCCGCTTTATATCCATTCTGTTCAAAAATGAAGACTCTCAGTGACTTGTAATATTTGTAAGTATATCTTCCAAGAAGCCTTACCTGAGCATCCTAGCCAAAAGTGGCATATTTTAATTCTATTTCTATAAATAATTCAATCATAATATTCTGTATTTTCTTTATGAGAGCTCCTACTAGACCATGAGTTTTATATGACTAAGGATCAATTTATCTTGTTTTCTTCTAACATATGGTCATTGCTTTCACAGTCTACACATGCCTACACTGAATAGGCATGAATGAATAAAGGAATTAACCCTTTATTAAATTACTCATTGAGAAAGAGGCTATCTCAATTAATCTGTATCTCCCATAATCTCTAAATTATTGCACATACATATTTAAAGCTTCTAAAAATCACTGTTAACTACATTTTAATAGGAAGAGCAAAAGGAGGACTTACAGGTTAAGAATTCTGAAAAATATGTATATTTTCTTTACCGTGCAGGATTTTTTAATGTGTTCAGGCTGAATGTTCAAAAATATGTGTAGCCATCCTGGTGATATTTGAAACTTACCTAGCTGTCTGGAAATGTTGTGTGGAACAGGCTGTAAATACTGACCTCACCACATTACAAAAGAGGAAAAAAAAGATAATATGACCTTATAGCTATAAATACAACATGTTATAGTGATTCTGCAATAGCACCCTACCTCAGCCCCACAGTTACTTGTAAACAGTTCTGCAACTCTGGGTCTCAGTTCAACATCATTATTTCATTAACCATTTTATTTACAATAGTCATCTTTTTATTTCATGTTATAAAAACATAAAGATTAATACCCCTAAAGAACATTTAATAATAGATTCGTTACAGTTGAATAGAATCTGTTAGCTTTAAATAAACAAGTCTAGGGGATTCCTGGGTGGCTCAGCGGTTTAGCGTCTGCCTTCAGCCCAGGGAGTGATCCTGGTGTCCCGGGATCAAGTCTCGCATCGGGCTGCCTGCTTCTCCCTCTGCCTGTGTCTCTGCCTCTCTTTCTCTCTGTGTCTCTCATGAATAAATAAAATCTTTAAAAAATAAAAAAAATAAACTAGTCTAGTTTCTTTCTGCTACTCGTGGGTTCCAATACCACAGAATTTAAAGGAACTCAATATTCTCTCTCTTAGGCTACTTCACTTCAATTAATAATGCTCACTTCAATCAATAATATTATGGGGTGATTAGCCAAAGATGACATATGCTGTATAGAATATATATTGGTTATTGTTCTTAATGTAGAATATATATTGGTTATTGTTGTTAATGGTAATAAGCTAAGAAGGAAGTAAGCTTGGTGTGATAGCAAAGAAGGAATTGTTGGTTACCTAAGACTTTGAATGTTAGATGCCTTGGGAAACTCTACAGAGCCTAATTCCTGTTCGAGCCAGATGAAATGGTAAATAAAAACAAGTCTAGGCCATCTTAAAAACCTCCACATTTCTGTCGTTCCAATGATTGCAGAGTGACCAAATCTACCCAAAAAGAGTGTCTAATTCCTCCAACAAAAAATTAACACCTACTGTGAATTACATTGTTCTAGGCATTGTATACAACACATCAAAAACTATTCTACGTATTGCAGTGGGATTCAAAAAGGATTTCTAGATTAAGATATAAACTGAAATAGGTTACCTTCATGAGTATTGAACAAAGAAGTGACTACTTGGAGCCATTATGAAGTAATTTAGAAAATGCTGCTTAGCAATTTTTGAGGGAGGGGGTCACATCATATAAAATCAGATGAAGTTATTTCCAGGGAAAAACATGTGGAGGGGCACCCAGGTGGCTCAGTGGTTAAGCGTCTGCCTTTGGCTCAGGCCATGATTCCAGGGTCCTGTGATTGAGCCCCATATGGGGGCAGGGGGGAAAGTCTTGTTCAGTGGGGAGCCTGCTTCTCCCTCTTCCTGCTGCTCCCCTTGCCTATGCTTTCTCTGTCAAGTAAATAAATAAAATCTTAAAAAAAAAAAAAAAAGATGTGGAAAATCATGATCCTTGGATCTGATCTTATGTAAAATGTAGTGTCCCATTTTCAACTATTAAAGACAGATTAGGATTAAATAATAACTAATAACAAACATAATAAAGTTTCAGCATACAGTGGATCCTTGAACACGGGTTTGAACTGCAGGGGTCCAGTATACTTGGATTTTTTTTATAGTATTAATGTATTTGACTCTTCCTTATGATTTTATTAACATTTTTTCTCTAGCTTACTTAAGAATACAGTATATAATACATATACAAAAAAAATGTATTAATTGACTACTCATGTTATCGGTAAGGCCTCCAGGCAACGGTAGTCTATTATTAAGTTTTTAGGGAGCCAAAAGTTATATGTGGAGCTTTTTGACTACAAGAGGGGTGTGCCACTAACACCTGTGTTGTTCAAGGGCCAACTATAATTAACTGTAAGTTATGCTAGGAAAATGCTATCTTTGCTCTTCATCATACTTTGATTTTTCATTTGCTAAATGCTCTTTTGGCTTACCTTGTTAATCACTCTCAATTTTTATACTTTACCTTTTCTCTACCTCATAAATAACATTTTAGTAAAAATCCTTAAAACAACAAACCAGAGACACATATGGTTTACCTACAACATGTTCAATGACACCAAAAGTATTATTGAGAACCAAATAATTTTTGAACCCAATGACCAATAGCAATCAAAAGAGTTAACTATTTTGCTAATATGCCACAGAGAAGCAGACTTTGTAATGTGAGCAAGTGATTTTTCACTTTAATGGGGGGGAGGGGAGTACTGGCATATGAGCAAGGCTTAAATATCTAATTCTAAAACTGAAACATAACATCAGAAAGAACTGCCATTTGTCTTATCTATTCATTCTTACCAGTCTTCTTTTTTTCAAGCATGGAAATAGTTCAGTGGCTGCAGGGAGTATTATTAGGTTTTACATACTTTCCATAAAAAAAAAAAAAAAAGTTATTTTCCAAATTACTGAAATAGGTCTTGGTTCTGATTTTGTGTGTGTGCATAATTACATTTTTAATGGTAGATTCTTTCCATAGACCTCCAAACATAAGCAATAGGATAGAATATAGCAACATACAAATCAGAGGCAAATAAGACATCAGTTCTAGAGAAGACAAAGCAAATAATTGCAAACCAAATAAAGAGTGTGGGCAAAGTTGATGGTCATCAACTGGAAACCCATGTTAACATCAAAATGAGGTAAAGCATAGTCATTAAAAGCACTGGCTTTAGAGTTAGATCTTTGATTTGAATCTTGTCTCTACTACTGACTGGATGACCGACCTGGGAAAGTCACTTCACCAATTTAAAGTCCAATTTCCTTATCCATAAAATGGGGTTAATCTTCATAATGTTGTGAGGATTAAAAGAGGTTGTGTATGTAAATTACTGCAGTGTCTTTCACATAGATAATCAACAAATAATTACTAATTTTTTTGTATGTACTAGGCACTATTTCCAGAGGATATACAGTAGCTCTTTAGCTGTAAAATTTACATATGGGTCAATACATTTTAGTAGTTATTATCAGGTAAAAAGTTAGTTAAGGAATCAAAATCAACATGAAGTGAAAGAGATATAAAAGTTAAAAATTAAGAGCCAAAGTCAGAAAGTAACCAAGGTAAATAAAGCAACAAGAACAAAGGTTTGAAGGAGAAATATGAAATGATATAGCCATAATGCTAGAATGAAGCTGCTTTTAAAAAGCTAGCTGCATGTAGTCTGGTTGTGCTTCAATCCACTTTATAGCACCAACTGGATTTATTGAGTACTCATATAAAAACCCACTATTTTAGGCCATATACTTTTTTTTTAAGTATTCTACTTATTTACTTGAGAGAGAAACAGATAGCAAGAGAGAGCAAGAGCAAGGAGGAAGAAGCAGGCTGCCCGCTGAGCAGGAACCCTGACATGGGGCACTATTCCAGGACCCTGGGATCATGACCTGCACCAAAGGCAAATGTTTAACCAACTGAGCTACCCAGGGACCCCTAGGCCATTATATATATTTTTTTAAATATTGTAAAACAGGGTTCCCGCTCTCATCAGTAAATGTAATAGTGAGGAGAATAAGACTTAGAAACATGAACTGTCAGTTATCTACTGCTGTGTAACAAATCACTTCAAAAGTTTTAGTAGCTTAAAACAACATATCTTGATCACAAATATCCAATATGAGCATGGCTAGCAGGGACATCTTTATTTCTGTACACTCTTGGCTGCTTAAAATCAGGGAGGGTAGTTCATTTGGTCACACATCTGGTGTCCAGACTGAAAAGACACAAAAGGCGGGCTCCTCTGGCATCTTACTCTACCTCTAATATGGTCTTTCCACATGGTCTCTCCAGCATGGAGGTTTAACATCAGCCAGACTTTTCAAATGGCAGCTTAGGACAGCAAAGGTTTATGTCCTGAAAGAGGAAAAAAGAGAGTACCAGCTGGAAACTATATCTTTGTGTGTGTGTGTGTGTGTGTGTGTGTGTGTGATATAGTCTTGGAAGCCATGCAGTTTCTACCTCATTCTGTTTGTTGGAAGTAAGTCATCAAAGCTCACCCAAATCAAGAGAAGGGCAATTACATCCCATTGTTTGTGAAAGGGGACTCAAAGTGTGAACATATCATTTGGCCTTGAATTACTTATACTCCTTCTGTATGTAAAATATACTCTACTTCCGAAGACAACCTCACCTCTGCAAAAGTCTAATTATACCAGGCATAGGTTCAAAGTCCAGAATCCCATCCAAGTGTGTATGAGCCTCTCCAGATGCTATTGACCAAGCATAGCACCTCAGGTATAACTATTCTCAATCTGAAGACCTGGTAAACTGCAGAAATAAGTTATATGTCCTCTGTATACCAGAATACAATGGCATAAGATAATTATTATAGACTTTTCTATTGAAAAGGGGTGAAATAGAGGCAAACAAGAATTACCAGTCAATAATAATTTTTGAAACCCAGTCAGGTACATATGGATGGCCCCTTACTGCAGGCTAGTTGCCAATGAATGCAGCACAGCATGTCTATAAATCTTAACTTTGCTCTCTGAGCTCATGGTTCAACCCCTTTCATCATCCTTTCCTGTAAAGAACTGCTTATGTTTGCAGCTAGTTTCATCAACCTGCTTCCTGCCACGTAGTACTTTGGAAGTCCAAAGGCCTCCTTTTATGTTGTACTGTCTTTGTCCCTTTTAGTTCAAGCAGGCAGTGTTTCTGCAAATATACTTCTCTTAAAACACTGTAGGTCTCTTAGGGGGACCTGGGCAGCAGAGTCAGTTAAGCATCCAACTCTTGGGGTTGGCACAGCTTATGATCTCAGGATTCTGAGATCGAGCCCTGCATCAGGCTCAGTGCTCAGCAGGAAGTCTCATTCTCTCTCTCTGCCTCCCTCTCCCCCACATATGTGTGGTGCACACTCTCTAAAACAAATCTTTAAAAACACAACAAAACTTTGTAGGTCTCTTATGAATAGTACTGGGGTTCACTTCATTAGACAAAAGCTGTATCCAAAAAATTCATCAAGATAAGTAGTTCTCGGGGTGTCAGGGTGGCACAGTCAGTTCAGCATCTGACTCTTCATTTTAGCCCAGGTCATGATCTCAGGATCATGAGATCGATCCCTGCAGCAGGCTCTGTGCTGGGCGTGCAGCCTGCTTAAGATTTTCTCTCTCCCTTTGCCCCTCCCCACTGAGCACTCTCTAAATAAATCTTAAATATATATATATATATAATATATATATATATATAATATATATATATATATATCTTTGACTTCCCATCCTTGATAATCTTTAAAACCCTGTTGTGAATAGAAACAACTTGCAGTTCATGTTCTTTAAGATCCTTAAAGATGTTTAAGCTTGAGATACTTCAAATCTCTCTGAAGTCCTTGCAAAGAGTTGTACAATAATATCTTTGACAACATCTTTATTCCCTATATTCCTGACACTGTCCTGCAATTGACCTTTGTTTAAAAGCCTTTTCATAATTTTAGCATTGTTTGCCATCTGAAGAAACTGGAATAAAAAAACTTTATTTTTTATTCCAGCGAGTCCTAGCTTCTTTATATACAAAAGTATTTCTTTTGCTTAACCTTCTCATCTTGCATTTCACTACAGGCTGCTAGAAGAAGTCACTTCAACACTTTGAAATCTTAATTTTGGGGGATCCCTGGGTGGCGCAGCGGTTTGGTGCCTGCCTTTGGCCCAGGGTGTGATCCTGGAGACCCGGGATCGAATCCCACATTGGGCTCCCGGTACATGGAGCCTGCTTCTCCCTCTGCCTGTGTCTCTGCCTCTCTCTCTCTGTGTGTGTGCATGACTATCATAAATAAAAAAAGAAAAAAGAAAAAGAAATCTTAATTTTGTAGTTCTATTTTCTGTATTCCTATAGGTGACAATGTTGCTCAACTTTCTGTCATTATATAAGCAATGTCCCCATTCTTCGAACTTTCAGTCACTATCCTCCATTACCTTTCAGTTCTGATAAGCCACTAACACAAGTTTACCACCAGCAGTCTCTTCAAGGGCTATACTATATTTTAACAATTTTCTCAAGATCCTGCCAGCTTTAGCCTGCCACTCCATTTCAAAGCCATGTTCTAAGTTTTTGTTGTGGCTGTACCTCACTTCCAGGTACTGTGTTCCAATTATCTACTATTGGTTAACAAATCCCAAAACTCAGTGGCTTAAAACATTTATTTTGCTCATGAAGCTGTGGTCTAGACAAAAGTTTGGTAAAAAAAATTAAAACCTAAATAAATGGATACAACCATATAAATTGCAAAATACAAGATTATTAAGATGTCAATTTTCCCAAAATTAGTATGTGGATTCAACACAATCCTTATGAAAATATAACTAGTTTTTTTGTAGAAATTGACAAGCTAAGACCAAATCTTCTATGGAAATGCACATAAAGCCAAAATGATAAACTTAAAAAACAGGTAGCAACACTTGATTTCAAAACCTACTATAAAGCTACACTGGGATCCCTGGGTGGCGCAGCGGTTTGGCGCCTGCCTTTGGCCCAGGGCGCGATCCTGGAGACCCGGGATCGAATCCCACGTCGGGCTCCCGGTGCATGGAGCCTGCTTCTCCCTCTGCCTGTGTCTCTGCCTCTCTCTCTCTCTCTCTCTCTCTCTGTGACTATCATAAATAAATAAAAATTTAAAAATATAAAAAAAATAAAATAAAAAAAAATAAAGCTACACTAATCAAGACAACGTGTTCTTCACATAAGAGATCTATGATAGATATTAGAACCCAGATCATAATAAATGGGTAAAATAATAAAACAAGAGAACATAATAAAGAGTTCAAACCCACATATCACGAAGTGATTTTTGACAAAGGCATAAAGTTAATTCACTGGGTGCAAGAATTGTCTTTTCAACAAATGCTGCCGGAGCAATTAGATACCATGTTAAAAAAACAAACAACTTTTGACCTTATGTGGTGTAAAATACATAAAAGCCAGAAATAAATCATAGACCTAAATGTAAGAACTAAAAATACAAAACTTCTAGAAGGAAACACAGAAGAGAACTGTGACCACATCATTGATTTTTCTGAAAAGATAAATTAGGTTTTATCAATTAGAACTTTTGCTCTTCAAAGACACCATTAAAAAACTGGCAAGATATTATGGTCTGGGGAAAGTCAAGTTATGCTATAACTTATGAAAAAGGCAAATTTGTCCCCATATTATATATTAAGGAACAATTTGAGCATGATATAAATTTCACAGATTGATGTGCAATTGCATTCACAAGAAACCCTAGGTGAATGCTGAGCCACATAGGTATATACAAAATGAATACATACATATTGAAAAACCTACCAGTTACCTTGATTCACTGTATTCTTTTATGTTTTTGCTATTCTTTCACATTTGTGGAAATTATAACAAATATATGTATATATGTGTGTATATTCAACATCCCAAACAAGTCTGAGTGTCCTGATTCAAAAATGCCAAGAACTGCATATAAAAGGAAAGCTTTAAGTATTAAAGAAGCTTGAAATAATAAGGCATTTAAAAAGAAATGGTATCTCCTCAGCAACAGGCACAAAGGAATATATACTGCAGCCCATCAGAGATAACACTGAAAAAATAAATTTCTATTGCTTGAGCTACTTCAAGTGCTACAATGTCATTAAGAAGGCAGCCTAAAGAAATAGAAACAATGGAAAAATTACTGAAAATAGGGGTTGAAGACCAAACTGAAAAAATCAGGAACTTTTTTCCACAAAGTACTATCTATATACAAAAGTCTTAAATGTAAATTACCAAATCCTACAGAAATGATTTCTTAATGCTAGTATTGGCTAGCTCAGTGATATAAACAGTGCTGGAGCTACTGGGAAGGAAACAGAAATCTAGAATGATGGCTTTTTTCTGTGAGGATTTAGAAGTTTTAATTACACTGTATTTTGTCTTTCATTAATGCTGCTAAAAAGTCATCTAACAGTGTAGCTGTTGTTGTAGGAAGATATTCTTTTTTCCTCCAGCTGCTTTCAAGATTTGTCTTTGAGGCTGTGCCATTTTATTATACTGGGTCTAGACATGAATTTCGTTTTTTGTTTTTTTTTCCTACTTGGAAATTGGTGGACTTCTTGAATTTGTGAATTAGTTGACTTATCAAGTTTTAAAAATTCTCAGGTATTATGACTTTAAATTATGTCTCTATCTATCTCTGTTGATAGATACCTCAATTAAGTATATGTTGGAGCTTCTTATTCTATCCTCCTTATTGTTTCACTCATATTTTCTATTTCTTTCTCTTGTGCATTCTGGACAATTTATTATGATGTATATTTCATCTCAGAAATTCTCTCTTCACCTATGTCTAATATGCTGCTAGATGCACTGAGTTTTCAGCAGTTGACAGAAATGGATGGAAAACTGCAACTAGAGAACTGTAAAACTAGAAAAAGTAACAATGTCAGAAACTGAGTCATACCGACAAAGAGAATTCATGCATCAGTTTGTCTTGAATTTGTCCTGTCAATATGGATTCTCCCAGAAGCAAACTATAAAGCAAAACTGAATGCAACATTTAAACGCAGGTAGTTTTTTGGGGTGTGATTTTAAGAAAGATGCATGGGGGAGGAGGGAAGTGAGACAAGGAAGGAAGCTAATAAAGGGTTTACTACCAAGCAAGTTACTATTGTAGGCAACTTTTTAAAAAAAAATATTTTGAGAGAGCACAAGGAGGGGGAGCAGCAGACAGAGGGAGAAGCAGACTCCCCACTGAGCAGGGAGCTCACTGCAATGTGGGGCTCCATCCCAAGACCCTGAGATCATGAGGCAGACACTTCAACGATTGAGCCACCCAGGTCAGGTGCCTCTACTGTAGGTAACTTAATCCTTTTCAGGAACTCTGGAAGAATAGTGTGCAAAAATGTCATCCACTTAAGCATATACTCTTGGTCCCCACTCTCAGAGATTCTGATTCAGTAGTTTTGGTTGGGGTGAGTTCTAAGAATTTGCACCTCTAATTTCTGAGGATTGATAACATTAATGTTACAGGTCTGTGGATCACACACCTTGAGTACATAGTGGTGCAGAAAATGCTTCTAAGAAAGTTATCCTGCACAAGAAGCAAGGGAACTGGAGTATTTACCCACCAACTCCCATCATTCATTGTTTTAAAAGACTTCTCTCAAACAGCATTAATTCCCTGGTACTTTCTGCCTGCCTACCTGCGCATAGGCAGAGCAGGTGTCTGCAGCCAAGAGAAAACTTGCAGGAAAGAAGTCACAGGTGCTGTCAGCTGGAAATCAGGTTGGCATGTATTGAAATGAAAGTGCCAAGGAAATATGAGCAGAGCAAGGACAGCATTTGCTACACTCCTATGTATAGTGTCATGGGGAAAATAAATATTAACCAAGAAATTACACAAATAAATTACGATTATGGTTAAGTGCTATAAAATAAAATTACATGAGACTATCCCTAAAGATAGCTTCCTACTATTACAGATGGCAAGTTACTAGAGTAGTTAATGCCGACCAAAACAAAGCACTGTTTCACAAATCCATTAAACACCAACTCCAGATCAGCCATTACTGACTGTACGTTATCTTATTTGCAGTCACTGTACTTGGTAGTTTATATTACGAACGTGTGCATAATCATTAAGCTTTCCATTTTGTTTCATTGGTGATAAATCTCAGCTAGAATTTATTTTATACATTTAGAATTTGTCTTCTACATCTTAAGTTGTGAATAAGAACGCTGTTTTTTTTTTCCATTAAATGATTTCATCAAAGGGAAACCTAAACCATATTGCATTTCGAGAAGTATGCTACAATCTATTTTACCCTGTAAGAGATGTCTTTTTGATTTTGTAAATCTATATTCACTTTCCTTTCCATTATTTTTATCTTCTTAAAGCACCTGAAGAGTTAGCAACTGCAAAGTTAGGGGAACAGTCCACAAAACTACCCCTTACCTTCAGGGGTTTCAAGAGCACCCTCAAATTTAATTATTTGTTTTTATAAGGACTCAGAATTCATTGAAAGCTGTTATACTCACAGTTACAGTTTATTATGGGAAAAGAATACAGATTAAAATCAGCCTAGGGAAAAAAAAAATCAGCCTAGGGAAGAAACATACAGGACAGACTCTAGGAAAGTAATAATGCAGAGCTTCCAGTAGTCCTCTTCTATGCAGTCATAGACTTTCCTGGTATCAGTGTGTGACAACACACAGAATATTGGCAACCAGGGAAGCTCACCTAAACCTTAGTGTCCAGAGTCTTTACTGGGGCTCCCCCACAGTGGCATGGCTGACTGTGCACATGATGACCTCAGTTTCTAGCCTTAAGAAGCTGAGCTGATACAGCTTGACTCAAAGCCTCATTCTAAATCATCCTGTTACTATCTAGTGTGGCCTAAGGTCCCAGGCTAACAAAGACATTTCTAATCAGGCATGAATGACACTCCAAGGGCTTAGAGATTACATCCCGAAGGCCAAGGGCAAAAGGCAGACCTCTTATTAGGCAAGTTTACATTCTTCACCACACTGCACTTTACCCTGCTCTATATGTGGTCACTGTACTAAAAAGCTCTGACATTCCTTTTTACCTTACTGAGCTTAATTACATTATAATACTGATAAAAATATAACTATATGCAGATTTTTAAAAAGGATTTTATTTATTTTTCATGAGAGACACAGAGAGAGGCAGAGACATAGGTAGAGGGAGAAGCAGGCTCCATGCAGGGAGCCGGATGCGGAACTCGATCCCAGGACCCAGGGATCACAACCCAAGCCAAAGGCAGATGCTCAACCAATAACTGAGCCACCGAGATGTTCCCTACGTGTAGATTTTTGTAATGAATGTGCTTTCAACTGGTACATTTTCATTAGTATTTGGAAAAAAATCCATTTATTTGATATTTTAAACCACCTAAGATCCATAGCTCAATCTTATTCTAGTATCACCAGTAAAGAGTCTTCTTTTTCTATATATTGATTTCCATTGCTATGTTATATTTTTGCAAAATAATGTTCAATCCATGATGAAATACTTTTTGTTTAAATCACAATGAAAATCTAGCCTTTTGAAAAACTATCAATGTACATCAGATAATTATATTCCCCTTTCATGAGATGATTACCAATACTTTAAGAAAATTACTTTGGAGCTCTTTAAGCTTTCTGAGTCTGCAAAAATAACTTCCTAAAACTAGCTAAAAAACTTAAGATTGAAAAAAAAAAACTTAAGATTGTTACCATTTAAACATCAGTTGTCAGTGTTTCTAAATCATAATGCTTCAGATAACCCCTGCAGCACCATACTGAATGATATGTGTGCATATAACACTGCAATATGTCATCTGCCTTTTTTTCTTTAAAAGCACAGAAACTCCTACCAATTATATTTTTGTTGTTCAGTGTATCAGAATGCCCTCTACTGTACAATTTGTAATATATCCATACAAATGGTCAATTTCAGAGTATAAACATTTAAAATCTTGAAACAAAAAATAAATGTTATATTGGAAACAAAGCCTATATTTTATAAATGAGAAATTCTGATCTAATATTTTTGGGAAGGGATAAGCACTGGGTGTTATACTGTATGTTGGCAAATTGAATTTAAATAAAATATTTTAAAAATTATTTTTGAAAAGAATCTGAGCAAGATTAAAATTAGTAACTATAAATCATCTTGCCAATGTTGAACATGTCTTTTATAAAAGTACTGAAGGGCAGCCCCGGTGGCCCAGCGGTTTAGCGCCACCTTCAGCCCAGGGTGTGATCCTGGAGACCCAGGATGGAGTCCCACGTCGGGCTTCCTGCATGGAGCCTGCTTCTCCCTCTGCCTGTCTCTCTGCCTCTCTCTCTGTTTGTCGTGAATAAATTTAAAAAAAAAAAAAAAGGATTGAAATATTTTTTTTTGTATCTTGAAGAGAAAACATTTTTCTTTGAATTAATACAAGCACCAACAAAAAGCATTATCCAAACAAAATAGAAAATACGTTTTAGCTAAAAATTAATGCCAGAATTTTTTAATGAAGTATAATATTTAATTTAAGTAGCTAGTAGTGCTCATTTTGGCATCATATATATTAAAATTAGAACAATACAGAATAGATAGGCATGGCCCCTGCACCAGGATGACATGAAAATTCATAATGTAAGTAGCTAACAAAATTCTTATGAGATTATAAAACATATCCAATATTATTTAGCATTACTTTCTGTCTTAAAATCTTGGAAGAGAACATTTCTGCTATCAGATGCGGTTGCACTAAATTTTAAAATAAAGAAAACATGGAAGGAAGCAATTAAACATACTTTTATCCATAAATAGCAGCATACCACAATATAATAATCACTATGATAAACAGTAAGTTTACATATATATATTATTTTCCTAAAAATTTGAGTACTACATATATCTTGAAGATATATCTATGTTTTTAAAAATCTATGTAAAATTAAATGTATACATTAATATTAAAATGTTTTAAAACAAGCCATAAATATATCCTGTAAATACTTTCACCTTATGCTTAGCTACATATTCTCATTCCTTATTATGTTAATGAAATTCTGAACATTAAATGCAATGTGAAATCTTAAGCTGATTTCAGAATATTAGTTGTTCTTAAGGGTTTCCTGCCCTCCAGTGGTATCTGCATTAACATTTTCACTGCATCTTTCAACATTACAAAGAGGAGACACATTACTTCTACATTTACATTTTGAAATTATATCACACTGTACAGCAGCATCTAATTTTTCTTCCATTACAGGTTCACTGTCTGTTTGCACCCATGCATCACATCTTGCAACCTGAAGAATGCAGTTATCACTGGTTTTGTTTTGCAATATGTGTGTTGAATTACACTGAGACTGTGGAAATTGATCTGTATTATTTTTCATCGAGAAGTGGTGAAGATTCTCATTTTGGTTTTGATTTTTGGTATTGTTTCTAATAATACTACCATGTGGAAGTTTTGGCATCCCTTCTGGATAAAAATTATTAGTTGTTTCTTTGATTCTGATGGATCTCCTATTTGATTCTTCAATTTGCTGTAATATTTGATCTTCATCTTCAGATGGCTAAAAGAAATTTAGTAATTTTTCTGTAAATTTTTGCTTAAATTTACAAATCATTCAGTCACTTCACAGCATTCTCAAAATTCATTCTATAATAGAAAATTTCAAAATACAGAAGATACTTGGCAGGTTGCAATTCAAAGCTGTTATGCCAACAAACAGTCTTCAAACAGTAACCTACTGCTTTTGAAGGTTCCTCAAAAAATTAAAAATAAAACTACCATATGATCTAGTAGGTTCCACTACTGGGCATTTAATCAAAGATTACAAAAACACTAACTCAAAAAGATAAGTGCACCGCTCTGTTTGTTGTAGCATTATTCACAACAGCCAAATTATGGAAGCAGCCCAAGTGTCCATGGGCAGATGAATAAAGATGTAAGATATATAAATATATATAATGGAATATGACATAACCATAAAAAAGTGAAGCCTTGCTATTTACAACAACATGAATGGACCTAGAGACTATAATGCTAAATGAAATAAATCAATCAGAGAAACACAAATACCACATGATTTCAGTCATGTAAAATTTAAGAAACAAAACAAATGAACAAAGAAAAAGAAGAGATAAACCAAAAAACAGACTCTTAACTACAGAGGAGAGGTGGGTTGGGGGAATGGGTGAAATATGTAGAGGGGATTAATTGTCATGATGAGCACTAAATAATGCACAGAATTTCTGAATCACTACATTGTACATGTGAAATATAGCACTGTATGTTAATTACACTGGAATTAAAATTTTAAAAAACAATAATAATCTACCACTTCCAAGGAGGTTATGGACTTTTAAAATAGCAAGAACAATAATAATTCTTGTATTAAAAATGCAAAAGAGGGGCACCTTGGTGGCTCAGTTGGTTAAGTATCTACCTTTGGCTCAGGTCATGATCTCAGGGTCCTAGGATCCAGACCCATGTCAGGCTCCCTACTCAGTGGGGAGTCTGCTTCTCCCTCTCCCTCTGCAGTTCCCTCTGCTTGTGCTCTGTGTCAATTTTTTTTTCTTTTTAAATCTTAAAAATGCAGGCCCTCGGGTGGCTCAGTGGTTGGGCTCAGTCTGCCTTTGGCTCAGGGACTGATTCTGGGATTCCAGGATCGAGTCCCACATCGGGCTTCCCATAGGGAGCTTGCTTCTCTCTCTGCCTGTCTCTGCCTCCCTCTCTGTGTCTCACATGAATAATTAAATAAAAATCTTTTTAAAAAATCCTCAAAATGCAAAGAGCTAAAAAAGAAAAGGGAAATTTTGTCTCTTATCAGTCCCCATAATAACAGGCTACAATCTCTCTATCCTTTCACAAAAGTATTAATAAACAAATTCTTCATCCATTAACTTAATTAAGTCAAAAAGTATTTATATTGTATCTTTTATGGGCCCAGTCTCAGGAAAGGTATGATTTAAGGAAGTATCAGCTAACAGGAAATCAAATAGACAAAAGAAAGGTTCAACAAGGATAAATATCTCTGGGCGCCAGGGTGGCCTAGTCTGTTAAGTGTCTGACTCTTGATCTCAGCTCAGGTTTTGATCTCAGGGTTATGAGGGTAAGCCCCACATTGGGTCTACTTAAAAAAAAAAAAAAAAAAAAAAAAGGATTAAAGAATAAATATTTCAACAAATATCTAAAAAGTCAAATTTAAAAACTTTTAATAGGTATAAATTTCAATTTGCTAGCTTGAATGTTTCAACTTCATGGAAAACTTATCTTTTAATTACTGAGTAACCAAAATATTTCTAACAAAAATTCTATATAAAACTACTGATTATTCCGGCTTAAAAAAAAATGTCAGTGTTGGGATACCTGGGTAGCTCAGCGGTTGAGTGTCTGCCTTTGGCTCAGGGCATGATCCCAGGATCTGGGATCGAGTCCTGCATCAGGCTCCCCACAGGGAGACTGCTTTTCCCTCTGCCTATGTCTCTGCTTCTCTCTGTGTCTCTCATGAATAAATAAATAAATATATTTTTTTTTTTTTTAAAGTCACTGTTTACATAAAAATACTAAGATGAGGTAGAGGTCTCAGTGGATTGGCACTAAAATGGAAAAAGTAAACCCAAGAAATAGCATTGGGACTGGCTGGGCACACATTTAAAAAAAAAAAAAAAAAACAAGCTCAGGATGCCTGGGTGGGTCAGCAGTTGAGCATCTGCCTTTGGCTCAGGGCGTGATCCCAGGGTCTTGGAATCGAGTCCCACATCAGGCTCCCTGCATGGAGCCTGCTTCTCCCTCTGCCTACGTCTCTGCCTCTCTCTGTGTCTCTCATGAATAAACAAAATCTTTAAAAAAATAAAGAAAAAACAAGCTCATTACTGTTTATTTAAGAAAATATTTATTTTATTTAAGAAAATATTCCTTTAGCATCTGCAGTGTGAGTGAAGCAGACATGGTTGCTGCCCTACTAAAGCACATATTCTCATGGGTGGAAATGATATTAACTGAATAATCATATACATGTATATATAATTACAAATTGAGAAAAGCACAATAAAGAACAAGTATGAAGCACTTTGAAAGCATAAGTAGGGATCCCTGGGTGGCGCAGCGGTTTAGCGCCTGCCTTTGGCCCAGGGTGCGATCCTGGAGACCCAGGATCGAATCCCACGTCAGGCTCCCGGTGCATGGAGCCTGCTTCTCCCTCTGCCTGTGTCTCTGCCTCTCTCTCTCTCTCACTGTGTGCCTATCATAAATAAATAAAAATTTAAAAAAAAAAAAAAGCAAGCATAAGTAAGGGACCTAACTTAGATTGAGGAGCCAAGGAGAGGCTTTTTAGAAAAAGTCACATATCTAAAATGAGACCTGAAGGATAATAAGAGTAAGGCAGAAGAAACAGTTTAATGTACGAAGAAAAGATTTTGTGAAATATCCAAGAAGATATATCAAACAGGAAGGATCTAAATAAGGATCTGGGCTAAAGTGATAAAGTTGAAAATTGTGATGAGACAGATGGCATATATCAGTGAAATATAGAACATCACCTAGAGTTTAGAGTATAAGTTAAGAGAAGAAAACAGTCCTGCATCAAAACCTAAACATTACAACATTTATCTACAGAGAGGGGTGGTAGAGAGTCAGCAAAGGGACAGAGTAGAATTCAAAGAGGTATGAAGGAAATCAAGATAGTATGTTATCAGAAAAGCAAAAAGAAGAAAATGTTTCATAAAAGGAAAATAAATCGTTTCTACCAATATTATTAGTTCTCAAAAAATAAAAACTGAAAGTGCCCAATGAATTTGGCAACACAGAGGTCACTGGTGTTCTTCCTTAACAAGAGCAGTTTGGATGGTGAGCCAAAGATGCAATGAAGATGGAAGAATTAATGAAGGAGAATCCATTAAAACATGTGATCTTTTAGAAATGCAGCACTTCTACTCAGGACATAACACGTCACTCCAATTTATTCACATTACATTAATTAACATCTTATAGTTTTCTTCACGTAAGTCTTCAGATTTTTTCTATGTGTTCTTAGTTGTTTTAGGTTTCAATTATTGTGAGTGGGTTCTTTTAAAAAACATTTTAAAAGAAATACAACTTTATAATATATAGACACATATCTTGCTAAGAGTAGCTTTTGTTAAAATAAACATATTTTTATAAATGTGAATAAATGATACTCATTTACATTTCAATTTTACATTTGTTTATTAAGCTTATTACATTTTAAATAATTTTTTTAAGATTTTATGTATTTATTCATGAGAGACACAGAGAGAGAGAGGCAGAGACATAGGCAGAAGGAGAAGCAGGCTCCATGCAGGGAGCCATGTGGGACTTAATCCCGATACTCCAGGATCATGCCCTGGGCCAAAGGCAGTCACTCAACCGCTGAGCCACCCAGGCTTCCCATTTTAAATATTTTAAAGTATTTTCTTTACACATATCTACTACTTATTGACAATTATTTTTTTCAGAATGTAAAGGTAAACAATGAGAAATACAAGTAATTCCAAATTAGAAGAACATAAACTAATAAGCAAAAAGAAAAGTAACTTACCATCTCTGAACTAGAACTGAAGCAACTATCTGTTGGCCTTGGAGAGTAATAGGTAGACTGACTACTCTGTGAAGAATCAAGATCTGAAAATAAAGCTTTAATTGATGAAGAATGGTATTTATTAATGCTCCACAAAATATATACACACAGGCAGAAGATATTTGTTGGTGAAATAAATTTAGCTAACATAAAAATTTTTTAAGGTTTTTATTTATTTATTTGACAGAGAGACAGAGATAGCAAATGAGATAGCACAAGCAGGGGGAGTGCCAGAGGGAGAAGCAGGCTCCCTGTTGAGGAGGGAGCCCAATATGGTAGTCAATTCCAGGACCCTGAGATCATGACTTGAGCTGAAGGCAGACACTTAACTATCTGAGCCACTCAGGCTCCTCTAGTTAACATCTATAGAGCACTTTAAAGTGTGCAAAAACAAGTTAAAATCTTATATGCTTGGCAGCTTGCATCTCTGACAGGGTATTATGGGCTTATTCTACACCTAAAACCATTGTATCTCTAAATAAAGTAAGAGTATATAATTTAACGGAAGAAAAGAGAATAAAGAAAATTGGATTGATTTTTTTTCCAGTATATGAACCACTTTTTATGAACAAATAATTTAAAGTGTCAACTGCAGGAAGGAAGAATAAGACAAGTATATTACATCTCAAGGTGCCAGATATTTGCTAATCCAGTAAATGAAGATTCATTGTGCAATGAAAACTGTATGAAAAAAAATCAATTCAAAGCATCCAGTATGATATTCTCTCATTATCTGTTTAATATGTTCTCTTATGATTTCAAGTACACTTTAAAAATGCACCTGAGAAGTAGGTTATGACCCCCTATAATGTTAAAATACTATAAATCAACAGTAGCTTCAACTACTCCTCTCCTTGTTTATGAAAATGGGTTTGCTATCAAAAAAAGCACAAGGTAATGGAATGTGGAGCAACAACTCATATCAAACCACATTCCCTCCTCTATGCAATAAGCTATAAGTACTATCCATTCATGTCTCAGATCAGGACTAATGCTCTCTGTAACAGAATCTAACCAGTCAGCTGAGAGAGACAACTTAGCTGAACTCTGATATCCTTAGTTCATCATTCTAGAAGGAAACTCATACCTCTGTGGATCAGGTTTTTCTTGATAGTGGAAAGCAGAGTACAGAAAAGTGAATGGTAGATTTTACTAACATCATAATCTAAAAGCATTCTCCCTCGTAAGGTTCATTCACTTCATAAGTACAGTAAACCAGAGTCATTAGAAGACAAATGTCTATTGAATGAGTATCTGACCTATAGCAGTGTAAGAAAAGATATATAGATCGAAATGCCAATTCAGTTTAACACTTACTGAGTAATTGCCTTATGTAAGGCACTGTAATAGTAGGGAAACATGACAGGTCTACAATGCTCAAAGTGTTCAGAATCTTTTGGTGGAGAAAAACATACTGTTTAAAAGAAAAAGTCACAAAATTAGGTGCAACAACAGAAGTCACAGAAGGTACAAAAGTAATAGCTTGAGGGGATGAGCACTCGGTGTTATACTAGATGTTGGCAAACTGAATTTAAATAAAAAATGTTTAAAGAAAGTAATAGCTAAGTGTGGTGAGCTCTAGAGAAAAAGTTGGGAAGAACTACAGAAAAACACAGTACAGGGGTCCCTGGGTGGTTCAGTTGGTTAGATGTCCAACTCTTGATTTTGGCTCAGGTCATGATGTCAGGATTGTGGGATTGAGCTCCACATGGGGCTCTGTGCTCAACTCAGAGTCTGCTTGTCCCTCTCTCTTTCTCAAATTAACTGATTCTTAAAATCTTAAAAAAATAAAAAGCATAAAGAATAGGTTTTGAAAGCTAAATAAATTTTCTAGAGAGACAAGATGAAAAACAGCATATGGAACAGAAGAAAAAAGTATACGGATACACTTTAGTACTAAAGGAATTTGCATTTTAATTACCTACCAAGGCATCTAACTGAAGATAAAGAAGGGTGAGACCGGATAAAAGCAAGTCACTTAGAAAATTAATTCAATAAATTCATTATAAAGTGATGAGGATCTGCAATAAAGCAGTAAGACGGGGGCGGAGAAGAGACCAAAGATTCCAAACATTTATCCATCTATCTATCTATCTATTGTTAGAAGATTCACCAAAAAAATGTCTAAGTTAGAACATAAGTCATGTTGGGGAGGCTGCAGAATAAAAGGCACATTTCTGGTAGGACTGCCATATGATATGACAGGGAATTTGGAAAGATCTATCAAAAAAACTAATGTATGGGGTGCCTGGCTGGCTCGGTCCATTGGGTATCTGACTCTTGATCTCAGCTCATGTCTCAATTTCAGAGTTGTGGGTTTGAGCCCCATGCTGGGCTTTACACTGGGCATGGAGCCTACTTTAAAAAAGTAAAAAACAAACAAACAAACAAACAAACAAAAACAAAAAACAGAAACCAACGTATCTCCCCTATGACTCAGTAATCCCACTCTTAGAAATTACCCCAAAAATGCACCTCCACAATTAAGGAACACGTGCATAATGTTGTTCACTGCAACATTATTTGTAAGAACAGAATACTGGAAACAACTCAAATGTCCATCAACAGGGCATTCATTGAATAAAGTATAATTCATCCACATAATGGATTACTACATGGTCATAAATAAAGAATGATAGAATGTCTAATACTAACATGGAGAACACTATAGGATGCTTTATTAAATTAATCCATTTAATTAATTTATAAAATATTCTATACTAAATAAAATATCCAGTATTACTTTCAGAGTGAGAAAGGCAAGAACCAAGATTCATGTGTATCTGTGCACTTATATATATTTTTGGGCTTTATTTTGGTGGGGCGGGGGGAAGCTGGAATGATAAACCATAAACCAACACCAACACGAAAAGAGCTACTCATACGATACAGAAGAAAATAGAGCAGCAAAAATAGGGACAGAAACCAAACCAATGTGTTACATATTCAAAAGATTAAACAGATTCTAAAAGAAAAAACCCATTAAAATTTCTAGATTTCCAGGCAGCCTGGGTAGCTTAGCAGTTTAGCGCCGCCTTCAGCCCAGGACCTGATCCTGGAAACCGGGGATCAAGTCCCACATCAGGCTCCCTGCAAGGAGCCTGCCTCTCCCTCTGCCTGTGTCTCTGCCTCCCCCTCTCTCTTTCTGTGTCTCTCATGAATAAATAAAAATCTTTAAAAAATTTTTTTCTAGGTTTCCTATTGGACTAGATATACTGAACAATCATTTATCACAGACTATATAAAAACTGTCAGAAACTTTTGCCCAGGGAAGCCCTGGTGGCGCAGTGGTTTAGCACTGCCTGCAGTCCAGGGTGTGATCCTGGAGACCCAGGATTAAAGTCCCACGTCAGGCTCCCTGCATGGAGCCTGTTTCTCCCTCTGCCTGTGTCTCTGCCCCTCTCTCTCTGAATAAATAAATTAAAAATCTTAAAAAAAAAAGAAACTTTTGCCCATAAAAATACCACAAAGAATAAAAAGATCATTCAAACATGAAGTATTTGCTACATATAGGTCTACAAGCAATTAATATCTAGTATCTACAAAAAATATCTAGGATATACAGGATATATAGAGATATATAAGACACATCCCATAAGAAAAGCGGAATTTCTTAAAAGAAACATGGGCAACAGACATGAAAGGCATTTCACAGATGGAACAGGAATGGTCAATCGACCTAATTAATAACTAGAGAAATATAAATTAAAATTACAGTGAGATTCCACATTGCCAACAATGATAAAAAGCTGACCCAGAGTTAGAATATGTAAAAACTAAGACTCCCACCTCTTGCTAGTGAAAGTTTAAAATGACACAATAACTTTGGAAAATAATTTTGCATTACTTTGAAGAGGTGAAGATGTGCATATCATATGAACTACGTATCATAGAGGAAATTTTTATACATGTGTGCCAGGAGAAATATCAAGAATTGCCAAAGCAGCACTGTTTATCATACAAAATATTCAAACAACCTAAGTAATCACTGCCAGAGTATGTATAAATAAGATGTAGTACTACATTCACAAGATAGAAGGCTGTATAGTAGTAAATAATGAAATGTACTAGAGTCACAACTATCAAAGTACACAAGCCTCAAATATATTATTTGAGGTAAATATTACTATATTACTGGGTAAACAACAAAAAAAAATTGCAGAAAAATATGTAGTCTGTCTCAATCTGTAGAAAGTTCAAAACCAAACAATGGAAAAGACTGCATGGGAGATCACAAAAAATAAATTCAGGATAATAGTTACCTCTAGAGGGCAGGATAGGAAATGCAATTGAGAAGAGCTTCCAAAGTACTGATTCTACATTATTTCTTAAGCTACAAAGTACATACAAGGGTATCGGTTTTATTATTTACTAAACTATATATATATTATATATACTTAAATATAATATATTTTCTCAAAGGTAAGAGCAATTTTAAAGAACCAGTTGCATTGCTAGTATATTCTAAGATATCTATGAAATATTTGCTAGCAAAAAGCTGGGGGAAAAAGCCACTTAATTTTCATTTAAATGTTAGTTGTCTTTTTTCTTTAAGAATCAAATTTACTTATAGTTACAGTGACAGATTTTTGTAGATGTTGGTCTGTCTTTTAAAGAAGAGGTTCCTCCTCCTTCCATCAGAATCTAGAAGAAAAACAAAATTTTAACAACTCCCAAGTTTATAAAGAGTTAACCCATTCATATTTCCCTTTTAATCTCACCAATTCATTTTATGTACTTTTCTATTACTTTAATTCAACAAAGATGATCTTATAACTATGAAGAAAATTGCCTGTGATGAATAAAATAAAATTTAAATGAATTTTGAAAACAGCAAGCAACAGAATAGACACTTGCCAAAAAAAGTGATGAAAAGGCCTGAGGTAATCATAAGTAAATGCAGTTCAAAGAGACAGAAATATGAAAGCAATATGGATATTTATTCTGTTCTCTATCTCTAATTTCTTAAGTTGGATATCAGTTTCTGTATTTTTAGGTATTTTTAAATAATAAAAGCCCATGAAGTATCAATTTTCTGTAGAACAAACCACTGGTTTTTGTTTCATCAATTTCTATATAATTTCTAATTTATTTTCATTTTCATTTTCTCTTTTTCTTTTTAAAACCCAGAGTGTGTAATTTCCAAAAAAGTAAGGGAGGTTAAGCATCTTTTGTTGTTGTTGATTTCTAATGAATTATTAGAAAATGCAACTATGAATCTCTCCTTAGACAAATCTCAAACTTCCTTTATGGCTTATTACATGAATTATATTTGCAAATGTATCGTGGACCTAGAAAAATAGATGCTTTCTGTTGGTTAAGATAACAGTGCTTTAATAAAGACAGGTAGGATAAAGGAGAAACTGTCCAGCTGTTCACCAAACTGTTTCCCTTTCCTCTTGGGCATACAGCTAGAACTACATTCCCTAACCTCCCTTGGAGTTGGTTTGGAAATGTGATTTAAGTTCTGGTCAGAGGCAAAAGTGGTGTACACCACTTACTACTCAAAGCCCATAAAGATTTTCTCCACAATCCTCTACTCCCCCCCCACCCCGCTTTTTGCTATCTGATATCAACATACACTATAAATGTGGAAACCACCCATTAAAGAAAGCAAAGTCCCCATCAGCTTGGGGTCCTGAATAACTTTATGGAACAGAGCCTCTTCTCTAACCCCACTATTCAATCATTTAAAAAGTATTATACGCTCAACTCTTAAAATACTCAAGCTCGAAATTTGTACCACAACATACAAGTTGAGACAGCTATACAGACCCCAAGGCAAATACATACACAATACCTACCTTAGATCTGTTTATACAGGATAAATGACAGGAAAAACCATCCCAAAGAGAAGATACTAAATTATCCAAAGAATTTCCTCCACACCCCCAGGAGAGCAAGCCTTCACAATGCCTGCCAAGCTGGATTTCATAATTGGTATGGATCAACAACTCTGTATTTCCTCTTCTGTTTTCTGAATGAGTTTTCTATTGCATTTATATTGTCTTTGCTCTGAGACTATTTATTTTGTGTACCTTTTATTATATGTTTCTTCTTTAATTTTATGATTATTCTACATTTCTTTAAAAATACAGATTATTTTCTAATTTAATATTCTTTGAATCTTGATTTCTAAAAGATCGGCTTCTTTATATTTATTAATTGCTAAGCAAATTTCATTCTTTACATGTTATGTTTACCATTTATGTTTATGTAGAAGTGTCATTTTATTTTTCCCCCTCATTAGGTTTCCCAGTGACATTACAAATCCTTTGAATTCTGAAGTTCCTCCATTGTCTTCTCCAAGTCTCCTCCTCCAATGTCTCCATTTCTTTAGTGATTACCTTCTCATTTTCAACAATCATATTTAAACCTTATTTCTCTACTGCTTTAAAAGTAAATAGGTTCTGGGGCACATGGGTGGCTCAATCAGTTAAGTGTCTGCCTTCAGCTCAGATCATGATCTCTCAGGGTCCTGAGATTAAGCCCCGCCTAAGGCTGCCTGCTCGGGGGGAGGGGAGTGTGCTTCTTCCCCTCTTTCTCCCCTCCCTCCACCCCACAGTCATGCTCTCTCTCACTCTCTCTCAAATAAAGTATTTTTTTAAAAACAAACCAAAAAAAGTAAATAGGTCCTAGTTCAAGATGGCAATGTAGAAGGATACTTAACTTACATCCTCCCACAGACACATCAAATCTACAGCTACATACAGAACAATTTCCTCTAAAAGAAACCAAAGAGCTAGCCAAAAAGACTCCTTCTAATTACAGAAACATGAAAAAACACACACTAAAACAAATTGGGGGTACCTGGCTGGCTCAGTCAGAAAAACATGACACTCTTGATCTTGGTGTCATAAATTCAAGCCCCACTTTGGGTTTAAAGATTACTCAAAAATAAATAACTTAAAAAAAAAAAAAGAAAAACCTTTTTAAAAAAGTTATTAAAAAAAAAGTTCAAGAGGCTAAAGCACACAATTTCACCACAAACCCCATTACGAGCAAGCAACCCATAATTGAAAGGGAACTCACAACTCTAAAATTCCTCCAGAAGAGCAAGTGGTTTGAACACTACAACTGATACCCAAACTTTTAAGACCTCTATCTGACAGACAAAACCCCAAAATATCAAGCTCTGTAAGTCAACAGGGCTATGTCTGTGAGACCAACAAGGCTACATGTAGCACACTGAGCAGCAGTTTCTTAACAAGCTCTCAGAGGCTCACTCTTTCTACAACTCAAGAGGCTAGAACTGAGGCAGTTCACTTAAATACCCAGTTTTTTGTGAAAGAAGCCTATTATCTTACCTTCATAGCAACAGCCTGAGGGATAGACTTCTAATTAAACTCACATCTAAGGACAAACTAATCCTCTCCAGAGACCTCAAGAGGCTGAGCACTATCTTTATGCTCACCCTCTGATCAGCTTCAGTCATCAGCATCCCCAGTAAGGAGATTGTGCACATGTCTGGTACCCTGGTTTTTGTGGCTGCTGCTCATGGGATGCCACCTAATTACTTAGCTCTGGCAGCCAATAGGTCCCAGATCTCGGCCTTACATTTGAAGGTCCCATACGACTGTTACAAATAGAGAAATAATTCTGAAACAGCCACCTCCAGGGGACAGGACAGAGACATAACAGACTAAAATGCAACCCCAATCTTTCTGTGAAAGAGGCCTATATGATTATCTTAAATCTTCAGCCTGAGGGGCAGGCTTCTAATTTAACACACAACTAGGAGCCACCTACAATCATCTCCAGATTCTGTGGAAGCTACCAGGTACCATCTTCATACTCACTCTGCTCTACCCCAGACTGCTGGTGTATCCAAGAAAGGAGCTTGTACAAACACCCAGCATCCCAGCTTTTGTGGTAGCCTAGTTCTGGTGGCCAGCAAGGCTTAGCTTCACAAATTCAATGGGATGACAGCCTACAAAGAGATACTTCTTAAGTGGCTATCACACCAGGGCTTAGTGTAGAGGGGATAAGATGCCCATCTCAAAGTCTTGCTATGAAAGAGGTACACTTGCCTACTTTAAAAGCTCCCACCTAAGGGTACAGCTTCCAATAAAACTGAATCTGAGTCCTGAGATCCTTCCCACTGGGATATGGGCAGGTTTTGGCATAGCCTCAACTACTGGGAACTACTAAAAATAAAGTAGACTACTTGGAAAATCAAAAAGTTTGAGAGACAACCAAGAGATAGGACAGGGTTTTATTTCGTACTCAAGGCCCCACCTTCAAGACTAAAAGAGATGTGTTTTATCTAACACACAGAAACCAACAGAGTCAAAGCAAATGAAGAGACAGAACAGTATGTTCCAAACAAAAGAACACAATAAAGCTTCAGAAAAAGACTTCAGTGAAATGAAGATAAATTATTTTCCTGATCAGAGTTCAAAATAACAGTTGTAAAAATGCTTTCACTGAGGTCAGGAGAACAATGCAAGAACCAAATGAGGATGTCAAGAAAGAAACAGAAAATATAATAAAGTTCCAAACAGAAATCACAAAGCTGAAGAATACAGTAACTGAACTGAAAAATATAATAAAAGGAATAACAGAAAAGTTGATGAAAGCCAAAGAAAGGATCAGGAACTCAAAGAACTCAAAGGGCAGTGGAATTTGTTAAAGCAGAGGAACAACAACAAAAAGGAATTAAAAAAGTGAAAATAACATAAGGGACTTATGAAACAGTATCAAATAAACCAGTATTTGTATTATGGGAGCCCCAAAAGGAAAAGGGAGACAGGGATAGAAAATTTAATTGAAATTATGGCCCAAAACGTCCCTAACCTGATGAAAGAAACAGAGTTCCAAATAAGCTGAACCCAAAGAAACCATACCAAGACACATAATTAAATTATCAAAAGATAACAACAAGGAGATAATTTTAGAAGAAGCAATAAAAAAACAACTTGTTTTATACAGGTAACCCCCATAAGACTATTATCAGATTTTTCAATAGAAACTTTGCAAGCCAGAAGAGAGTGGCATGATATATTCAAAGTGCTGAAAGGGAAAACAACCAGTCAAGAATATTCTACCCAGCAAAGCTGTCCTTCAAAATGGGAGCAATAAAGAGTTTTCCAAATAAGCATAAAGCTAAAGGAATTCATCACCAATAGACTTGGCTTTACAAGAAATCTGAAAGGGATCTCCTGAAGCTGAAATAAAAGGTATCAACTAGTAACAGGAAAACATATGAAAGTATAAATCTTACTGGTAAAGACAAATATATACTAAAATTCAAAATAATGTTATAAATGTGGTGGGTTAATTACTTACAAAGCTAGTATGAAGATTAAAGACAGAAGTAGTAAAAATAACTACAATAATTTGTTAACAAATGTGTTAGACAAAAAGAAGTTGTAACACCAAAAACATAAAATGTTTGGGAGGGTAATCAAACTATAGAGTTTTAGAATGCATTGGAACTTACATTTTTATCAACTTTAAATGGACTGTTATCAGTAGAAATTGTTTTATATAAGCCTCATGGTAACCCCAAAGCCAAAATCTATAGTAAATAAACAAGATATACAAAAAAAGGAATCTAAGCCTAACATTACAGAAAGTCATCAAATCACAAAGGAACAGGAACAGAGCAAGAGAAAAAGAAACAAAGGAATTACACAACAGTCAAAATATGATAAAAAAAAAGGCAATAAAAAAAAAGGCAATAAGCCTGTATCTATCAATAATTACTTTAAATATAACTGGACTAGATTTCCCCAATTAACAGATACAGAGTGGCCAAATGGATTAAAAAAAAAAAAAAAGAACCATTCATATGCTGTGTTCAAAAGACTCATTTCATATATAAGGACACATACAGGCTGAAAGTGAAAGGATGGAAAAAGATATTTCATGAAAATGAATACCAAAAGAAAACTAGAGTAGGTTACACATAGACAAAGCAGACTTTAAAACGAGACTATAACAAGAGACAGAGAAGGTTATTATATAATGAAACAGGAGTGAATCTAAGCAGAGGATATAACATTTGAAAATATATAAACACCCAACATAGGAGTATTGAAATATATAAAGCAAATATGAACAGACCTAAAGAAATAGTAATACATTAATAGTTGGGAACTTGAATATCCCACTTTCATCAATGGATAGATCCTCCAAAATAGAAAATCAGTACTTAAGGAAACAGTGGCCTTAAATGCCACTTTAAACCAAATGTATTAAACATATATAGAGCATTTCATCCAAAAGCAAGAGCATACACATTCTTTTTTTTTAATATACACATTCTTCTTTTTTTTTTCTTTTAAGATTTTATTTATTCATAGAGACAGAGGGAGAGAGGGGCAGAGACACAGGCAGAGGGAGAAGCAGGCTCCATACAGAAAGCCTGATGTGGGACTCGATCCCGGGTCTCCAGGATCACACCAGGCTGCAGGTGGCGCTAAATCGCTGCGCCACCAGGGCTGCCCTATACACATTCTTCTTAAGCACATATTGAGTATTTAGCATGACAGATGGTATTCTAGGCCAAAAAAACAAGTCATAATAAATTCAAGAAGATTAAAATCACATAAACTATGTTTTCAAACCATAATAGTATGAAAATAAAAATTACCAGAAGGAAGCTGGAAAATTCATAAATATATGGAGATTAAACAACATGCTCCTAAACCAATGAGTGAAAAAATTAAAAAATATTTTAAGTATCTTGACACAAATAAAAATGGAAATACAAAATACCAAAACTCTGACATGCAACAAAAACAGTTCTAAATGGGAAGTTTGTGGTGACAAGCACCTTATTAAGAAACAAGAAAGATCTCAAACAACCTAACTTCATACCTCAAGTAACTAACAAACTGAACCTACAGTTAGAAGAAAGCAAATAAGAAAATTCAGAGTGGAAATATATAAAGCAGAAACTGAAAAGACAATAGAAAACATTTATTAAACTAAGAGCTGGGGCTAGTTTCCAAGATCTATAAAGAACTTATTAAACTCAACACCAAAGAAACAAACAATCCAATCAGGAAATGGGCAAAAGACATGAAGAGAAATCTCACAGAGGAAGACATAGACATGGCCAACATGCACATGAGAAAATGCTCTGCATCACTTGCCATCAGGGAAATACAAATCAAAACCACAATGAGATACCACCTCACACCAATGAGAATGGGGAAAATTAACAAGGCTGGAAACCACAAATGTTGGAGAGGATGCGGAGAAAAGGGAACCCTCTTACACTGTTGGTGGGAATGTGAAATGGTGCAGCCACTCTGGAAAACTGTGTGGAGGTTCCTCAAAGAGTTAAAAATAGACCTGCCCTACGACCCAGCAATTGCACTGTTGGGGATTTACCCCAAAGATTCAGATGCAATGAAACGCCGGGACACCTGCACCCCGATGTTTATAGCAGCAATGTCCACAATAGCCAAACTGTGGAAGGAACCTCGGTGTCCATCGAAAGATGAATGGATAAAGATGTGGTTTATGTATACCATGGAATATTACTCAGCCATTAGAAACGACAAATACCCACCATTTGCTTCAAAGTGGATGGAACTGGAGGGTATTATGCTGAGTGAAGTAAGTCAATCGGAGAAGGACAGTGTATGTTCTCACTCATTTGGGGAATATAAATAATAGTGAAAGGGAATATAAGGGTAGGGAGAAGAAATGTGTGGGAAATATCAGAAAGGGAGACAGAACATAAAGACTCCTAACTCTGGGAAACGAACTAGGGGTGGTGAAAGGGGAGGAGGGCGGGGGGTGGGGGTGAATGGGTGACAGGCACTGAGGGGGGCACTTGATGGGATGAGCACTGGGTGTTATTCTGTATGTTGGTAAATTGAACACCAATAAAAAATAAATTTATTAAAAAAAAGAAAAAAGAAAAGAAACTAAGAGCTGGTTGTTTGAAAAGATTAAAAAAATTGACAAACTGTTAGCTATGCTTAAAAGGGAAAAAAGAAAGAGAACTCAAAATCAGAAATGAAAGAGGAGATGTTATAACTGATTATAAAGAAAAACAGATCACAAGAGACTACTAAAAACAATGATAAATCAGCAAACTAAATGACCCAGAAGAAGTTAATAAAATTATTAGAACATATAACCAACCTATCAAGACCGATTAAGAAATCAAAAATATGAATACACCAATTACTAGTAAAGAGACTGAATCAGTAATCAAAAACTTCCCAACATGCAAAAATCCAGAACCAATGGCTTCCCTGGTGAATTCTATCAAACTACCAAACATTTTAAAAAGAATTACTATAAAAAAATAAAAATAAAAATTAAAAATTAAAAAATAAAAAGAATTACTATCAATCCTTCTCAAACTCTTCCAAAAAATAGAGGATAAAGAAACACTTCCAAACTCATTTTATAAACCCAGCATTATCTGATACAAAAACCAGAAAAGGACACTATAAAAAAGAATTATAGGACAATATCCTCTAATAAACATAGATTCAAAAGTCTTTGAAAATATTTGCAAACTATATTTAGCAATACATTAAAAGGATAATACACCATGATCGAGTGGGATTTATTCTAGGATTGTAAAGATGGTTCAACACTAAAGGATAAAAATCCTATGATCATCTCAAAAGATGCAAAAAAGGCATCTGACAAAATTTAACATCCAATCATGATTAAAATTTACAACAAAAGATTATAGAGGGAATATACATCAACAGAATAAAAATCATACATGTTAAGCCTACAGCTAACATCATACTCAAGGGTAAAATGATGCAAGTTTTCCATTTAAGATCAGGAACAACACAAAGATGTCTACTCTCACTACTTTTATTCAACATAATACTAGAAGTCTTAGAGCAATTAGGCAAGAAAAAGAAAAGGCATCAAAAGCAGAAAGGAACAATTAAAATTATCTTCCTTTGCAGATAACACTCTATATAAAACACCCTAAATACTCCACCAAAAAACTGTTAGAAATAATAAATTCAGTAAAGTTGCACATTACATAATCAACATACAAAATCAGTTGCATTTCTATACACTAATAATGATCAGAGAAATTAAGAAAACAATCCCATTTATAACTGCATCAAAAAGGATAAAATATCTAGGAAAAAATTGAACCAAAGAGTAAAAGATATGTACACAGAAAACTGTAAGATACTGATGAAAGAAACTGAAGACCCAGGCAGCCCGGGTGGCTCAGTGGTTTAATGCCGACTTCAGCCCAGGGTGTGATCCTGGAGACCCGGGATCAAGTCCCAAATTGGGCTCCCTGCATGGAGCCTGCTTCTCTCTCTGCCTGTGTCTCTGCCTCTCTCACTCTCTCGGTCTCTCTCATGAATAAATAAATAAAATCTTAAAAAAAAAAAAAAAAAAGAAACTGAAGACCCAAATAAATGGAAAGATAATCTGTGCTCATGAATTGGAAGAATTTATCTTGTTAAAATGTCCATACTACCCAAAGCAGATCCAAAAAATCCCTATCAAAATTCCAATGATATTTTTCACAGAAATAAAACAAATAATCCTAAAGTCTGTATGGAACCATAAAAGACCCTGAATAGCCAAAGCAATCTTGAGAAAGAAGAACAAAGCAAGAAGCATCCATTTCCTAATTTCAAACAATATTAGAAAGCTACAGTAATCAAAACAGTACGGTACTGGCATAGAAAACAAGCACAGACCAATGGAATATAATAAAAAGCCAAGAAGAAAATACATACACAATGGCCAATTAACTCACAACAGAGGAGCCAAAAATGTACAATAGGGAAAGGGAAGTATTTCCAATAAATAGTGCTTGGAAAACTGGATAGCTACATGCAAAAGAATGAAAGTGGACTTCTATCTTACACCATACACAAAAATGAACTCAAAATGGAATAAAGACTTGAATATAAGATCGAAACCATAAAGCTGCTAGAAGAAAACATAGGGGGTAAAGTTCCTTTACAATGATTTTTTTTTATTTGACACTAAAAAATAAATGCAATTAAAAAGTGAAACTAAATAAGTGAGACTACATCAAACTAAAACACTTCTGCACAGGAAAGGAAACCATCAACAATTTGAAAAGGCAACATATAGAATGGGACTAAATATTTGTAAACCATTTATCTGATAAGAGGTTATATCCAAAACATAAAGAACTCATATGACTCAAAGCAAAATACCAACAGTCTAATTAAACAATAGGCAGAGAAACTGAACAGACTTTTACCCAAAGAAGACAGACAGATGGCCAACAGGTACAAAAGTCTGGGTTTTTTGCTCATTTTTTACATTCCACATGTAAGTGAAATCATATGGTATTTGTCTTTCTCTGATTTCACTTAGCATAATACTCTATAGATTCATCCATGTTGTCACAAATGGCAAGATATCATTCTTTTGTATGGCTGAGTAATATTCTATTGCGTGTGTGTGTGTGTGTGAATCCACACACGTATATACATACTACAATTTCTTATTCATTCATGTATACAAGGACATTCAGGTTGCTTCCGTATCTTGGCTATTGTATATAATGCAATAAACATTGGGATGCATGTATCTTTTCAGATTAGTGTTTTTGTTTTCTTTAGGTAAATACCCAATAATGGAATTACCGGACTATACAGTATTTCTATTTTTACTTTTTTAAGGAACTTCCATACTGTTTTCCATAGTGGTTGCAGCAATTTATATTCCTACCAACATGTTTGTGCCTGATATTTTCAGAAACATACCAAAAAGGAGTCATTTAGAGGTCCTTGTCTTAAATTATAAACAGCACCCCAATTAAATTCAGCTGTATTTTGCTCACAGTACATGATAGAATGTATAAGTACACTGAACCTACAGCTAAATGACCAGCTATTTGGATGAGTTTGATGTGTATTTTATGAAACTGCATTCTCTACTAAGCAGTAAAAAATCAGTCTTAGGTACCAGTAGAACCCAAGTATTGAGTAAATCAAAGAATCTTTACGTCTGTAATTCAAGTTAATCTTTCAACAGCTAAAACTGGAGGGCAGGAACTCTCATAGGCAACTTTTAAATTTGCAGTTGAGGCTTCAGGGCAGAAAACCAGAAGTTTTGCACATACTGCACATTAAAAAATATTTTTAGGGAGTGTATTTTCAATATAAAATGTTAAAATTAATGCTCCACATCCTTACTAGCACTTGTTATTTCTTGTCTTTTTGATACTGGCCATTCTGACTAGTATGGTTCTGATTTGCATTTCCCTGATGATTAGTGATGCTAAGCATCTTTTCATATGCTTGTTGGCTATCTGTCTGTCTTCTTTGGAAGAATGTCTATTCAGGTTATCTGCTCATTTTTAAATCAGATTTTTTACTTTCTTGGTGCTAAGTTGTATCAGTTCTTTATGTATTTTGGATATTAACTCCTTATTGCATAAATATATTTGTAAATACCTCTTTTACTAAGTAGGTTGCTGCTTTTACTTTCTTGGTGGTTTCCTTTGCTGTGCAAAAGCCTTTTATTTGGGTGTATTTTAATTCATTTTTGCTTTTGCTTCCCTTGTCTGAGGAAACATAGCCATAAATATGTTGCTAATGCCAAGAAGAACAAAACTGAAGATATCACAAGCTCAGATTTCAAGATACACTACAAAGCTACCGTAATCAAAAAGTATGGTACTGGCACAAAAACAGACACATACATCAATGGAACAGAGTAGAATGCCCAGAAATCAACCCATATCTATATGGCCAATTAATCTACAATAAAGGGGTTAAGAATATAGAATAGGGAAGAGTCATACCAATAAATGATATTTGGAAAATATCTTGCCAAAAAATAAAACTGGACCACTTTTCCTAAACCATACATAAAAATGAACTCAAAATGGATTAAAGACCTAAGTGTGGGAACTAAAACCATAAAACCCCTAAAAGAAAACTTAAAGTGCTTTTTACTAAGTTCAAACTGCCTTTTGTAAAAACCCCAGTTGCATCAATGTTCTAAATGCACTAGGTTTTTTGTTGTTTTAGTCTAGTTACTAGACTATAGTTTCCTAAAAGTAGGTTCCATGTCCTTTCATCTCTATACCTTTCTGAGTCTCTTGCATAATAGAATATGAGCTTCAGAAGAATGAAAATTTTGTTTTTTCACCACTGTACTGATGAAATAATAAATGTAGAAATTGAGTGTAGAAATACTCAATAAATTCTAATTAAAGGAGTTCATAATATGCAGTCAATGCACATTTTGAAGATAAAAAAAACCAATTAGTATAGTTGAAAATACAGTGTCAAATAAGAGTCTGAAGGGGTGCCTAGGTGACTCAGTCAGTTGAGTGCCAGAATCGATTTTGGCTCAGGTCATGATCTCAGGGTCTTGGGGCCTTCTGCTCAGTGAGGAGTCCGCTTGTCCTTCTACCTCTACCCCTCCCCTCACTCTCTCTGAAATAAATTTAAAAATAATAACATTTTAAAAAATAGTAAGTCTGAATCCTGGTGTAAGTATATTACCTTGAACAAGTTATTTAATCTCCCTGAACTCGAGCCTTTTTTGCATTGAAGACCTTACAGAATCAGGTTCTTGTAGATTAGAAATGGAGTACATAAAGCTCCTAGCACAAAGTCTGGACTGCTGTAACAATCACATACCCTTATTAAGAGCAGCAATTACAACTTATATAACCAGCGTTGACAGATCTTTCAGTATTCTTAAACATAACTATGTTAACCATAGCACATTGAAACCTAAATGTTTTCATCTTGGATGAAAATTTATAGGACTCATAGAAAGAATTTTTAAAGTATCTAGATTGGTTTGTCTTAAAGCTTATTACAGGTTCTGAAAGAGTATCAATTTTATTCTAAAATTAAGCTATAATTGCCCCAGAGTAAAAAAATATAACAAATAGCATTAATCTCAGAAGAAGTTTTTCTGATAAAAGCTAACTTTAAATCAAAGTAAACTGCCAATACTAAATTATGACATAATAACAACTCATTTAACTGGAAAGAAAATGGAAGATGTACATTACCTCACCAAATCCAAAGTCCCACGATTGCTTAGAATGCAATTCTTCCAAAGAGATATCACCCCTAAGGATCATAAATAAAGATGCTTTCAAACTGTACTTTATTCCTGCTGAAAATTATTGTTCTAAATCATGGTTCCCAAAGTTGGCTTCAGATCAGAATTGTACGGGAAGCTTTTAGAAAAACATTCATAAACTTCCAACTTCAAGAGCTTATTTATTATGTGTGGATCAAACCTGGTATTTTTAATTTAAAAAAGCACCCGCCCCTCCACCCCAAGTGACCTGTAGCCATTTTGGGAACCATGTCCTAAATCACTTTCATAAAGTACATTTTAAAATTCAAGACCTACCAAAGCTGTTTTTCATTCACAAGTTACTGAATATTTGGGGATTTGACAACAAAGTAGCTAACTTATTGATTATATTAAATAAGTTGTGAATCTACATTTTAATTTGTTGTGCCAATCCCATAAAAATAGCATCTATAAACACTTTTTATACATAGATATTTTAAATATTTCCATAAGAAAGTACTTTCAAAAAAATATGTTCTAGTTCACAACTTTCAATTACGAAGATCTGACTAAATCATAATTATTACCAAGAAAGTTTGGGCTATTCTGAAACTAGAAGTTTTGTTTAACTACCTGTAATAACTGTCCTATAAAATGTTAATATGCTTATGCCATTACAGTTGAATTCTATCACTCTCCTATTCTGATTCTATACTAACCAAGCAACCTTCCCATGGAGAGTTGAGTCTATGATTAGAAAATATGCTTACCATGCAAGTAAACATTCCTTTTTTTTTTTTTTTATTGGTGTTCAATTTACCAACATACAGAATAACACCCAGTGTAAACAAACATTCCTATACATGCGACTACTCTATTTCTTACTATAAATTAATAAACTGACATTCTGGTGAACATATAAGTTTCTTGAACATGTAAGTCAGTATTCTCAAACCTAATTAATACTAAGATTCCAGATAAGATATTTCTGCACTAGCAAATATGAGCAACATACTCTCAAATGGGGGATACTACCAAGATTCTGACAGCTGAGAAGCCTTCTTGAGGCTGGTCTGCCCACCGTCAAAGAGCAATATGCCTATTCACTTTGTATCAGTTCAAACCCACAACACGCACTATACTAGATCTTGATTTATATTCTCCAGATTTACCTAAAACTTACATATGTTTCACTGGATATTTCTGGCTTTCATTTTGTGGTATCTTCTCTTGGTAATCACTTTCAAATTTTCCTTTAAAAATAAAAGTATGCATTGAATTCAAAACTTTAGCAGAGACAATTTGTTTTTTTTTTTTTTTTAATTTGAAGCTTACAAACCACAAAGAAGGAAATTACTGATCTAAAAAGTCATGTAATAGAATATGTTGGGCAGATGGAGGTAGGGCCTCTCCAAAATGGATGACCTAAGGCTAATAGGTAGGGTCACCCTTCCCTCAGATGTCACCCCGGATAAGTTCCTAAAACTCATCAAGTCACAAACAACTCGTGACCTATCGAGACCCGCCTAAAAGAAGAAAAACACCAGAATCAGCCAAAAACAAGAACATGGACCCTGCCTCACCTTATCACATAAAACCACATGTCTCTAACCACCCCTTTTTTTTTTTTTTTCTTAACTTGCACAGGTATAAAAAACACATACCCTTCCCCTCCTGGGTGCAACTTCCCTGACTCGGGCCTCCTCTTCACTGAAACTCGCCCGGGAGCGCTCCCCATTAAAGCACTCTGGAACCTACTGCCTGGCTCTGCTGTCTTTAATTTTCCCCGCCAATCATTAAAAAGAAAACCTAACAGAATGTTACTCTATCTATCTATGGAGATACACACACACACAGAAAACAACAACAAAAAAACTCAATAGATTATTATGTTTTCCATGTATAATACTCACCTTTTTTTTCAGAGCTGGCTACGTAACAATCCTTTTCAAAAGATGTACTAAGAATATTTCTTTCATTATTGTTGTACTCTTTTTGATACTCACTTGGCTGATACTTTTCTGGATAACTTGTTTTATTAAAAGTAGAATTACTAAAAGTCAATTCTGGATCTGTAAAAATACTTCTAATGCATCTATCAGTTGAATCATTTTTATCAGAACTTGTGATTGCAGAAGCATCTCCCATACTGTCACAATCACACTTGTCAAAGGTTTTCCTTATCCTCTGTTGATCTATGCTTAATAAATTGATGATATTTTCACTAATAAAAGAGTCATAATTCTCCGATATAAGGTGGGCTTTTGACTGGTTCACATCTTCAAGAAAATGTGAAGCCTCTCTTCTATTTTCTCCCCAAATATGTTGTGCTGACTGTTTTTCAGTAATGAAGTCTGACTGTCTTTGCTCATCCATGCTTCCACATTCTTCACCCATAACTACAACAGATCTTCCAGTAAGGAAACTGCAATTGCCTGGACTTTGGAGTAAATAAAAACATATTTATCAAGAAAAACATAGAATATTTTCAATTAGAAACAAAATTTTAGAGAACACATTGAGTAGCTAAACTATGTTTTAATTTTTTAAATTTAAATAAATAATATTGCTTTGGGTAAAATTTGTGTAATGTACTCTTCTGGTGCCTTAGTGAGTATAAAAATAATCTATACTTGGGTCAGTATTTCAACATGAAAAATTAGTATGGGTTCAATTTGCTGTTATATTAACAAAACAAAACATACCCAACCTATAGTTTATCTTCTATAATAAGATCTAATGAATAATCAAGATAATATTGTGTATAGCTGCTGCTTTACTTAACCAGAGAAAAGATATTTAAAGATTGTGGAGAGAAAAATTATCCTGTTAAAACATAAAACCAAATAGTCATGAGAATATTTTAACAGACTTTTTTCAACCTAAAACTCTGACATTCTCAAGACAGAAAAATATAGATACAAAAAAGCCAAGATATAAATTATATGAAAAGGTTAGACTATATAACTTTTTAAGTTCCTTTCTAATGCAGAAATCATAATTTTAGTTTACGTTAAACTTGTACCAAATCTACGCTATCATAGGACATAATTAAAAATCAAGATATTCCAAATTGTTGTCATTGACTATCAACAAATTTACTTGGGGTTGGGTTGTTCCAGAGATTGGAAGTACCAACGAAATTTAGAAAAGAAATATAAACTGATTGATTTCCAACTTTATTTTGTAAGTTATTTATTAAATACTAACAAGCAAGTATACCTGCTGTGTTCCAAACACTATGCCATGTTATGGACATAGAGATAAAATAATTCAATTTGCTATTAAGCAGAGAGAAATGTTTTATTCATGAATGTTCACAGATCACGACCCTATACTGTTTGTCAACATAGATCTCATTGGTGTTTTGGGCTTTATAATGCTATTATGTTACACCAAAAGGCATAACCTATAGTATGCAATTATATATACTAACACCAGAGAAATTTTTGGTACTCTAAATAAGAAAATACATGTATAGAAAGACACCTATGCACATTAATCAGATATTTAATGTATGTCTACTATGTGGTAGGGAAATAATATATCTTATATTCTAGTTAAGGAAAACAATAAATAATTAACCATTACTAAGTGCAAAGGATAAAAGAAATACAAAAATAAATTTAAAAGATAATTACAGCACCTTTATAGATGCTACAAGATCATATGATGAAATAATAACTTCTGTTCAAAATCCTCTATCAGATACTCTAGTCAGAAAAGTCCCTAGTAAGGAAGTGATAAGTGATAAACAAGTGAAAGACACAGAATGGTTAAAAATATGAAGAAAGGAGTAAGCATACTCCAGAGGAGTGGAGGGGAGGGGAGGGGAGTGGAGTGGAGTGGAGTGGAGTGGAGTGGAGTGGAGTGGAGTGGAATGGAATGGAATGGAATGGAATGGAATGGAATGGAATAGAATAATAAGCACAAACCCAAGATTTGCAGCATATCTGAGGAAAAAAGGAAAAAAAAAAAAGATCATGGGCCCCTGGGTGGCTCAGTCAGTTAAGCATCTGCCTTCAAGCTCAGGTCATGATCCCAGGGTTCTGGGATCAAGCCCCAAGTCAGGTTTTCCCCCCTCTCCCTCCCCCCTACTTGTGCTTTCTCTCTCAAATAAATAAAATCTTAAAGAAGAAAGAAAGAAGAAAGAAAGAAAGAAAGAAAGAAAGAAAGAAAGAAAGAAAGAAAGAAAGAAAAGAAAAGAAAAGAAAGAAAGAAAAGAAGAAAGGAAAAGAAAGGAAAAGAAAGGAAAAGAAAGGAAAAGAAAGGAAAAGAAAAGAAAAGAAAAGAAAAGAAAAGAAAAGAAAAGAAAAGAAAAGAAAAAAGATTGAATAGAATTAGTAAAGAAAAACCTACAACCTAAGGCTTAAAAGGGCTCAGATCATATAGAACTTAGTATTTTTATTCAAGTATAATTAATACACAGTGTTATATTTCAGGTATAAATATAATAACTCAGTAATTATATGCATTACTCAGTGCTCATGATGATAAGTGTACTCCTAGTCCCCTTCACCTATTTCACTCATCCCCCCACTCTCTTCTCCTCTGGTAACCACCAGTTTTGTTCACTAAATTTAAGTGTCTGAGTTTGTCTTTTTTTCCTTTGTTCATTTGTTTCTTAAATTCCACACGAGTGAAATTGTATGGTATTTGTCTTTCTCTGACTGACTTGTTTTACTTAGCATAATAATATCTAGATCCATTCATGTTGCTGCAAATGGCAAGATTTCATTCTTTTTATGGCTGAGTAATATTCTATTATATATATATATTTCTTTATTCAGTTATCTATGGATGGACACTTAGGTTGCTTCCATAATTTATCTATTGTAAATACTGTAATAAACATAGGGATGCATATATCTTTTTGAATGTGTTCTAATTTTCTTTGGATATCCCATGGTGGAAATACTCAAGTCATATGAATAGAGCATTACTTTTTAAAAGAACAGTAAGAAACACTGAAAGGTTCTAAATACAAAGTAAAATGACTTACTTTTTGCCTTGAAAAATATCAGTTTGGTTACTAGGTAGATATAAATTTCATAACCTTCAGGAATCCCTGGGTGGCTCAGCAGTTTAGCCTGCCTTCAGCCCAGGGCATGATTCTGGAGTCCCAGGATTAAGTCCCACATCAGGCTCCGGGCACGGAGCCTGCTTCTCCTTCTGCCTATCTCTGCCCCTCTCTGTGTGTCTGTCATGAATAAATACATAAAATCTTAAAAAAAAAAAAAAAAGACTGAGTATGTTGAAGTAAATGCATGAAAAATACAAATAAAAGTAAAATAAAATTTACAGAGATGAAAGATATACTGAACAGATTTATGAGTAGTTGAGACATCAAAGAAGATACAACTAGTAAATCTGAAGATAAAGCAAATATAATCTATATAAGATAAAACAAAGAGAAAAAAATTATTGAAAGCACCAGTAAAGTGTGACACAACTTCAAGTGGACTAATTTAATGTAATTTAAATTGTCAGAGAAGAAAAGTTAATCAGAAAAAGTATTTAAAAAAATTTTTTTTAAGATTTTATTTATTTATTCATGAGAGACACAGAGAGAGAGGCAGAGACACGGGCAAAGGTAGAAGCAAGCTCCCTGCAAGAAGCCCGATATGGGGGATCCCTGGGTGGCGTAGCGGTTTGGCGCCTGCCTTTGGCCCAGGGCGCGATCCTGGAGACCCGGGATCGAATCCCACATCGGGCTCCCGGTGCATGGAGCCTGCTTCTCCCTCTGCCTGTGTCTCTGCCTCTCTCTCTCTCTCTCTCTGTGTGACTATCATAAATAAATTAATAAATTAATTAATTAAATAAAGCCCGATATGGGACTCGATCCCTGGACCAGGATCACGCCCTGAGCCAAAAGCAGATGCTCAACCACTGAGCCACCCAGGCATCCCAAGTATTTTTAAAATTAATGGCTGAACTGTTTCCAAATTTGATAAAAACAGTAAGTCCACATATTTAAGAAGCTTGACACTGCCAAAACACAAGAAATGGAAAGAAAATGAACATCCTAATCAATGGATAAAAATCTATGGTAGAAAGTCCATGATAGAGAATCCATGATAGAAAAATCTTTAAAAAACAGAGAAACAGTATCTATTAGATATACAGATATTAAGATAAAAATGACAGCATATTTCTAGTTGGAAACAACACAAATCAAAGACATCTGTAAAAAAGAATACAATAAAGACAAGTATACAAAACAAATGAATTAATCAGTAGTAGACCCATATTAGAAGAAATATTAAAAGAAAATCTTTAGAATTGAAGGAAAATGGCACTGATGGAAATCTAGATCTACACAAAATCATGAAGACCACCAGAAATAGTAAATTTGTGCTTAAATATAAAAACTATGTTTTCTTACATTTTAACCCTCTTTGAAAAGAGCAATAATGTATTACTGTATCTATAACATATATAAATAAAATATAGGACTATAACAACACAAAGGCCAGAATATAGAAACAAAAATATACTGTTATACTATACGTCAAGTGCTATAACTTGAACATACCATGTGATAAATTAAAATGTATACTATAAACTAAAGCAACAAATGGAAAACAAAACAACTTAACTAATAAGCCAACAAAAGGGGTAAATTAGTCATTAAAAAACAAACAAACAAAATAAAGGCTGATATAGAGGAGGGCAGCCCCATGGCTTAGTGGTTTAGCACCGCCTTCAGCCCAGGGCGTGATCCTGGAGACCCGGGATCGAGTCCCACGTCAGGCTCCCTGCACGGAGTCTGCTTCTCCCTCTGCCTGTGTCTCTGCCTCTCTCTCTCTGTCTCTCTCTCTCTCTCTAATAATAAATAAAATCTTTTAAAAAATAAAAAAAAAACAAAATAAAGGCTGATATAAAGGAAAAAGAAACATATGGAACAAACAAAAAAAAAAAGAGAACAGACTTAAACCAACCATATCAATTGTCACGTTAAATGTAAACCATATTCTTGACCACAGAATGGTCAAGTCTCAATAAATTTGAAAGGATTCAAACCATACAAAGGATGTTTCCTATCCACAATGGTATTTATTTAGAAAGATACAGGAATGCCTTAGAATTTCTAGGACCCAAGCAACAAATTTCTAAATAACTTGTGGATTGAAAAATAAATTGAAAGAAAAATTAGGAAGACTTTCAACTGAATGAAAATTAAAACAAAACATCAAAATGTATAGGATGCAGCAAAAGGAGCAGCTAATGGACAATTTATAGCATGAAAACACCTATATTAGAAAAGAAAAATGACTTCAAATCAATGACCTCAGCTTTTACCCTAAGACAATGGAAAGAAAGTAAATTAAATTCAAAGGAATAGGCAAGAGGAAATAAAGAACAAAATTCAGTGAAATAAAAAATAGACATGTGAAACTAAAATATTGATCTTTAGGGAGAAGATAAACAAAATTGGTGAGTCTCTAAATAAGAATGATCGGTGGGGGGCGGGGGTGAGTAGAAAAATATATGTATGTCAGTGTTCACTAAAGCATTATTTACAATAGCCAAGATATGGAACAATCTAACCATCCATCAATGATGAATGGATAAAAAAGATGTGCAAGGTGCGTGTATGTGTGTGTGTGTGTGTGTGTGTAACAAAATACTTCTAACTATAAAAAAGAATGAGATCTTGGCATTTGTGACAACATAGATAGAACTTGAGGGTATTGTGCTAAGTGAAGTAAGCCAGAAAGAGAAAGAAAAATACCATATAAGTTTATTTATATGTAGAATCTTTAAAAAAAAGCCAAAAAAACAAAACAAAACAAAACAAAACTCATGGATACAAAGAACAAATTGGTGGCTGTCAGAGGGGAGGGAAGTTGAGGAGTGGGTGAAGTGGGTCAAGAGGTTAAAAAAAAAGTTCCAAAAAAAAAAAAAGTTCTATATTTGAATAGAGTCAAAAGTTCCATTATTGAATATAATCAATAATACTGTATTACATACTTGAAAGTTGCTAGGAGTAAGTCTTAAAAGTTCTCACTACAAAAAATTTTTGTAACTTTGTATGGTGACAGATGGTAACTAATTTACTGTGATCATTTTACAATGTATACAAATATTTAATTACATTGTACCCCTGAAACTAGTATAATGTTATAGGCTAATTATAATTACATTAATTTTTTGACACACAACAGGTTAATATCTTTAATATATAACGAGCTCATACAAATTTATCAGACCCCAATAGATAAGAGCAAATGACACTGACAATCCACAAAAGAGAAAATACAACTGCTTAACATGGAAAGATGTTCAACTTTGCTAGAAAGCAAATGAATGCAAACTGAAACACAATGCTATGTTTCATTGTCAGATCAGCAAATATTTAGCCAGAGGATAATACTCAGAGCTGGCAAGATGGTACAGTGGACACGTACATCCTTGCTGGAGGCAATGTCAATGGATACAAACATTGCTGGAAACCAATCTGTCAATATGTAACAAGAAGCTCAAAGGTGTTAATATTAATTCAATAATTCCACCTCTGAGAATCTATCCTAAGGAAATCACTTGGCATTGGGGAAAAGCATTATGCACAAAGAAATTCTTCCATTTCTGATGGTGAGAAATTAGTAACGGCATGGGTGATCAACCACGGGCCCTACTGTCCATCTACGCTGTGGAGGACACAGCCATTTCAAACTGAAATTAGTAATAACGTGATGGGGAAGTCCCCTGATATGAATGAAAACACCTACACAATATTGTATCGTTACAGAAGGTAGGATCACTGCTACATCGCAACAAAAAGAAGAAAAACCATGATGGATGGAGGGAGAGCAGGAAGGTAGGGGCCTGGCAGGGAAGCCACCAAAATGTTCAAATTTCACTTTCTTACTTTCTATCTTATTCTCCCAAATTTCTATAAGGTGTAGGTTTGCTCTGATACCGAAAAGACCCAGTACACCCAGTACACTGTTACTTACTCACAGAAAGGAGTTAGTGATGTTGCAATGAGGAGCTACAGTCCTTCCCATCTCCTCCACTGCGGCTGCACAGTGCCAGCTGTCACCACACCCCAGGTTAGAACCCCGAGAGATGCCATGGGGGTGATCAGCTCAGTCCACACAGCAGACCTGTCCTACACCCAATCCTCTCCCTGGGCTGGCAAGCTATGCTGTTGACCAACAGATGCTCTGCACTTCATTCTGCAGAGTCCTGTCTTGTCTGCAGCTCTAAGCTCCCATCTAATGTGTCCCAGGCACTGGGCATCTTAGTCTTTCTGCAAGGATCTCCTCCTCCTCCTCTTCCCACCCAAACTCCGTTGCTGGCAGTGGCCCCCGGGCGTGTCCTTTTATACACCCATAGGGCTCGCCCCCTTAAAGTAGCCTAAGTATGTGCCCAACTGTCCCTCACACTTCTCTCTCCTACGGGCCAAGCCTCCAGTTATACTTACATTTAAAACAATGATCAGGAAAAACAAGGGAGAAAACACATATTAGTAATGAGAGAAAAGACATCACTACAGATGTTAAAAATTTTAAATATGTAATAAAAGAATATTATGAATAACTTTAAGTAAGTTCTACAACACCAATAAAATAGATGCATTCCTTATATGATGAACTATCAAAGCTCAAAAAAAAAAATGATCTGACTACCCCTGTACCTAGTTAAAAAAAAAAAAAAAATGGAAATTACAGTAAAAAAAAAAAAAAAAACAAACTTTCCCACCAGAAAAGATTCCATACCAAGTGGCTTAATGAACTCTATCAAATATTTAAGAAAGAAATTGTACCAATTTTACATAAACTCCTTCAGAAAATTACACAGGGGAGAATATTTCCCAACTCATTCTATGGCATCGACATTAGGCTAAGAGCAAAACCAGAGGACAGTATCATAAGAAACATAGATAATAATATCCCTCATGAAGATTAACGCAAAATTCCTAACAAAATTTTGGCACATCAAACTCAAGAATGCATAACAAGGAGAGCACATTGTAATCAAGTGGGGTTTATCTCCAGAATGCAGGGCTCATTAAACATTTAAAATTAATTAACATGGGGCAATGTGGAATGATGTGTGGAAGTCTGGCAAATAAATCCTGTTCCCCAAAAGTAATGACAGAAGCAGATAACACTTGCAAAAACAATCATTTCAATCTGGAGAGTAACAAAGGCATCAAAGGTGCCTTTCTCAATAAACTGAGAAGCAGTACTTCAAGAAAAACTACTAAACCTCATTAGTAGGAACAGTGGGAGGCTGTGGAGTTTTAGCCTTGGGAAGCTACCTTCCTTCTATCACTACTCCATGGCTGGTAGCTCTACCAAGGCTCAGTAGTCTAGAAGTCAAACAGGGAAGCCCCCATGCCCAGGAATTGGTCAAAAAGAATCATTATCTTGGTGGCAAACCATCAGGAAACTAACACTGCATCTAACTGGGGCTGTAATATTTGAAGGAAAAAGTAAATAAATAAAAATCCAGAAATTTCATAGAGAGATCCAGGAAACAAATAGGCATAATGAGCTCTAATAAAGGCTGCACATGGGTAAGTCTCTATCCACAGTCAGGAGAGGGCCTCAGGTATCTACTCATCCCTGCCTGAATGTGAGGTCTTGCATACAGGGAGAAGCCTTATTGGCTCAAGATGTTTAAACACAACCTCCAAGTATTCATTGGCCTCTAAGCATTGGTTAGAGGGAAACCTATAGTTGTAAATGCCCATATTAAACAAGAAAATATCAAATCAATAAATTAAGGTTACATTTTAAGAATCTACCAAAGGGGGGGGGGGGCAAACTAAACTCAAAGCAAGACAGAAGAAGGAAATTATGAAGGAAATTATGAACTTTAAGGCAAAAAAAATCAATGAAATGGAAAACAAAAATAATAGAAAAAACTGATAAAATCCAAAACTTAGTTCTTTAAAAATATCAATAAAATTAGCAAATCTTTAGCTATCCTGACCAAGAAAGAAAGGAGCAAAGATACAGATCTGGAATTAAGAGAAATCATTACTGACTCTACAGAAATTAATAAGTTTTTAAGAAAAAAATAAATTAAAAATAAATAAAAATAAAGTTTTCAAGGAAATACTATAAACAAGTTCATGTTATCAAATCACACAACTTAGATGAAATGGATAAATTCCTAGAAAAACATACATTTCTACAATTGACTCAAGAAATTAGAAAATCTGAACAGATATTTTAAAAAATTACTAGTTAAATCTTCCCAGAAAGAAAAGCCCAGATGCAAAAACATTTAAAGAAAAACCATATTTATTCTCCACAAATTCTTCCATTAAATAGAAAAAGACATACTTTCCAATTTATTCTGTAAGATGAGCACCAAAGCCAAAGACATTACAAGAAAAAAAAATCAATTTTCATGAATAGAGACATAAAATTCATCAACAAAATAAGAACAAAAAATAATCCCATGATATATGAAAAGAATTATATACCATGACCAAGCAGCTTATATCCCAAGAACCTAAGGTGGTTTAATATTTGAAAATAAAGAAATATAGGATATATTAATAAAGAGAAAAAACTACATGATAATCTCAAGGGACACAAAAAAGAACATCTGACAAAATCCATGATAAAAACTTTCAATGAACTAGGAATAGAAGGAAATTTCCTGAACATGATAAAGGGCACCTACAAAAAACCTACTGCTAACATCATAATAGTGAAAGGCTAGATGCTTTAAGACTAGGACCAATGCAAGCATGCTCACTCTTGCCTGTCTGATTGCTATTCAACACTGTGCTAGAGATTCTAGTCACTGTAGCTGGCAAGAAAATGAAGTAAAAGGCATCCTCACTAAAAAAAGAGAGGTAAAAACACCTCTATTTATGGACAGCATAATCCAGTATGGTTAAAAAAAAAAATCCCTAAAGAATCCATAGAACCACTAGTAGAACTCACAAGAAGTTCAGCAAGGTCATAGGAGACAAGACCAATTTAAAAAAAACAAAACTGTATTTCTAAATGTTAGCAATGAACAACACAAAAATGAAATTAAGAAAATAATAAATACCATTCACAACAGCATGTAAAGAATAAAATACTTAGGAATAAATTTAGCCAAGGAAGCACAAGGCTTATTTATTGAAAGACAATACACTATACTAAGAGAAGTTTAAGAAGATTAAATACAATGAAATATTGTTCAGCCATAAAAAAAGGGAACAAAATCATGCCATTTGTGACAATATGGATGACTATGGATGCCATTATGCTAAGTGAAATAAGTCAGATACAGAAAGACAAATACCATACAACCTCACCTATATGTGGAATCTAAAAAGTCACATTCTAAGAAGCAAGGAGTAGAACTCCAGAAGTTAGGGAATGGCAGAAATGGGGAAACACTAGTCAAAGAGTACAAACTTCCAGTTTTAAGACAAATAAGTTATAGAGATCTAATATATAACATAGTGACTATAATGAATACTACAAGTGTGAAATTTGTTAATACAGAATCTCTAAAGTAGACTTACCACATACACATACAAAGGTAATTATAAGGTGATGAATATGCTAGTTAGCTTGACTGCGGTAATCACTTCACAATGTATACATATATCAAATCATCATGTTGAATATCTTAAATACAATATATTTGTATTTATTTGTATCTGTATTTGATTTATTTATACCTTAATAAATCTGAGGGGAGGGTACATTTCAAATATACTAGAAAGTTTTCTCACACTCCCCCAAGTGTATAGCTCCCAACAGTAACCACCAGTCTGACTGCTGTCAGCATACATTAATCAAGCCTGTCTTGGAATTTCATATAAATGGAATTATTCAGTGGTCTTCTTTTGGTATGGAGACTCATCCATACTGTTGCTTACTATTGCATGTATCAGCATTTAATTCTTTTTCATTACCGTGTGGTTATTCCACTGTATGAATATAATATTCTATTTTTGTTATAGTTGAAATACAGTGTTTCATTAGTTGCAGGAGTACATATAATTATTCTTAATGGACATCTGGGGTAGTTCAGATATGGTACTATTTTGAAGAAAGCTGCTGTGACATTTGAAAAAAATAATCGGAGAAACATTTCATGCTCATGGATTGGAAGAATCACTAATGTTAAGATGGCAATTTTCCCCAATGGCAATTTTCCCCAAATTGAGCTAAAGATTTGATACAATCTCTAACAAAATCCAAGTAGACTTTCTCTTTTTTTCCAGACACTGACAGGCTCATCTTAAAATTTATATGTAAATGCAAAGGCCTAAGAACCAAAACATTCTGGAAAAAGAAGAACAAACTGAAGAACTAATACAGTTCCAAATTTCAAAACTTACAATAAAGCTGTAATATTCAAGACAGTATGGCACTAATATAAAGGTAGAAATGACTTATCAGCAGAATAGAATTGAGATTACAGATGGAAAAAAAAATACATTTTTTGTCAACTGATTTTCAACAAAGGTGCCAAAGCAATTCAGTGGGGAAAAATATTCTTTCATTTCCACAAATGCAGAATAGTGAATTTTGACTCTCACCTCACCTCATACATGAAAATTAACTCAAAATGGATAATAGACTTAAATGTAATATATAAAACTACAAGACAGAAGAAAACTAGAGATCTTCATGACCCTGGTTTAGGCAAAGATTAGCTCTAATACCACATGCATGATTCATAAATGAAACAAATAAACTGAATTTTATCAAAATCAAAACATTTCTTACTTCAAAAAGAAAATTATAAAAATAAAAGGGCAGGCATTTCACCAAGGATGTACAAATGGTTAATAAGCACATGAAAAGATGCCAACATCATTAGTCATGAGAGAAATGCAAAATTAAAACCACACTGAGGTATAGACATCCCAGCTTTTCAGAAGCTTGCATTATGCCACTTCCCTTTTATAAAAAGACATACATTAGTATCTGTTTTTGCTAACCAAAGGAAATCTAAAGATTTTCACTTTAAAAAAAAAAAAAAAAAAGGTGAAAAGCAGAAATAGCTGTCAGTGAAGGGGCAGCATGCATATCACACTGAGTGGCAAGAGTGGCCATTGCAAGCTCCTTCTCCAGGAACTACATTCAGTATCTCGGCATCAAGCTAGTGCAGCTCTGAACTCTGTGAGCATCTGTGCTTTATCTCAATTTATTTTGTGCATCCATTTGCAAGATATGTCCTAAAGTATCAGAAAAGCCACAGGGAGATTATTTTTTGGGTCTGGGAAGACTCAGAAAATTTTCCATTTAAATTAATCATAATTGCTTCTTTGTTTACAATACCATTTCAGCTTGTGAAAGGTTTAACAGGAATGTTCTACTTTCAGGGGTACCTGGGTGACTCAGGTGGTTAAGTGTCTGCCTTCAGCTCACATCATCATCCCAGTGTCCTGAGATCCTGCCAAGCATCAGGCTCCCTGATCAGCCAGGAGCCTGCTACTCCCTCTCCTCCCTCTGCTGTTCTCCCTGCTTGAGAGCTCAGAATCTCTCTCTCTCTATATATATATCAAATAAATAAATAAAATCTTAAAAAAAAAAAAGGAATGTTCTACTTTCAGATAGAGGGGGAACTCTCTATTACCACTGACTAAATCTTAGAGCATAGACTGTGTTGCTACTGAACTCTCACACATTGGTGACAGGAATGTAAAATGATATAAACCACTCTGGAAAACACTTTACCAATGTCTTTAGAAGTTACACATACACCAATCATATGACCTAATCATTCCACTTATATTTACCCAAGAGAAATGAAAGCATATGTCCAAAGACCTCTCCGCGAACTTTCATAGCAGCTTTATTTGGAATAATCAAAACTACAGGAAAAAAAACAAATGCGTATCAACAGAAATTGTGCTATTTCCATACAATGGAATACTGCTCAGCAATAAAAAGAAATGAACTATCAATACATACAACACACAACGCAGATCTCAAAATATTTATGCTGAGTGAAAGAAGCTAGACCAAAGAGAGAACATAATTATATGATGCCATTTACATAAAGCTCTAGAAAAATACAGGCTAATCAACAGTGACAGAAAGCAGATCAGCAGTTGCCTTGAGATGAAAGTAAGGGATGTGAAGTGGACAGAGGAAGAGATTACAAAGATGACCAAAGAAAATACTAGTGATGATAAATATGTTCATTGTATTTGACACCAGTCAAAACTTCTCAATGTGCACACTTTAGATAAATTCAGTTTGTTGCATGTTGATTATACATTAATAGAGCTGAACTCAGGACATAAAGAGAAAACAACAACAAAAAAAGAACCTGTTGTTAGGTAGTTATTACAGTTCTCCAGGCAAGAGGCAGTAGTGGCTTAGACTGGGATGGAACCTATAGAGGTGGAAATGTGACTAAATAACTTTAAAGTTTGTTAGAATACAGAATTGTCAAACTTTGTTGATGAAACAGATATTGGGAGTTGAAGGAAAGGAAGCAGTCAAGGACAACTTTTATTTTGGTGTAAGCAACTGAGCAAATAGTAGTGTCATTAACTAAAATGAGAAGACTGGGGTAGGATTACAGAGAGTCAAGTTTCTCACCATGATTACTAAGAGTGATTCAAACTGGTTTTACAAGTTAAATGGATTTTAAAACAATGAACCAGGATTTATATACAGATAGTCAGAAAATAAAAGAGGGGCACTGATCAACTACCGTAAGAAAAATAAATTAATATGTTTATGATACAGAAAATGAAATAGTTATTCATGGACATTATAAAACAAATGCAAAGCAATTTGGCTCAAAATATTTTTTTCAAAATATTTTTTAAATATATTAATGAAAGGCAGATGTACACATTAGAAAATAATTACTTAAAATTATTTTAATTAAATGCTACATTTGACTTTTATTTTTCTCTAGAAGTATTACTTAGATTTGTCTATATTAAAAAATTTTTTTGCCATTAATATTGAATTAACAACTCAAAGAAAGAAAGCTGGAGCTTCCTTATTTCCTTCAAAAATCTTTGCTTACCTGTTTAATCTTTCAAATAATGACCCATACTGTGCTGTTTTATATGATGGACTGAGAACATCTTGATTTTCATATAATTTGGAGACCAAGGAATTAGAATAATTAACTTTACTAAGCTGAAAAAAGAAAAAAAGAACCTGCCAAAATGGTAAAGGTATATGGATTTAAATTACTTACCATAAAATGCCATCTAAGTGGATATCTATATGCAAAAAAAAATGAATTTAACTAGCTTAAAAGAAAGTAATTGTCTTTATTGAAAACAAAACAAATATGCTAACAGTGAAAGCAAGATCAGTATTTAAATGATTGTTAAAGTAACAGAACTGATACTATGATTGATACCATTTCCTCAGAGCTTAAAAATATATTTATACATATAAATATATATAAATACCCAGGAAACCTGGATCTTGAGCAAATGATCTCTGACAGAAAATAATTTTCCCCCAAAAAACAGTTGTATTTATCTCAGTTTTATCCATTTACTGAGTAATTTTAGAACACTCTTTTAATCTTTCCAAATATCAATTATCACTGAGTGCAAAATGGGGAACCTATGGAAAGACCTGTGGAAAACAGATGAGGTAATCCATTTCTTAATTTGTAAGGAACCACATAAAACGTAAGATATTATAGTGGCCCAACACTAATCTATCCAGTAATAATAATTTATATCTGTAGCATATTCTATTTATTAGCCATGAAACAGAAATGAGAAGTCCAAAGACAATCAATGACACAAAGTTGGAAAAAAAGAAAGGAAGACAGAAAGAGATACTGAAAGTCTTAGAAAAAAGAGAGGGAGTCTAAAGTCAGGGAGAGCTAGAAATAAAGTATGGTAATACACTTCTTATCAGGCACAGAGAACAGTGACAGAGGTGTAGAGACAAAGTCATCCCGTGAAGTGAGAAATCATAAGAGAAGAGAATACTACACTCAGCATATGCTGAGTGTAAAAGGACAATCATATGGTTTCACTCATGCAGGGAATATAAAATATAGTGAAAAGGATTATAGGAGAAAGGAGAGAAAATGAGTGGGAAAAATTTGAGAGGGTGACAAAACATGTAAGACTCCTAAATCTGGGAAACGAACGAAGTAGAAGGGGAGGTGGATGGGGGGATGGGGTGACAGGCACCGAGGGGGGCACTTGATGGGATGAGCACTGGGTGTTATACTACATGATGGCAAATCGAACGTCAATAAAATATATATATAATATATATATTTATCTGTATTTTATATATATATAAAATACTATATGTTGGCTCAATACTACTTCTCTAGGGATCAGTGAGCCGCAGACCACCTTTTCTTCTAACCTGTTTTTTCAACTCATTCTCTTTTATAGTTTCATTTTAATTTTCACTTTTCTTGAAATCCCTCCAAATGAGCAATTAACACTTCTCTAATACTTCATAATGTGACACTATGCCTTGGACAGGAACTTTCACCTCTCTTTTTAATTTTCTCTTCTGTGTATTAAGTATAACATTATTTACCCCTCCAAAGATAATCCTATCCTATCCTGCAGTCAAAAATAGGAGATTATTTAAGTAGAGATTACAGAGTTACATTCTCTATCCTATAAACTACCTAATAGGATTAAAATTCTGATCTTATAAAATACAAACTGAATAACAAATGTCTTTCATTGTATCATTCCAAAGTTAATGGGTCCTTAAATTAATATGGCTAACATCTATCACTAGAATATACTTTATCGTCTCTGTAAAATAGAAAATATACTTTAATACTTAATAATATTGAATTATATCAATATCATTATATATTATATATAATGTACCATCTGTAACTATAACTTATAAAATTACAATTATAAATTATAATCATTTATAAATGACAAATACATAAGTATGGCATAAAACCAATGCATACTAAAATGGGAGAAATTCAAAACTATTCCCATTAATAAGACATCATGATTATATAACCATTTTCCCCACTACCATTATATATTAGTACAATAATCATAAATTTATTTTTTAAACTCTGTATAATCTAATAAAATGACTATTTTTTATAGTCTATGGTAGATTTCAGAATTTTAAAATCTGGATGTTTTTGGATTTTTAACTTTAGAGAATACAATGACTAAACAATATTTTAGCCATACACAGCTCTATCTATATAAACATATTTGTATAGTTTTATCAAATTCATATAACCAGTTATCATCTGTCAAATCATAAGAAGAATCAAGCCACCACAACTCATACTTTAATGGACTACCATGACGTAACGGAAATTATGCACTGCTATTCACAGGAACCTTTCCATATCATGCCTACTGGGCCTACCATGACATCACCAACTAGTTATTTACTGTGATTATATCATTAACTATAACATAAACACACTGAACTATTTTCAATTTCACTATCAGTAATTTTATAAAAGGATGATGATTTAAAAGACATTTAAAGAACATTCCATATAAATAATAGTGAAAGGGAATATAAGGGAAGGGAGAAGAAATGTGTGGGAAATATCAGAAAGGGAGACAGAACATAAAGACTCCTAACTCTGGGAAACGAACTAGGGGTGGTGGAAGGGGAGGAGGGCAGGGGGTGGGGGTGAATGGGTGACGGGCACTGAGGGGGGCACTTGATGGAATGAGCACTGGGTGTTATTCTGTATGTTGGTAAATTGAACATCAATAAAAAATAATTTTATTATAAAAAAAATAAAGAACATTCCAGTTTTTGGATTCATAATCTTCTACACAGTAGACAATCAAACTTTGACCAAAGAGGAATTATTATACTTAACAGATATCCTAATTTGGCTATATCTATAGTGATTCACAACTAGTATTTTTTAAATCCATGAGAAAAAAAGAGCATATCATAAAATACAATGATATAAAATGCTAAGACCAGTGATTCAAATGTACCTACTAATTCTACTTTTTTTCATATACAACTTTCTGAGGACTAGATGCTATTCTGAGAATGAAATTTTGTTTTGTAGTATTTCTATTAGAGATAATTCTGCTGAAAAAGATGGTTGAAGTGAAACTGCAATTTTCTATTCTGTTATACTGAGGGCTGAACACGAAAAGAAGATACAACCATTTGCTCAGGTAAAATATATAAACTAGAGAAGAAAATCAAAATAGGAGTGGAAAAGGTCATGGACTGCAGAAAAAGTTTCAAGGAAAAGCTAGTCATCAATAATTCACAGGACTTATGAAGACAAGAGAGGTTATCAACTAGAATTATATTGAAGAGCTCCTTTCCATCTGCCTCTCTCACTACTGGTATCCTCAACCTCCTAGCTTCATGCCATCTCCAAATGACAAGAAACCTGAGATTCACTGACCCACAATTCAGGTAAAAAGATTTCCAAGAGATTTTATTATCATTGTCATTCTCTGATGCAGTTTAATTTTGACAATTCAAAGCAAAGAAAGCATAATTAATAATATAACACTGGACCTGGAATGCCTGGGTGGCACAGTCTGACTCTTGGTTTTGGCCCAGGTCATGATCTCCATCTCTGAGAATGCTCAGCACAGAGTCTGCTTAAGATTCTCTCTCCCCTACCCTTACTCCTCCCAGGTCTCTGCACATACTTGCTCTCTTTCTCTCTCTCTAAAATAAAAAAATAAATCTTTTTAAAAATATAACATAGCATTAGACCTTAAAATTTGAAGGTTTAATCACAATCTATATGTTTTCTAATTTATTAAAATCACTAAAAAAAAATCATTTTCAATACATTGAAAGAAACTCTTGGGATCAGTGTAAATGTTGAAAATCACAATATGATATAAAATCATATGGCCACTGTGCTAGAAGGATGAATTTCTCAAGGATCACATGAACCCAAAGCAGGAATTTCCAAATGAATTATCTTTTTCAGCTCATCAGTAACAAATGTTATGTACACACAGGCCTAATCTACATTACCAGAACTCCAAAGCATTTCTCATAAGCAATCAGTTAAAATATTCTTAAGTTCTATATATTAAAAATTCCAAAAATAATTTTAAAGACTGTAAAAAAAACTTTTAAAGAATAATTTTCCCTGATATTTGAAAAAATTTATATCACTTGGTAGCATGCCACAACTGTTAGAGTAACTTAAAAAAATTTTAAGTCTCACCTGAACTGGGGCAAGTTGTTTCTTGCTGCCTTGTCTTTAATAATGTATAAAAATGAAGAGAAAATTTTAAGGTTAAAAAAAGCTGGCAAAAATTTTGACTATCTTTTTATATACATTTAACTGTTATACTATTCTATACAAATACACGAAAATATATAGAACTCTAACTCATTCTCAAATTTTATAAAAAATGTATCATTACTAGAGAAACATTTTGAGAATAAGGAAAGTCAAACTATGCATACAAAACATTTAATATGGCCATTAGCTCATTTGATAAAAGTCTTAATAACTAAATAATACTGGCAACAGCCAAACAAAACCTAGAGCTAGAAGACTAAGTCCTCTGTACAAATTTCTAATGAATAAAACAGTACTGATGATGACCTGTTTAAATACCTAATTTCCAACCTTGCTAAAACCTACCTGTTTTCTGTATCATCAATGCAGAGGTTAGATGGTACACAGTCAGGTGACATTGGAAGTTCTAAATTATGCTTTCTTAGGGGCATTTTTATGTCTCTATACATATTCACATGGATTGGTTTTCTCACAGTTTCTATAATGAAAAAATTATAATTAAAAATCTTTTAAAAGCAATGTTTAATATACAAAGTTCATTAAATTAGAAATCTCCTAAAACTACCTATAATCCATATATGCTAGAAGTCATTACAGTACTAAAAACTATTACAGATAACTCAAATAATCTTTTTCATCCTCTTATATATTCCTCATGAAAGGAGCTATACTGATTCAGCTCTATTTTTTTTTCTTCCTCCAAGATTTCCTTGAGCCCCAGACTATAGCGCATGCTATGTTATACGTGCCCATAGTACTACATATATTCTCTATTATAGCACTTACCGTAATGTACATAATTCTATCTCTTACTAGATTTTTAAACTATGGAAACAGAAGCCTATTCTCTCCTTATACAAGATATATTACTCTTCGGTCTGCTCAGTACAGAAAAGTATTTCTCCTTTTCTAATAATGCTTTTTTATACACATACCAACTACATAGTTCTTTTTTTAAGATTTTATTTATTTTATTCATTTGAGAAAGAGAGAGACAGAGCAAGACGGAAAAGAAGAAAGAATCTGAAGCTGACTGACTTTGGGCTGAGCACAGAGCCCATGTGGGGCTTAATCCCAAAACCGCAAGATCATGACCTGAGGTGAAACCACGAGTTGGACGTTTAGCCAAATGAGCCACTGAAGAGCCTCAAGTATACAGTTCTAATAGAGAACTTTCTATCTTCTTATAAACCCTGTCTCTAGAAAAAAGAATTGATTTAAGAGCAGCCATCCAATCCAAGATGAATCAATGATAGGATCACATCCTTGTAGTTATAAATAACTGTTCCAGTGCTAGGACCTGGCACCAGTAGGGTAAGGTAATATGCTTCCAATAAAATTTAAAAAACTCCAAACCAAAGAAATAACTCTTAGTGTTTTTCTTGTGGCAAAACGGGAGAGATGAGGAATATTAGTTTTTTAAGGTCGCATTTTAAGCCTGAATGAAAAAGATAATCTGAGTGAAAAAAGTTAATATCTAAAGTGCGAAGAAAATCTTGGTGGTATTTAAGTCCCCAATTCAGTCTCTCAGGCCCAGTTCCACCATTGCCCTTCCTTTTAGCTAAGTGTCTTAGTCCATTCAGGCTGCTCTAACACAATACCATAGACTGGGTGGTTATAAACAACAGAAATAAAAAAAAATAATAAATAAAAAAAAATAAAAAAATAAAAAAAATAAAAAAATAAATAAATAAACAACAGAAATTTATTTCTCAGTCTGTATGCCAGGCAGTCCAAGATCAAAGTGCTCTCAGATTCAGGGTCTGGTGAGAGCCTGTGTCCTGGTTCATAGACAGTTGTCTTCTCCCTGTGTCCTCACACAGTGAAAGGAGCAAACAGAGCTCTCTGGGGTCTCTTTATAAAAGCACTAATTCCATTCATGAGGGCTCCACCATCATGACCTAACCACCTCCTAACACCAACTATATTAATAAACTTTTGCTTTTGTAAGCAAGGAAAAATATCTTCTTCCTTTACCTTTCTAAATTCTCACCTAGGGATTCTATAACAAAAGATAGATTAATAAAAGAAAAGACATACCAATTTATTTATTTATTTATTTATTTATTTATTTATTTATTTATTATCAATTTTAAATGGAAAAATTTTTAAGGAAATGGAGACTCAAAGAAGTGTTTAAACCTGAGCATTTTAATGCTAGGTTTGATAAAGAGTAAACTTTTACTCTTCCTCCTACTTAGCAGGAAAATGTGATCAAACAAAAAAGGGTATGAACTAAGTATAGCCAACTGGAAGAAACAGCAAGGCTTACTTGTTTAGAATCTACTCAGTGTCCCTCTGTCTTGGAGACAAAGATGCTCCTTTCCTCCAGGTATAGGGAGGACACTTCTCACATGAAAATCTTTCCTGCACATGCTGCTTCTCCAATTCCTTCTGCTTAAAATCTTTAGTATGCCAATGTGCTTTATTTTTGGGACAGTGTGTCCTGACCCATCACTTTCTATTCTATTCCCAGCATCCAATACACTACTTATGGGAGTACTCAATAAACAGGTTGAATGTAAAAATGAAAAGAAAGTGAAGAAGAAAGGGAATATACAAAGGTAAATACATCATTGGACAATCTCATAAAAAGGAGTGAAATCTCCTGTCTTACAACACACAAAAAACTCAAATGGACTAAAGAGTTGAATATAAGACCTAAAACAATAAAACTAGAAGAAAACAAGGGGTAAGTTCCTTGACATCAGTCTGGGCAATGATTTTTTGGATTTCATACTAAAAGCAAAGGCAACAGAAGCAAAAACAAATGTAAAACCACACCAAACTAAAAATCTGCATAGTAAAGAAAAAATCATTACCAAAATGAAAGACAAATTATGGAATGTGACAAAATATTTGTAAATCATATATGTGATAAGGTTCAAACTGCAAAATATATAATGAACTTATACAACTCAGCAAAAAAAGGACAATTTAATTTTATAAATGGGCAGTGGAAATGAACAGACATTTTTCCAAAGAAGACATACAAATGGCCAACAAGAACATGAAAAGATGTTCATCACTAATCATCAGGGAAATGCAAATCCAAACCACAGTGAGATATTATCTCATACCTGTTAGAATGACTATCATCTAAAAGTCAAGAGATAACAAGTGTTGGCAAGGATGTGGAAAAAGGGAACCCTTGTGCACAGTTGATAGGGATGCAAATAGGCAGAGCTACTATGGAGAACATAATATATGTTCCTCAAAAAATTAAAAGTAGAACTACACGATTCAGCATTCCCACTTCTGAATATATATCCAAAGGAAATGAAGACAGAATCATAAGGAGATATCTATACTCTTATGTTCCATGTTCAATGCACAATGTGCAAGATATGGAAACAACATCAATGTCTGTCAATGGGTGATTGGATAAAGATGATGTGAGATATATACATATGATGAAATATTCTTCAACCATGAAAATTAAGGAAATTTATGACAGCTTGTATGGACCTTAAAGGCATTATGTTGACTGAAACAAGCTAGAGAAAGACAAATAATGCATGGTATCACTTATATGTGGAATCTAAAAAAATAAAGTCAACCTCATAGAAACAGAGTAGAAAAGTGGTTGCCAGGGACTAGGGATGAGAGAGTAGAGGAAATACAGGTTGGAAACAGGTCAGACTTTAGCTATAAGATGAATACGGTCTGAGAATCTAATGTAGAATGCCATGATTGTGGCTGATAACACAGTATTACATAAGCAAAGAAAAAGAAGGTAAATAATATCAAACAGATTTAAAACAAAAACTTTTATTCCTTAAAGTCCATAAATAATGTATTTATATCTAAAGTATAAGTTTACTTGTTTGTGTAAACTGCCAACTGCAGTAAGGAACACAAATGGTAGAGAAAGGAAAAGAGGAGATACTAACAGTAATTATGATCAAGTTCTAGCCCTTCTTTACGAACTTATTTCTTAAGCTCTCATTTTAGCACTTATTTTAAAAATTACATATCAGACACAAGTTCCCTTGAGAGAAAAAAATACTCTGACTAAACTTTTATTTACTTGAAGACTCAAAGTACAGGCAAAAATGAACTTTATTTTGAAGTATTAGACTACTATAGTTAATTTTCCAAGAATGCCTAAGAAATTATTCAAGTTCTGATGTAGGGGGCACCTGCGTGGCTCAATGGTTGAGTATCTGCCTTTGACTCAGGTCCCGATCCTGGGGTCCTGGGATTGAGTCCCACACTGGGCTCCTAACCGGGAGCCTGCTTCTCCCTCTGCCTATGTCTCTGTCTATTTCTCTGTGTCTCCCATGAATAAATAAATAAAATCTTTTTTTTAAAAGTTCTGATATAAGAAACTAATCATTGAGGCAAAAATCTACTTCACTGCCTCCTTTGAAACAAATTCTCTAAATAATTTAAGACAATAAGGACATTTATTCCCTGCTTTTTAGTTAAACATTGTAACTATCTGCTTAGGAAGATTAATGTAGTAACTAAAATAACTGCAATATAATAACTCTGACCATACCTTATAAAATTAATTTTATATAACACACAACTTAAAAATAAAAAGATTAAGCAACAAAATATTTTTAAGCAGAGTAACAATGGTATAATTTAAGAAGGAAACCCACTCTTAAAATTAGTTTACTTTCCAAATCCTTTGAGTTCAAAAATTACAAATTTATTAAAAAACTGAACGCTACAATCACATTAGAGTCAAAACAAAATGCTAATGGAAAGACTTACCAGGTGTTTTCTTCTGGCAAGATATGTGATTTACCATATATAGGTTAAGAAGGTCTAAACTGACAGTGGAATTTTTGACAGGGGATGAAACCCCCAGTAATTTCATTTTTGATTTTAACCTTTTCTTTTCAAAATATTCCTAAAATAGTTAAAAATAAAAGTTATTATAAGAACCATATGGTTTTAGGCAGAATCATAAAAAATAAAAAAGCAATAATGCTATTTAATAATTGACTTGACATTTTTATATTTTTGACATCCCCTGTCTATGTTTACATGTAAATTAAAATCAATCTTGATGACACAGTTTGCTTAAAGACTTAATTTCACAGCCTCTTATAATCTTTTTTTGGTAAATGTACTATCTTTAAAATATAATTTTATAAAGCCATTACTAGGTATCAAAAGATTAAAAACTATCTGAAATGTAAAGTTTTTAAAAAATTTCATAAATCTGACAAGTTAAAAACTTGTTTTTCTACAGAGTATGCTATTCTTCAAATATAAAAAGCCTTAAAGATATGCACAGCTGAGTACCATTAAAAGTCAACTGAAATGAGAAGAGGACAAGAAAAAGAAGTTGGGTGACTCTAGTCAAAGTCAATTTAATTTCCTTTATTATCCTCCCATGACTCCTACTTTGTCATTAACAAGGGCTGTACTATTGAGTGGACTGAGAACTGAATGAGACAAGAGTGAAGAGGTATAGCAGGAAAGGGAAAGGATCCAGAGAGGGCTTTACTTGCTTTAATAGGGGATAACTGAGTATGTTTGAATATCAATGGAAAGCCTCCAGTTGACAGTGACTGGTTAAAGATACAAGAAAAAGAAGTAACTGATGCAGTGAAGACCTTGAGAAAATTGGAATCCAGACTACAGATAGAAGGACCTTCCTTTGACTAGAGAAAACTACTTCCATTGTCCTAAAGGGAAAGAGAAGATTGGAGAAGATTTAAAATAGTTTGCAGAACTAGTAGTAGATATCTGAGATAATTCTCAAAATATAAGACAAAGTCATCTAATGAGTATGAAGAGATTAGAAACAGAGTTGGTGAAGAGTGGTTTAAGGAGGGCATTGACATTTCAATGGAAGGTATGACATTTTCAAATAGGAAAGTGGCATAACTAGAGATCAACACTTCAGGGAAGGTCCCTATGTCTTTCCCTTTCTCATAAATATTCACAAGAATGATCCAGAGTTAGACTACTTAAAAAAGAAAACTAGAGACAGATTATGTTTATAGTTATTCACTGAGTGCCTATGTTATTGCTTGACACAATTTAGGTGTAGGAGATACAAAATGAACAAAAGTAATAAAATCCCTCTTCTGATGAATATATGTTAATGAAGGTGAGGGAGAACAGAGGAAACAAGTTTATAAGATAATACCAATTTATGAAAGAAAAGAGTTATGAAAAAAATGATCCTGGAAAAAAAGTAACTGGAGGTGGGGAGCTACTTAGATGCTGTGATCAAAGAAAGCCAATCTTAGAAGAGATACATTAGCTGAAACCTAAATGTTGACGAGCCAGACATGCTAATATCTTAAAGAAGAATTTTCCAGACAAAGGGAAGAATTAAGAAAAAAGAAGGTCAATGTAGCTAAAATAAAATGAACAACAGGGTTTGTAGTAAGAAATTCAGAGAAGAAAAAAAAAAGAGAAGTAGGCAGGCTGTAGATCCTTCAGGTATTTCTAGGCTATTGTTAAGTAAGATATTCTAAAAGCAACGGAAAACAACTAAGCTTTAAGCTGGGGAACAAAAATTCTGATCTGTGCTCTTAAAAGATCATACTAACTGCTGTGTGAAGAACAGACTACAAAGGAATAAAAGATAAAGCAGAAAAACACTGATAAATTCAATTACATCAAAATTAAGAACTTTCCTTTAAAGACAACATTACGTAAAAATAAAAGCTACAGAGTACACATAAAACCAACAAAGAATTCTAAATATATAAAGACAAGAAGAAAAATAAAATACAAATTATAAAATAGAAAAAATACTTGGAAAATACTTTACAAAAGAAGCATGGATGAAAATTTCAGATAACTTCATTAGTAATCAAAGGAAATACAAGTTAAATTTACAATGATACATCATTTCACTAATAACTATCCTACTTTTATAATAGTCACTCCCTTGCTTTTCTTTAAATTTTATGAGCTTTGAACATTTTTTTTTCTATTTTGGAAATTTTTATAAATGAAATCTTACTGCTTATATTCTGTAAGTTGCTTCATTTGTTCAACATTATAGTTTTGGGATTCATCTATATTATCTACATGTAGTTAATACATTTGCACTGCTATACCATCACTTGGGTATGCCACAGAATGTTTAACCATTCTACTGCTAACAGACATTTGGGTGCTCTCCTTCCTTCCCCATTACCCTGTCCCTCTTCTTCCTCTCTTTTGCCTTCTTCTCTTTCTTTTTTTGCTACTTAACAATAGTGATCCAAACAAACTTGTATATGTCTCAAAGTATACATGTAGAAGAATTTCTCTTGAATATATACTGCTCAGTTGTAAGATACATACATGCTCAACTTTATATAATAAAATCAATGCAAGAAAAAAACTAAAAAATATGTAGGAGATAGGTTACAAGGCCATGATAATACTCTAGGAAATAAATGATTATTTGAATCGAGGGACTCATAGCACAGGCAGTGAGAAGTGATCAGATGTCGGATATATTTTGGAACTACAATGACAACAAGAATCAACGATGATCTTTAAGTCTCTGCCTGAGCAAAATGTTCAGTTAATCAAGCTATCTTTAAGAACAGAGAAGACTGGGTGGTCTTCCAGTTACTAGGTAAATTTATTAACCTTTGAAAAATACTTCAGAAGATCATTGTTCTTATAAAGCTAATGGAAATAAAAATATTTTTTACCTTTTGCTTTCTCCTCTCCTGCTTAATCAGAACCCTGGTACTAAAAAAGGAAACAAGACAAAAGATATAGTGATTAAAGAAATAGTCTATAAAATGATTGCCATTTTAGCCGAACTGAAGACTTGAAATTAAAATCTAAAAGTGAAGTAAAAATTATATTATATTATTATTTTATTATTTTTATTTATTATTATTTCTGAAGAGAAACTATGAGAATGTTCTTATTTATAGTATATACTATTTCACAAAATTGTCTTAGAAAAACCAAGAAGTAGTAAAAAAGACTCTATTACAATTAGTAATAAAGCACAGAATAAACTTGGATTATATAATCAATATAAGCAAAGAGAAAGGAACGCACTGGAAAAGATTAGCTCTGAAACATTCTCATCTATAGCAATATTCTTGGTCTCATCTGATAGCTATTTTCTTGCCTTTTGTTGTATTTCAGTATTCTACTAAAATCAAGAGGGAATAGAGAGAAGATCAAAATCTACTTGGATCTAAAGAAATGTTAAGTTTATTATTAGAGCAACTCCAGTTATAGTAATGTATCAGCTATGTGTACTCAAAATCTCATAACTCCTTTAGAAGAATAGCTAGTCATTATGGATGTGCCTTATAGCATCTTTGTGCTAAACACTGCACTGCATTCCAATGACAGTACAGTATTAGTTATAAAATATTTGCTCTATTAGTAATAATGGAATGCTATAAAACATTCATAATAAGATTTTCACAATATAGCTGTTGGATATACATGAAACTATAGTCTCAAATTCAAGATTTGTGCAAGAATTATAAGTAAAATAATAAAATGTATCTTAGCTATATGAGATTATATAACATGAAAATAAAAACTACTATGCATCTTGCACCCCCTAAATACTTTGAATACTTAATATGTATAAATTCATTTTATCATCATAGCAACTCTGATGTAAGATCTATTTTTAACCCCATTTTACTGATGGTGAAACTAAGACACAGAGAGGTTAAGTAACTTGCCCATAGTCACAGTGCTGATAAGTGTAAAACTGAGATCCAAATCCAAGAACTATGATTTTAAAGTTTAACCAGTGCAACACACTGCTTACCAAGTATGTCAACTGTGAACACACAAAAAGCTGTTCATTTTTCCAAATGAAATTTTTCCAAATTTTCATAAACTACATGAATAACTGTTACTGAATACCCTCATACTTTGCCACTTATTTTTTTTAAGATTTTATTTATTTATTCATGAAAGACAGAGAAAGGGGAGGGGCAGAGGGAGAAGCAGGCTCCAAGCAGGGAGCCTGACGCATGACTCGATCCCGGGTCTCCAGGACCACGTCCTGGGCTGAAGGCGGTGTTAAACCACTGAGCAACCCGGGCTGCCCACTTTGCCACTTATTGAACTTGTTCTTTTACATATTTCCCAAAAGCTATGTCCCAATTGACCATTTTGAACTCACTAAACAAAGAATCCAATCTATTCTGTTCTGTGTAGCGTCATAAGTGTACTGTTGGCATTCAAATTTTAGAAAAGGAAATAAATTACATTTCATTGACCCCTCAAATGCTAAGGCTGGAAAGGGCCTCAGAGATTAATTTATTCTCCATCATTTTAAAATTTACAAAAACTTGCACAGGAAGCGAAGTGACTTTTCAAAATTCAGAAATACAAGACGTATATAACAAAGCCAGCAATATTAAGTATTTCAGTTTATAAACAGAAAATAAGAAGAAATATCAATTCTATGTGCAGTTTCCACATTATAAAGATCAGCAGAATTAGAGACAACTGAAAGTTTAAATACAGTCTTTATATATGTAAATATCAAGTGTTTTCATTCCAGGCCTATTTTCCATTATGCAAGACACTCTGATGGCTCTCACCAAATTCTTTGTACTACATAATCTCCATCAATATGTGCCTAAGAAAAGTCAACTAAGAACTCAAGACCAGCTGCTAGATCAGCCTACTAATAACTAAACCATAATGAAAGTGAAAAAGGATCCTGATGTAAAAGTCAAAGGTAATTTCTTAAATAGAACACTAGATTGTTATTAAGGCAACCAATGGTACTAACAGTGTCTCTCAATTAGCTGCACTAAAGAAAAACATTGCATCAATTAGGATTCTTAGTTATAAGAAACTGAAAATACCTCTGGTTAATTTAAACAGAAAATAAATGTATTAAAATGAAACTGGGTAGGGATGTCTGGATGGCTCAGTCGATTAGGTGTCTACCTTCAGCTCAGGTCATGATCTCAAGGTCTTGGGATTGAGCCCCACATTGGCTCCTTGCTCAGCGGGGAGTCTGCTTCTCCCTCTCTCTCAAACAAATAATAAAATCTTTAAAAATATATTTTTAATAAATAGAAACTGGGTAGCCAACAGACCTGCCAAGAAGGCTGAGAAAGCAGATTTGGCAACCAGCAGGAAACAAGATAGTCTGGGCTGTGAGATCACAGGCAAAAAACCATGCCATAATTATTTTCAATAAGGACATCACTGCTGACACAGGTGAACACTGGACACCACTGATTGTACTACTGTCACAAGAAAATGCAAGTTCTGTTGTCCTTCTCCTAAAAGGCCCATACTCAAGAGATGAGTTTTAATTGGAAAGGAAATTGAGCTTTATTCAGAAGGCTGACCACCTGGGAAGAAGGTAGATTCCTGTGCAAAAACCAATTCTGAGGTTTCTCTGCCTGGTCCAAAGATTCCCCTCCCCCGCCCCCCAAGATTTTTAAAGGAACTTTAGGGCAGTTATCACTAAAAGGGGAAACCCACAACTACAAGGTCAATTACTCTTCAACAAAGCAGGAAAGAATACCCAATTGAAAAAAGATAGTCTCTTCAACTAATGGTGCTGGGAAAACTGGATGGCAACAGGCAAAAGAATCAAAGTGGGGAAGCCTGAGCCATGCTGTCAGTGGAGCATGCAACTCTATCTCAGGGTTGTGAGTTCAAGCTCCATGTTGGGTGTGGAGCCTACTTAAAACACACACACACACACACACACACAATTAAACTGGACCACTTTCTTACACACAAAAATAAATTCAAAATGGATACAAGACCTAAATGTGAGTCCGAAAACCATTAAAATCCTAGAAAAGAACACACACAGTAACCTCTTCTGACATCAGCCATAGCAACTTCTTACTAGATATGTCTCCAGAGACAAGGGAAACAAAAGTAAAAATAAACTATTGGGATTTCGTCAAAATAAAAAGCTTCTGCAGAGCAAAGGAAACAATCAACAGATCTAAAAGGCAACCTACAGGATGGGAGAAGATATTTGCAAATGACATATCTGATAAAGGGTTAGCATCCAAAATGTAGAAAGAACTCATCAAACTCAACACTCAAAAACAAACCAGTTAAAAAATGGGCAGAAGACATGAAAACATTTTTCCAAAGACAACATCCAGATGGCTAACAGAGAAGATGCTCAACATCATTCATCAGAGAAATGCAAATTAAAACCACAGTGAGACATCACCTCACACCTGTCAGAACAGCTAAATTAACAATACAGTAAACAACAGGTGTTGGTGAGGATGCAAAGAAAAAGGAACCCTCTTATGCTGTTGGTGGAAATGCAAACTGGTACAGAAGAAAATAATATGGATGTTATTTAAAAAGTTAAAAATAGAACTACCCTATGATACAGCAATTGTATCACTAGGTATTTACCCAAAGAATACAAAAGTACTATCTCAAGGGATACATGCACCTGGTGTTTATAGCCAACATTATCATTGGCATTATCAACAATAGCCAAATTATGGAAAGAGCCCAAGTGTCTATGAACTGATGGATAAAGAAGATGTGGTATGTACACACACACAAACACACATGCAATGGAGTACTGGCCATCAAAAAGAATTAAATCTTGCCATTTGCAACAGTGTGGATGGCGCTAGATAGTCTGATGCTAAGCAAAATAAATCAGTCAGAGAAAGAGAAATACCATATCAATTTCACTTATATGTGGAATTTAAGAAACAAAACAAATGATCACAGGGGAAAAAGAGAAGAAAACCAAGAAACCAACTATAGAAAACAAACTGATGATTACCAGAGGGAAAGTGGGTGGGAGAACTGGTTAAATAGATGATGGGAGATTAAGGACTATACTTTGTGAGGAGCAATGGGTGTTTTATGGAAGTGTGGAATGACTATACTGTACATTCTTTCTGGGAAACAATGCATGATCTATAGATATGCAAAGAAAGGTTTGGCTAACCAATCACATGGACCAAAGGTGCTTGCTAACATTTAAAGACTCCTAAATAGGCCAGAAAGGCCGAGGTGGCAGCTTCACCATCTCCACTCCTGGACAGTAAAATATCTCCTCTGGCATCATTGTCATTACTGTCCCTGAAAATTCCCCTGCTTCTACAACTGCTTGCAACTACAATAGATGCTCTTTATTCTCTCTTTGGATCACTAACTGCTGATTCAAAGTACAGGACAAGTGCATCAAAGTCTGCGCTTAGATCATATGCCCATCCCTAGCTGCAAAACCAACTGAAACATGTATCTGGGTTTTGTTGTGTTTTTTGTGTTGGATTTTTTTGTGGGCTCTGCCACCTTGTAGAGAGGAAGGTGACCTGTACCTAACACCAATACTCATATAAGGTGGGAAATATTCCCCACACAGAAAAGGGGCTCAGATGCTGAGGTGCCAAAGAGTACAAATATCTACATAAAAGATGTTATACAATAAAATTAAAATAGTTGATGATCCAAAAGTAAGTTTTTATTTGGCATGTCAAATATGTGTGTGTCTGTGTATTCCTAATAGTTGTTTCTAATGGTTTTGTGTAGGGGAGTATTAAAATAAGACAGCAATGTTCTTTGTTGTTGTTGTTCCACAAGGATTGAGTCAGATGGTAATATAGAAGGCTCCTGAGGCTCCTCTTCCCATAGCCAAGCATATGTACAGCTACATTTGCAGCATTCCCTCTGAAAGAGATCCAGAAACTAGTTGAGTGACTCCTACATAGGGAAAACACCCACACTGAAACAAGTAGCAAAGGCTAAGACACTCTTAGCATAAACACATCCCCTTCCTCCTTAGCAACAGTGCCATAGAGTTGGGAGGGAACTCTCAGCTCATAGTTTTGACCTGAGGAAGTTTGTACTGCATATCCAGCACTCCCAATTTTCAGGGCCCTCACCAGACAAACAAGTTCCTAAAAGCATAGTTCTGAAAGCCAACAGGGCCTGCGTCCAGGAGACCCACAAGACGGTAGCAAACAAACAGCAATTCTTAACGGGTGTGCAGCACTCATCACAGCTATCCCTCGGGGGTAAATCATCTATCTCCCGGCCCTTCCTTGAAAAAGATTTATCTGTATATTTTAAAAGTTTCTTCCTGAGATCCAGGCTTATAATTCCAGCAGACATTTAGAGGCTGGCTGCAAACCTCTCCAGAAAGTAAAAAAATCCAGAGGACACTTCTCCTGCCTTTTTTTCCAAGCCACTCCAACACATCAGTATCTTTGTAGAAAGAGATGGTATCCCCCAGCTATTATAGCTGCCGCCCAAAGAACAGGTCACTGGATGCCCTGGTACTGACAGCCAAAGGGGCTTCCATTCAAGCAACCAGGACTTTAGTAAACAAACAATTCTTAACTGCCTATCATCGCAGGGCTAAGCAACTAGGGACAAGGCAAAATCTTTTTTTTTTAATAAAATACTTTTTTAAAAAAGATTTTATTTATTTATTCATGAGAAAAACAGAGAGAAAGAGAGGCAGAGGGAAAAGGAGGCTCCATGCAGGAAGCCTGATGTGGGGCTCTATCCCAGGTCTCCAGGATCACGCCCTGGGCTGAAGGTGGCGCTAAACCACTGAGCCACACGGGCTGCCTCAGGCAAAATCTCTTTTTTTACCCCATGCAAAATCTCTTAAACCCATTAGTTCCTTGCAAAAAGGTTTATCTGCTTACCTTAAAAGATACTGCCTTAGGGCAAGGCATCTAATCTAGCAGGCATCAACAGGCTAGCTGTGATCTTCTCCAGACCAGGGAAGACTGCAGACATCTCTCAGGCCTTCTGCGCGCCAGCCCACTCCAATAAAACCAAATCACCAGAATCTCCCTGGAAGGAGATTGTGCTGCATATTTAGTGCCTCAACCTTTTGGACAGCCACCCAAAGAACAAGTCTCCAGATCACCTGGTTCTAATAGCAAATGGGGCTTGCATTCATGAGTCCCACAGAAATGTAGCAAACAAAGAAATAGTTCTTACCGGGCACACATAACCCAAAGGCTACACATGGGAGTCTAGCACAGAGGGAGCAGGCAAAAAAAAAGCTCATCTCCCAGTTTCTTCCCAGAAGGGGCTTAAATTAAATATATAAATAGTTGCAGCCTGAGGGTTAGTAACCAGGTGCTCACTGCTATCCTACCCATTGGGACACTGACAGGTCTTGGCATACCATCTATACTAAGAAACATTAAGTACAAAGAAGACTTGGACAATCACAGAAGTCTGAGAGACAAGTAGGAGGTAGGGCCTGGCTGATCAATGAGATTCATTTCCTTCACAAGACCATTCTGTCAGAACTGGGAGAAGAGGGAAATTCAGGGAAGATCAAGGAGAGGAAGATCCTGAGCTTACCTTTTCCCACAGAAACTGTAAGGCAACAGATATATGAAATGCAAGTCACTCTGAAAATGACTTAAAGACTAGCAGAACACATCCTCCACAGCTAATGACAAAGCAGCAGCCATCCTGAGAAGGATAGCAGGAACAGAGATATAGTAAAGAATGAAACCCTCTGGTGATACAACTTACAAATAGGAAGGATATCACAGGGATGGAGGTCCTCATGAGGAGCAAGGCATTCAATCTCCATATCAATCACCCCAAGCCCTGGGAACTTGAACCAGAAGACAAGCCCTTACAATGTCAGGATTTCAAAGTTAGTGGGGTTTAACTCCAGAAAAGCCAGAGGGCTATAGAGAACTGACAGTCCACCCTTATAGAACCAGCATGCTATACCACTTGATCCAAGACCCAGTACAAAAACAGCAGATTGAAAAGCACCAGGATTATAAATAAAGGAAAATTTATTGACTAATTTTAGGGCATGTGCCAGATGGGCAGGGATCTGCAGAAGCTTTCTCTGGGAATGGAAATATTGACACAATTTTTCTTGCCCTCCTTCAACCTAGCTGGCCAGATACTTGTGAGAGCCAGTTCTGACACTATGTACTTCACTAGCACTGCTGTCCTGCCCTGGCATTCCCTTGTGATTATTCACTACCTAACCAACCTGCCCCAACAGGCACCCCTCCAAAGCAGCTCCCCTCGTCCACATGCAGCAGGTAGCCCTAGCCCAGACCACCGCCACTCCAAAGCAGCTCCTGCCCCAGAGAAGGGGAAGTCAAGTCAAGCCACCAGCATGCCCACAGGAGTCGCAGGTGGACTTCTCAGCCCACCATGCCAGGAGCCAGCCCTGCCCACTAGTGCATCCATAGTAGTCAGGGCCAGTCATTGCAGAGAGTGGGGCTGAGGGCCAGGCCCAACTACCAGGGAACCCACAGCAATCACAGCCCAAACACAACAGGAAGGTACATGCAGCCCACAAAGGGGATATTGCTAGAGTGCCTGGTTCTTATGACCAAAGGCAAATGCACTACTGGGCCCGACAGGATCCTTCTACATAAGACCACTACTTTCAAAACCAGGAACTGACCTAATGCACCAAAAACAATACAGAAGAAATGAAAAGACAAAGTAATATGTTCCAAACAAAAGAACAAAACAAAACCACAGAAAACTAAACAAAACAGAGATAAGCCACCTACCTGACAAAGATTTCAAACTAATAGTCAAAGAGATGTTAACTGAACTTGAGAGAAGAATGGATGGACTTCAACAAAGAGAAAATATAAAAAGGAACCATCAGAACTGAAAAATAACTAAAATGAAAAATACACCACAGGGAATCAACAACAGATTAGAGAATGCAGAAGAATAGACAGCAATCTGGAAGACAAGGTAGTAGAAAGCAAGCACAAAACAAAAAAGGACAAAAAAATTTAATAATGATAGCTTAAGGGATCTCTGGAATAATATCAAAAATAGTAACACTGATATTATAAAGGTTCCAGAGAAGATGAAAGAGACAGAATGAGGCATGAAACTTATTTAAAGACATAATAGCTAAAAAAAAAAAAAAAAAAAAAAAAAAAAAAAAAAAAAAAGACATAATAGCTGAAAACTTGCCTAACTTGGGGAAGGAAATAAACATCCAGGTCCAGGAAGCAAAGAAAGCTACAAACAAAATGAACCCAGGGAGGTCCACACCAAGAAATATAATTAAAATGTCAAAAAGTAAAGATAAAGAGAGAATCTTAAATGAAATAAGAGAAAAGCAAATAGTTACATACAAGAGAAATCACATAAAACTATCTGCTGATTTTTCAGGAGAAACATTGTAGGCCAGAAGTAAGTACGTGACATATTCAAAGTGCTAAAGGGAGAAAACTTAAAACTCAGAATAATTTACCCTGCAAGACTATCACTCAGAATTGAAAGAGAATGAGTTTCCTCTTTTTTTTTTTTTGAGAATGAGTTTCCTAAATAAAAAAAATAAAAAAAAAAAAAAAAAAAAAAAAAAAAGGAGATCATCACCACTAAGCCATACAAGAAATATTAAAGGGACTTCTTCAAGTAGAAAAGAAAAGGCCATAACAAAGAAAAAAAATAATGAAGGGAAAAAATTCACTGACGAAAGACAAGACACTAGATCAATCACTATAAAGCTGATATGAAAGTCAAAAAACAAAAGCAATACAATCAATTATATCTACATATTAGGAGGCATATAATACATGTAAAATATGAAAAAATAGATCTTTATGAAAAAATATACATAAAACATGGAGAAAGCAGTAAATGTGTTTTATGAATGTGTTCTAACTTAAGTCACACCCAAATTAATAAAGACTACTATATACTAAATGAACCTCCTGGTAACCACAAACTAAAAACCTATAATAGACACACAAAGAACAAAGAAATAAAAAAATAAATAAAAAAAAAAAAAGAACAAAGAAATACAAACACCACTGGGAAAGTTGTCAAATCACAAGGGAAGATAGCAAGAAAAGAATGTAAAAGAACTACAAAAATAAAAAATAAAATAAAATAAAATGGCCTAGGTACACACCAACCAATAATCACTTTAAATGTAAATGGACTAAATGCTCTAATAAAAAGAAAATATGCTGCCTGAATATATTAAAAACTATCTCTATATTGCTTCAAACCTAAAGACACATACAAGCTGAAAAAGAAGAGATAGAAATAGATATTCCATGCAAATGGAAGCAAACAAAAAGCTGAGGCTGCAATACTTAAGACAAAATAGACTTTAAAACAAGACAAATAACTAACAAGACACAAAGACCAGTAACAAGACACATTACATAATGACATAGGAATCAATAAAAAATATAACATAACAATTGTTAAGTATCTGTGCACCCAGCATAGCATCTGAATTCATAAAAGCAAATATTAACAGACACAAAGGGAGAAAGTAACAGTAACAAGGGAGATATACAATAGTAGTAGTGGATTTTAACACCTCATTTATATCAATGGAGGATTATCCAGACAGAAAATCAATAAGGAAACAGTGAATCTAAACAACACATTAGACCACATGGACTTAACAGAAATATACAAAATATTTCAAAAATAGCAGATTACACATTCTGTTCAAGTGCACATGGAATGTGCAATATGAGCAATATGAAACTAGAAATGAAAACAAGATAAAAATCTTGGGGAAAAAAATACATATGTGGAGGCTAAACATCATGCTATTAAACAATGAGTGGATCAAGAAGAAATCAAAGAGGAAACCAAAAATTATCTGGAAAGAAACGAAAATGGAAACACAACAGTTCAAATTCTATGGTACACATCAAAGGCAGTTCTAAGACAAAATTTTATACTAATATAGGTCTACTTCAAGAAACAAGAAAAATCTCAAAAAAACAATATAACTTTTTACCTAAAGGAACCAGAAAAAAGAACAAAGCCGAAACTTAGTAGAAGAAAAGGACTAATAAAGCTTAAAATAGAAAGAAGTAACATAGAAACCATAAAAAAAGGAAAAAAAAAATCAACCAAAAAGTGAAAAGCAATAAAGAAGAACCAAAAAAGAAAAAAAAAATAGATTTGTTAAGAAAAGAAGAAAAGTGAAAAAAGAATGGGGCTCAAAAAAATAAATAAAACCAGGAATGAAAAAGTAACAACTGATACTACAGAAATGCAGAGGATTATAAGAGACCACTACAAAAAATTATATGGCAACAAATTAAAAACCTAGAAGAAATGAATAAATTCCTAGAAACAAGCAACAATCTTCCAAGACTAAACAGGAAGAAACAGAAATTCTGAACAGACCACTACTAGCAACAAAATTAAATGGGTAATCACAAAACTCAACAAAAGTCCAGGACAAGATGGTTTCACAGGTGAATTCTACCCAACACTTTAATAAGAGTTAATACTCATCCTTTCATCCTTTTCAAATTATTCCAAAAAAAAAAAAGAGGACAGAATGCCTCCAAATTCATTCTATGAGGCCAATATTACTCTGACACCAAAACAACTTTTAAAAATTCGTTAAAAGAATCATTCATTCAACAAGAGCAACTGCATTTTATCTCAGGGATGCAAAGACAGTTCAATATACACAAATTAACATGATACATCACATTAACAAAAGATAAAAATTATGTGATTATCTCAACAGATGGAGAAAAAAACTGACAAAATTCAACATCCTTTCATCATAAAAACTCACAACAAAGTGGATATACCTCAACATAATAAAGGCCATATATGACAAACCCACAGCTAACAACATAGTCAATGGTGAAATTCTGAAAGCTATTTTCTAAAATCAAGAACAAGACAAGGGTATCCACTTTTATTCAAACAAGTATTGGAAATCCTGGCTGTGGTAATCAGACGAGAAAGATATCCAAATTGGTAAGGAAGAACTCAAACTATCACTATTTGCAGATGACAACTGCATCCAAAAAACTAAAATAGAGGCACCTGGGTGGCTCAGTCAGTTAAGTATCTGACTCTTGATTTGGGCTTAGGTCATGATCTCATGGGTCACGAGATCTAGCCCCATGTTGGGCTCTACCTTCAGTGGGGAAGCTGCTTCTCTCTCTCTCTATCCCTGCTGGCAGTCTCTAATAAACAAAACATAAAAAACAAGCAAACAACAACAACAACAAAAAAAAAACTAAGAATAAATTTAACCAAAGAAGTTGAGACTTGTACTCTGAAAGCTATTAAGACTTTGATGAGTGACCCCTGGGTGGCGCAGCGGTTTGGCGCCTGCCTTTGGCCCAGGGCGCGATCCTGGAGACCCGGGATCGAATCCCACGTCGGGCTCCCGGTGCATGGAGCCTGCTTCTCCCTCTGCCTCTCTCTCTCTCTCTCTCTCTCTCTCTCTCTCTGTGACTATCATAAATAAATAAAAATTAAAAAAAAAAAAGACTTTGATGAAAGAAATTGAAGACAAAACAAATAAATAGAAAAATATTCTGTGCTCATGGATTGGAAGAATTCATATTCTAAAAATGTCCTTACTACCAAAGGACAAAACAACCTATAGATTCAATGCAAACTCTACCAAAATGCCAACTGTATTTTTCATACAAATAGAACAAATAATCCTAAAATTTTTATAGGACCACAAAAGACACTGAATAGCCAAAGCAATGTTGAGTAAGGAGAACGAAGCTGAAGGCATCATAATGATTTCAAAGTTTACTACAAAGCTATAGTAATCAAAACAATATGGTATTGATACAAAAATACATCACAGAACCAAATAGCCCAGAAAAAAACTTAATTTTTATATGGTCAACTAATCTATGACAAAGGAGGCAAAAATATACAATAGGAAAAAGACAGCCAAAGAAAGTTACTACATTATGATAAAGGGAACAATTAATAGGATATTACAATTGTAAACATTTATGCACCCAACACTGGAGCACCTAATTATATAAAGCAAATATAAACAGAGCTGAAGTAAGAAGCAGCAATATAGTAATAGCATGAGACTTCAATATCCCACAGTCAACAAAAGATTGATCATTATGATATTCTGATATATAACAAGAAAAACATGCTTGGTCTTCATCCTCAATCCTGAAACCCTTGGAATTTCCTAATGAGAGCAAAAAAAGCGGGGGTGGGGTGAGGGGTGTCTTTTGTTATGTTAATGAAGTAGCTTTCGGAACACACCTGATGGGAACTAGCTGTCAGGAGAACCAACCATGTGTTCAGAAGGTTGAAACTTTCAGTCCTATCCCCTTAACCTCCTGGAAGGAGAGAGAAACTAGAGATTGAATCAATCAATAATAGCTAATGATTTAATCAATCACACACATTTAATAAGGCTTCCATAAAAACCTAAAGAGATTGGGTTTGGAGAGCTTTCAGGTTGGTGAACACATAGAGATTTGGGAGAGTGGCACTCCTGGAGAGAGTATGGAAAACTCATGCTCTTTCTCTGTATCTTGCCCTAAGTATTTCTTCTATCTGATTATTCCTGAACTATACCCATTTAAAATAAAACTGTAATCAGGGCACCTGGGTGGCTCAGTGGTTGAATATCTCAGGGCGTGATCCTGGGGTCCTTGGATCAAGTCCCTCATCGGGCTCCTTGCTGGGAGCCTGCTTCTCCCTCTACCTCTCTGTGTGTCTCTCATGAATAAATAAAATCTTTAAAATAAAACTGTAATCAAGTAGGTAAAATGTTTCCCAGTTCTGTAAACTCCCCTAACAAATTGTGAACCCAAGGAGGTCCTCAATGGAATCTCTAATCTATAGCTTAGTTGGTCAGAAACACAGGTGACAACCAAGACTTGCTATTGGTAACTGAAGGAGGCAAGAACAGTTTTATAGGACTGAGTCCTTAACCTATGGAACCTAACATTATCTCCAGCTAGATATTGTCATAAATGAATTTAATTTTATGACACTAATTATAGGACACCAAAATAGTGTTGGAGAATTGCTTGATGGAGAGGGTTGCAGGAGGGAAACATACATCAGAATCAGATATAAAATCAGTAAGAGGGGCAGCCCGGGTGGCTCAGCCATTTAGCACTGCCTTTGGCCCAGGGTCTGATCCTGGAGTCCTGGGATCAAGTCACATGTTGGGCTCCCTGCATGGAGCCTGCTTCTCCCTCTGCCTGTGTCTCTGCCTCTCTCTCTCTCTCTGTGTCTCTCATGAATGAATAAATAAAGTCTTTAAAAAAATAAATAAAATAAAATCAGTAAGAAAATATTGGTCTTAACCTCTACAATATATGAGATGGACTTAACAGGCAGAACATGTTACAGAACATTCCAACCAACAACGATGAAACACACAGCCCACATAAATCATTTTCCAGGACAAATTATATGTTAATCCACAAACTAAGTCTTAAATTTTTTTTTAAAGATTTATTTATTTATTCATTCAGAGAGCGAAGAGAGAGGCAGAGACACAGGCAGAGGGAGAAGCAGGCTCCATGCAGGAAGTCCGACGTGGGACTCGATCCTGGGTCTCCAGGATCACACCCCGGGCTGCAGGCAGCGCTAAACCGCTGCGCCACCGGGGCTGCCCTAAGTCTTAAATTTAAGAAGACTTGAGATCAAGTATCTTTTCCAACTACAATGACATTAATTTAAAAATCACGGTGCCTAGGTGGCTCAGTTGGTTAACATCTAACTCTTGCTTTCAGCTTAGGTCATGATCTCAGGATTGTGAGATTGAGCCCCCTGCCCCCCTCAGTCTCCACACTTAATGTGAAGTCAAGTGCTTAGGTTCTCTCCCTCCCTTTTCCTCTGCCCCTCTCCTTGCTCATGCATTTTCTCCCTCCCTATCTACATGAATAAATAAAACCTAAAATCTTAAAACAAACAAACAAACAAACTTAGAAATCATTTGCAAGAAGAAAATTGGAAAACACATTTATGTGGAGACTAAACAACATCCTCCTGAACCACCAACAGGTCAAATAAATTAAAAACAAAATCAAACCATATCTTGAGGCAAATGAGAATGAAAACACAACATACAAAAACTTATGGGATGCAGTAAAGGCAGTTCTTGGTAGCAATAAATGCCTATATTAAGAAAAAGAGAAAGAGTTCAAGTAAACAACCTACCTCTACATCTCAAAGAACCAAAACAAACAATAACAACCTAAGCCCAAAGTTAGCAGAAACAAGTCTATAGCACAGCTTGAAAGTAAATGTAATAGATACTAAAAAGACAATACAAAAGATCAATGAAAAAAGGAGTTGATTGTTGACAACATGCTAATTAACAAACCATTAGCTATATTTATCAAGAAAAAGACATGAGTGAAATTACAAATGGAAAAAAAGACATTACAACTAACAATACAAATAAAAAGCATCATAAGAAACTACTATGAACAATTGTAAACCATAAATTGGACAACCGAGAAGAAATGGATAATTTCTGGAAACACACAATCTACCAAAACTGAGTAATGAAGAAATAGAAAATCTGAACAGGCCAATAATACTAAGGAGACAGAATCAGTATTCAAAATCAACCAGTAAAGAACAAAGACTACATGGCTTTATTGGTAAATTCTACCAACCATTTAAAAAATAATTAGTATCAATCCTTCTCAAACTCTTCCAAAAATACAGAAAAGGAGAGAACACTTCTAAACTCATTTTACCAGACCAGTATTACCCTGATACAAAAACCAAAGACATACAAGGAAGGAAAATCACAGGCCAGTATATCTATTGAACATGAATGCAAAGACCTTCAACATTATATTAGCAAACCAAATTTAACACACTGGCAAAAAAATCCTTCACTGTGATCAAACTGGATTCATTCCACTGATGCAATGATGGTTCACCATATGCAAATCAATGTGATAAACCACATTAACAAAATGATGATTAAAAATCATGTCATCATTTCAATAGCTACAAAAAAGCATTTGCCAAAATTCAACATCCTTTTATCATAAAAACTCCCAACAAAGTGAGTACAGAGAGAACATGCCTCAACATAATAAAGACCATAGATGGCAAGGCTATTGCTAATCTTACATTCAATGATGAAACACTGAAACCTTTTCCTCTGTAATCAGAAACAAAGGTGCCCACTCTCATCACTTTCATTCAACATAGCAAGGAAGTCCTAGCCAAGCAAACAGGAAAGAAAAAGAAATAACATCCGAAACAAAAAAGAGCAAGAAAAATTTTATTTATTTTCAGGTAACATGATATGGACAGAAAACCCTAAAGACTACACACACACAAAAAAAAAAAAACAAAAAACAAACAAAAAAAAAAACTGTTAGAATAAATGAACTTAGTAAAGTTGCAGGGAAGAATATCAATACACAAAAATCAGTTGTTTCTATACACTAACAACCACCTATCAAAAAGAAATTAAGAAAACAATCCTACTTATAATACCCCCAAAAAATAAATACTTAGAATAAATTTAACCAAGGAGATAAAACATCTGTATACTGCAAACTATAACAAACTGGTGAAAGAAACTGAAGAATACTCAAGTAATGGTGAGAAATTTCATGCTCGTGGATTGGAAAAATAAAAATTGATCAATATTGATAAAATGTCCCTACTATTCAAAGTAATCTATAGATTCAATGCAATCCCCATCAAAATTCCAATGGAATTTTTCATAGAAATAGAACAAACAGCCCTAAAATTTTTAAGAAACCACAAAAGACCCCAAATAGCCAAGGCAATCTTGAGAAAAAAGAACAAAGTGAAGGCATCACATTTGATGCAAACTATACAGATCTTCCTTGACTAACACAATGGGTTACATCCTGATAATTACAGACATTGGAAGTTGAAAATACTGTAGTGGAAAATGCATTTAATACACCTAACCTACCAAATTTCACAGCTTAGCCTAGTTTACTTGAAGCCTTCTCAGAACATTTTACATTAACCTATAGTTGGGAAATATAATCAAACACAAAGCCTGTTTCACAATAAAGTGTTGAAAATCTCATGTAATTTATCATATGCTATACTAAACATGAACAAAAAAAATGGTTATATGGGTATAGAATGGTTGTTTGGTTTATCATTGTTTACCATCTTGACTGTGGCTGACTGGGAGCTACAACATGCTGCCACTGCCTAGCATCTTGAGTGAGTAGCATACTGCGTATCACTTGCCCAGAAAAAGATCAAATTTCAAAATTCAAAGTATGGTTTCTACTGAATGCATACCAACTTTGCATCATTTTAAAATAAAAAAAATCCTAAGTCAAACCATCATTAGTCAGGAACCATCTAGATTACAAACCTAGGGCAATCAAACAGTATGGTACTACCACAAATACAGACATATAGACTGACATTCTATAAAATAGAGAGCCTAGCATGCATATATGGTCAATTAATTTATGACAAAAAAGCCAAAAAATTATAATGGTGAAAGGACAACAAATTGTCCTAAAATAAATGGTAGGGAAAACTGGATGGCCACATGAAAATGAAAATGAAAGTGGACCTCTATCTTACACCATACACTAAAATTCAGTCAAGATGAAATAAAGACTTGAGCGTCAGACCTGAAAACATAAAAGTGCTAGAAGAAAACACAGAGGATTAAGCTCATTGATGTTCATCTTGGCAACAATTTTTTTTTTGGCTTAAACCAAAAACAAAGACAACAACAAAAACAAAAATAAATAGGATTCCATCAAACTAAAAAGTTCCTGCATAGCAAAAGAAATCATCAACAAAAATGAAAAGGCAACCTAACGAATGGGAGTAAATATTTACAAATGTTATATCTGAGAAAGTGTAAATATACACAATCTGTAAGGAACTCATACTACTCAGTAACACACAAAACAAAAATAACCCAATTTAAAAAGAGGCAAAGAGCAGTTCTTCCTGACCATGGTTCATGGGCAGGGTAGCAGGACCCTTAGCTCACTTCATCTCACAGTTACAACTATATAACACCCTCATCAGTGTAAGCAAGCCAGAAGATGATGTAAGACTAGTAGAACAGACTCTCCACAATTAAATGTAGAAAAGAGGCCACATCAAAGAGGGCAGGAAAGGCAGAGATGCAGTCCAGAGCTAAATGGACCTGTGGGACTGAACCTGGAAGGGAGGGACGTTGCCCTTGAGAAGAGGCGAGAGGAAAGTACCCCAAACCAGGCACTCCAGGCATTAGGAACACACACTGGGATGATGAACAGCCATACTTTTGGCTTTGAAAAGCAGAGGGGCATAATTTCATTAGTTCTTACAATCAAGGAGGCTTAACATCTAGAACTTGCAAAATGAGTTGGCTTGCCTCTATGAGAGCCAGGATGGCAAGAAGAAACTGAGTCCCCACCTTTAAAGACATAGAACAACAGCCAAGTGATGATAGAGCACAAAAATAACAGTTTGAAAAAACACCTACGGTATATGGAAGAGAGATTTGTATACTAATCTCAGTGTGCTGGAGGGGTGGGGATCATTGGGAGATTTTTCTGGTAACAAAAGATCCAGCAGGTGCCATTTCCCTCTCCACCCTGCAACCTAGACCCTTAGACAGCTACAGGGCCACAGCACCAACACTAGCTACCTAACTTGCAAACGGCATACCTGCCCCTGCTTTACCTGCCTAACTGCCTCCCCGCCCCCCCCCCCCCCCCCCCCCCCCCCCGGCTAGATCCATCCAAAGTGGTGCCACAAGCATGGCAGTGTGGAAGCATCCCCAACAGGGGCAACATCACTCCAAAATAATTCCTGCCCCACAGAGAGGGAAAGATAACCACACACACCAGTCAAACTGTGGCCCAGAAGTAGGATGGGGAAAGGCATCGGGTCTAATAGCAGGCTCTGCCCACTAACAAAAGCTTCTCAGAGGACAACACAGAGAAAGCACTCTGCAGTTCAATGCTATTGCATCACTGATAAATGCCTAGTCTGACTCAACTAAAGCCCAAGGCAGTCCCAGAGAGGCCCACTAAAAACACAGAGACCTAACCTTGCCCACAATAGGCAAAGAAACCCATTGCAGATGACTGGACTGAAGGAAACATTCACTCAACCACAACAGCAGGAGACACACACATACACAGGAGACACCCCTAATGTGCCAGGTTCTACTAAACAGGGTATGTTTGGCTGCAAGGCATTACAAAACCTCTTTTGCATGAGGCCACTACTTTCAAGAGCAAGAGATAAAACTTACTTTCTAACACAAAGAAACAGATACAAGAAGAGACAAAATGATGAGACAGAGGAATATGCCCCAAATGAAAGAACAGGACAAAATCACAGCGAGAAAGCTAAATTAAACCAATAATATACCTAATAGAGAATTTAAAGTAATGGTCATATAGATACTCACTGGACTTGAGAATAGAGTGGAGGACTTCAGTAATACCCTTAACAAGAAGATAGAAAATAAAGAATCAGGGATGAAGAATCAGTAACTAAAAATTAAGAAATACACTAAAGGGAATAAACAGTAGACTAGAAGGACCAGAAGAACAAAACAGCAACCTGGAAGAGAGTAATAGAAAGCAATCAAGCTGAAAAGGAGAGACAAAAAAAAAAAATAATAAAAATGAAAATACACTTAGGGAAGTCAACAACACCATCAAGTGTAATAACATTTGCATTACAAGGATATCAGAAATAGAAGACAGAAAAAAGAGGGCAGAGAATTTATTTAAAGAAATGATAGCTGAAAATTTCCTGAATTTGGGTAAGGAAACAGAAATCCAGATCCAAAAGGCACAGAGTCCCCAACAAAATCAACCCAAGGAGGTCCACACCAAGACACATGATAATTAAAATAGTAAAAAGTAGTGATATAAAGAGAATTTTAAAAGCAGCAAGATATTTAAAATGTTATATAGAAACCTAATGGTGGAACACCTGGGTGGCTCAGTAGGTTGGGCATCCAATTCTTGGTTTCAATTCAGGTCAAGGTCCTGGGGTCATGGGATCAAGCCTCACATCGGACTCTGCACTCAGTGCAGAGTCTGCTTGGGATTCTTTCCTTCTTCTTCAACCCCTTTGCCCATGCCCTATTAGCACATGTACGCTCATGCTCTAAAATAAAATAAAATCTTAAAAAATAAAAACAAAAACAGGATGCCTGAGTGGCTCAGGGGTTAAGCGTCTGCCTTTGGCCCAGGGCATGATCCTGGAGTCCTGGAATCAAGTTCCACATTGGGCTCCCTGTGGGGAGCCTGCTTCTCCCTCTGCCTACATCTCTTCCTCTCTCTCTCTCTGTCTCTCATGAATAAATAAATAAAATCTAGAGAACAAAACAAAAACTTCAGGGGAACCAAAAATCAAAACCCAGTAATAGATACGCAAAAACAAAGAAAAAGGAACTCAAGGATATCACTAAAGAAAGCCGGCAGATCATGAGAAAAGAGCAAGGAACAGAAAACTACAAAAACAATCATAAAACAAGAAACAAAATGGTAATACCTATCAATAATTACTTTGAGTGTAAATACACTAAATGCTCCAATCAAAAGACACAGCTGATTAAATGGGTTAAAAAAGCAAGACCTGGGACACCTGGGTGGCTCAGCGGTTTAGCACCTGTCTTTGGCTCAGGGCATGATCCTGGAGTCCCGGGCTCGAGTACCATATCAGGCTCCCTGCATGGAGCCTCCTTCTCCCTCTGCCTGTGTCTCTGTCTCTTTCTATTTGTCTCTCATGAATAAATAAAATCTTAAAAAGAAAAAAAAAAAAAAAGCAAGACCCATCTATACGCTGCCTACAACAGACTTATTTCAGACCTAAAGACACATGTAGATTGAAAGTGAAGGAAAGGAGAAGCATTTATCATCCAAATGTCAGTGAAAAGAAACTAGGGTAGCAATACTTACATCAGAAAAAAAGAGACTTTGGGCACCTGAGTGGCTCAGTGCATTAGGCATCTGCCTCTGGCTCAGGTCATGATCCTAGAGTCCTGGGATCAAGCCCCACATCAGGCTCCCTGCTCAGTGGAGAGCCTGCTTCTGCCTCTGCCCTTCACCCACTCATGCATATTATCTCTCTCTCAAATAAATAAATAAAATCTTTTAAAAAAAAAAGGGAAAAAGATTTTAAAACAAAGACTGTAACAAAACACAAAGAAGAATCCTATATTAATCATAAAGGGAACAATCCATAGGGAAAATATAACACTACAAATACTTATGCACCCAACATGGGAGCATCCAAATATGTAAAGCAGTTAATAACAAACATAAAAGGGGCACCTGGGTGGCTCAGTTGGTTAAGTGTCTGCTTTCAGCTCATGTCATGATCCCAGGGTCCTGGGATCGAGTCCTCCATCAGGCTCCCTACGCCGTGGGAACCCTGCCTCTGCCCCTGCCTTGCTCTTTCTCTGTCTCTCCTGAATAAATAAATAAAATTTTAAAAATAACAAACACAAAGGAAGTAACTGATCATAATACAATAATGGTAGGGGACTTTAACAATCCACTTACATCAATGGATAGATCATCCAAGCAAAAAATCAACAGGAAACAGTGGCTTTGAATGACACATTGGATCAGATGGATCTAACAGATATATTCAGAACATTACTCTCCAAAACAGCAGAATGCATATCTTTTCAAGTGCACATAGAATATTCTCCAGAAGAGATCACATATTAGGCCACACAACAAGTCTCAACAAATTAAAAAAAAAAAAAAATCATAGTCATTCCATGCATCTTTTCTGACCACAACACTATGAAACTAGAAATCAACCACAAGAAAAAAATCTGGAAAGAATACAAATACATGGAGGTTACACAGCATGCTACTAAACCATGAATAGATAAATCAATAACTCAAAGAAGAAATTAAAAAATACATGGAAACAAATGAAAATAACAACACAACACTCTAATATTTTTGGGATAAAGCAAAAGCTGTCCTATGAGAAAAAATTATAACACTATAGGCCTACCTCAAGAAGAAAAATCTCAAATAACCTAACCTTACACCTAAAGGAGCTAGGAAAATAACAAACAAAACCCAAAACCAGTAGAAGGAAGGAAATAATAAAGATTAGAGCAGAAATCAAAGAAACAGAAACTAAAACAAAATTAGTAGAACAGGCCAAAGAAACCAGAAGCTACTTTTTTGAAAAGATCAAAAAATTGATAAACCTTTAGTCAGTCTCCTCAAAAAATTTTTAAAAAGGAAGAGAAGTCTCAAAATCAGAAATCAAAGAGAAGTAAAAAGCAACATCATAGAAATACAAAGAATTTGGGGCGCCTGGGTGGCACAGTTGTTTAAGCATCCAACTCTTGGTTTTGGCTCAGGTCATGACCTCAGGGTTGTGAGATCAAGTTCCATGTCAGGCTACATGCTCACCATGGAGTCTGACTGAGATTCTCCCTCCCTTTTCCTGTGCCCCTCCCCACTTGTGCATGTTTACACTCTCTCTCTCAAATTTTTACAAGAAAAGAAAAGAAAAGAAAAGAAAAGAAAAGAAAAGAAAAGAAGAAAAGAAAAGAAGAAAAGAAAGAAAAGAAAAGAAAAGAGAAGAGAAGAGAAGAGAAGAGAAGAGAAGAGAAGAGAAGAGAAGAGAAGAGAAGAGAAGAGAGAAAGAAATTGTGGCACCCGGGTAGCTCAGTCAATTGGGCCTCTGACCCTTGGTTTCAGCTCAGGTCATGATCTTGTGGTAATGGGATCAAGCCCCTAGTGGGGCTCCACACTCAGCATAGAGTCCACTTTAGATTTTCTCTCTCCCTATCTCCCTGTTCTCCCAGCTCAAGCTCTCTAAAAACAGAAAAATCTTAAAGAAAAAAAAAAGAAAATACAAAAGAGTATAAGAGGATATTTTGAAAAATTAAATGCCAATAAATTGGACAACCTAAGGAAATGAATAAATTCATTGAAACCTATAACCTCCCAAAACTGAATCAGGAACGAACAAAATTAAACAGACCAATTATCAGCAATGAAATTGAATCAGTACTCAAAAAACTCCCAACAAACAAAAGTCCAGGACCAGATGGCTTCACAGGTCAATTCTACCAAATATTTAAAGAAAAGTTAATACTTCTCAAACTATTCCAAATAACAGAAAAGGAAGGAAAGTTTCTAAATGCATTCTATGAGGCCAGCATTACCCTATACCAAAACCAGGTAAAGACACTACCAAAAAAAGAGAACTACAGGCCAATATCTATGATGAACATAGCTTTAAAAATCCTCAACACAAAATAAAAAATAAAAATCCTCAACACTATATCAGCAAACTGAATCCAACAATACATTAAAAAAAAAATTCACTACAATCGAGATTTACTCCTGATTTGAAAATCAATCAACATGATAAATCACATCAACAAGTGAAAGGATAAAAACAAATGAGCATTTCAATAGATATAGGAAAAATCATTTGACTGCATACAATATCCATTAAGGATAAAATTCTCCAACATAGTAGGTTTAGAGGGAACAATACTTTGACATAATAAAGGCCATATATGAAAACTCCTCAACTAACATCATCCCCAATGGTGAAAAACAGAGCTTTTCCCCTAAGGTCAGGAACAAGAAAAGGTTGTCCACTCTAACCACTTTTATTTAATATCATACTGAAAGTCCTAGCTGCAGCTATCAGACAAGGAAAGGGAATAAAAGGCAACCAAACCGGCAAGGAAAAAGTAAGCCTTTCAATATTTGCTGATGATATGATACTATCTAGAGAAAACCCTAAAGACTTCACCAAAAAAACTGCTAGAACAAATGAATTCAATACGATTACAGGATACAAAATCAATATACAGGTGTCTGTTGTATTTCTATATACTAATAATGAAGCAGCAGAAAGTTAAAAAAAAACAAAAAAAAACATTTACAACTGCACCAAAAATAAGATACCTAGGAATAAACCTAACCAAAGAAGTAAAAGACCTGTACTCTGAAAACTAAAACTCTGATGAAAGAAATTAAAGATGGCACAAATGGAAAGATATTCCACCTTTTGGATTAGAAGAATAAACATTGTTAAAATGTCCCTACTATCCAAAGCAATCTACAGATTTAATGCAATCCCTATCAAAATATCAACAGCATTTTTGACAGAACTAGAACAAATAATCCTGAAATTTATATAGAACCACAAAACCCCTGAATAGCCAAAGCAATCTTGAAAAAGAACAAAAGTGAGGTATCACAGTTCCAGATTTCAAGTTATACTACAAAGCTGTAGTAATCAAAAGAGTAAGGTACTAGCACAAAAAGAGACACACAGATAAACAGGCCACAACAGGAAGTCTAGAAACAAACCCACTCTGATATGGCAAATTAACCTATGACAAAGGAGCAAGAATATACAATAGGAAAAAGTCAGTCTCTTCAACAAATGATGTTAGTTAAACTGGACACCTAGATGCAAAAAAATTAGGTTGGACCATTTTCCTATAACATACACAAAAATAAATTCAGAATTGAGTAAAGATGACATGAAACTATAAAATTCCAGAAGAGAACTCCAGCAGTAATTTCTCTGACATAAGCCACAGCAATATTCTTCTAGACATGTCCCCTGAGGCAAGGGAAATTAAAGCAAAATAAACTACTGGGACTGTATCAAAATAAAAAGCTTCTGCACAACAAAGGAAACAATTGCCAAAACCAAAAGATAAACCCACTGAATGAGATATGCTATCTGCAAATAACATATCTGATAAAGTTAGTATCCAAAATAAATAAAGAACTCATGCAACTCAACACCCAAAAAACAAATAAGCCAATTAAAAAATGGGCAGGAGATAACATTTCTCCAAAGATGACCTATAGATGACCAACAGATACATGAAAAGATGCTCAACATTCACTGATAATCAGGGAAATGCAAATCAAAATTATAGTATCACCTTACACCTGTCAGAATGGCTAAAATCCAAAACACAAGAAACAAGAAGTGTTGGCAAGCATGTGGAGAAAAAGGAACCCTCTTACACTGTTGGTAGGAATATAAACTGGTACAGCCACTGTGGAATACAGTATGGAGTTTTCTCAAAAAGTTAAAATTTGAACTACTCTAAAATCCAGCAATCACACTTATAGCAGCAATATTTACAATAGCCAAAGTATGGAAAGAGCCCAGATGTCCATCAACATATGAAGGGATAAAGAAGAAGTGTTATATATAAACATTGAATACTATTTGGCCATCAAAAAAATGAAATCTTACCATCTGCAATGATGTGGATGGAACTAGATATTATGCTAAGCGAAATAAGTCAATCAGAGAAAGAGAATTATCATATGACCTCACTCATACATGGAATTTAAGAAACAAAACAAAGGATCATAGAGGAAGAGAAGAAAAAATAAAACAAGATGAAATCACACTGAGGGGGGCACTTGACGGATGAGCACTGGGTGTTATTCTGTATGTTGGCAAATTGAACACCAATAAATGAAACGGTAAAATAAAAAATAAATACATACATACATACATACATACATAAAAAAAAAACAAGATGAAATCAGAGAGGGAGACAAACCATAAGAGACTTCATCATAGGAAACAAACTAAGGACTCCTGGAGGGGTGGAGGGTAAGGGAATGGTGATGGACATTAAGGAGGGCATTGTGATGTAATGAGCACTGGGTATTACATAAGATTGATGAACCACTTACCTCTACCTCTAAAACCAATAACTCCTATGTTAATTGAACTTAAATAAAAATCTTTAAGTAAAATATATAGGAGTGTATATATAATATATATAATATATATATAATACACTAATACACTCCATATACATATATATGGAATATTACTCAGCCATCTAAAAGAATGAAATCTTGCCATCTGCAATGATGTGGATGAACTAGAAGGTATTATGCTAAGTCAAAGAAAGACAAATACCTTATGATTTCACTCATACTCCTGTGTAATTTAATACACAAAGAAAACAAAAAAGAGACAAAGACAGACTCTTAACTATAGAAAACAAACTAATGGTTTACCAGAGGGAAAGAAGGTAGGGAGCAAGAAATAGGTGAAAGGGATTAAAATTACACTTTCATTGAGTACTGAGTCATGTGTAATTGTTTAATTACTATACCGTAACCTGAAACTAATATAACACTATGTTAACTATACTGGAATGAATGCTGGCTCAGTCAGTAAAACACAAAACTCTTGAACTCGAGGTCAGGAATTTGAGGCCTGCATTGGACATGGAGCATACTTAAAATAAAAAATAAATAAAATAAAAATTTTAAAACAGGCAAATAACCTAAAAACAGACACTTTCCCAAAGACATACAAATGGCTAACAAGTGCATGAAAATGTGTTCAACATGACTCATCATCAGGGAAATGAAAATTAAAACCACACTGAGCTATCACTTTACACCTCACAATGATTTATCACTTTGTATCAGTTAAGACTTTTATCAAAGAGAAAAAGAAAGAAATGCTGGGGAAGAAGTAGAGAAAGGGGAACCATTCTGCATTGTTGGTAGGAACGTAAATTGGTACAACCGCTAGGAAAGTAGTATGGAATTCCCTCAAAAAATTAGAAAGAGAACTACCATATGATCCAGCAATACCACTTTGAGTATATATACAGAGAGAATTCAATATCTCAAGAAGACAGTTCCAACTGAGCCACCCACTTGCCTGGAGGCTAATCTTTTAACAGCAATTATTGTTATTCAGGAAAATGGATTTTTAGAAAAAATATATTGCAACCTTCTCTTTCAATAGAAGTATGAACAATATTAGTTGCCATTATACTACATACCAAAAGAAAATCAGTAGTGGGTCATAACTTGTTTATAGAACACGCTACGAATTTTCAATTCTACTAGGAAGCAGGAATATAGATATTTGTTACATTATTCTCTGTAAGAAAGAATAAAGTAAAACAGGTGTAAAAAGGTTAAGGGAAGGGAAGAACTTAAGAAATGATACGGAGAGAAGGAAAAAAAGGATAAGGGATGAGAAGAAATACAGAAACACACAAAGAAATAAAAGTATGTTGATTACAGTAATATATCAGAGCATTCTGCCCCTTGCTATGCTTTCTGGTAAGGAAAGATTCAGAAGAAAAAGCTAAAGAAATACTTTCTTTAAAAAAAAAAAAAAAAAGAAAGGTAAAAGGTTTACAAAGGTAAAGGACAACACTTGCATTTTATATAAAATAAGCAGGAGATATTGAAACTACCATGTGAATTAAATACTATGAGTATCTTACGTCTGAACTGTCTTGAATTGTTTTGTTTCTTTTCCTTTGTAGTTTGCTGCTTATTTTTTTGTGGCATGGTGCCATGCAAAAGAAACTGTTTCCAGATTAAGATCTTATAATCATATCTTAAGTGTGATTAAAAGTGGAAAATGTAAATAAAAGAGTAATAACAAATGAAAAACAGTATTTTATGGCTTGTATTACATTGAAATTAATTTAATCTAAAACATTATAATCCAACATTGTTAGCTAGCAAACTTATTAAGATTCAGGACAGTAATTAGCCTAGAAAAAAGTACTTACATTGGCTTTCCACAAAACTAAAACAGGTCTACCTGATGTGTCAGGAATAGTAATGATATATGTAGAACATTATGGCTTTTACATAAATGTTTCTCTTATAAAACAAGAAAAAAGTGTTTATTATTTTTCTTGAAAAAAGTTCTTAGAGATGTATGAATTACGACAGTTAAGGTATTGAGGAAAAAACTGTCAAATCAATAAGGCAGAAATCTAATACTCAAAATACAGAGCCTAATTTAAATAAGTTCTTACAGATTGAACTTTTATAGTATTTTGACAAAGAAAACATTATTTCACAGTTACAGACTATAATGATAAACATGAGCAGCCATCTCCTGAGTCACACAGTGGAAGTGATTTTAGAAAGTGAATGATACCCCGACATGAATGCATATTTCAGGTTATTCACAATTAAGTCTTCAAAATTTTATTTTCAAAAAAAAAAATACCAACTTAATTTTCAGTAATTTTAATTCACTAAAACTTCAAATATTGAAGTTTTTCCACTCTACCTATGAAATAAAGATTTATTTATTTTGAATAAAGTTGTCTGTTAACAAAATGTCAACAAAATTTAGAGGATTTATTTACAAAAATATTCAAAACACTGTAGGACACTTGAATTGATTTACAAAGTAATATTACAAAGACTCAAATGTTTACAAAATTCAATTAATGAAAGGCAGCAAAGAAAGAAAGCTTATAATGACATGCCAAAGTATTTTTCAACATTAGTGTTGTCTCAGAAATGAGAACTCAGTTCTATTAACTGGGCATATATATAAAACTGTTCAAGATATTGACAACTGTAGCTTCTGTTTGGTAAAATATCAAGCTTCCATGGATACAACTATAAAATACATATAAACCATAATCAATCGAAGTATATCTTGGACATATAGGATATATAATTTAGTAAGAACTCTGTTTTATACATGATGCTATAACCCATTCACATTATCATTGCAGATATTTTATCTTCAATGTTCTGCAGTTATATGTGTCATATTATTGTTTGCTGCTATAATCTCCTTAAAATAATAAATTCTGATGTTTTCCCAGTAATTTCTGTCTTCAGTTTGTCATGTGCTCATTGATATAACCATGAAATGCTAAATGTTGGTAAAAATTTTGTGCAAAACTTACAGGGGTCATCAACTTAAAAACAAAACATCAATACTTAATTTATTATTAAACATGAATTTTCCTTGAGTTCCCTGCTACCAAAAAGATTACAAAAGCATTACCAACCAATATTAATAGTTGACAAAAACCACTGCAGCAACAACATTCCTAACTGCTCTTTGTAGGCTGACAGGACAGCTTAGCCTCTATTCCTTACAAGTATTTCACTTACACTTAATCTAAAATTTCCCATGCTTCATATGGACCCCACCCCCAGGTATGGTAGCTATACAAATCTGTCTTTAGCATGCAATAGCTCAACTAGCTGGTACAACTGGCCAGCAGAGACAGCAGCATTTAATACTTCTGCAACCTCAACTAGCAAGTGAATTGTCCCTAGCTGCTCATGTCCTAGCACACTCTATCAACTTGTGCCCTCTAGTCTGTCCTTAAAAAGCATGGTTATTTATTTTTGATCTGGAAAGTATCCTTCCCAAATTATCACTGGATGCCTTTAGATTTAACCACATATTAAGGTGAGAATTCTCTTCACTGCACACTCAGCCCATACAGTAATACAGACCATGGCAGCAGAGGTTTAAAAAAAAAATAGGCCATTCATTGAATATAGCTGGGCTCATTTTAACGGAAACAGTAACAGAAACAAAAACTCCCAAGACAAATGCTAAACTGGGCATGCCACTAGGACCACAAGCATAAATCATGACTGTGTCAGGCAAACAGGGATGATGTTCACAGTACATTTAAGTCTTATCCCCATTTAAGAGATAAAGAAAAAGATGCAGAGAGACTAATTTTCATAAAGAGAACTTGTAAAGCTAATTGAGGTTAAGCTTCAGGGCCCTTAACATGAAAATGTCCCTTCCAAGGCCAGTATCTAATTTTGTAGTCATGATTTTGTATTATTTTTCCATACAAAAGGTTTTGCCTTTGTATGGAGAGGTTTAATAATCCAAATTCACATAGCCCATGAAACCAACAAAATGAGTTAGGACTTTGTGTTGATTTGATTTGGAGAATATACAGTGATACCGGAAAATGGAAAAATAGTATTAACTTTTTTCCCTGAGCAGAATCCTAACTGGAATCATTATCTTAAAGTTTTTCCACTAGTTCCAAACTACATAATACTAATACCACAAACAGTCATAAAATGCCATTTTGATTGTGTTACTTCCAAATTTGTATGACTCAATAACAGATCAAATTTCAACTTCTCAGTCTGGTTTTTAACCTATCAGTGGACACATATACATATTTTTAAATATTTAAGTATATAATCTTATTTCCAATGTTTATTTGCATTATTTTTTCCTCCATCTAAACTTTCCTTTAATCTTATTTCTGATTGCTAAAGCTTCAGCTAAAATTATCCTATTTTCTACTATTGTTCAGAGTATCTATTTTTTAAAGCATATATTTTGGCCCCTTACCTTAAACATTTTCAAACTTAATGGCATGTTATAACAACCACCCCCAATAAAATATAAATTTCTCAGAAAGAAACTAAATTTTGTTACTTTGCATGCCTACCTGGCAGTGCTTGGTACACAGCACTCAACAAATATTTTGCACAAACATTCTAGGCCTACGTTTACAAATGCAAACCTCTCCCTTAACTAAATTTAAACAAGATTTTTATCTGTGTCCTTTTAACAACACTGGTTGCATTATTCAGTCTAACTTGCAAAATAAACCTGTCCTAATTTAAAAAAAAATTTTCTTATACTTCATGTAGAGTACATTATAGTCCATCTATAGTCAAACCCATTCTAAAACACAAATTGGGGATCCCTGGGTGGCTCAGCGGTTTGGCGCCTGCTTTTGGCCCAGGGCAGGATCCTGGAGTCCCGGGATCAAGTCCTGCATCGGGCTCCCTGCATGGAGCCTGCTTTTCCCTCTGCCTCTCTCTATCATGAATAAATAAATAAATCTTTAATAAAAAATAAAAAAAAATAAAACGCAAATTGCCACCCAAAGACTGGACATATCTTTATATTCTCCTTCCTCTCCTATCGTCCTAACACCTTCAAGTCTGAGGTGACTATGAATTTGGTGAAACAAGTCACTGATCAATAAACGGGAAAATAAAATAGAATCGTTTCCAATTTTTAAAAAATCAGTGGTCATACCTGTCCTGTCTCAAATTTATACCTCAATCTGACTAGGAAAATATAGGGTCTAAGTGACTTATAAAAAGTATAAAGTAAGAATCAGAGTTCTAGAGCAATGATTCCCAAACAAGTAAAAGGAAAAAAAATTTAATTGGCAAGACTGACAGATGACCAATATTTTAACTGTCAAGAAAGGACTTAAAAGGGGAAGGGCAAAAAAAATAAAAAATAAAAAAATAAATAAAAAAATAAAAAAATAAAAAAAAGGGGGGGAAGGGCATTTTAAAATAAAAATAATAAAATACAATCTTGGAAAAAAATAAAGAACAGAACATTAAAAGTTGAAAAACCTGACATTACCGATGATTAACAAGTTTCAGAGACAGTTGACTGGGGATTGCTATCACAGACATGTAAATTACTCTCAGCTTAGGCCAAATCTCTAACCAAAATGAAACTGTTTGAAATGAAATGTTATGATATCTTGCAAAAATCCACAAACTGTAACATTAAAGCCAAACCAAGTAATTTTGAAAAGAAAAATAAGGGAAGCTTACTTCTTCCCTCTAGCCGCCAATCTTTTCCCTTTTTGATTTCACAAACACAAAAAAAAAGACACTTTATTATGACTGGTAGAGTCCCCAGACTGAAGAGTAGCAAAAGATCAAATACCAAGTTTGTTTTACGCCAAGAAAAACTGTAAAGACCTTTGCAATTATAAAGGTTTTCTGATTGGGGCGCCTGGGTGGCTCAGTTGGTTAAGTGCCTAATTTTTGGTTTTAGGTCATGATCTGGAAGTGGCAAGATGGAGCCCTGCATCAGACTCCCTGCTCAGAGGGCAGTCCACTTCAGATTTTCTCCTTCTCCCTCTGCCGTTCCCCCACAGTCACCCTCCCTCCCACTCTCTAAAATAAATAAATCTTAAAAATATTTTTTAAAAATTAAAAAATATTCTACCAAATAATTCTGCAATTAAACTTAACATATATCAGGTTCCTACAATATATAATACTCTGCTTCCATGTTGTATATACAATCAATCAGACTGCTGTGATCAAAACGTAAACTGCTATAGCCTGCTTCTTTAATTCCCTTAAAAAAAAAAAAGTGTAAAGCCCCTTACTGGTTTCCTGTATAATGCAGCCCCACTTGCTGTCTGGCAAATAACCCTATCAATTTCTTTAATACCTCCCCCGTCTCAACCCTCTCTTCTAAGCCTTGCTAAATAAAAGTTAGGTCTCTAATTTGGTCATTTATCTCACCTCTTTTTCAACTTTTTTTTTTTTAGATTTATTTATTTATTTATTTATTCATGATAGACATAGAGAAAGAAAGAGGCAGAGACACAGGAGGAGGGAGAAGCAGGCTCCATGCTGGGAGCCCGATGCGGACTTGACCTGGGGACTCCAGGATCCCACCCTGGGCCAAAGGCAGGCACTAAACCGCTGAGCCACCCAGGGATCCCCCCTCTTTTTCAACTTTTAAGAAACTGTGCTTCATTGCTTCTCTGTAGTGCTCGTTCTGTACAATATTGCTATCCTTCAAGGCTTTATGTAATTTCCTGCTTCTTGGTTCTCTAGGGATCCACATCCCCTTTATGTGTGCCACCTTTACAATATTTCTGTTTCTACGCAGCATAGCATAGTGGTTAAGCACATTGTTCTCAAATCCTAACTCTGCTACTAATTAGCTGGGTGACCTTGGGCAAGTCATTTAACCTTAACAGTGCCTCAATTTCTCTATCAGTAAAATGAGGATAACATTTGTATATACCTCATGAGATTCTTAAGAGTAAATGAGCGAATACGTAAAAAGCACTTAGAACAGCACTTGTTTAAATATCAAGTGCTATTTAACAATTCAATATTATAGTTATTTACCTAATTTTATTCGTACCATTCTACCACAGATTATTTTTGTGGATCAAAATTACAACTTTTTCTTTTTCTGAATTTCCCTCCCCCGCCCACATAGATTAACAATGCCCTAAACAGGGAGCCATGTGAAAACCAATTTGTTTAATTAATGTTGAATGCTCTGAGGGAGCAGCTCTGATGGAGCTTTGTAAATGTTCTCCAATTATTTGTCTATATTTAAGTTCTTAACAGTTCTCAACATTTTTACCCAAAAAACAACCCTAATAACAAAGGATAATAAATACTCCAAGATGGACTGGGGTATGGATTAAAATTTCTATTCCATAATAGCTCTAATAGCAGCTAGTAGTCATTAATAAGCACTATCTTGGATTCTGACGCCCTTTAGGGATATAATACCATGATCAACTAATCTTGTTCACCTTTGTCTATCGTATATAAGAAAATGGAGATACTCATTGTTTCATTATTAATCTGTGGTTTGACCTGTGGAGTCCATTCCCCACAAGAAAAATATATTTAAAATTGCAAATTTTATCTTACAATATCTCGAGATTTGCACTTTACTCCATAATGTATCCATGTTTGTTTAAATTTAAAAATAGTGATGCCTTAAAATATCTCAAGATTTGCACTTTACTCCATAATGTATTCATGTTTGTTTAAATTTAAAAATATAGTGACTATATTAAAAATATAGTGGGTGGCTCAATGGTTGAGCATCTGCCTTTGGCTCAGGGCGTAATCCTGGAGTCCCAGGATCGAGTCCCATGTTGGGGCTCCCTGCACGGAGCCTGCCTCTCCTTCTGCCTATGTCTCTGCCTGTCTCTCTCTCTGTGTCATGAATAAATAAAATCTTTTTTAAAATAAAAATAAACAAATGCATAAAAATATATTTTCCTCTAAGCCCTGAGGAAAATTGATGCTCCAAAGGCTCCTGGGTGGTTCAACTGGTTAAGAGTCTGCCTTCCACTCAGGATGGAGCCCTGCATCAGGTCTTCCCACATGTGCACTCTCTCACATGTTGTCTCAAATAAATAAACAAAATCCTAAAAAATAAAAGAAGCAAACTGATGCTCCAGGGAGAGGTGTCATGTTTCTTCCATTATTTCTTAAGCCCCAGGGGTCCCTAATACTTCTAGGCACAGCACTACCTCATTTTGAGAAACACATCTCTAGACTACATTTCCTGTAGTATACTGCTTTTGCATCCTCCCAATAGCAACTAAAATATTACTCCTTGAATAGTCAGAAGTTTTATATATATGACAGAATAATGGCACTACATTTTAATAGTACTTAAGTATTTGTAAAATGATTTATCTCATTTAATATTCACATATTAAGAATGTCAAGCTCAAAAAGATCAATTATAATCAGATAATCAACTAAATCTCGTGAAGCCTGTGAATTTTTTATTTTTTTCCAGAGTAGAAGTATGATGCTATAACACCACCCAGAAATAATTCAGAAAAATTTCTAAAATACAATGCTAACATATTTTTTAATAGGATAAATGCTTCTGCTAATATTACTGGGCATAGTTATAATACTTGGTGAACATAAAGGCCGTCTTTCTCCCTACAAAATTTCTTAGAACGTAAGTGTATTACATTCTAACAGTATCACCACTGCTTGTGTGGGTCTACTTGTGACAAAAATTGTATTTAAGAGATTAGTGTTTCAATTAAAACAATTCATCAAGGAATTTCATCAAATGAAATTACAGCCCCATATTATTTCCATCCTAGTGGACTATGGGCCAACAGTAACGAAAATATTAACTAGGAACGCCTGGGTGGCTCAGTGGTTGAGCGTCTGCCTTTGGCTGAGGGAGTGATCCTAGTATACGCGATCAAGTCCCACATCTGGCTGCTCACGGGGAGCCTGCCTCTATGTCTATCATGAATAAATAAGATCTTTTTTAAAATGTTAAATAAAACTACATTGTCAACCCATCACACTTAATGAGATTAATGCTAAATATAAAATTAATTGCAAATTCTCTTGTAAGTTATTACAATTTAAAACTTCACTTTAGGGACGCCTGGGTGGCTTAACGGTCGAGCTTCTGCCTTTGGCCCAGAGTGTGATCCTGGGATCCAGGATTGAGTCCCGCTTTGGGCTCCTTGCATGGAGCCTGCCTGTGTGTGTGTGTCTCATGAATAAATAAATAAAATCCTAAAAAAACAAACAAACAAAAACACAACTCCACTTTAGGAGCACCCAGGTGGCTCAGTTGGTTAATCCCACCCACTCCTGAGTTCAGCTCAGGTCATGATCAGGGTCCTGGGAAGGAGCCCCACGTCAGGGTCCTTGCTCAGCAGGGAATCGGCTTCAAGATTCTCTATGCCCCTTCCCGCTTGTGGGATCACGTGCGCATGTGCTCTCACTGTCTCTTAAATCAAGCCTTAAAGCCCATTCACTTTACCTCCCTTTAAAAAAACAAACTGGGGAGGGGGGAATCTCTGGGTGGCTCAGCGGTTTAGCGCCTGCCTTTGGCCCAGGGCGCGATCCTGGAGCCCCGGGATTGAGTCCCGCGTCGGGCTCCCGGTGCATGGAGCCTGCTTCTCCGTCTCCCTCTGCCTGTGTCTCTGCCTCTCTCTAGGTCCATCATGAATAAATAAAATATTTAAAAAACAAAACAAAACAAAACAAAAAAACTAGGGGCACCTGGACGGCTCAGCGGTTGGGCCTTTGGCTCAGGACCTGATCTCGGAACCGAGTCCCACATCGGGCTCCCTGCATGGAGCCTATGTCTTTGCCTCCCTCTCTCTCTCTCTCTCTCTCTCTCTCTCTCTCATGAATAAATAAATAATCTTAAAAATTAAATTTATGATGGATACTGCCACGCCCCCCCTTTTCCACCAATGGATTTAGGGACAGCAACGAATGGTCTCTTCCATAATACTTTCCAAATTCACACAAAAACTATATACTGCCCTAGGAAAAAAATCCTCCTGAGAGAGGGGCAGGGGCGGAAAAAAGGAAAAAGAGGGCTCAGGTGCCGAGAGGCCTCACTAGAGAAGGAAGCCGTGGGACGCCAGGGAGGACGAGCAGAGCCGCTCTCCGGCTGTGGGCTCCACACGGGAAGCCTTTGGAAAGGCAGCGGGAAGAAGCCGACTTGCTTTTGCTTTAGGACAGAGAGGCGGTGGCTACGATCTCCCAGCCTGGCTACCAGCGAAGAGACCCACTCCTTCAACTTCTCTCCAACTGAGGCGAGGCCCGTCCCTCCAGGGCCTCGGAGGGAGGCGCCATTACTGGAGCGAACGTTCGGGGACTCAAGGCCTACGGTCTCAAGCTCCAAGCAGCCAAACTCACCGGGATCCCCCGACCCAATTCATCTCTCACAAACTTCTGAGGCCCCCAAAGGCGGGAGCTCAGACGTCTCAGCTGGGCGCCACAGCTTCTCCGCCCTCAGCCAACTCCTTCCAAGCCCCCGGCCTCCCAACAGCCTCCCGACAGCCTCCGCGCCCGGGCGGGCCGCTGGGGAGCCTCCCGACAGCCTCCGCGGCGGGGCGGGCCCCTGGGAGCCTCCCGACAGCCTTCGCGCCCGCACGGGCCCCTGAGGAGCCTCCCAACGACTTCTGCACCAGAGCGGGCCCCTGGGGAGCCTCCCGACAGCCTCCGTGCCCGGACGGGCCCCTAAGGAGCCTCCCGACAGCTTCTGCACCAGAGCGGGCCCCTGGGGAGCCTCCCGACAGCCTCCGCGGCGGGGCGGGCCCCTGGGAGCCTCCCGACAGCCTCCGCGGCGGGGCGGGCTCCTAGGGAGCCTCCCCACAGCCTCCGCGGCGGGGCGGGCCCCTGGGAGCCTCCCGACAGCCTCTGCGGTGTCTGCGGAGACAGTGGCCTGTTGGGGCCGCCGGGGACGCCGTGGGAAAGCAGCCAGGCCGCAGAAGGGAAGAGGAGTCAGCAGTTTTGACGGCTCAGGCAAAGGAAGCCTCAGTAAATGAAGTTTCGGGCTGTGGCCACAGGGTTAGTGTTTCAAGCCACCTCCACCATAATTTTATTTAGTTCTCTATTGGTCACATCCAAGACCAGGCTTGGGAGAGAAAGAGAAGGCAGAGACAAACTTGTAAGATCCCTAATCCTGAAGATGAAGCTTGCATTCGCACTTAAACACTCCCTGTCCAGATCCCTTAAATATCTTCCGCATATGGTTTTAACATTCAGTAAACAGTTGTTTGTTAGGAACGTTGCACCTTAGTGATTTAGTATTCTGTACATTTTGTGAGTTTCTGAGAGCGATCAAAATTTAAGCTTATGAAGGCCTTAAAGATTCAGATTTTTACCGAAAACATCTCAAAACAAAAACTGGATTTTGCTGGGGTTTGTGTGTGTGTGTGTGTGTGTGTGTTATGTTTGTATGTCCTCGTAAAACATTTATCCTGCAAACGGTTCTATGATATTTTGGTTGGGAACTAAAAATCTTTTGTCCCAAATAAATGCACTAAGTATACCTCTCCCCTCAGTTGTCAGGATTGTTTTCCAGATTTTAACCTAGGGAATATCTCAAAATTTCAAATATAATATATTTTCTTTTAAGTCATTAGGAATAAGTACATAAAACAGGATTATGTCCCAGGATAGATACCTGATTTAATCATATAAGTACTAATTTTTATAATAAAAATTAACCAAAGTATACCTAACATTGATCTGAATTAGACCAGGAAAAAGTGGGGGATGCCTGGGGTGGCTCAGGGGTTGAGTATCTGCCTTTGGCTCAGGTTGTGATCCCAGGGTCCTGGGATGGAGTCCTGCCCTGGGCTCCCTGCAGGGAGCCTGCTTCTCCCTCTGCCTGTGTCTCTGTCTCTCATGATAAATAAATAAAATCGTTTTTTTTTTAAAAAACCAGGTGAATACAGCATTTCAGTACAAAGTAGTCTTCCACATGGAGTGGCTGGTCATTTTTCGGTAACTAAACAATACAATGAAGGCAGAAAAGGGAGAAGCAGTGACCCAAAGTTATTAGCCTTTCCTTCTTTAAACATTTTTGAAACAGGTACAAATTGACTACAAGGGGGAAATAATTTGCCTAAAAGGTTAACTCTTTTGATATATTGTGAGAGGACATAAAGGAAAGGTTGGTCAATTTACTGAGAAATCAAGAACTCTCACTGCTTTCCTTCCAGTCACAGAGAGGCAGTAGAAGTGGTAAATTAGGCTAGGGGAAAATTAATCTATGATACACATCTTCTTTAGACAAGATAGTTGCTGGGTTTTCCTTCACAGCAAAAGACATTTCCTTATGAACTAATTATTAGGTGGTTATTTTTCGCAGCTGAAATGTTGACCTACTGTCTCACCTTTAGGTTTGTTTATGCCTCACATGAACAAGACTAACATGAGCGATAGATAATTAGTCAAACACAGTGCCATTTTAGGGACAGTAGGGCAATTAGGTAATCTCTTGGGTCAGAAAACAGTTCAAGAAAGGAATACAGCACAGATGAAATACTACTTAGCATTTGATGAAAGGAAATCCATGTAAAATTCTTAAACCTTAATTTATTGTTATTACTAAAAAATATTTACTTTCTGGTGACTTACTGTCTAAACATACAACGTACGTATTATCTACATTTTGTATATATGCTTGCATATGTAGATCTCTCAATTATAAAAAATCATTTCTGATGCTTTACAGTTTATAAAGCATATCATTTTGTATGTTTTATATGTATTCTTGAATATATACAAAATCTATTTAGTCTGGCTCTTTCATGGATGTTGGTAGTGTCCACTTTGACACTAACATTAAGAATATCACACCTGAGGGGTACCTAGTTGGCTCAGTTGGTTAAGCATTTGACTCTTCATCTCAGCTCAGGTCTTAATCTCAGGGTTGGGAGTTTGAGCCTCACACTGGGCTCCACACTGGGCATGGAACCTACTTTTTAAAAAAATCACACTGGAGAATACAGTAATTTGGTAACTATTATTTTTAATTTTTATTCATTTTCAAGATTTTTTTCTAAGATTTTTCTCCCCTTTTAAGCCAATTTTAATACTTTTCCATATAAACACATGTAAAATTGAGAAGCTTGAGTAGAAATTGGGCCAAATTATATTTAATGTAGTAACACATGATTTTTTTTTAACCTCCTTTTTCTTACCTAGTTTGGAATTCAAGCCAAATTAATATTATCTTTGTTTTAGTTGAATATCACCAATATAAAAATTGAAAGTACTTTGACATCCTTAATTTCTTACTTAAATGGCATATATTTCCAACTGGAATTACCAATCTGGTTTCGTATCCTCTTGAATTCTTCCTCTGACTTTCCTGCAGGCTGGAACATAGCCTCAAATGCTAGGACTAAATCTGACCTTTGGAGCAGGGCAGAATGAAGGGTGAAAGTAGAATTTCAATGATTTTAATTAGGTCTGTACTTAAGAGCCTCAACATCAAGTCACATCTCATTTTGACCTTTTCCCTAGTTCTAGTTACTGGCTTTCAACTTCCCTTGTGCACAATTCTAGCAACCAAATTTCTATCTTATTTTCTTCATATCTACATCCTAACAAGTCTTTGACTCCACACATTAAAATCTTGCTCCTATACCCCAGCCTCAGTATCAGGTGGTAAACTGACCTACCTACAATTAAGTGTGGACCTGTTTGGATATCTAAAGATCTATGCATCTAGATTCCCATTACACTGCTCCTTTTATGAAATGGCTGTCCTAAGGCAATGATGTAAGCCACTGCCTCAACTGCCCTTTGCTTTCTGACCTAACACATCCCTCTGTGTAGCATGTTCTGCTTGGCTGAACATCCTCCTGTCACTAACACAAGTTTACCATGGCCCTCCACTTATCCTGTCACAGTCAGGAGATGTGACATAAAGAATTAAATTTTATAAATGTCAGACAGCCTTATTTGGACACATGAAAAGTATAAGATTAGGAATAAAAGATGTTGAAAATAACCACCATAACACTATGATCTCTACATTCAGACTTAGAAAGTCTTAATGAAATGACTGTGCTAGCTAATATAGCCAACTATCAAAGAGACTTGCACGAATTGGCCACTCATGCATTAGTAAATTTGCTAAATTGAATGCAAACAAATGAAATGAGACCTGTGATGATTCTTGGAATTAATATAGATACACAGGAAAAGAGTTTTCAAAGTCTATGAATACTGTTACTTATAAAAGAATAGTTCTTTACTCATAGTCAAATGAATAATGAAGATCATTATCCCAACACTGAGACAGGTTTTATATTCTATCACAGGGGTTGGCAAACTTCTCCCAAAGGGGGTCAGAAAGTCAATATTTAGCTTCTGTTTCATCTACTCCACCCTGTCATTGTGGCTTGAAAACTATAAACAATTAAGTGAATAAATGGATATGGCTATGTTCCAATAAAACTGTATTTCTGGATGCCAAAATAAAAATTTCAGAAAAGTTTCAAGTCACAAAATATTCTTCTTTTGCTGTTCTTTCTTTTTTTTTTTTATTTTAATTTATTTAAGAGAGAGAGCATAAGCAGCGGAGGGGCTGAGGAAGAGGGAGAAGCAGGCTCCTGGCTGAGCAAGGAGCTCAATGAAGGAGCCCATGCCAGGTCCCTGGGATCATGACCTGAGCAGAAGGCAGACACTTAACCAACTTAGCCACTGAGGCGCCACTCTTTTGATGTATTTTCAACCACTTTAAAATGTAAAAACTATTCTTCGCTCAAGGGCCAAATTTGGCTCACTGGTTGCGTTGTAATTTGCCAACCTCTGTTTTAGTTTCATGCATATTTTTCCCAGGCTTCCAGATGACTAGAAATCTGTAGGTATGTTGTATATGGGGGGGGGGGGGGGGCGGGGGGGGGCAGAGCAAAAATCTATTTGCATATTCAAGAATATCCTTACCTTAAAAAAGGCTCTTTACATTTTTTAAATATGCAGAATTTTGCTTGAATATTTAGCAGTTTAAGTACTCTGTTCATAATGTATGGAATTTTTCTTTAACACACTTGGTTTTTATTAAATAACCAAAATAGAAATGGTAAGTAACCAGGAGATTGTCTCCAAGCCTAAACAAAAGAAACAAAACAAAGCTTGAAAAAGACAAAAACAAACAAACAAAACTCTTGAAAAATAAGTAAGGTCCTGGAGAAGCTATTTCCACCATTTAACTTAGGTTGGGTTCCCAAATGGTTAACTTTTGATTATATAGAGTCACACATCTCCAACTAACAACTATCTAAAGGACACAAGGGGATGAAGAAGTGAAACATTGCACTCCTTTATTTAATAGTCACATTGTAAATAAATATGCTCCATTGCTAAAAGTAGCAGTTATGGGGCTGGAAGATTTTTCTTATAAGGACAAGTAAACACAAAGATGAAAGTTTACCAAATAATTATTTTTTTATAATACATAAGATATCTATTTATTTACCAAAAACAAAAACCCTCAACCACAATTTGTCTGCTAGGTTCTAGGACTTCATGTGAAATCACAGGGAGAAAAAAGTAAAATGGGGGGGGGGGGGCGGCACCAAAAAACAAATCTGAGTATTTGATACTTTGTTCTTTACAGCGCCCTCCAAACTTGTCACTTTCTTCTCTCTCTCCATTTTAGATTGACTGCAAACCCTTCTCAGATTCTCTTTATGTTAACCCTCTTGTCCCTCCTCCCTAGTTCCTTCGCTCTCATCTCCTTCTATAGCTCTTGAAAATCTCCCTTTCTTTTTGTTCTTCCCCTTGTGGTACCTACTAAAACCTTACAGAAGAGATGTATATTCTGAAACTTCTGTGGGCTTCCAAGTGACGCTGAGCATGCTCAGTAGCTAGGGCAGGTTTTGTCGCCAGCAGCTGCCCTGATTCGACCTCTCCAAAAATAGACATTTAACTCTTTGAACTCCTGCTTAGAGATGTAATTCGTCTTGCTCTCTCCTCATTTTCAAGGTTCAAAGGGAGGCAGCGAGGATTCCAAGGTCCCACCGCTCTCCCAGCCAATGAGGAGCCCGAGAGGGAGGAGCCTGAGGCTTCCTTGGTGCAGCTTGAGCTTCTGAGGGATTCATCCCCGTAGATACCGTGGAGTGTGAGCTCTGCTGCATCTGTCACAGCCAACAAAATTAAAACAAAAACAAAAACAAAAAACAGAAGAGGAGAAATGCTGCAGACTATGGAACGCTGTAGGACTTTCTGAAACATTTGCTGGGGATTCCCGTGGAGCATGATCTTTTAAAACCAATTCTTTCTGAAGCCTGTTTGGGTAACTGGGAAAATGACAAATATGCTAAATGCAGCAGCTGATCGGGTGAAATGGACCAGATCGAGTGCTGCTAAAAGGGCTGCCTGCCTGGTGGCTGCGGCATATGCTCTGAAAACACTCTACCCCATCATTGGCAAGCGTTTAAAGCAATCTGGCCACAGGAAGAAAAAAGAAACAGTTTATCCGGCTGCAGAGAACAGAGAAATACTGCATTGCACCGAGACCACTTGTAAAAAACCTTGTCCTGGCGTGAATGCAGAATTTTTCAAACAGCTACTAGAACTTCGGAAAATTCTCTTTCCAAAACTTGTGACCACTGAAACAGGCTGGCTCTGCCTCCACTCAGTGGCTCTAATCTCAAGAACCTTTCTGTCTATCTATGTGGCTGGTCTAGATGGAAAAATCGTGAAGAGCATCGTGGAAAAGAAGCCTCGGACTTTCATCATCAAGTTAATCAAGTGGCTTATGATTGCCATTCCTGCCACCTTTGTTAACAGTGCAATAAGGTACCTGGAGTGCAAATTGGCTTTGGCCTTCAGAACTCGCCTGGTAGACCATGCCTATGAAACCTACTTTACAAATCAGACTTATTATAAGGTGATCAATATGGATGGGAGGCTGGCAAACCCTGACCAATCTCTTACTGAGGATATTATGATGTTCTCCCAATCTGTGGCTCACTTATATTCCAATCTGACCAAGCCTATTTTAGATGTAATCCTGACCTCCTATACACTTATCCAGACTGCTACATCCAGAGGAGCAAGCCCAATTGGGCCCACCCTATTAGCAGGACTTGTGGTATATGCCACTGCTAAAGTTTTGAAAGCCTGCTCTCCCAAATTTGGTAAATTGGTGGCTGAAGAAGCTCACAGAAAAGGCTATTTGCGGTATGTGCACTCCAGAATTATAGCCAATGTTGAAGAAATTGCTTTTTACAGAGGACATAAGGTAAGAGAAATTAAGGTGATGAGTGAAATGTGAGACTCTTCCAGCTGCCACTGCAGTGCTAGATACCATCTGTTGTACTGTTGATGGACCCACTTCTTTAGCGTTTTAGATTTCTATGACATCTAAACCTGTATTGAAATATACGCTTCCTTACCTTTTTAATTACAAGCTCTTAAAGAACCGTGGAGTGCAAACTTTTCTGAAGTTTCATGGAAATAAGATTTTCAGCAATCTAAAAAAGTCTACTTAGCCTCAGTTATCCAAATATGCTCAGAATTATCTCTTAAGCATTTTCTTAAGACTTAAATTCTAACTGGTGCTAGAGCATAAGAAGAAAATATTTGTTTGGAAACTAAGTAAACACATTTACATTGAGATGGAAAATTTAGGATGATATTCTTGTTGTTGTTCCTTTGTTTTTCAAGAAAGGGAAAAACCTCTGCTTTAAATGAAAGACAAGTTTAACAATTTTGCATGTCTGGTCAATGGAGTGACCTCAGTCTGAAGAATTATAGGAGAATGTGTCTCACAGATAGCATTTGCATTACTCCTTGTTAATGTTTACCATATTTTGACACAAATAAAGAGAAGCAGTGAAATGAAATTTTGCCTAGCTTTTAGGGAAAAGCTAAGATTAGAGAAGAAATGAGGATGAGAAAAGGAGTTCCAGTGTTATTTTTAAATATTAAAGATTTTCAACATTAAGTAGGCCCCTAAAATAGCCTAATTATATAAGCTTGCAGTGCATTAAAGTAACTTTAGAATATTAACTATGATGGAAATTTTTAAGGTGATGCATCTGAAATCTTAATACAAGTAAATTAGCAGATGAAATATTAAGGAATTCTAAAGCTTAAAATGGTATTTTATTTTTTTTTTTTGGAATTTTATTACCAAGTAGAATTATTTAATTTTTGAAGCATCATCAATTATCAAAAAAATTTTAAAGTACTAGCAATCTGAAGAAGAAAATTTAAAGCAAATTTAGGACTTCTACTCCCACTTGAAAATTGGTCTCATGTGTTATATTAACCATGCTGATTGGTCATTCCTCTTGAATCATTGAACTCAATGATGTAAATTATAGCATGCTGTAGGCTTCTTGAATTTAAGACAAAATCCAGTAAATTGAGTTAGTTCAGAAGTGCAGTCTAATTACACATATATGTGTCATGTCTCTATTTTTAGATATTTTTGGTGTGATCAAAAAAGATAAGGTTCTAACATTGTTTATTCATGTCTTATAGGATATTATTTAATTTTAACATCTTACACATATAATTTTGAAATCATAACTATAAATCACTAATATGTATCTTATACCTAACATTATATTGACTGAATATCATAGTTTTTTAATATAATTTTTTAAAATAATATAGGTGTGACCAAAACTGGACAGTAATGGCTAATTCTTATATTGATCCATTTTATTGGTTGTTAGACTCATAGATAATACTATAATAAGTAAAACAAAATAACATGTACTCAAACATAATTTGAGTCTGTTGTATGAAGATATACAACAAAATTGCATGTCTTCAAACATATAATATTTAATTTTGTATCTCATGCTGGGTCAATTCTTCTCTTTTTCCCTCCATAGGTAGAAATGAAGCAACTCCAGAAAAGTTACAAAGCTTTAGCAGATCAGATGAACCTCATTTTATCCAAACGTTTGTGGTACATCATGATAGAGCAATTCTTGATGAAGTATGTTTGGAGCAGCAGTGGACTAATTATGGTGGCTGTACCTATTATCACTGCAACTGGCTTTGCAGATGGTGGTAATGATATTTATGCTCAATCTCAAGTATATGTTTAAGATTAGTTCTCTTGAAGGTGTCACTAGTGGTTTTGTGTGACTGAAACTGTGTATGCAGTTATTATTCTATGGTCGTTATTAGAAACAATGGCAGACTTTGCAATCAGCGTATAAGAAAAAAATACAAGTGGCTCAAAATACTTTTCTAGTTCTGAGATATTTCAGAGATGTCTGATGCAGTGTTTCTGGGAGTTGGCCTTGAGCAATTTTAATTATTCTGCCTAACACAAAATGATTCTCTAGTTTGCATTTACATTCAAAACAAATCAATACCTTCAAAAAGAGTATTATACGAGCCCATGTGTTGTAAACTTCAGTTCTGCACATCCTATGGTTTTCGTCTATAAATATTCTATAACTGGATTGCTTCTGATTTGTGATTTGAGGAACTGGTTGACTACAGGAACAAACCAGGAATATTGTTGCAGGGAGTGTTTCGCGCCATGGAACAAGGTCCCTCTACTTATAGATAATAACAGAAAATGTCCTATGTAACATGAATTAGTGGCATTGTGGAAGCAGGGGTTAGCAAGTTGCAGGCATCTAATTCTATTCTATCACTGTCCCAGTGATTTTTACCAACATTTTCATCCTTTGGGATAACTAAAAAAGGTAAGGGCAAGAAGGACAACATTAAAATGTTGTATAGGGGATCCCTGGGTGGCGCAGCGGTTTGGCGCCTGCCTTTGGCCCAGGGCGCGATCCTGGAGACCCAGGATCGAATCCCACGTCGGGCTCCCGGTGCATGGAGCCTGCTTCTCTCTCTCTTTCTCTCTCTCTCTCTCTCTCTTTGTGTGACAATCATAAATAAATAAAAAAATTTTTTAAAAAATGAGGTGAAAGTTTGGGTTGTAATTGGCAGGAACAGGGGGGGATTAATTAAAGAAGCATCATTTTCTGCTCTTCTTCCAAAAAAAAAAAAAAAATTCTCCCTCTTCTTTAAAAACCTCTTGACCAAAATTGACCTAGGTGTTGCGCTAGAGAAAAGGACGGGCTTTGTCATAAGACAGAGCTTTGCCCAAATCTTTCCCCTCTTCCTGCCTGTATCCTCTTAGTCATGTGAATTAAACTTTCTAAAAATCAGTTTACTCATCTACAAAATGAAAATCAGAAAGGTTACTTCAGAGAGTCATTGAGAGGACTTAGTAAAATAATGTTTATAAACTATAGAGCATGCTCTTGATGTTCTTGATGTATGGTGACAATCATTACCTACCAAACAAAGGGCAAGACTAAGGATAGTGTAACAGAATTCACACTATATTACAGTTATTTTTGGTATAAAAATGGAGAATCAATATTATTTGAGGTCATCTAACAAAAAGAAGTACAAATTTACCTTTTCTTTAATATATTAAAACAGTGCATTAATGCTTTAACCAATTCTTATAAAAATATTTGTCAAATTTGAGTCATTCTTAACCTAAAATTGTTCATTTTAATAAATTAAGATTTGTCAATCCTTTGTGATGAGTGCTTCCACAACTTAACTGATTAAACCAATGTATTTAGGGATCCCTGGGTGGCGCAGCGGTTTGGCGCCTGCCTTTGGCCCAGGGCGCGATCCTGGAGACCCCGGATCGAGTCCCACGTCGGGCTCCCGGTGCATGGAGCCTGCTTCTCCCTCTGCCTGTGTCTCTGCCTCTCTCTCTCTCTCTCTATGTGACTATCATAAATAAATAAAATTAAAAAAAAAAAAAAAAAAAAAAACCAATGTATTTAAACCACTAGGAAAACCAAATTTTATCTGTTTTCATATTTTTAAAAAAATCATTTTAATAATTTTATATTGAAAAGGGCATTGTTAGTAATAATACTTTTTGTCTTGTTTTGTTTTAAAGATCTATTTATTTATTCATAAGAGACACAGAGAGAGAGAGAGAGAGGCAGAGTCATAGGGAGAGGGAGAAGCAGGCTCCCCACAGGGAGCCCAATGCAGGACTCTATCTCAGATCGTAGGATCATGCCCTGAGCTGAAGGCAGAAGCTCAACCGTGAGCCACCCAGGCATCTCAGTAATAATCCTTCCATAATGAAATAATTACTTTTTCAAAAGAATTCAGAGAAAAAAAGACACATATAAACCTATGGAGCCTGGGTGGCTTAGTGGTTGAGTGGCTGCCTTTGGCTCAGGTTGTGATCCTGGGGTTCTGGGATCAAGTCCCGCATCAGGCTCCTCACAGGAAGCCTGCTTCTCTCTCTGCCTATGTCTCTGCCTCTCTCTCTCTCTCTCTCTCATGAATAAATAAAATAAAATCTTAAAAAACAACCACTCTATGATCTTAAGATTAGTTTTACTAAGAAACTTGACAAAGTTATCAGATATTCATAGTGAGTCTCTTTAAATTTATGGATTAAATCTTCATATATAAAGTATATTAGAGATAACCCCAGTGTCAAGATTATGGTGTAGTTGTTAGTCCTTGGAAGCACTGGTCTTATTAGAAAACCCTGAAGTATTCAACATAGAACAGAGAAAATGCAGCTATTAATGGTGACAAATTAACCCCACAGAGACCAGTTAGAAGTAAACAATGTATGCAAAGAATCTAACAATCTTACTTCCCTAAGTGATGTAATAAGATGTTTAAAAATAAATCTTACAAATCTTGAAAAGATCTTATTAAACTAAAGAAACATTAAAATTTTAAGTAGAAATTTTGATTATAATTACATTTTTACAAATGAACAAGGTAGTTCTTAAAGCTTCCTTTCAATTTATACAGAGAGAAGTGATATGACAATTACATAGACAAAAAATGAATTCAGATGTCAGCATTATTATGAGTGTATGCTCAATATCTTCTATAATTTCTTTTTTTAAAAGATTTGTTTGTTTATTTATTTATTTATTTATTTATTTATTTATTTATGATAGACACAGAGAGAGAGAGAGGCAGAGACACAGGCAGAGGGAGAAGCAGGCTCCACGCCGGGAGCCCAATGCGGGACTCGATCCTGGGACTCCAGGATCATGCCCCGGGCCAAAGGCAGGCACCAAACCGCCAAGCCACCCAGGGATCCCCATCTTCTGTAATTTCTAAAGTTACTACATGTCTACTTACAAAGTTTATTTTTATATATTTATTTTTTTAGATATTTATTTATTTATTCACGAGAGATACAGAGAGAGACACACACACAGGCAGAGGAAGAAGCAGGCTCCATGCAGAAAGCCCAATGGGAGACTTGATCCTGGGACTCCAGGATCATGCCATGACCCAAAGGCTGAGCTGCTGAGCTACCCAGGCATTCCTACTTATAAAGTTTATATGCTTTTTTTTACTAATATATTTGACCGACAATAATTTAACACATGAATATATTAAATTACCATTCTACTTAGATAAAATTACTTATTTTTTTAAGATAATGATATGTCTTGGAGGCTTTAGGTCTTGGGTTTATATGCTCTATATTCTAATCTTTTCTTCAATCTTAATTTACACTTGTGCCCTGCATTATTAGAGATGAATCAAGTACATGACACTCTGTATTTTAAGGCAAAAATACAGGGATGCCTTGGTGGCTCAGGGGTTGAGCATCTGCCTTTGGCTCAAGGTGTGATCCTGGAGCCGGAATCGAGTCCCACATTGGGCTCCCTGCATGGAGCCTACTTCTCCCTCTGCCTGTGTCTCTGCCTCTTTCTGTGTCTCTCATAATTAATAAATAAAATCTTTTTTTAAAAAGACAAAAATACATGGAAAAAATGGGTGAATAAGAGAGGTATGGTAAAGAGAAAAGGAGAAAAGTAGGATACAGAAAAGAAAGACAAAAGAATAAAGAGAAGCAGGCCACTGTTCAAATTTGATTTGTTATTTAATACTTATCTATCCTTGAGAAAGTTACATAAGCTTTCTATGTCCCAGTTTTCCCACCCTAACTATAGGGATAAGATAACATACATCTCAAGAATTGTTATAATATTATATATAAAGTATTTAATGTGCTTTGAAACAGTCCTTGGCAAATAATAAAAACTTAGGTGAAAGCAGTTATTAATATTTATTATATTCTAACTATGTGGGCACTGGAGTCAGATTTTCTGAGTTCAAACCTGGCTCTTTTGCTTACTAAGACTATGACAATGAGCAAATCATTTTACCCTTTTGTGCTACAATTTTCTCATTTCCAAAATGGGGGAAATTATAGCAGGGTTGTTGTTACAAGGATTAAAGAAAATAACATATGTAAAACTTAGAATATTGCCTGCCTCATAGGAAGTGTTCAATAGAGTTTGCTGGCATGGCCATTGTCATTAAAGGAGCAACACATTTGGAAATGATTAGCAAATCAGAGGTAAAAATGCCAATAGGAGGAAGAGCATGCATAATTTTTCTCCTTTTTTTTTTTTTTTTTTTTTTTTGGAGAAGAAAAGAAAACTAGTTCTGTAGTTCTGTGATACCATTTACCTACAACTTTATGTGAAATCTTATGTTAAGGACAGGATTCTGTTTATATTCAAGTTCACATTATGAATTGCATATGGAATCATGCCATTTTCCCATCAGAAGAGGAGCTTGCAAGTTATCTAGTCTGGGGCCCGAGAATTGCCTATGGTCACACACATGGTTGGCAGAAGCACTAAGGATAGAAGATGCTATATAATTCCTAGAGTATTGCCTTTTTCCCCTTTATCATGCTGCCTCCATATTAGCTATATTGGAACTTGCTCTAGAAGAGATTTAAGTTAGTTTGACACTAAGTAACCATGTGACCAAATGTTTGAAAAAGAGGCATTGGAATAATTATGTATATTTTCTATTTTGTTTTTTTAGAGGATATTACCCCCTTTATTTTATATTAAATATAAAGAGAGACTTAAATTACATTAAGAAAATAGTTAACTGGGAGCTATCATCTCAATTTTTAAATTTTAATTCTAGTATAGTTAACATACTAGTTTCCTGTGTACAATATAGTGATTCAACAGTTCCATATATCACCCAGTGCTCATCAAGGCAAGTACACTCCTTAATCCCCATCACCTATCTCACACATCTCCCCCACCCATTTCCCATCTGGTAACCGTTATAGTTAAGAGTTTGTTCCTTGGTTTGTCTCTCTCTTTTTTCCATTGCTCATTTGTATTGTTTCTTAAATGCCACATGAGTAAATCGTATGGTATATGTCTTTCTCTGGCTGACTCCTTTCACTTAGCATTAAAATCTCTAACTCCATCCATGTTGTTGCAAATGTCAAGGTGTCATTCTTTTTTATGGCTAAATAATGTTCCACTGTGTATATATATCACATCTTTTTTTATCCAATCATCAATCGATGGACACTTCTGCTGCTTCCATAATTTGACTATTGTAAATAATGCTACTATAAACATAGGGGTGCATGTGTCCCTTTGAATTAGTGTTGTTGTGTTCTTTAAGTAAGTACCCAGTAGTGAGATTACTAGATTGTAGGGTAATTGTATTTTTAATTTTTGAGGAGTCTCCACACTGTTTTCCACAGTGGTTGCACCAGTTTGCCTTCCCCCAACAGTGTGAGAGGGTTCCTTTTTCTCCACATCCTTGCCGACACTTGTTTCTTATGTTTTGGATTTTAGCTGTTCTGACAGGTGTGAGGTGATACCTCATTATAGTTTTGATTTGCATTTCCCTGATGATGAGTGATGTTTAGCATCTTTTCTGTGTCTGTTGGCCATTTGGTATCTTCTCAGATTTTTAATGTTATAGGCCATTTTTCTTCTCTTCATATCAAGAACACTTCTGGGCAAGGCCAAAGAAAGCTGCTTATAGGTCCCTCCTGACAGACCTTATCGCAGACATGTAACAGGGAAGAAAGCCTCTAGGCCTCTAGCACTGCCAATCATGTCTGCCTGTAGGTGGTCTGCTAGCGTAAGGTGGCACTTCAAAAGTAGCAACTGAGAGATAACTGCTTTTTTGGAATGGAAGTGAACTTTATCATCACCTAGTAACAATGGGTGATGTTTTTTATTCCTAAAATATACCTCTAAAAAGATTATGTCTATAACTCTTGTTGTATTAGTGTCTCATATTCTAATGTCAAATTATTGGAGTACAATTTTATATTGTGGGTCAATTTTTTTTTAATTTTTTATTTATTTATGATAGTCACACACAGAGAGAGAGAGAGAGAGGCAGAGACACAGCAGAGGGAGAAGCAGGCTCCATGCACCGGGAGCCCGACGTGGGATTCGATCCCGGGTCTCCAGGATCGCGCCCTGGGCCAAAGGCAGGCACCAAACCGCTGCACCACCCAGGGATCCCTGTGGGTCAATTTTGATATAATTCCTCTCCTGTTGACCAATTATTGTAACGGTAATTAGCAAAACATATGAAAGACATACTTTTTAGCTCTAATTAGCTATGTCACATACGTATATTAAGTAGCTATAATTTTTAAATATAACATAGATGCCATAAAGGACCCAATCATTAGTGTACCACTCAATGAATTGCCACATACACAAAATCACCACTCACAAAAGATAGAAACATACCTTCATCCCAGAACCCCCACGCCTTTCCAGTTTTATTCCCATCCTCAGCCCCCTATCTCATCCTCACTTTTTCCTGCCCCCAACATGCCACAGTAAAGGTACTTATATTACTGACATTAGTGTTTGCTGGGTTTAAAACTTGTATAAATAGTATCATATGGTATATATGAATTCTAGTTGCTCCACAAACATTTGTCAATGTTTGATGTCAGTCTTTTTCATTTTACTGTTCTCATGAGTACATAGTAGTACATCATTGGGGCCTTAATTTGCATTTCCCTGATGACTAATGAGATTAAGTACTTTTTATTTATTTATTAGCCATACTTCTTATGAAGTACCAATGAGTGTTTTGTTCACATTTAAATTGACTTCTCTGTTTTTTTATTGATTTGTAAAAGCTTTTATGTACTCTGTAGTGTTACTTTCATCAGACACACACACACAATCTCAAGTACTAGTTTTCCCACTCTATTCTTACCTTTTTAGTCTCTTAACAGTGTATAAGAGAAATTCAGGGATGCCTGGGTGGCTTAGTCGTTGAGTACCTGCCTTTGGCTCAGGGCAGGTTCCAGATTCTCAGGTTCGAGTCCTGCATCAGGCTTCTTGCATGGACCCTGCTTTCCCCTCTGCCTATGTCTCTTCCTGTCTCTCTCTCTCTCTTTCTCTCCCTCTCTCTGTGTCTCTCATGAATAAATAAATAAAATCTTTAAAAAAAGAGAGAAATTCATAATTTTAACATAGTTCAGTTTATCAATCATTTTTATGTGTGTGGTTAGTGGTTTTATTTTTGTTGAAGAAATACTCTCCTCATCCAGGACTATGAAGATATTCTCCTATTTTATCTTCTGGAAATTTATTGGTTTTTCATTTCACATGGAGATCTTCAGTTAGATTTGATAATTATATATGGTATGAGGTAGGGGAAGACCATAAGTTTTTGCTGAGATTCGTCAAGACGATTAAGGTAAAATGCCAATGAAAAGAAGTAAACTCTTTTCCAAAGAAAAAGTACAGAGGAATATCCTATTTTTTATTTTTTAAAAAATTAATACATAATTTTTAGAGCAGTTTTAGGTTTATGGAAAAATTGAACAGAAAGTGTACAAAGAGTTCCAAATATCCCCTCTCCTCCACAGTTTCTCCTATTATTTACATCTTATATTTGTGTGGTATATTTGTTACAACTGATGAATCAATATGCTTGCATTATTAACTCAAGTGCATAGTTTATATAAGGGTTTATTCTTTGCATTGTACAGTTGCATGGGTTTTGACAAGTGTATGACATAACCTTAGTTTTTAAATCCTTTCTCACCTTTTCAATGAACAGATGTCACCATTTTCAATATAATACTTTTTCATAGTGGAGCTGAAAAGTAGCAGTAAAATGAGCAGATATAATATTATTACATCCTTAAATGAAAAACATTTGACAAAATATCTAAAATATTTGGTGAGGAAAATAAAATGTGTTGACCTATGATACAAAATAAGTGAGTGCCTGAGGTCATAAATTTATATCCTGACACTAAGGAATCTGGCTTTTTCATAGAGGTTATGCAGTTGGCGATTGTGTGCAGGACAAAATACTACTGGCACCATACTCATAGTACCTGCCAAGAAACAACCAGTAGAATAAAAGTCAAATGAAATCTGTCCACAGCTATTTGTAATTTTGTTGCTAAAAGCATGAAGAAAACCCATTAATCTGCCAAAGCAACATGGAAAGTACCATGCCATATCAAATACAAGTCCATCTGTGCTAGTGTTTTTCCTTCTTAACAGAGGCTGTTGATGCAAGCTGCTACTCAAACCCCTTTTAACCCAAATTCATAAAATTCCATAATTATTTTAGATCATCAGCCAGATTCTCTGTGAGCCAAAACTATTCTTAGAAATTTAACTGATACAGCAATTCATTATTTTGGTAGCTTGCTGAAAATCCTTCGGTCATTTTTTTGTGGCTATCTAAAGTTTATTACACTTTTAAATGTACTTAAGAATATCTACATTCCGTTCCCAGTCCGTTCCCAGTCTATCTATCCAATCATGTCTTTGACTCCTCACTTCTACCAGCATTCAAAGCCTTTTTCTTTTATCATTCTTAGGGAAACTAAGTAAATTCAAGGGACCTAACGGTAGTTCTCAGAGCAATGATTGACAGTAGAGCTAGGAGCATATTGGACTATCATAAAAGGTCCCCATGAATTCTAATACTCAAGTGAAATCTGTGCCTGACACCGTTCCATACCATAACAAGACTAGGCTATTGATCATTTAATTGACATTGCTTGAAATTTCCTTTCTCTGTGCCATTGCTTATGCTGTTCTTGTGGTCTATTAAAATTGTACATAGTCTTCAAGGCCTCTCTCACAGTGTGCTCCTCCATGAAGCATTTCCTGACTTTTGCAGCCAGAAATGATTTTTGCCTCCTGCAAACCCTGCATATAAACTCTCATCACAGACTGCTCTGCACAGTTATTTAGGAACTTATATTCTTTCTCCTACCAAACTGTAAGGCCCCCAAGGAAACAGTCTGAAAATCACATTTATCCTTGCATGTCTTATAACACCTTGCCTAATTTCTTGCATATGAGATTTTTCGGTAAATATCTGCTGAGTAAATTTCACCTTATATTTTGCATGGATCCCTTTCAAACTCAGCTGAGCTGTCTATGAACAAGTGAAGGTAAAAGTATCTGGTGGTCCTAGCAGGGCACAAGTTAAATATCTGTATTGTCATAGAGAAGGAAAAAAAACCTTTACACTGAGATAAACCAGAGAAAAATATATATCAAAATGGGCCTTTGGCTATCTATATCATTATAGTATTTTCATTAATTTTCATTTAGAGCTTTGGAGGCCCATCTATATCATTATAATATTTTCATTAATTTATAGTATTTAATTTAGAACTTTGGAGATACTTTATAGAAGAACAAAATAGAGAATCATACTGATGAGAAGTCTAAAGTAATGACTGTAGAGAACAAATTAAAAGAATAAGACTAAATTGAGTACATATTGCAATAAAATAATAACTAGAGAAAATAATAACAGCTAACATTTAGAGCATTTATCATAGACCATGGATTAGGCTAATACTTCATTTGTGTTTCATCTTTAAGCCTCATAACAATCCTTTGAGATAGAATTATTTAAGATAGTTGTATTAATTCCCTCATCGACATGAGAAAATAGGCATGGAGAAGATAATTGGCTTGTTCTACTTATCTTAACCATTTGTCAGTAGGTGGTAGAGCCTGGATTCAAACCTGGCCTAACTTGTACTCTTCCCTGTAATTCTGCATTGACAGTAATTTAGGATGTTCATCCATCTGTCCATTTCAGTATACATTAAGGGGTACTATGTGCTAGACACTCTGATTTGTACTGGGAATAAAGAAATCAAAATGTAGTCTTGACCCTTAAGGAATTTATCGTCCGTTGGAAAAGCCAAACAAGGTTTTCCAGGGAAAACTGTATTAAAGAGTTAACTTTCTTGAAGAAAGAACTAGGCAAAAAATGAAAGGAAGTAGGTTAAAGTAAAAAGAAATGATATATGCAAATACCAAAGGATAAACAGAGTATTGCATGTTTGAGGTGCTGTGGACCATAGATACAGTTTGGGTGAAATAGATAAACCGAGTATAGATTATGAAGATCAGCCAATTTTCAGGTTCCTTTTTTGAAGGAACCACACTAGAAATATTTGCTTATATTCTAGTTATTAGTATTTTATTTACCAAAACAGTAGTATTTTATTGCCTAGCCATAAGAGGGGTAGAGACCTGAATTTGGAAAGGATTAAAAGAATGCTAAATGAAAAATTAGTCTTAATTGTTAACTAAGTGTTCTAACTCTCCTAGAAAAATAACAAAACAAAAGGAAGCTTTATTTATTTTTTTAAAGATTTTAAAATTTATTCATTCATAACAGACAAAGAGGAAACTTTAAATAAAATCTACTATAGGGACACCTGGGTGGCTTAGGAGTTGAGCCTCTGCCTTTGGCTCAGGGTGTGATCCTGGAGTCCTGAGATCGAGTCCCACACTGGCCTCCCTGCATAAAGCCTGCTTCTCCCTCTGCCTATATCTTTGCCTCTCTCTGTGTGTCTCTCATGAATAAATAAAATCTTTAATAAGTAAAATCTACTACAAATACTATATTTTCAATAATTCATTAAATTTCTAGGAAATTGTTAATACTAATGGAATATTTACAGATGGTTTCTTTAGCTGCAATTTCATTTGTAAAAACAAAACAATTACGTGAAAAAAACTCAATAATTTTGTAATTTGCTTTTAGATCTAGAGGATGGCCAAAAACAAGCTATGGTTAGTGAACGGACAGAAGCCTTTACCACTGCTCGAAACTTATTGGCCTCTGGAGCTGATGCTATTGAAAGGATTATGTCATCATACAAAGAGGTACTGGGCATTCTTGTCAGATTGATTAAAATAAAATATATGAAAATCAAGAAAAATGTAAATTATCAGATATACTTAGCATTTTAGAAACATATCTTTTCTCTACTAAAAATTACTAAGAGTATAATCAATATAAAGGACAGCAACTCCCAAGTGTATTGCTGCTAACACTCTGTAGTTTTTACACTCTTAATTGTAACTCCTCTTTTTCTGTCTGTAGTATAACATATTTGTTTTTAAACTAAAAAAAAAAAAAAGTCTATTAAGTATGGATTCTGGAAACAGAGCACCTAAATTTAAGATCTTGCTCCAGTATTTACAAAGTATGTGAACTTGATCAAGTTCCTTAACTGTTTCCTTATCTGTAAAGTAGAGATAATAGCATTACTTGGTAGGATTGATGTGAGTTAATACACCTACAATATTTCAAACAACACATGTGGGGCACCTGGATGGCTCAGTGGTTGAGTATCTGCCTTTGGCTCAGGTCCTGATCCTGAGGTCCAGGGATTAAGTCCCATATCAGGCTCCCCACAGGAAGCCTGCTTCTCCCTCTGCCTATGTCTCTGCCTCTCTCTCTCTGTCTCTCATGAATAGATAAATAAATAAAATCTCTTTTAAAAATGAAAATAAAATTAAAAATAAACACATGTTTAGGGACTCAGTAACTGCTAGCCAATAATATTATTTATATACCTTGCAAACTTTTACTCATCCTTCATGACAAGTCAAGCCTCACTGACCACATATAAAACTGTCTTGTGATTCTACTTTATTCTCCCCTTCCCTGCAATGTCTGGGGCTTCCTTCTCTGTGTTCTGGTGCTTTACCATGTTATAATTTAACATTTCTTCACTAGATCCTGAGTGGAAAGCAGCAAAGATTTACTTATCTTTGCATTTATAATATTCATTTTAATGCTTGGAATATTGTATGTGGTCAAGAAATATTTGCTGAAAAAATGGTAATAAGACTGGCAGATATCACAGGATTAAAATCAGAAATTATTTATTTCAGATACATGATATTCCCATGGCCAGTCATTTTCAGCATTAATTGCTCTTGTGGCTTTTGTCATAATATGAATCACCAGAGCATCCTTATAAATTCATCTGCCAATTAAATCAGCTTTAAATAGACCATATAAAAGAGTAACAAAGTTTAACTGTTTAAAACTTAACTGTTTCCTTATCTGTAAACAAACAAAGTTTGTGATTTGCTGATTAAGTTTTCAGTCTCATTCAGTAATTGATTTATTGAATTGGGTTTTGTTTCTTTTTAAAGTAAAACCAATTTTTTAGGACCAAAATAACTCCATTTAAAATTTTCTGTTCAGGGGTATTTGGGTGGTTTAGTTGGTTAAGCGGCTGTTGGTTTTGGCTCAGGTCATGATTTCGAGGTCCTTGGGATCAAACTCCGTTTGGGGCTCCATGCTCAACTGAGGAGTCAGTTTGGGGATTCTCAATCTCCCTCTGTCCCTTCCTCTGCCCCTGTTCGTGCTGTCTCTCTTTCTCACTCTCTCTCTAAATCTTTTTAAAAATTTTCAAATAGTAATTTTGATAATCTGGAGGTACAGTTTTGGGGATAGGTTTTTTTGATGTAATAAATCTCTTCTTAAAATTAAATGACAAATCAAAATTTAATCCATCTCATATTAAAATAGTTTGCTATCTAAAGTCGCAGAAAGTATATTGCCTAGTTTTTCTACATTGTATCCAATACAGGAAATAGTTGCATTTTGCTTTATCTCCCTAAATGTGCTTGGGATCAGAGAATGCTCAGTTCTAAAGAATCTTATTACCGCTGTGACAACACATGAAAGCACCTTGCCTTCTCTCTTCTCTCTGCTAGTTCCAAGGGAACAAGATTCCTTTTTAGAATAAGAGTCCGAGGACAAACTCCCTGCCATGTATCCCAAAGTAATTCGTCCACAGTCAAGTTCTCAGTTTTTTTCAGATGCCCTGCTCACTCCACCCTGCATCCTAGTGTATTAACTCATGACCTCCTGCCTTTCTTTAACTGACCCATACATTTAGTTTCAGATTTTTTTCTCTAGGCAGATAAATATATTTACCCTAGTTTTTTTGAATCTGTATTTTGTTAGTTCTTAGCCCTGTTTTCCTCCCCTTGGGAACTCAATAGATTCTTCAAGATAACATTTTAGAAATTACCCCTTAAATAGTTATAACATTAACATGTAGAGATGCAGTGGAGACATGTAGTAGAAGGCTTTTGATAGAAGCATCTACTCATTTATGGCTTATGTTTTGCACGCACATAGATCTTACACAATGTCAGCATTGTTTTATTCTACAGTTTAATAGTGACCATGCCTTGCTTATTGGTACCAATTTCCTAATAAATATTCCTATAAGGGAATGGTTTTTGTGCTTTCCTTTTCACTGAGAAAGATGGTCTTGACAGGAGATGAGACACCTTTCACGTTACCCTGTTAACAAGGTGTTCTTTTAATAGAAAGACAGCAGGAGATTCAACCTAAATTGGGCTACTGGAAGAATAAGAGCAAGACACCATTCTATTGAGTTTTGTGGATTAAAGCAGAGATTTATCTCATTTTATAATCTCACCTACAATAAAAGTCATATCATGTAAATTATGGTTGGCTTGAAAAGAAGTGGAATTCTGGGATTTAGACTGAAAAGGATTTGAAGCTTTTCTCTGAGCTCACTCCCAATATTATATCCTCTGACAGGTGTTTCCTTTGGTACGTAAAGCTTAGGACCCTATTTTGACAAACAATCTGACTCAAAAACATTCATTTTACAATAAGGAAAAAAAACATATTTTTCTTTTATTTAAAATATTTTATTTTAAATTGAAAAAAGATACTAAAAAAAGGATCATTATGACCTTAAGCTTTTCACAAAATTTCTAATTTTCTGGGAATGAAATTTGTGCTGTAAATGGAGCCAAATCAGAAATTTGACTGAAAGATCTTTAAGCATTCTTTACAATGTAAAATCTGTATGTTGTATTTTGAACCCTGACTTGAATGAATAATTTTTTACAGGTTTTGTAATTCCAATCAAACTTACATTGACACCTTGCTATGTTGCTCCCTTGGTAAGCCTTTTACTGTTACTTTTTACAGTTATCAGATGTATTTTTTTTCATGTGTAATAAAATAGGATCTTTAAATCAAGGAACTAAGACGATTGTGTATCTTTTTAAAAGTCTATCTTGAGTACATTAACTCTATTTTACCTCTCTGTGTTGCTTTTAGATCACAGAATTAGCAGGCTATACGGCTCGAGTATATAATATGTTCTGGGTCTTTGATGAAGTAAAAAGAGGCATTTATAAGAGAGCTGCTGTCATGCAAGAGTCTGAAAGCCATAGCAAGAATGGAGCTAACATAGATTTACCCCTCACTGACACGTTGGAAATCAAAGGTATTAAATCAAATGTTTTATATTTTCCTATATTTAAATGTTTGCTTTATCAACAGAACCAAAAATTTCCACAAGATAGCTTTTAACAGTTACAAAGAACCAATATTGGCTTTTTAAAACAGTTATTCCTAAAGTTAACATCACAATGTAAGGAGTGGTGACTAACGTTACCATAAAAAAATTATGCAACTTGTCTTTAGGACAAATTTCTAGCATTATTTTTAGAAACTGCACATATGGCAGAATGAATTGTTTGCTTTTAGAATTCAAATACAGAATTAGAGCTAACATCTTATTGTTCTTCATTATTCTGTTTTTAAACTTGAGTTTGATTATCACATCTTTAAAAATTGTACTATGCCTTGTCTTAATTCCCTTTTTGCAGCACTGTATTTTTTCTGTAGGAAAGGTCAATTTAGTGAAATAAGTAATTGTAAAGAATATGGCTGAGTTATATGAGACAGAGCTTATCTCATTATCCTCTCATTATGACACTGACATTAGATTACTGTAAAATCATATTTCTGAGACAGTTTCCAAATATATGTGTCAGAATGCCCACATTTACATTAAAGTTTGCTTTAGATGTAGATGAAACTTGTAATAGCTTTTATAATTTAAACTATTCCTCAACTTTTAGGAAGAGTTATTGATGTGGATCATGGAATTATTTGTGAAAATGTTCCCATAATTACACCAACCGGAGAAGTGGTGGCTTCCAGGCTAAACTTCAAAGTAAGATGATATTCAAGAATCTTCTGATTGTTGCCATCACACTAATACAAAACAACTCAGAATTCATGTCCTTTATGTTAAATACTTGGAGGAGCATATGGAAAGGAGGGGAAATCAAGAAAGGTATGCATAGTGGCTCAATTACAGAAGCAGTTACTTCCTCAGAAAGCAGAGAAAGAGAAATTTGATTTCTACTGCTTTTTTTTGCCAGATTGAAAATCAGAATTTCTCAGTGCACTGAGGGTCTATACAAGGTAACTTTTGGGAACAATAGAAAAATTTCTCAGAAATTAATATCTGGAAATAAATTTTAATTTTTTCCTTATAGGGATTATTCAAAGCACGCAAGTCTATGTTGTAATATACTTACTAAAACATAAGGAAAGAGGTCCTTAGCAAGTTTACTTCTGTTATTGTATATTCTTTCTCTAAATTTAATTTATATTTCCAATAATCACATCTTCCATTTGGAAAAAAATAAAGGATTCATGGATTGGAATTTAGTTTTTAATTTTGTTGAGAGTAAGAGGTATTTGTTATTTATTGTTCTATGTCTTGATAATAAAAACCAAGATGTAAAAATTGCTTAATAAACCTAAGGCCCTAATTTAAAGCATTGTAAAACTTCAACATACATTTTGCAATTCAAGTACGTAACAATTTGCTGATAAGCATTAATGACTATAATGCAGGCATCTAATTGTAGTTGAAACAAAGACATAATTGGACTTGGTAACAGAATTAAAACATGACAATACATGTACTCATGATTTTAGTATGGAATTCAGTGTCTAGGTTTAATTATTGAAGGTGCGTTTTCAAATGACTAAGGGTTCTGGAAGATGATAAGTACTGAACAATGGGAAAATTCTGTGTTAATAAATTTGAGAGGGGCACCTGGTGTGGCTCAGTTAGTTAAGCATTTGCCTTCGGCTCAGGTCATGAACCAAGGGTGGTGGGATCAAGCCTGGCATCAGGCTCCCTGCTCAGCAAGGAGTCTGCTTCTCCCTCTCCCTTTGCCCCTCCACCCTGCTCCTTCCCTCTCTCTCTCACTTGCTTTCTCTCTGTCAAATAAATAAATAAAATCTTATACAATAAATAAATAAATTGTAAATATAAGAGAAATTGTGTTTTAACTACAAATTGGCTAGGCTTTATTTTTCCATTTATAGACCTACAGAGTGATTTAATTATTTGGATGTGGTAATGAGTACCTATTAGGTGTTAATGATGCACCATAATCTTCAGTAGATTTGAAAGAAGACATTTGAAGAGGCATACATGGAATGTTTAATTACCCACTAATAGTTTAGCAATTTTTAATTTATGACTTTTTATATAGAATTTGTCAGGTTAGGTTTTAAATATCAATTCTTATTGCTCCATATACTAAATAGAGTAAGAGTCATTGAATTCTGTTACCTACTAACTACATTATTATAGATACATCACACTCTTTCTGTGAAAAAATTCAAGGTTAATTTTTTTTTATAAAAAATGAATCTTAAAATATTTAATCCAATGGAAATGTCATGAATTTTGAGGTTCTACAAAGATACATGTTAACATAGTACACTTTATGATAATTGGTATTTTTCTGGCTCCGAGAGTTTTATTTAAAGTGTCAGGTCCCTAAAATTTAATAAAAGTTCTGTTTCCTCTGTATGCATTGACAAACAGATTTCTAGATGAAAACCTTCTCACCCTTTTGTAGACATTGTGGAATTAAAAAGTTGGAGAAGTGGGACACCTGGGTGGCTCAACAGTTGAGCCTCTGCCTTCGGCTCAGGGTGTGATCCGGGGGTCCGGGATCGAGTCTCGCATCAGGCTCCATACGAGGAGCCTGCTTCTCCCTCTGCCTGTGTCTCTGCCCCTTTATCTCCGTCTCTCATGAATAAATAAATAAATCTTTAAAAAAAAAAAAAACTGGAGGGACACCTGGGTGACTTGGTGATTGAGCATCTGCCTTCAGCCCAGGTCGTGATCCTGGAGTCCAGGATCAAGTCCCACATCAGGCTCCCTGCGTGGAGCCTGCTTCTCCCTCTACCTGTGTCTCTGCCTCTCTCTCTGTGTCTCTCATGATAAATAAAATCTTTTTAAAAATAATAAAACTGGACTAGAAAATCCAATGAATGGGGGAATTATTTTTGCTTCACTCTTGGTGTTTACTAAACATAAGAAAACTTATGCCACTAAAATAATATGAATGTAGAAAAGGCTTCTATTATGACTTAACATGTGTTAAATTTCTGAGAATTCCTAATAGAGAATGATGCTATTAAAATATTTTGTGAATATGCCTCTTGCCATGGCACATACCTTTAAAAAAATCATTTGGGAAGTATTTATGCTTCTACAAAATTAAACTTCCTTAACTCTCTCCCGAGTGAAAGAGCACAGCCAATCACAAAATTAATTCCTTTGGGGGCTCTTCCCAGGATTTTCTTTGAACTTTATCAAAATAGCTTTTCAGTTTGGCTACAATTAGGGAGGAAAAAAAGATCTACAGTAAAAATTTTATTTTTTAAGTTTTTAAAAAAGATTGTATTTATTTACTTGTCAGAGAGACAGCATGTAGCTGGGTGGGAGGTGCAGAGGGAGAAGAAGAAGCAGGCTCCCCACTGAACAAGGAGTCCTAAGTGGACTCAACCCCAAGACCCTGGGGATCATGACCTAAGCTGAAGGCAGACATTTAACCAATTGAGCCACCCAGGCGCCCCTAGTAAAGTGGTTAGACTCAGTCTCACTCCTGTCTTATGTCCTTGTGGCAGCTGCTTCTAGTACCTAAAAATGCTCTTCCTCCTCCTGTTTTTCCCCTGTCACCCAGGCTCAGGTGAAATACCTCCTCAAAAAGGATTTTCCTGACCACCCAATCAAAAAAAGTGCTCCTCACTCCCGCCACTGCCTCCAATCCCACAATACACCATCTTTCCCAAACACATCCTTCTTCTTTTGTTATAATATCATTTACCACCACCTCATCTTTTGTTCACAACTTTATTGCCATCTTTCCCATTAGAATAAGCTCCATGAGAACAGAGACTTTGTGTTAGGTAGCCCTGTATCCCTTGTGCCTAGAAGAATGTCTGGCACATGGTAAATATTCAATTGGTGTTTACTGAGGAAATGTCTAATTATTTAGACAGAATATACATCTGAACCATTTTTGCTTTATGTATACTTATTATATACATTCCTAGTTCCTTTATCTTAACCCTGTTCCAACTCTTCTCTTTTTCTTCCCTTCCTCCCTCTCTCCACCACCTTCTTTGAACAAAAAGATTTCAGTGTGCATTAGACACAATGTGTAGACATGGAATTGACCCCTTATACTGACATAATCCAAGTAATATAATGTTTTTCATCTTTGAATTTTCAATATAATATATTTTATATCATTAATACTTAGATACCTGCATCCATATATACAAAGCTTTATCTACAAGCATCTGTAGGTTTTGGCCTCTCATACTTTGATGCTATATTCACTTTTTTTTTTATATTCACTTTTTAATCACCATTATAAAATATTGTTTGTTCTTAGAAATGTTAAATCTGTTCTTGGAGCAAATTTTTAAATTCTACTCGTTTTCCTTGTTCATTCCAATACTCTTTAAGTATCAAACCAAGATAACTACCTGATCCTATTGGGTGGAATGGGAACTCATGAAATTTAACTGTTTAAATTTAAATGACAAAAAAGATGGAAGATTCTAAAGAGAAGCATCCAGTTGATAATGGATAAATAACTTGTGATATATATATATTTTATATATAAATACATATATATGATATGTGTGTGTGTGTGTATATATATATGTTTTAATTCATTCCTAGACATGAGACTAAATTATAATCCTCTTTCTTTCCTCTGTCTTGGTTTGGTAAATGTATTTTTTCCATCTATGAATAAAACAGAATTAGAATCATTTCATCTCTACGATTATGGGGTTTTGTGATTGTGTAACATTTCAGACTGCTGAAGTATAAAATTAAACTACCCGGCTGGATCTTAGCATTGCTTAGTAGCTAATAAATCCAGTTGACAAATACAACAAAGTTGTATTTGAATTCAATATAAACTTAACCAAATATTAATATAAATAAAGTAAAATTTAATGTATTTTAATTAAAAATTGTAAACGTTCTTATTTCCCATGTGGCTGTGTTTCCACATATGTATCTAGAATGTGATGACAAAACCTCAATTAAAATTTTAGAAAGGAGTGCTCATTCCAAGAAGATCCATTTCCTTTGGAGTTGGATTATTTTATCATGCTTTTAGCTTTAGAGCATAGTCAAAAGCCAGATTTGATGTTCTCAGCCTGACATATTTTTTTTGAATCCTTGCCTATCCTGGGTTATCATATATTTGAAAGTTTTTAAAAAATGAACACTTTTAAATGCTGCCAAATGAAATCATTTTTAAATGTTGCAGTTTGTAATTTTATTTCTTACTTTAGGTACAAGAAGGAATGCATCTTTTGATAACTGGTCCCAATGGTTGTGGAAAAAGTTCTCTCTTCAGAATTTTAAGTGGGCTCTGGCCTGTGTATGAAGGAGTCCTCTATAAACCACCTCCTCAACATATGTTCTATATTCCACAAAGGTAGGTACATATTTTATATCCCAAGAAAATTTCACTTTGCTTTTGAATTATCTTGATTCTTTAGTCTCCTCAATTTATAATCTTTAAGCATGTTTTCATTGAAAGAAACTATTAAGGAAATAAAAATTCAGTTATCCAAAAAGTTTTAATATCACTTTGATTATTAGAATTTCTAAGACAATACCACTTCTTTTTATTTTCACATCTATATAGAAATAATGAGCACTCAAAGACTATAAATGCTAATCTCAAGGAATGGCAGCCAGGTCAAAAGAGTAATTTGATTGCTGGAGATGTAGATTATCTCTTCTAACAGACAAAATTATACTTAGATAACATACTAATCTCTTCATCAATCTGTATATGTTCTAAAATTATTCAAGAGCCTCCATAAAATAGTCTTTATTACAGCTATGCTATATTATTTTTTATGCTATATTATTAATGATATGAAACTACCTTAATTTTAAAAATTATGCTAAGAATGAGTGTAAAGTAAACATAGAAATATTTTAAAGGAATATTGTTTCTTCTGAAGTCTTTAGCCATCTTTCCTTGTAACAATTTAGAAACATCTAAATACAAAGTTATACTTGAGGATTTGGAATATTTATTGTGGGTGAAAGAAAATGAAATTTGAGGAAGAGACACACACTGATGCTCATCTTTTCCATCTGCTATCACCCTGAGTTAGGCAGACATCACAGAGCACTCCTACTGTATTAGAAGACTATTCTGTGTAACCTAATAGAGCACTTAGACTGGAAGTACAGAACCAGGACAAATATAAAAGTTATATCAAGTTTGGTACAATCACATGTCTCTCTTGCCCCTTTCCTTTTGTCAAAAAATGCTTGTATCATCCTGCCCACTGGTCTAATTTTTACGCCACGTTGTAGTTAGGCATATGAGGTTTTGTTGGAGTTCTTTGCTTTAAAATAAGATTTATGGGGATCCCTGGGTGGCGCAGTGGTTTGGCGCCTGCCTTTGGCCCAGGGCACGATCCTGGAGACCCGGGATCGTATCCCATGTCGGGCTCCCGGTGCATGGAGCCTGCTTCTCCCTCTGCCTGTGTCTCTGCCTCTCTCTCTCTCTCTCTCTCTCTCTCTCTCTCTGTGACCATCATAAATAAATAAAAATTAAAAAAAATAAATAAAATAAGATTTATGTTAGTAGTAGGAAGCTACTTGAAGTATAGAAGAATGAAGAACTGCAATAAAAAAATGTTGGATGTGAGCAGTGTCATGAATTCTTATATAAGTTTAACATAAAATAGATAACATTTTGTGACACCAGAATCATTGTCTCTTCCTCTATATGCTTTAAAGTCTTTTGGGAAACCTTCTGAATCTGACAACTAAATCATCCTGCCAAAGTTTAAGTTTCAGACATTAATGTGTTAAATACACTGATTTTAAGGTTTTTTTATTTAGATTATAAGGCATAGAATCATGAGGAAAATATTCCATTATAGAATCTACTCTCAATTCAAATAAACTTGTATATATATAAATTTTATATTTTTAGCTATTTTAGATTTCGTATATAATACGAAAGATACAATTTTTTAATATAGCTGTGACCTGAGCAATATAAGACATTTCCAAGGCATAGAAAAGTGCATAATCCAGCAAAATCATCCTTCAGGAATTAAGGAGAAATAAAGACTTTTGTAGACAAACATAAGCTGAGAGAATCCATTGACACTAGACCTGCCTTACGAGAAATGCTGAAAGGAGTTTTTGACATTGAAATGAGGCTAACTAGTAACATGAAAATATACAACACCAGTAAATGTAAATATATAGTCAAATTCAGAATTCTAATATGATGATGTATTAATCGTGTTCATATTAGTATAAAGGACAGAGTATTAAAAGTAACTATAACCTGTATAATTTGTTAATATACGTAAGTTGTGATATTAAAAACATAAAAGAGGGAGAGTACAAGAGTAGAGTTTTTGTAGCAGATGATATGATTTTACATTTAGAAAATCCTGAAAACACTACCAAAACATTCAGAACAAATCAGTGGATTCAATAAAATTGTTAGATACAAATTCAATGTATGGAAATCAACTGTGTTTCTTTTTTTTTTTTTTTAATTTTACTTATTTATTCACAAGAGACACAGAGAGAGGCAGAGACACAGGCAGAGGGAGAAGCAGGCTCCATGCAGGGAGCCTAATGTGGGACCCAATCCTGGGTCTCCATCCAGGATCACACCCTGGGCTGAAGGCAGCGCTAAACCACTGAGCCACCTGGGCTGCCCTCAACTGTGTTTCTGTAACTAACAAACTATCTGAAAAAGAAATAAAAAAATCTCAGTTACAGTAGCATGGAAAACAATAAAATACTTGGTAATAAATTTGACCAAGAGGGTGAAAGATCTGTATACTAAAAACTATAAGACTTTGATGAAAGAAACTGAAGAAGACACAAAAGAATGGAAAGTTATCGAGGTTCATGGATCAGAAGAATTAATATTGCTAGAATGTCTATACTACCCAAAGCCATCTATAGATTCAATGCAATTCCTGTCAAAATCCCAATGGCATTTTCCATAGAAATAGAAAAAAAAAAACTATCCCAGAAATTGTGTGGAGCCATAAAAAGTCCTGAATAGCCTAAGCAATCCTGAGAAAGAACAAAGTTGGAGGCATTACACTTCTGATTGCAACTATATTACAAACTTGTAGTCATCAAAACAGTATGATGCTGGCATAAAAATATAGACCAATGGAATAGAATCAAGGGCCCAGAAATAGGGGTGCCTGAGTGGTTCAGTCAGTTAAGCATCCAAGTCTTGATTTCAGCTTAGGTCATCATCTCAAGATTGTGAGCTCAAGCCTTGCATCTGGCTCCATGTCCAGCATGGAGCCTGTTTACGATTCTCTCTCTCCCTCTGCCCCTCTGCCCTCTCATGTGTGCTTTCTCTCTCAAAACAAAACAAAACAAAAAGCCCAAAGGAACCCAGAAATGAACCCATGCATATGGTCAACTAATATTTGACAAGGGAACCAAGACAACACAAACAAGGAAGGGTAGTCTTTTTAATAAATGTTTTTGGAATAACCAGATGAACACATGCAGAAAAATGAAATTGGAACCCTATCTTACAATATTCACAAAAATAAACTTGAAATGGATTGGAAACTTGAATGTAAGACCTGAAACTATAAAGCTCCTAGAAGAAAATAGGGGAAAAGCTCCTTGGTGTTGGTCTGGAGATGATTTTTTGGTTATAATACCTAAAGTACAAGCAACAAAAGCAAAAGTCAACAGGTGGGACTACATCAACATATAGAAGAGGAGAAAATATTTGCAAATCTTGTATCTGATAAGGGTTTGATATCCAAAAAATATAAAGAACACATACAACTAACTAGCAAAAAATAATCAAACAATCTGATTTAAATAAAAATGGGCAGAGGAATTGAATAGACATTTTTGAATAGACAAATGGGCAAAATGTACATGAACATACTAATCCTTAAGAAAATGGAAACCAAAACCACAATGAGATATCATCTAACAGCTGTTAGAATGACTGTTATCAAAAATACAAGAAATAACAAGTATTGGCAAGGATGTAGAGAAAAAAGGATCTTTGTGCACTATTGGTTGGAATATAAGTTGGTTCAACCACTATGGAAAACAGTATGGAGGCTCCTCAAAAAATTTAAAATAGAACTATCATACGATCCAGCAACACCACTATGGTTATCTATGTCTAAAGGAAATGAAAACAAGATGATAAAGAGAAATCTGTAGTCCCATATTTGTTGCAGCATTATTTGAAATAGCCAAAATGTGGAAACAACCTCAGGGTCCATCGACAGTTGAATTGAAAGAAAAGATGTGCTTTATATATACAATGGAAACTTCAACCAAGAGAACATGTGACAACCTGAATAGACCTTGAGGACATTATACTAAATGAAATAATTTAGACAAAGAAAGACAAATACTTTATGATAGCACCTACATGTGGAATCAAAAAAAAAAATTTACAGAAAAGAGAATAGATTTATGCTTACCAGGATCTGGAGTGTAGAAGAAATGGGTAGATGTTGGTCTGGAATACAAAATTCTAGTCAGAAGATGAATAAATTGTGGTAATCTAATGCACAGCATTGTGGTTACAGTTAACAATAACCTATTATATACTTGGAAGTTGTTGAGAGAGTAAGTCTAAAATGTTCCCACCACAATAAAGTAATGATAATTATGTGAGGTGATAGGGTCAGCAGGTAACACTTCAGTGATAATCATTTTGCTATATATATCAAATCAACATGTTGTATACCTTAAACTTATACAATGTTATATGTTAATTATGTCCCAATAAAGCTGAAAAAAAACAAGAAAAAAACACCACTGAGCTGTACACATAAAAATGGTAAAGATGGCAAATTTTATATTTTGTGTATTTTACCAGATTTTTTAAAAGCAGGAAAAAAAAGAAAATACATAAATTCCAGTGTTTGCCCTCAGAGAGACCTGTGTTATTTTGCAACAAATATAAATCACTGGGAAACTTTTTCTTAGTTATGAAATTTACTGTTGCCTAAGCAAAAGGCCAAATGCAACTTAGTTAAGGAGAAATGAGAATGAAAACTATTTTTTAAGGCTAAAGTGTTTTAAAATAATTATTATTAAAAGTCATTTTATCTTGATTATATAGCTTCTAGAAACATGAAAATTCATATTTATGTTTAAATTTTTATAAGACCAGTATCTTGCAAAAAAAACATAAAATTTAAATGTATATGTAAACCAAGAAGATATAATAAATGTAGTATTTACTTTTTATATTCTAAATTCTGTTATTTTCTTTAAGAAAACTTGAAAATAATCTTACGTGTTTATGATTTCAAAGAAAGCTGCTACAAACCTCTTTCAAAATATTTGTCAGTAGGCATTTCTAAACATTTTTTCTTTGAATATTCTCATTAATGAGTATTATTATCTAATGGCTTGTTACATTAATTTATAGCAACAGAATATTGGTTACATACTAGTTAGGCAGGAAAAAACTGTCAAGTGAATATGGAATTGAGTCTTATGTACAAAATAAACTTCATAAGGTACAAACAGACTTTATTATCTCCCTGTTTTCACTTTTTATAACTGAAAGGCTTCTTGATAGAAGATGAATGCAGTGATTAAATGTACATTAATTGTTATTTTCATGGGTAAAAAAAGGAGTGGATTTTGTTAAAATGTTTTAATGTCATTCATATACAAAAGAAAAAAGTGAACTACTCAGAGAAAAAAAATGTTCTAATTAAGTATATTAGGACACTTATATTTTATTTATTTTTTTAAAAAGATTTTATTTATTCATGAGAAACACAGAGAGGGGGAGAGAGAGAGAGAGGCAGAGACACAGGCAGAGGGAGAAGCAGGCTCCATGCAAGGAGCCTGACATGGGACTTGATCCTGGGCTTCCAGGATCGCATCCTTGCCTGAAGGTGGTGCTAAACCGCTGAGCCACCAAGGCTGCCCTGGACACTTATATTTTAAAACATATCTTCAGAGAATGCTTCTATGGCTCAGTTTGTAAGCTGGACAACCTGAATTCCTAAGAAATTGTGAAACTTCCGCAATATTATTCTAGTTAATGTTTTCTAATACTTTAACAGTGTTAATAATGAGAACCAGATAAATGAAAATCTGGGCTTAGTTCAAGAATACAAATAAAAAGTTGTGTTAGATAAATTAGTTTCAAAACAGCTTCCTCTCATCTTATTTCATTAATGACTGGGTATGAGAACTATTAGGATATTTGATAAGTTGTAGCAAAGAAAAATTTCATCTCTAATATAGATTTAGCTACTCTAAATCTATGGAATAATATATGGTAAAATACTTAGTGTTGCTCAGATGTGACTTTAAAAAATATTTGGGCAATTTTAGGCTATTCAAGACAATTTCCTGCGTAATATGACTGTACTATAATCTTCAAACTGATGGTTGAAACTCATTGTTCCCCATCATTTGCCATCTTGACCCTCAGGAAGAGTCTTCCAATTGGATACAGATCCTGAATTTTTTTTGTCAATTCTTGGTGCAGAATTTCTGTTTTCCCAACTACCTTAGGGTAGATTTGTGATTTTCTGCTTTTACATTCACTAATCCACTAATTTATGACCCATTAGTCACCCAGTAATTCTGTAGTATGTCTCTAACTTCAGCCATTAAAGTCTCAAAAGCCTATTCTTTTATTTGGTTAGCTCAACAGCTAACAAAGTACTATTATAAGCTAACATTCATCAAAATAGGAAATTGAAACATTTTGATGGGGGTTGGGGCAAAGAGAGTGAGGAGAGGGAGAGAGTAGGGGAGAAACAAAGAGGAAAGAATGGAGGGAGGGAAGAATGGGAGGGAAGAAAGAAGAAATAGTTGTTTATTGACAAAAGATGGCAAAATCTTGTGTTCCTTTGTGTTATTTTCTTTCTTTTTAATCGTCCAGAGGATCCTTTATATACATATCTTTCTTCAGCAACGGTCTCCAATTGGGCACCAACCCAGTAATTCTGTTCCCAGAACTCTTGCTCTCACTGCCCTTCTGTGGTAGAAATATCTTGGGACAGAAATTTTAACCCTGATCTTCTCACTACTCAATACTTATGCCTTAATACTTACATTTAACAAATCTGACATAGATTTAGACTTCCCATAATTTTCTCTGAAAAGGTAACTTGTGCAAATTTCTGTCCATCCTTGACTTTGGAGTTTGAGAAATGAGAGAAGGAATGAGAAATGAGAAACGGAGTTAGGAAATGAGAGAAGGGTTGTATTATAAGGGTCAAATTAAATTTAACTAAACATTTTTTTTTTAAGTAAGAGAAAAAAGAAAAAAAAGAAGAAAGGGGACTGGAATGGCTAGGATATCAGATATCATACTTCATATTTTGGGAACATTAATATACTTTATTCTTTGTCAATACTCTACTCTTTGTAATTTTAAGTATTTATAAAGCCCTGCTATTAGATACTATGGAAGATAGACAATGAATAAGACAGTCCTTCAGTGTGGAGCTTATGTTAAATTTGGTTATAAACAAAAGCATGCAACCAACTTTAATACACCTCAAGAAAGTCTTGCCATAGATGTTCAAAATGAGATAAACCACAATATAACACTGTGTCATTTGACCTAGGTTTTGAAAACCAGTTAGGATTTTAATAGTTGTCATGAATTGGCTGTTTCTCCAGTGACTAAATAGATTAGAAATGCCTCAGATTCAAGTAGGCACACAATTTTTGTTCTTGCTTTGGGAAACTTCTAAGCAAGTTTGTCCTATCTACACTCCCTTTAATACACCAAACTGAGAAAAGCAAATATTTATTAATTCAAGTCCATTAATATTATGTCATTGGTACATATTTGGAAATAATAGCTCCCATTCCTTAAACATTGCTAAAGTAGTCTTTATGCTGAAGTTCTTTGAATTACTTTTTAAAGTTCTCTGGTGCTTTTTGGGTCTGCCATTTGCCCAGTTTCTACCTGAGGAATTTATCTCCTCTCCACAAGTAAATGACATATTTTTCTTATATACATATGATATAATCTTATATATTCAATTTTAGTCTGTTCATGCTCCTTGAGAAATATAACAAAAGATGATGGTAACTTCTATTACACTTACTACTTCTCATTTTATTTTGCTAAAAGATATTCTGAAATTATAAGTAACATTTTAGGGGCACCTGGGTGGCTCAGTCAGTTAAGTGTCTGCCTTTGGTTCAGGTCATGATCTCGGGGTCCTGGGATTGAGTTCCGCATCAGGTTCTCTGCTCAGCAGGCAGTCTGCTTCTCCCTCTTCTTCTCCCTCTATGATCTCTCTCATTCTCTCTCAAATAAATAAATGAAATGTTTTAAAATAAAATAACATTTTATTTATCAGCTCAGTATTTGTTTACTACTTCATTCACAGGATAGTATGTTCAAGTACCATGCAGCTTTATCTTCCAGACTTAATGTAAATACTGCTTAATAAATAGTTATGAACCACATTTTTAAATTAAATGAAATACAAAAATCCTAAATTTGTATCCAGGAATGATAGCATGACTAATTAGATTATAGAGAAAATTAAATATAGGTAAGGTTACTTGTATCTTTAGGTGTATAAACAGTACATATTGATTATGCTCTGCGTAAGTCATGCTAAGTATAATGTTTTAAATAATTAAATTGGAGTTCAAAGGGATTAGAGACTTGGGACATCTGGGTGGCTCAGTGGTTGGGCATCTGCCTTCAGCTCAGGGCATGATCCCGGGGTCTGGGGATCGAGTCCCACATCGGGTTCTTTGTGTGGGGCCTGCTTCTCCCTCTGACTGTGTCTCTGCCTCTCTCTCTCTCTTTCTCTGTCATGAATAAATAAATAAAATCTTTTAAAAAGGGTTTAGAGACTTTAATACTTTGAGTTACACAGCATTTCAGAGCTAGAGTTAGACTTCATCAAATCTCTGGAAATAAACCCTCTGCATTCACTGCCTGTTATTTTCAGATTAATAAAATAATCATATTGAAAACATCTACCTGTGATTGAAAAGGAAAAAAACAAACCACTGTTCGACCTTAAATGTTTTCTCAGAAAATTATAGTAATTAAAGCCTCTCTAGCACTGTTATTCCCCAAATTTATGGGGAATAACAAAATGATTCTTTTATAGTTTGCATTCACTTTCAAAAATTTCTGTATTTATCCATTGTTTTTCTTAGTCAGAAGAGCTTATGACATGAAATCTCAGCTTTTAGCAGTGCCAGTATTTAATCCATTCTTTCTTTGTTGGCATTTCCACTCATGCCTTTAATGATACAATCTATGCATTTTTTAAATTGAAGTATAGTTGACTAGCCTGTGTATTTTTAACATAAAGTGAATTAATATTGATTTTTATTTTGAGAATCTTATGACCTTTTAAAATAATTGATGGATCCTAGAACATCTTTAGCAAGAACTGAACATCTCTGGCCTTATTACTTTGTTTTTGTTTTGTTTTGTTATTTTACAATGTGATAAGTGATTGCCATACTTAGTCACTATTCTACACATATTATATGTTTCTAATTTTTCTGTATGAAAACCCATAAACTTGGTGTTAGTACTTCTAATCCTAGATGAGAAAACTTAGGTTGAAGTCATCCAGCTGACTGGAGCTAACATTTAAACTTAGGCATATCTGACTCTAAAGTTATTTTGTCTTGGTTGTTGCTAGCAGCAGGGCACATTTCTCTGAAAAATTACTGTGCTTTTGCCTGACCTTGCAAGTATCACCTGCTAAAGTTGTTTGTTTGGTATGCTAAATCTGTACTAATATCAAGCTATTGTTTGGAAGCAGAGGTCCATATAATGCTGGGGCTGGAGAGCAACACAGGAAAATTTTAGCAAAAAACTTAGCAGAGGTACTGGCTATCATTCATTTATATTAATGTGAAGGAAGATATATTCTTGTATAACATTAAAATTTCTTTATTTGCAAATCATTTTCAAATTAGAACATTTCCTCTGTGGGGCACTTGGGTGGCTCAGTTGGTTGAGTGTCTGCCTCTGGCTCAAGTTGTGATCCTGGGGTCCTGGGATTGAGTCCCGCATCAGGCTCCCCAGAGGAGCCTGCTTCTCCTTCTGCCTGTGTCTCTGCCTCTCTCTGTGTGTCTCTCATAAATAAATAGATTTTTTAAAAAATTGTCCTGTATTCCTTCCTTTCTTCTAAAACCCACTTATCCATAAAATTTAAAATAATCTCTAAAAGGATTCCCTTAATAAAATCAGACTTCCTGCAGAGACATGAAACAAGCAAATCTTAATTTTCATAATACATTATGACATTAAAAAATAGTTATTTAACCTTTATGTTGGCAAAACAAGAGATTGTCTTTTAAAACAGAGAAAAGATTTTTGGTTTAAGAGGTTCATCAGAATGACCAGCACACTTAAGTAACACCAACATTGACACCACTGCATTGCAGGCTAAGATGTGGATGTGTCAAATGAGTTGTGAAGATATTTAAAAATCTGAACATCCTTTTGAATTGTTTCTATATAAATACATTTCAAATCCAGGATTTCCTGTTTGGAGGGATAGGAGAACTATGTTATTGAAGAATATCGCTTAACCCACACATATAAAACCAAATAATAACTATTGAAGGATCAGGAGCACATGAGATCAGGAAGGAGGTTAGAAAACCTAGTTTGCCTCCTTTTTCCATGGCAGAGATGGTGCCCTCATACTCAATTAATGTATTTTTAATGAGATCCTTGCTTTTCTTTTCTCTTCTTCTTTTGTCTTTCTTTTTTATTTTTTTTCCCTCAGATTAAAACATGAGGATGGGGCCTGGAAAAGGACCTAAGTAAGAATATGGGGGAATGCTAGTTTAAATATCTTGATTACTATTTTCCTCTTGGTCTCTAGTTTTTGGACTTTTTTATTCTTAATGGATCTCTAGGTGTAAAAACACAAATAGGAAGAGCTTCTGAAGGACAAAGATGCAGGCTTCCCTGGGCCGTTGCCTGAGTAGAATGTTGGTCTGACATGGCCACTGGAATAAAGGAAGAATGTGATATGGCTTAATACAGGCCTACTCATGGAGCCCCATACACTGTCAGTTACACATACACTGGTCTTGCTGCCCCCAAATTAGACAAATCTGAGTTTAGGAAGTGGGGGTTGTTACTAGAACAGACTTTGCCCATGTTGACTCACTATTGAACAAATCTTTATAGAATATAAGCTAGAAAGGGCATCTGCATCTCTGTACCATACTGGTGGTATCCTACTGAATCTATTGAATCTATAGAATGGCATATTATAACACTGCAATGAACATATGATGAAAGATTGAATAAATGAGTGAATGAACATCTGCACAGATTTGGTTTCGACTGCCAAATCAGTCTGGCTCCATATACTAATAAGGAAACCAGCTATTTATTTTGTTGCTTGTCCTAGATATATAATCCTCTTTATGGTGGGGTTGTAAATATTTGTCATTTAACATGTCCCCTGTAAAAGAAATTATGAAAAAGGCTTATAATATTACTGCAGCTAATTTACTTGTAAAGAAATTATTTTAACCATGAAGAAGGCTCAGTAATATTGCTGTAGCTAATTTACTTCTGTTTCTTTGCTTTCTAACTATTAGATTCAAAGCAAGTAAACTTTGCATAAGTATCTTCAGGCAATTGGTTGACAGAATTGTAAATTATACATTTTGGTATCTCCTGTGTAGTGATTCAGTTTTTTAAAACTCTCTTAAAGGAATCTATAAATATAAACAATTTCCTATAGCTTCCTGTTGCTTAGAAAAATGTTTAGCATAGATTTTTTTTTTTATTTTTAACTCTTCTGTGGATTAACTTATAAAAATAACAATGGAGAAAAATCTTCCTTTGCATCCAAAAGTTTTCCTAATTTTATGAGTCAAGCTTAAGTTGAACCACTTGGAATTAGAATTTTTGTAGATCAAAAAGTAAAATAACAGGGATTTCATACAGTAGTCGAATATAATGATAAATACTTATAACAAAAGTGATTTTTAAGAAATTTGCATTCTCATCAGGTTAGCAATACTTTGATTATTCCACTAACATTATTCTTATTACTTGGAATTAAATGTAGTCCCTGCTCTCCAGAGGCTGTGCTTTGGCACCTAGAAATAACATCCTAAAAATATGATTGCAGTAATAGTTAATATTTCTTTTCAGTTGAATACTTCTTCTTTTTTGCTACATATTTATTTTAAGAATATTAGGAATGACTTATGCATTGAGGACTCAAATTTTATTCTTGCTATTCATGAAAGAATCTGATGACATGATTGGTCCCAGTGTGTACATTTATATGAATTATTAATAGCTATAGTCTATGGCTTTCAGATTGCTAACGTCTTATCACTATGGTAACACAGCAGCACTTAGCTGTACCTTAAACTTAACACATCTCATGCTTAAATATAGTTTATACTGCTGTGAAATTTTTGTCAACATTGTTGACAATTAAATTCCAGATGACTATGAGACATTTAGAATTTTGGATGATCATTCCAGAGACTAAAACCTTAAAAGACAGAGCTAACATTTCTCGATGGTTTCTCCTTTTGTCTCTATTAAAGAGAAAAATACAGAACAATATAAAAATATATGAATATAAACCCTAATAAATGTTAACACATTTTACCAAAACAATCATAAATTGTCAGATTTTTCAACATTAACACAGAAAACTGTGAAGTAGAATACAAATTACAGGAATACCCAGAGACATTTGTAATATAAATGTAAAAAGCCATAATGAGTGGGAATGGATTTGATCTGAAAAACTTTAATTTTACTATTGTAATTAACAATTTTAAATGTAGATGCACTTGAAGTAATCCCAGATTACAAAGAAAAACAATTATGATAATTGTTTAAATAATAATAATTCAAATTATAATGTGATACCTATGAGTTTATTCCAATATCTTTTCCACAACAAATAGAGGTTATTCTGGATTTTACTTAGGAAGTAAATTAAAACTAGTTAGTGTTTCTTTTTTGATAGCTACTAATTATAAGCAATCTATTTCTTTTGTTTATAGTAGGTATGTTGCATGATCCCCTCTCTGATGGGCCAGAGCAAGCAAGCTAATAACATTCTGACTTGGTAACTGATCTACCTGAAATATTTAGAAGATAATCTGAATAGGTCTATATATCTAGAAAGAAGCTTAGTAAAGGGTACTTTAAGTGCTTTTCAATTATGTATAACTTTAGTAAGAACTAGAGAAACTTGACCTAGCTTAAAATGTTAAATTCCAGGCCTTTGAGTTGGAAAAGGATCACATGCAAACTAATCCATTAACATTGAATATAGGGTCCTCTGTTTCCTGTGCTTTCAAAAAGATTCTGCATCATCCCAACTTTTCTTGATATAATTTTTCAAGAGAATTCGGTGGTAACTTTAACTTAATAATATTTTTAAGTAAATATATTAATTAAGTCTATCAAAGTATCCTTAGGGGTGCCTGTGTGGCTCGTTGCTTAAGTGAGTGACTCTTGTATTTGGCTCAGGTCATGATCTCAGGGTTCTAAGATAGAGCCTGCACCAGGCTACATGTTGGGTGTGGAGTCTGCTTAAGATTCTCTCTCTACCCCTGTCCCTTTGCCCCTCTACCCTTAAAAAAAGTATCCTTAGTTGCTCTGTACCTCATTAAAAACATATAGAATGTGTTATTTATATCATTTTACATGATGATAAAACAATTAAGAAAAAATGGAACTCTAATAGAGCAGTATTTGTTGAGTCCTTATAAATATATAATTTTATAAATATTTCTTATATAATTTAATATGCATTCCCTTCACATAAATATTTTTTTAAGATTTTACTTATTCGTGAGACACACACAGAGAGAGAGAGGTACAGACACAGGCAGAGGGAGAAGCAGGCTCCATACAGGGAGCCCAATGTGGGACTTGATCCCGGGACTCCAGGATCATGCCCTGGGCCAAAGGCAGATGCTTAACCTTGAGCCACCCAGGCATCCCTGGTTAATGGAAGTTCTTTTGCTTTTTTTAAAATGTTGCCGTACCACATTGGTAGCAAACATAAACCGAAATAGAAATGAACTTTTGTTCCCGTAATAGTTTATTGAGTGCCTGCTATGTATCTTTTCTGTACTAAGTGCTCGGACTACATTGCTTCATTCATGCTCTATTAAAAACCCACCGCCTCATTTAGTTTTTATAAAAAACGGAATAATAAGTTACTTTGCAAATGAAGCAGCTCTAGTTCAGAATTTGGGTCACATCATTAGTAAATAGGAAAATTGGAATTCCAGCCCAGAACCGTCTCTCTAAAGCCTATTATCACAACCGTGACTCTTTACTGTCTTCCTTGAAATGTAGATGTAAAAGATGATTTCATCAGATATTCCCAGTTAATCAAGTCTTATGGTAAAATCCTGTAGAAATATCTGTGAAATGAATGTTCAGATGTATTTTAATCATTGTAGTCTCTGTTATATATTGTGTCATGGCTGTTCTGTAGATCAAATCATATCTGGAGTTCATACTAAGGTATAAGATATATCTGTGCATCTAATTTACATCAAATTGGAACTGGTGTCTTTTGAAAGCTAGCAAAAGTGCTGCTCACTACAGTTTTTCTTGTATTTCTTCTTTAAGTAGTCTTAGGTACCATTTGAAAAACTAGTCACTGGCTCTGATAGCCAATTTCTGTTTATGCTACAATTATTATTACCAGACATTAACTTAAGATATTGTCACATTATATGAGTGCTTAACATAATATAGACAAATAATTGTGTGTCCTAATTCTATTTTTTTAAAGAAATATGGTTAGACTGGAGAGGGAAAGGTAAAGAAAAAGGCAAGAGAAAAAGATATAGGGAAATGGTAGGGAAAAAAAATGTGACCAGAAATGGTATAGTCACTTCAGAAAACAGTTGGGCAGTGCTTCAAAAAGTAAACAGTCATATACCCCTGAAATTCCACTCCTAGGTGTATGCCCACTGTTTATAATATCCAAATAGTGAAAACAACTAGAATATCTATCAACTGATGAATGGATTAACAAACTGTGGCATCCTCATACAGTGTAATATTTTTTAAAAGATTTTTTAAAAATATAAATAAATAAACAAACAAATAAATAAATAAATAAATAAATAAATAAATAAATAAATAAAAAGATTTTTTATTTATCTATTCATGAGAGACACGGAAAGAGGGAGGCAGAGACACAGGCAGAGGGAGAAGCAGGCTCCATGCATGGAGCGTGATGTGGGACTCGATCCTGGGTCTCCAGGATCACACCCTAGGCCGAAGGCGGTGCTAAACCACTGGGCCACCGGGACTGCCCTCATACAGTGTAATATTATTCAGCCATAGAAAGGAATTAAATATTGTTACATGCTACAGTGAACCTGAAATTTCGCATTATGCTAACAGAAAGATGGCCATCACAAAAGACCACATGTTACACAAAAGACCACATGTTATGTGATTTCATGTATATGAAATGTCCAGAATAGGCGAATCTCTGGAGAAAGCAAGTAGATTAGTGGCTGTCAGTGGCTGAGAGGAGTGAGAATAGGACTGTCTGCTATCGGATATGGAGTTTCTTTCTGGTGTGAAGAAAATATTCTGGAATTAGATAGTGGTGATGGTTACATGAGCTTGTGAATATACTAAAAATCACTGAATTGTGTCTTTAAAAGGGTGGATTTTTATTATATATGGACTTTATCTCAATTTTTTTAAAGATTTATTTATTTATTTGAGAGGAAGAGCATGAGCAGGGGAGGGGCAGAGGGATAGAGAGTATCTCAAGCAGCCTCCCTGCTGAGAATGGAGCCTGACATGGAGCTCAGTCTCGTGACCTGAGCAGAAACCAAGAGTTGGATGTTTAACTGACTGAGCCATGCAGGCACCTCTATATCTCAATTTTTAAAATATGACCAATGATTCCTATATTTGTAAAGACCACATTAAAAATCTTTACATGATTGTGTGTGTGTATATATATATATATATATCATTAAAATAGAAATAGTTTATTTTCATATATTAGTTAAACTTACTATAAAATAACTTTGTGTTGTCTCTCCTTCAACTAAATTATTTGCATCTTATGGGAAACTAGGTAGAAAATTGATCTACAAAAACACATTTATACTTAAAACTTTCAACTTTCTCTCGTTTTCTCAAAGTAAGTTGCAGGAATCAGAAATCTTCATCCCTAACTACTTTCGGGTGTATTTCCAAAGAACAAAGATATTCTCTAGCATAACCATAACACAATAATCAAATTCATGAAAATTAACACTGGTATAATATTATCTAAATATACTTCTGTTGGTTCACAAACTGGCTCCTGTACATGGACGGCAAAAGGGGACAGAAGAAACTAGTCTAGATTGGTAGGAGGCAGATTTAACAGGCAGGGGAACTAACATATGAAGCCTGTCTTGGTCAACTACACGGTGAATGGATCTCTGCACTTGCCCACCAGAATCTTAATTGTGTATGGAGGCCTTAACTGGGTTCAGTCACATATAGCATCCAGATGGTCCCAACAACACATTGCTCTCTCAAGGCTGCTTTCTTGGAAACAGTTCCAGCAGTGGGAATGGTGGGCAGAGCATACATTCCGAGCACATGTGAGGCAGTGAGGAACCTCTGATTGTCTCAGCCCAGCTCATGGTCAACCAGCAGTCATGTCCTCTCAGTGACCCCCAATAACTTTCCATGTTTTTTTATATAAATATATTTTTTAATATTTATTTATTTTAGAGAGAGTGTGTATGTGTGAGAAAGAGAGAGAGAGGAGAGGAGGGGCAGGGGGAGACTCCTCAAGCTGACTCCCTGCTGAGCACAGAGCCCTTCACGGGACTGGATCCCACAAGCCATGAGATCATGATCTGAGTTGAAACCAAGAGTCAGATGCCCAACTGACTGAGCCACCCAGGAGCCTCAACAATTTTCCATATTTAAATATTGCCAATGATCATAATGCTATCATTTATAATAACTTGTTTTTCTCAATTCATTTGCATTTTAGTTGCTATGGTGCTGTAGTTTCTTTTAATCTCACCTCCCCAGCTTCTCTCTTTTTTAATGAGTTGATATACATAGAGGGCAAAAATGTTATTATTTTAAGAAAGTCTTTTAAGTTAGGTTTGTCTGGTAGTTTCCTGGTGATATGATTCAGGTAATGCTTTTGGGGTTTTTTTGTTGGTTTGTTGGTTTGGTTTGGTTTGGTTTGGTTTTGGTGCAAGAAAGCTACCTGTTCCTGAGATATGCTGATTAACCAAGAACTTGGTGGTTTAAAGCAACAGAAATGTATTCTCTGATAGTTCTGGAGGACAGGAGGTCAAAATCAAAGTATTGGCAAGCTTATTCTCTGCAAGAAAGCTCTAGGATAGAGTCTTTTCTTGCCTTTTCCAGCTTCTTATGGTGCCAGATGAATTTGGCCTGGGACAGCATAACTCTAGTCTTCTTCTCTGTCATCACATGACTTTCTTCCCTTCCTTTCTCCTCTTCTTATAAGGGCACTTACTGGACTTAGGGCCCATCTGGTTAATCCAGAATGATCTCATCTGGAGAGCCTTAACTTAGTTACATCTGCAAAGACTTTTTTTTTTTTTTCCCAAATAAGGTCACATTCCCAGGTATTGGGAATTTAGGACATGGGCGTATATTCTTGGGTCCACAGTTCAACCCATTGCACTACCTAAATGATGCTATGTCCTTCTCAGAGGACAATATCAGGATACACCAAGTGTAGACAAAACAGGAAATAGATTTTTTTAAAGCATGAATTCATACTGACATCCTAATTCAAATGAAGTATTTACAGATTTTCTTGCCTTCTCACCTGCTCTGTTAGTATCATCTTTCTTCAGAGGGAGCACCTAGCTCCTAACATTATTAAACTGTTTACTTCTTTGGTCAATCCTGCAACATAGGTACAATAATTTCAGAATTGCTACACCTGTATCATTACCAACAAGAAGTGTGCTAAATAAGGTTCAGTGTTGGGATGCCTGAGTGGCTTAATGGTTGAGCATCTGCCTTCAGCTCAGGGCATGATCCCAGGGTCCTGGGATCAATCCCACATCAGACTCCCTGAGGGGAGTCTGCTTCTCCCTCTGCCTATGTCTCTGCCTCTCTCTCTCTGTGTCTCTCATGAATAAATAAATAAGGTTCAGGGGACAACTGAGTGGCTCAGCGGTTGAGCATCTGCCTTCGGCTCAAGGCAAGAGCAGGATCTGGGATCGTGTCCTGCATTGGGCTCCATGCAGGGAGCCTGCTTCTCCCTCTGCCTAGGTCTCTGCCTCTCTTTCTCTCTGAGTCTCTCGTGAATAAATAAATAAAATCTTCAATAAATAAATAGATAGATAGATAGAATAAATAAAATCTTCAATAGATAGATAGATGATTGATAAATAAATAAATAAATAAATAAATAAATAAATAAATAAATAAGGTTCAGTATTTGTGGTTCTCTTGGTCTTCACCTGAAATTGAGTTCAAGTTCCTTGGACCAGTACCTCCCCCCACTTTTATGTGGTTGTTCTCTGATATACTATTCAGTTCATTTGTTTCTGTTTGTACTGAATTTTAAGGTTTCTTCCTTCACCATTATTGGTTTAATGTTATATTTTTTAATAACTTTTTAACATGATTCTGGAAGTAAAAATATATAGAAAGGATACTTAGAGAAGGCACTCTCTCCCCTATCCATGCTGCCTTGTTTCTCCAATCTCCCTTAGGTAACCTGTCTTATTAGTTTCTAGTTTACTGTGTGTTTTTTTTTTAATAAATGTAAGCAGATAAACGTATTCTTTCTTTTTTGCTTTCGTTTTGTGTAAAGAAAGTACACTGTAAAAAAAAAAAAAAGTACACTGTATGTTAGTGGTTCTCAAATGGAGATGGTGTTGTCCTGCAGGGTACAATAAGGAGTAACTACTATAGTAGATGCTACTAGCATCTGGTAGGTGGAGATTGGGTGTGTTGTTAAACCTCTACAATACATAAGAAAGCCCTCGACTACAAAGTACTGATTCCATGTTATCCATAATGCTGCTGTTGAAAAACCTGGCTATACATCTACTTCTGCACTTTGCTTTTCAACTTAAAAGAATATAATGGAATATCATTCTATAGAGATTGTCTACATCCTGTTTCACAGCTCAATAGTGTAGGTGCTATAGTTTATCCAGTCTTTGAGTGGACATTTAGGTTGTTTTCAATATTTTCAGTTACAGATAATGCTTCAGCAGATAACCTTACACACTCTTATTGTATTTTTGGAAGTAGATCTTTTAGAGTAAATTGCAAGAAGTGGGTCAAAGGCCAGAATATATGACGTTTTTCCAAATCGCCTCCAAAAGTTTGTACATTTTTGCATTTTCACTGATGTGAGTGTACCTGTTTCTCCATAGTTTTCCAGCTGAGTAAGTTGTCAAGTTTTTGAACTTTTACCAATCTGAAAAGTAAGAAACTCAGCATAATTTTAATTTGCTTTGCTTTAATTTTATTATTAATGGCATTTTTATTTTTCATAGAATTGATTGATCTGAGATTGAGAGAGAACACACACAAATATGCTCCCAAACGCAAGTTAGTGGGGAAGAGCAGAGAGGGAGTGAGTGAGAGGGACAAGCAGACTCCCTCCTGAGCCCAGAACCTGACACAAGTGGATCACACCACTCATGAGAATATGACCTCAGCCAAAACCAAGAGTCCATTATCAACCAACTGAGCCACCAAGGCACCCCATTAATGGCATTTTTTAAAAGCTTTGCTACTTCACATCACTGGGTCAAAACCTCAAATTTCATAACATTTAAAACCAAATAATTTTAGATGAAATGCAGAACCAATGTTTATAAAATATAGTGAAACAAGGTATGTACGTCTGTGCCAAAAATATCCAACTTTTTCTTGTGGCTATGTCTCAATAAATTTTTACATGAACGTAACAGAATATTATCCTGTAGTGCCTGAGAAATACTTGTCATGAGGTAATGAATGTAACCTAGACATATGGTATTTAAAGTCTGCTCTGGAGTTTTCAGACCATGAGAATGTCACCCTAGTAAACTAAAATAACTTTGTACTAGGATTCTTGTGTGCTTGGTGTTTTATAGGCCATATATGTCTCTTGGAAGTCTTCGTGATCAAGTCATCTATCCTGATTCAGTGGATGACATGCATGATAAAGGCTATACAGATCATGATCTGGAATGTATTCTACATAATGTGCACCTCTATCACATAGTTCAAAGAGAAGGAGGTAAAGTCTATCATTTTAAAAATGCACTTAACTTTGTTTCAAGAAATAAACTTGGATAAATAGTCTGTGGTTTAATTTGAATGTATGCTTATACTGGAACATAAACACAAAAGACAGACCTTATAGCATTTATTGCTTTTCCATTATTGACATCCTCTTTTCTGCTTGGGTTATATTTCCTGCAGCACATGAGGCTTTTTATTGTCTGCTGCTAGCATTTGAAAACAGTTTTTCCTTCATTTTTGAATACGTGATTGTCCCTAAGGCCATCATCAATCTAGATGTATATAAATGTATATAAAGTCTGTGACAGAAATACTCTCCTGTCAAGTTCTCAACTTACATTAAACAATAATTTGATAAATAGGTATCACAGAATTTCTTTTTTGTTTTCAGACCCACAGTCTTACCAGTATATTTTTTCCTCTTTCAAGAAGCACATAGAGAATTAAAGATATAGAAACTTCTATACTATGTATTTTATGCATAAGGCATTGTTGAAAGAGTAGATGTAACAGTTATACATATAAGCTTAAAAAAGAATTACTTTCTAATAGTCATTATTTCAAATAACTTGATAACACATAATTTGATAGCCTTGAAAAACTATTAAAATAACAAGCTAGAATTCTAGGTTTAATTTTGCATAGGTTTCATGTTTTCTTTCCTAGTCCATTTACCTATCAGAAGTACAATGATTAAAAATGTGGACTTTGAAGTCAGAGATCTAGAATCAAATCTTAATTAGCACTTTCATCTGTATCTTCAACTGTAAAATGGAGATAAATAGCTATCTTTTTTTATATAAATAGCTATCTAATGAGGCTTCTGTGAGTATTAAATAAGACTTTCTGTAGAGTCCCACAGCTATATGGTCTTGGGAAAACTGGACAGCAACACACAATAGAATGAAACCAGACCACTTTCTTACACCATACACAAAAATAAATTCAAAATGGATTAAAGACCTACATGTAAGATCTAAAACCATAAAAATCCTAAAGGGAATATAGGCAGTAACCTCTTTGACATCAACCATAGTAACTTTTTTTCTAGATATGTCTCCTGAAGCAAGGGAAATAAAAGCAAAAATAAACTATTGGGACTATATCAGAATAAGAAACTTTTGCAGGCAGAATACATGAACAGACATTTCTCCAAAAAAGACCTCTAGATGGCCAAGAGACATATGAAAAGATGTTTATCATCACTTACCATCAGGGAAATACAAATCAGAACCACCAGGAGATGTTACCTCACACCTATCAGAATGACGAAAATCAACACAAGAAATAATCGTTGGTGAGAATGTGGAGAAAAAGAAACCCTCTTGCACTGTTGGTGAGAATCCAAACCAGTGCAGTTACTCTGGAAGACAGTATGGAAGTTCCTCAAAAAAGTTAAAAATAGAACTACCCTGTGATCCAGCAATCACACTACCGAGTATTTACCCAAAGAATACAAAAACACTAATATGAAAGGATAGATGCATCCCTGTGTTTATAGCAGCATTATTTATAATAGCCAAGATATGGAAGCAGCCCACAGAGTGTATCTAGAATAGATAAAGAAGATGTGATAGATAGATAGATAGATAGATAGATAGATCTAGATATATATATAAAACACTGTATGTTAACAACTGGAATTAAAAACTTTTTAAAAAGACTCTCTGTAGAGCATTTAGAACAATGACACATAGTAAATGCACAAGAATTAGTAGCTACTGGTAATATTACCACTTATAATATTGATACTATGATATTTTCTTTTTATGAAGGTACTTGATATTTTATATGGAAATCTCATATATATTACTTCATTTGATAATAAGCAATGAGGCAGACAAGAGATATTATTATATTTATTTTATGATACTTATAATCACAATTCATAAATAAATGCTAAAAATGTGGAAAGCAGATAGTCCTTTCATTTCACATGGTCAGCTTCTTCCCAGTTTTAAGACACAAGGGCAAAATAAATGCTGCATGTTCAGCTTTTTTTTTTTTTTTTTTTTTGTGCTGCATGTTAATCTTGGGAAATTATTTTTGGGTAAATTTGAAACCCAGTAATCCAAATAGAAATTTATAATAATCATGGACTATTCTATTCTTTTAGAAGTCATCAAGAAGTTTAAGAACTTTTCTAAAGAATATTCCAGTCGTAATAATGTAACAGTAATTGCTTTGGTTTATTGAGTGCTTACCTTACAGACTATATTAAGCAATGTACATTGTCATCTCATTTAATATTTATAATTGTCTCATGATTTCAATTTTAATAACCCTCCTTTACAGGTGAAATTCAGAGGTTAGAAATTCAGAGGTTTAGAAGCTGTTATAACCTTACACGTAAAAAAAATTCCAAGGAAGCCTACTCTATTCACTTAATCCTTAAAACATGAAATACGTTTCATATTTTTAAGCAAAGCTGGAAAGCACCTAATTTTGTAGGGACACCACTTACTTTAGAAGAAGCCTAATGAAGTTCCATGTAGACTAGCTAATACTTTGCTTAGAGAAATGTTTTGCTTTAGTAAAAGATGGAATTAAAAACTGATTTTATTCCATGAAAGAAGTTACAAAATAGAAAAGAGTAGAAGTGTTAACAAATGTTAATGTGAACTAAAGCAATATATACATCTCAAGGAAGCAGGAAAAATGTTCTCTTCTTTGGTTTGATCTCACTAAATCAGCATCAGAAGTGATAATTACGACTCAAAAGTTTTTATTTATATGTTCTACAATCAAGCAATATTGCCTACTAAAACTTTTGGGTTTAGTGGAACAGAGGACATGATTTATTTAAATATGTAAAGCTAAAGTTTCCTTTGACCCAAATACTTTTCTCTTGTGCTTTCGCAGCTGGCAGGGGGAAAAAATTTAACCCCAGAATATTTCTCCACTGTGTAACAATCTGAACTTATTTTTCAAATCCTTGCCTATGTTTCATAAATGCTATAAAATTCAGTTATAGAGAATAATTTTATTTCAACAGTTTTCACTGGAAGCAAGAACTTTAAATCAGATGGCATTTTGAGATTTTTTTCCTAATATAAAATTGTAATGATAGGTTTTTAAATTAACAAAAAAATTCCTGGAGGTTTACCCAAGAAAATGAAAAGTAGTCCCTCTGGGGAGTATCGTTAGGAAATGGGGAAGATCTTTCAAATCTAGTGCACAAAAAACAACAGACTCTACTTCTATTTTCTTTCCCTTTGTCCAAGTTTATTTAGAAAGTTTAATGAAAGTGCAAATTCAGATGAGGGATAAAGAAGAGGGCAAAGAGCCTGATTTTTTTTCCAAATGGGAGAGTTAAGCTTTGAATACTTGGGATTGTCCTAAGTATATGTGTCAAATTTTGGCAGTCATTTTGCTCTTTGAAAATCAGACTTTGCCTACTCTGCTCTATTTTCTGATATTCCCATGGATAAATATGTAATATGGCCATCTCTCTCAGAGGCCCCAGGGTTTTGTTTTTGAGTAAGTTTTTCTTATTACAAAATAAAGATAAGGGATCCCTGGGTGGCGCAGCGGTTTGGCGCCTGCCTTTGGCCCAGGGCGCGATCCTGGAGACCCGGGATCGAATCCCACGTCAGGCTCCCGGTGCATGGAGCCTGCTTCTCCCTCTGCCTGTGTCTCTGCCTCTGTCTCTCTCTCTGTGTGTGACTATCATAAATAAATTAAAAATAAAAAATAAATAAATACAAAATAAAGATAAGCCATAAAAATAATAAAAATCACCAAATGTTCAAATATTATAAAAATGTGTAACTTAGAAAGTAAAAGTCTCATAATTCCAGTCCTGGATGAGTGTGGGGTGTATGTGTGTGTTTATAAAAACGCAATCATACTTTATATAAATGTATATGCATGTATGTATCTATACACACACACACAATTCAGCAGTTTGGTTTTTTCCTAACGATAAAAACATTCCAGGTACATTTCTACATCAGTATGCATAGATGTAACCGAGTTTTTAAAAATAGAAGCCTTGTTTATTGTGTAAATGTCCAACAGAAAGTAAAGATGCTGTGAAGAGTGAAGGTAGATCTACATATAAATCCTAGCTCTGATCTCTAGCTGTGTAAACTTAAACTTGTCATCTACTCTGTAGATTTCAATTTACTCACTTATAAAATGCAACCAAATAAAATCTAGCTCATAAGATTGTAGAATATATGATGAGAAACTCATATAAAGTACCAGGCACATGGAAGCCATTTAAATAAATTTCTGTCTTGCTCTTTGTAGACTTAGGCCTGTATAAAGTGTTGGTCTTTTCTCTTACCAACCTCCAAAATAAGTACAAGAATATCAACTTTTCGGAGATATTTAGAAACAAATTTTAAAAGTATGAGTACTTAAAATTCTTAGAACATGTCTTATCAATATAAGGAATCATTACCATTAAGAAATATGAAATCTAAAACAAAATGCTTATAAATGAGGCTCTCTAGTTTATCCAAGCATAATGTTCTGTAAAATACCAGGTCCTTGTGTCAATAATATAAACTTGCCAGAAATCAATTGTCCAAGGTAAAAATAGTAACAACTAAACAAATGCCATATATATATATATATATATATATATATATATATAATAAAATTATAAAATATTTATATAAAATTATATATTTTTAAGGATGGGATGCTGTTATGGACTGGAAAGATGTTCTGTCAGGAGGGGAAAAGCAAAGAATGGGCATGGCTCGCATGTTTTATCACAGGTGAGTATGCCATCATTGTCACTAAAGTCTTTGGATAGGATTCGATGTCCTCATCTTTAGTTTAAAAATATCTTCCTGGGGGATGGAGGGATGGGCAAAATGGGTGAAAGAGAGTGGGAGATACAGCATTCCAGTTATGGAATGAATAAATCACAGATAAAAAGGTACAGCATAGAGAATATAGTCAGTGGTATTTTAATAGCCCTGTGTGGTGACAGATGGCAGCCTACATTTGTGGTGAGCACAGCATAATGTATATACTCGTCCAATCACTATTTGGTAAACCTAAAACTAATGTAACACTGTATGTCAATTATACTCAAAGAGAAAAGAAAAAAGGAAAAACTAATGCTTAGAATTTACAGGTTTAAATTTCTTATTATTTTTTTCATGTGTTGGAAATCTCCCAGTACTTTTTTTCTATTTCTTAGGCTGAGTAATGTTAGATGACAAAATTAGATTTTCATTTGTTCTAAGTTAGAAGGGATTATTACTAATTTTAAAATGTGATGAATACATAACTACCATTATACTGTGGTGAACATAGTAGGTAGGCGTTCAATACTACTTCTGAATTAAATTATTAAATTCAAACTAAATTAAGTTTTTAGGCATTTGGTAGCCTTTTAAGCTTAGTAGTGCTCTCCTCCTTAAAAATCAGAGGCATACCTAATGCATAAAGGACCCAGCCAGCATAGGTCTTACTGGACTCAGAAAAAGAGAGATAAAAAAATAATTCCTCTTGAGAAAAATTTTCTCTTTGCAATCAGCTTCATAGCCGTTTTAGGCTCAAGGTGTACCAAGCACAAGTTGCTGGAAAGAAATATTAAAGCTATTCTGAAAAATTCTTATTTGTCCTATTCTTCTCTGAAAAAGATTTCTCTGTCTCTTTCTCTTAATTGTGGGCGTCTGGCAATGAGAATCAGAGTTGTATGCAAAGCAGGAGGCTATCAGGACTTCTGTTACTCAGCTTTAATAAACAGTCATAGGGGAAAATGACCAAGAGTTATGTACTGGAATGCCTAAATAACACAGTTTATGATTATAAACTGGGGCAGATGTGACACTGAAGGAGTTGCAGTAGGAGCAGTAATACTTTTGTAGGGAACTTTAAAAAACATAAAAGGAGAAAAAAAAATATGTATCAAGTAAGTCTCATTAAATACTTAGCAACTAGTTAGCTCACATTTAGCAGTCAGTTGGCTATCAACTTTTTTTTAAACTTTGATTATGGAAAAACATCAAAACTCCATCAAAGAGAAAATTGTAAGTTGAATCCCGCATTCCCACCATACTGATTCACTAGGTGTAACGTTTGACCACACTTAGTTTATCTCTTTTTTAAAATTCTGAAGTGTTTTAAAGAAAATCCCAAACTCATGGCATTTTTTCCTTAAAAACTGCGGCAAATGGGGGATCCCTGGGTGGCTCAGCGGTTCAGCGCCTGCCTTTGGCCCAGGGCATGATCCTGGAGTCCTGGGATCGAGTCCCAAGTCCCACGCCAGACTCCCTGCATGGAGCCTGCTTCTCCCTCTGCCTGTGTCTCTGCCTCTCTCTCTCTATGTCTATCTTGAATGAATAAATAAATAAAATCTTAAAAAAAAAATTAAAAAAAAAAAACCTGCGGCAAATGGGATGCCTGGGTGGTTCAGCCATTGAGCATCTGCCTTTGGCCCCGGGTGTGATTCTGGAGTCCTGGGATCAAGTCCCACATCGGGATCCCTGCATGGAGTCTGTTTCTCTCTCTCTGCCTGTGTCTCTGCCTATTTCTGTTTCTCTCATGAATAAATAAATAAAATCCTTAAAAAAAAAAAAACAGTGGCACCAAGAAAATATAGGTATATTTTCTTACATAATAATATACCATAATCATAGCTAATAAAATTGGTAAAAACTAAAGTCATCTAATACCAGGTTCATATTCAAAATTTCTACCTATTGTCTCAAGAATATTTTTATAGTTGTTTTGTTCAAACATTGATTTTTGTTGTTTATACCTTTTAATCATTTTTAAACTAAAGTCTGCTATTCTGTGACCTCACTACCACCACCACCCACCCTCCAATCTTGTATGCCATTGATTTGCTAAAGAAATAGGGTTAGAGATAGAGAACAAACTGAGGGTTGATGGAAGAAAGTGAGTAGGGGATGAGCTAGATGGGTGATAGGGTTTAATGAGTTGATGTTGTATGTAAGTGATGAATCACTGAATTTTACTCCTGAAACCAAAATTGTACTGTATGTTAACTAACTAGAATTTAAATTTAAAAAAATACAAAAGAAAATCTAAAAAAAAAAAAGAAATAGGATTAGTTGGCCCATAAGAATGTTGCTCCTTCTAGATCTGATTACTTACTTATGGAATCTTTTACTTTTTTATTTAATTTCCTATTTTTCTCATAAACTGGAAATTAGAGCTAAAAACTTAATTATATTTAAGTTTAGCCTTTTTGATAAGAATATAATGCATTTACCATTGAAAAGGAACATGCCATTTAAATAACTTTATTAAAACATAATTATACATTAATTTCATAAAAGTAGAAAATTTAGATAAGTTTAAGAAATCTATTATCTCATCTGTGTTAATAAAAATTCAAGTAAATACAATCTTTTAAAAAACAAAATAAAAATTCAGCCAAGTAAATTTTTTTTGAATTTTTATTTATTTGACAGAGAAGGGGGGAGGGGGAGAGAGAGAACGAGTGAGGATTGGGGGCAGAGGGAAAAGGAGAAGCAAGATCCCTGATAAGCAGAGAACCTGACATGGGGCTTGATCCCAGGATGCTGGGATCACAGCCTGAGCCAAAGGCAGATGCTTAACCAAGTGAGCCACCCAGGAGCCCCCAGCCAAGTAAATTTTTTTTTAAGATTTTTTTTTTAATTTATTCATTCATGAGAGACACAGAGAGAGAGAGAGGCAGAGACACAGGCAGAGGGAGAAGCAGGCTCCATGCAGGGAGCCCGATGTGGGACTTGACAATTGGCTTTATTGAATAATTCATGAATGAGATAGCATCCCATCTAACAAGTAAAGAGGAACTCTAAAGGGCTACAGAAAGGGAATAGTTTTTAAAAGCAAGCAGGACAAGGAAGTCATGAACAAACTCACCTCCTTTGGGGAAACTAAAGGGTCTTATTAGGTGGATTACCTCACTGATGCTGACCAGGAAATTCCAGACTGACCAGTTAAGATTACATTCCTGGGGAAGGTTAAACCTGCAATTAGGTTAGATATTAAGCCCAATTTTGGTGACATGGACTTAGCACAAGTGACTCTATTTTGGGCCTGTATGTAGTGTCTAGCTGGAGTTTTTTAATAAGAAAAAATACTGTATTAATAACATGGTATTATAGAATTTAAGAAACAAAACAGATGAACGTAGGAGAAGGGAAGGAAAAATAATATAAAAACAGAGAGGGAGGCAAACCATAAGAGACTCTTAACTATAGGAAACAAACTGAGGGTTGCTGGGGGGAGTTGGAGAGAGGATGGGTTAACTGGGTAATGAGCATTAAGGAGGGCTCTTGATGGAAAGAGCACTGGGTGTTATTTGCAACTGATGAATTACTAAACTCTGCCTCTGAAACTAATAATACACTATATGTTAACTAAATTGAATTTAAGTAAAAAATTAAGGGGTGCCTGAATGGTCCAGTCAGTAAAGCATCAGCCTTTGACTTAGATTGTGATCCCAGGGTCCTTGGATAGAGCTCTGTGTAGGAATCCCTGCTCAGTGGAGAGCCTGCTTCTCCCTCTCTCCCTGCTCCTGCTCTGTCTAGCTATCTCTCTCTCTCTCTCTCAAATAAATAAATAAAATATTTTAAATTAATTAAAAGAAAAAGAGAAAAGTAACATGATATTTATAATAATGTGCATAATTAGTTCAAGAATATGGCAAGCTAATTTGCAATGACATGAATGGACTAGAGAGTAGTAGGCTAAGCAGTGTAAGTCAGTCAGAGAAAGACAATATGATTTGAAATCATATATCATGATATATTATTTCACTCATATGTGGAATTTAAGAAACAAAACAAATGAGCAAAGAGAAAAAAAGAGAAAGGCAAACCAAGAAAAAGACTCTTAACTATAGAGAACAAACTGATGGTTACCAGAGGGAAAGTAGTGGGGGTAGAGAGATAAGGGGGAAAAATGGGTAAAATAGGTGAAAGGGATTAAGGAGTACGTTTTTTGTGATGAGCAACAGGAGTTGTATGTAAGTATTGAATCACTATGTTGTACAATTGAAACTAATACCACACTGTATGTTAATTAACTAGAATTTAAATAAAAACTTATAAAAAATATGGTGAGCTAAAAAATTACAAACTAAAATTTACTAACTCAAAATTTTTAGTACAATGTATTTTAGAATGCCCCTTTTAAATGATGTGTTGAGATTCAAGAGTAAAATTTACTGTTTGACATTTATGACCAGCTGTTACCCACTATCACCCTGAATCTGTTTGAACTTTGTCCATAAATATTCAGTAATATGATCAGCAGCATAGTTGGTGAAATATAATATGATGGAATGTAAAATGTGACCATAAATTTCTCACTGGGCCGGTGTGTTAATAAAATAAACCCTATAACAAACAGCAAGAGGCATTAATCTCAACCCAAAGAGATTTTTAAGTACTTGTAACTAGAAATAAATAGTTGATACTTGATATCTAAAATATTTGGATACAACACAAGACTAAAGATCAAAAAATAAATTAATTAAATAAATAAATAAATAAATATCAAGTTACAAGCATATCAATAGAAAGAAAATTTAGTGATCTATAGAAATATCCGTGAAGATGAGAGAATTGTTGAAAAGGCAGTGTCTATCTACAGCCATAACCACTCTGGATGCACCTGATCTTGTCTGAAAAGCAGACGAGAAAGCTGAGAAAAAGCCAAAATGAAATAGAAATTTTAAACCCAGTGAAGGAAAAATATAATCATGAGGAACTGCCTTCCCTCATCCTCAAGGGATTAACAACAAGATTTGAATTGCCATATGAAAGACCTGAGCTAGATAAAATGGAGAATTTTGGCAAGGAGTATTAAGTATCACAGTAGTATTCTCTTTTTGAGAGGATTTTAAGTTTAATGTTTAAAGAATGATTAGAAAAGTTCAGTCTTTTTTAATTTTTTTTTTAATTTTTATTTATGATAGTCACACAGAGAGAGAGAGAGGCAGAGACACAGGCAGAGGGAGAATCAGGCTCCATGCACCGGGAGCCCAACGTGGGATTCGATCCCGGGTCTCCAGGATCGCGCCCTGGGCCAAAGGCAGGCGCCAAACCGCTGCGCCACCCAGGGATCCCAGAAAAGTTCTGTCTTAAGGGGAATAGAGTAAATCCTTCACAAAGCTCCCTCTTCTGATGCTATACCAAAAGAAAAAGAAAGGAAAATCTGAAAAAACAATATTATCTAATGTTCTACTTAATTATGTCAGTCCGGATTCCAGTGATTGCTTGATTTAAATACACACACACACACACACACACACATCTAGTTCTGCCAAGAAAACAAAAGTATGGAATCTGTCTTGTATCTGCTAGACTAAGGATTGCCATGACAACTGAGTATAAGACATATACTTCATCTCTGATTCTATGATGGCACCTTTTCTCTGTTAACTCAAAGCACTCTGTAAAATGGCACAGTACAATGAGTAGCTAAATTACTAGAAAGAGAATTACACAGAAAAAGAAAAAATATCCCAAATCACTCTCTTCTTTATACTTCCTTTTCTTCTCCCCATTTTCTACTTAAAAAAAAATTTATCCACAAAACAGTAACCAACTCTGAGACAAAGAAATAATACTTATTACTTAAATAGAACAGTAACCAAAAGCCAACCACCACAACTATTTCTGTTGACTCCTGGGGAATCTCCAGTGATCTTTTAGTTCTTTGCATGGAGTGCAGTTATTAAAGTCAAATGGGGTGTGAAAGCTACCTTGACTCTTGCATCTATTAGCCTTGACTAACTTCCCTGGAGTAGGCAACAGGATCCTATTAGTAACCAAATCCATTATAGAAAGACAATTTAAAGTGCTAAATAAGTATGCTGCTGAAGGAGAAATTATTAGTGATTTCAATGTTTATCTTTTCATTGTCATCTATTTTTAAAGATCAGAATAACTTCATGGAAGAAATTGTCCTAGTAAATGCTTAGTACTGATTTTCAACTCTGAAATAAATAACAAATGACAGTGCATGAGTTGACCTTTGGTCCCATTAACAAACCTAAGTCATGTTGCTGGGTACCAAATATGTACCTAACGTCCAGATAGGCTTGAAAGAAGACCATGAAAGGAAAAACATAAAAAGAGTGGGGTGAGATGAAAGGAAGAGAATAAACAGAAGGAAATGGTAGCAAATGTTAGGTGCCTCTGACAGTAGACAGTCATTTCCAAAGTAAAAACTAACTTAGGATGATCAGAAAAATATTTACTGATTTTTTTATTCCCTTAAGAATTTGATTGCAGAGCATGGTCTCAATGTCAGATCAGGCGTTCTACTTTTGCAGAATCTTGTAGTAATGAAATTCCATTAATCATGTTTAGGTACTTACATTGTTGATAAAGTTATCTTCTCAATAAATCTTTGCTAACAGGGCTTTTGACCTGTTTGATAATTAGCTGCTGTAATATATTTTTCATGTAATTAGTCAGAACCTGTCACCAGGAATGAACTTGCCTTCTGTGGGAAAATGCACTCAGTGACCTGCCTCATCTTTCCTATGTCTCATACTCATGATTCACTCATCTGCATAACAATAAAGCTTATTATATAGTGAGCAGGCATCAGGAAATCTATTTAAAATTGAAGAAGAATATAATATTCTGATCCAAAGACTATTCTTTCGCTTTATCATTTCTCACCTTTAAAAATGTGATATACTCTTTTGTTCCTTTAAAGTTAACATTGCAGGGCGCCTGGCTGTCTCAGTCAGTAGAGCATGTGACTCTTGATCTCAGGATTGTGACTTCAAGCCCCATGTTGGGTACAGAAGGTACCTTAAAAAATAAATTAATGAAGTTAAGATTGTAACTCATATTGTCCATGTGAAGATTTATAATTCAAATAGGAAAATCATTCATTTATCTGTGCTTATTTTTTTCAAGACCAAAATATGCATTGCTGGATGAATGTACCAGTGCTGTCAGCATTGATGTTGAAGGAAAGATATTTCAAGCTGCAAAAGGGGCCGGGATTTCCTTACTATCTATTACACACAGGCCTTCTCTGTGGTGAGTGTTTCCAATGTTAATTTGCAGTAGACAGATTTTCTTTGTATTTCTCAAAGAATAGCCTTGCCTAAACTATCACTATAGAGCATAGGATGTTTCACTTATTTCCTACCTATGTTTCTGTTAAATTGCACACTGCTAGTGTAGATACCCTAAACCTAACATCGTAACAATGTGCTATTTTGGGATGCTTGGGTAGCTCAGCGATTGAGCATCTGTCTTTGGCTCACGGCGTGATCCTGGAGTCTGGGGATCGAGTCCCACATCAGGCTCCCTGCATGGAGCCTGCTTCTCCCTCTGCCTTGTCTCTGCTTCTCTCTGTGTGTCTCTCATGAACAAATAAATAAAATCTTAGAAAAAAATGAAAAAAACAATGTGCTATATGAAAATGGTTATCACATTCCAATAATTCTGAAAAGAAATAGAAAAATCCAGTGATATTTTTTAACTGAAAGTTCTCATAATGCATAGCATGTACGGGGGAAAATGTATTTATGTAATTTTATTCCATCTTTTTAGCCCTTTTTTCAAAATCCAGGAAAACAATTTTACAACTTAATATTCTCCCAAAGGATGAAGTTGGAGAAAACACAGGGGAAAAGAACCTTTTTTTTGTGTTGGGGGTGAAGTTTGTTTAAAAAAAAAAAAAAAAGGAAAGAAAGAAAATATTTTCTAAATAATATCTCATTAAACCCAGTGGGATTCCCTCCATTTTAAAGAAGGATAATACTGAGGAACCTGAGTGGCTCAGTGGTTGGCTCAGGTCGTGATCCCAGGGTCTGGGCATTGAGTCCCACATCAGACTCCCTGCAGGGAGCCTGCTTCTCCCTCTGCCTATGTCTCTGCCTCTCTCTCTCTCTGTCTCTAATGAATAAATAAAACCTTTAAAATTAATTAATTAAGTAATATTTTAAAATGATAACACTGTTTTTACCATTCCCCTACTTTTCTACTGATTCATCATCATAATAATAGTTGCTATTACAGATTCAGCACCTATTCTATTCCAGGTTCATTTTATTTAAGTCTCATAACAACTCTATATGGAATATAGGTAGTCTAATTATTCCCATTTTACAGATGAAGAAACTGAGAACTAGAAAAATAAAGAAAGTAACTTACCATGATCACACTCTATATTCTAGTATACTGCTCTACTTATTATAAGGAACTCAAAGTGCATCATATATGGAAGCCATAAAAACACTTATTCATTCATAGTACACTCCGCTACTTTGATATTTCTGTTTCATCAATCAAAATCTTTTCTTTTGATATGTTAGTAACTACAGTTAGCCTCCTATTTTCCAAGGGACAGAAAGGGCTTCTGCTCTCTCTTTAGCAGGTGTCTAATCACATTCTATGCCAAAGCTGTCATCATGTACATGACTTCAAACCTAGGCTGAGTAACAAGCTTTATTTGAGCTAATTTCTGGAAGCCCTTCTAGACTTTTCAGTGTATAGAGAATGTTTACTTTAAAATTATGAGTTAACTGAGTATTCAGTTCAGATCAGCCTTTCACTGTTACACATTCTCTGTATTCTACTTCTATTGAGAAGATAATAATCTATTTTCAATCTATTTTCACTCTTCATTTAAACATTCAAATTTTTCATCAATTTTTTCCCTCAGAGAGGTGACCTGAAAATAGAGCATTTCATGAAGTGACCTTTTCTATAGAACTTTGTGGTTTGTCTCTCTGCTATTAAGAACAAATTGGCACCTGGAGTGATAAGAGCCTGACTTACTAATCTCTCTAGAAGTAGTCTGGCTCTGGTCCAGGATGAGTACATGGCAATGAGTATGATTCCTCTAACTTTTCCATGGAGAAAACCAGCAGGAACTGGATCTTATGACACATAACATTTGTCTATAAATCCCTGAATCAGTGATGACATAGAACCACACCAAAAGAACTCTTGAGCCCTTTCTGGTATGGACTTGTCATTTCTAGATATGCTTCCTAACTGATCACGTGTTGGGATAACGTGGAGTTATACCTTAGTTCTGGGGCTTTTCCTGACCTTAGCAATGGATGTATTATGCTATTCTATCATCAGTTCCTTATTCAAGTAGCCTAAAGAGTCATTAGTAGTGTATTTGGCCATTTTTCCCTCAGTTGAAGGAACAAATAGGTTTTTGTTGCTGTTGTGTTTTTAAAGATTTTATTTAGAGCAGTTTTATGATCTTAGAAATATTGAGAGGAAGAACAGACTATCCCATATGCTCCGCCCCCACATGCAGAGCCATATTATCAACACTTCCCACTGGGGTGATATATTCGCTGAACCAACATTGACACATCATTATGACCCAAAGTCCGTAATTTACATTAGGGTTCACTCTTGGTGGTGTAGAGTCTTTGGGTTTGGACAAATTTATAGTTGCGTATGTCCGTCATTACAGTATTTTACAGGGTATTTTTACTGTTCTAAAAATCCTCTGTGCTCTGCATATTCATCCCTCTCTTCCCTCAAGCCCTACAAACCACCATCTTTAATGTTTCCATAGTTTGGCCTTTTTCAGAGTGTCATAGAGCTAGAATCATCTAGTATATAGCCTTTTCAGCTTGGCTTCTTTCACTTAGTAGCATTCATTTAAGTTTCTGCCCTGTCTTTTCACGGCTTCCTAGCTCATTTCTTTTTAGCACTGAATAATATTCCATTTTTCAAATGTAGACAGTTTATTTACCCATTCACCTACCAGAGGACATCTTGGTTGCTTGCAGTTTGGGCAATGATAAATAAACCTTTTACAAACATTCATATGAAGGTTTTTAGGTGGACACAAGTTTTCTCAACTCCTTTGGGTAAATATCAAGGAGTGCAATTGTTGGATCACATGGTAAGAGTAGTTTTGTAAGAAACTGCAAAATTAAAAAAAAGAAAAAAGAAAAAGAAACTGCAAAATTGCCAGCCAAAGTGGCTGTACCATTTGGCATTCCCACCAGCAATGAATGAGAGTTTCTGTTGTTCCACAGCTTTGTTGGCATTTGGTATTATCAGTGTACTAGATTTTTGGCCATTCCAATAGGGTATAGAGGACAGATAACTTTTAAAGCAAATAATAAAATCTGTAATTTTATGCCTTTTAACAAGAAAAAACATTTTTTTTTAGAAAAAACATGTTTTAATTGCAGCTATTCATAGTATATTTCCTCATAAAACTAAAATTCGTGTTACTTTTGCATTATGAATTAATTTAGGCATTTTAGGTTGAAGAAACTAATCGTTAAATTAATAATTAATTAAATCATTTAATTAATCATTTCTGATTAACCTTTCTCCCTAGATGAAATTCTTATTTTCCCTGAAAAGATTTCAGAAGCGAGGAAAAAAAATGTATTCTATTTTCCCCGTGACAACAAGGGGTAATTGTTGATTATGAAGGTTAAAATCAATAGCAGTATATAAAGAGGTCAAAAATTAGAGAATCCTATTAAATTATTTGATTCCTGGATAGAAATATAGCTTTATACCTACCACTTTCCTAAGCTTGATTCTATTTGTGCAGGAAGTCTACAGATTATTTCCAACAAGCCTCAGTTAGTATAGTAGTTTCCTTTAAAATCTTTTAAGAAAAACCCTGAAATAATATTTTAGCTCATTAGATAGAACACACCTTTGAATCTCAGGTCATTAACACCCATACATTATCTTCCTAAAATGTAGAAATCAAATAATGTTGTGGGACTGGAGTGACAAACCAAACCTTCATTATACATAGAAGATAGAAGTTGTCCAGGATCAGAACTACTGTGTTCTAAAATTGCTCCCAGTTGTAGATCCAAGGTTAGGAAAGCCCAAGAATTTAAAAAAAAAAATCATTAATCTCTGTCATATGTTCTCAAACACATGAACTTTCAACCTTCAGTTTGAGAGTGATTTTTACTTTTTTAGACACAGTTTAACACAGATTAGTTTCCCCTTCTTAAGCATGTTAACACCATCCAATCAAAATGAAATGAAACCAGAGGTCCTTCAGTTGATGAATACATAAACAAAATGTGCAAAACCATATAGTAGAATATTATTCATCTATAAAAATGAAGGAAGTTAGGGCGCCTGGGTGTCTCAGTCAGTTAAGCATCTGCCTTCAGCTCAGGTCATGATCCCAGTGTCCTCGGATGGAGACCCGCGCTGGGCTCCCCTCTCAGTGGGGAGTCTGCTCCTCCCTCTCCCTCTGCCTACCCCTCCCCACCGCTTGTGCTTGCTCTCTGTCAAGTAAACAAATAGAATCTTTTTTAAAAATGAAAGAAAAAATAAAAATAAAAAAAATAAAAATGAAAGAAATACTAATATATGCTACAACTAGATGAATTTTGAAATCATTTTAAGTGAAAGAAGTTAGTCACAAAAAGCCACATATTATATGATTATATGTATATGAAATGCCCAGAATAGACAAATCCAGAGATACAGAAAGGAAATTGATGGTAGTCAGGGGCTGAACAGAGGGGGAAGGAGGAAGGAATGCTAATAGGTATGGGGTTTCTTTTGGGGTAAAGAAAATATTCTGGAATTGAATAGTAGTGATGGCTACATGAGCTTGTGAATCAACTAAAAAATCACTGAATTTTATACTGAAAAGGATGAGTTTATGGTATGTGAATCATGTCTCAAGTTTTATAAAGGAAGTAAATCTACTTGAAATAAGCCCACTGATCATAGTAAATAATGACAGATGAGAGCTCAAAAGGGATCAAGAAGGGAGAAAAACTATAAGGAAAAGATAGGAAAACTGAGGACACGTAGGAACATGGGCCACTTCAGCATAGTGACAAAAGAGAGGGACTCAGCCATGCAAGGCCAACTCTGCCAGCAGTACTCTCTTCACACAGCCCCCACAAATCCCAGAAACTTCAGCCTCTCTTTAGGATAAGATGGACTGTCTCCTGTCTTACCAGTAAAGTAATCTCTATACGTCTCTGAATTTTTTTTTTGAAAGATTTTATTTATTTATTCATGAAACACAGAGAAAGAGAGAGGGAGGTAGAGACAGAAGGAGAAGCAGGCTCCTCGCAGAGCAGGGAGCCCAGTGCAGGACTGCATCCCAGGACCCTGGGATCAGGACCTGAGCCAAAGGCAGATAACTGACTGAGCCACCCAGGCGCCCTCTCTCTCTGAAGTTTCTAATTATGAACCAGAGCCATGAGAAAGGAGATTAAATTATATGAAGGCATAGAAACATCTATCAAAGAATTCATTTTTTAAAGTGTTTTAAAACTTAAAAAAAAAATATGCTCCATACCCAGCATGGAACCCAACACAGGGCTTGAACTCATGACCCTGAGATCAAGCCCTGAGCTGAGATCAAGCCAGATACTTAACTGACTGAGCCACAAAGGCACCTTTTGTATTTCCTTTCTTTTTCTTAGGTGTGTGTGTGTGTGTGTCTTTTCCCTTCATAACCTTTGACATTTTTACTTTCTTCCCTCAGCTTCCTTTCCTTATTCTGATTCTAATTAAGCTCTGATATTTATTCAGGAGCCATCCTGGGTTTGAAGATCAATTCAATAGATACAAACAGGATGTGTTCCTTATCAATTCATGTACATCCAGAATATGAAAGAAATTTAACATAAGCAATAGAATTTCCAAGAGATTAATGACTTTTGGAGTTAAAAAAAATCACAATATTTAACCTATTGAGGGATTCTTGAAAATCAAATGTAAAATAGGCACCTTACTTAAAATTTGCCTTTGAAAAAAAAATTTGCCTTTGAATATTATCTGAAATGATAAGCCTAAAATGGCTTTTCTCAATTACTGCTAATAATATTATTTCATTTTGATTATGCAGGAAATACCACACTCATTTATTACAGTTTGATGGCGAAGGAGGTTGGCGCTTTGAACAATTGGATAGTGCTATCCGTTTAACACTGAGTGAAGAAAAACAAAAGCTAGAATCTCAGCTAGCTGGAATTCCCAAAATGCAGCAGAGACTCAATGAACTATGTAAAATTTTGGGAGAAGACTCAGTGCTGAAAACAATAAAAAATGAAGATGAGACATCCTAATTTGTTTTGACATGTTTTACAAGTTAATTTTTAAGTAAAGACTCAGACAGGCTGTTATAGTGCATGCATTGTGTTTAAGCTAAGCAAGAGAAAAAAGGAAGTAAGAAATGTTTTATAAAATTTTAGCATCAAGAAAATACATGATCTGACTTTTCCGAAGAAAATAAACAAATGCATTATGTGAGATTAGTCATTTTGGCTTATACTAATACCTAGTGAAAGCCTAATTCGCCTGTAAAGTAGGATTTTCTAGGTGAATTTACAAAGAATACCAGATTTGCTATGTGAATGTGATGTGTCTGAAGTTCTTAACAAACATGGGAAAAATCTTGAAAATGGGTCAACTTAAGAACAGCATACAGTTTGAAACAGGTACATAAAATTAGAAATTTGAGTAACATTTCAGTCCATTTATAGTTATGAGATTTAATAGGTAGGATTCATGTTCATCATTAATTGTGATCAACTAAACCTGTATACAAAATAGCTGACAGTTTGATAAAATAATTTCAATATGAAAAAATTATTTTAATGGCAGTAATTGAAAGAAAGAAAGCATGACTATACATGTATAAAATGCCATATTTTTAGATTTTGAGCATCTTAATATGGGCACATAACAAATTAGTTTCAATGAGAATCTTCCATATTTGTTAATAAACTCTTTCATTTTAAGAAGAGAATTGCCAATACAGAAAAGGAGTATCTCAACAATGTATGTCTCAGCCTGTTACTTTGCTTGGCCACATTATCTACTGCAACTTCTATCCAGAAATACTCAGCTTGTTTTTGTGTTCAAAGGAGGAGGCCACCACATTTTTAAATAGCAATGCTATAAGAGAATATAGGGATTTTCAAAATCACAGTAGTTAAACATACATTGAAATAGCACTTTATAATTTACAATCCTCATTGATATCATTTCATTTTAATTCATTCATCCTTTAATCTCTTGAGGCAACTATTATTTACCTTGTTCACTTTTGGGAAAATTGACACTCAGACTTGACTTAATTATGCAGTTTATTTAGGGACAGATCCAAGGATCAAATAAATTTCTCCTGATTATATGATCCAGTGCTATTTCCACTTTCCACTTTCCGCTATCATTCTGGAAATCTAACTGGGCTATAATATCAATAAAAGTTAGATGAGATGTTGAAAAGAAAATAAATTTGGTAATGTCACTGGTATAATTATTTGGTTATTGTTTACAAGATGTGGAAATTAAATACAAAGTGGATAGTTCACTGGTCTGTGGTTTAAAATGAGCCAAGAAAGTTCAGAAAGTTTTCAGCACCTATGCACTCATACTCAATATTAACATACTTCTACAGCTAGCAATCAGATGGGAAATTGTGTTATAGGTAAATTTAATATTTATTGAACATAATGAGAAAGAATCTGCATGGAATAGTCCATGTAAAATAAATCTTATCTAAACATGTGCCCTGAAGTTGGAAGTACAAAAGCCAGAACTGTCATGTTAATCTCCTACTGCCAGTGCCACCACGTTGATAGGCCAGGAAAAATGAGAACGATCGGTCATTAGTGGTTTTGGATTTTATTTATGTCTTTATTTTTTAGCATAATAAATGCTACGTCAGTGATTCTCAGACTTTTCGGGTTGTAGAGTACCTGGAAGTCATTTGTGATGCCTGTAGTAGAACATCATGACATTTCACATTTTCAATTCGGCCATGCTAATTAAGGCATTTTTAGTTATCAATAAATGTAACCATCTTATATGAAGGAATGCAGTATAAAATGATAATCATTACATCTGCCTAGGTTTTTCTGTTAATATCTCTAGGTACTCATATTCTTTTGTCAGTTACTGCTACTTCCTATTAGAAAAGTGAAGCAAGTGTCAAAGGTTTAAAAAAAAAGAATGCATGGAGCCAAAACTTAAACTTGATCAAAATCATCCATTAATCCATTAATCTTAACTTCTATATTAGCAGTTATTCAGTTTATACTGCTGTAAGGAACAGTCTGAGGCAATGTCTTAAGTTAACTTTTAAAGGTACAGGAAGAAAATGAAACGTCCTCGTTTGAAACATGTGAATAATTTCCATGCCTTAATTTTCACAATTTGAAAAATAAAGCATTTAGGACCTGATATGTTGTGTTTTGAAATCTAAAAATTAATGCCAAAAACAAATATTAGATTTGTAATTAGCCCTTATTTGATATATCCTATCAATGAGCTGAAGTAAATAAAATTCACTATTTATAATGTACAGGATTTGAGGATGTTTAAAATTCTGTACTAAAACTATACACACTGTAATTTAAATGTTACAGTTCTTTTTTTTATAAATTTATTTTTTATTGGTGCTCAATTTGCCAACATATAGAATAACACCCAGTGCTCATCCCATCAAGTGCCCCCCTCAGTGCCCGTCACCCAGTCATAAATGTTACAGTTCTAAGAAAAACATGTTTTACCTGGGCTTTTTTTGTGCCTATTTATTTGCTGAATTTTCATCAAGGAGCAATATCCTCTAATGAGGAGGGGGAAGAAATCTGTGATTTGAATATGTATGATGTACCATTTAACTATTTCCAAAAGGGCCCAATGAGTATACCATATTTTACTATTCTTATATTTTATGAAAAATGTGAACAAGATTGAGAAACTAAAGAGCTGTCTTGGAATATAGCAGAGGGTAAACAAGGAAAGAAAAAAGAAAATATTTCAATTTTGAAATACTTTTACCATGTTATCTATTTGCCCAAACTTTTAACTTCTAGGTTTTTTAGTATTTTGTCAAAGAAAGCTATAAGTTTATGGAGCTCAATTTGTAAATGGGCACTTTTGGGCTAACTTTTGAACTTGGAAAATAAGTTGCATTCTGTGAAAATTTTGCATTTTATTTCTCCAACATGTAGTGTTAGGCTAAGCATGAGTATAAAATACTGTGTATTCTTATAAACATGATGATGTTTTAAAAAATCCCACTTCAGGAATCTCAAGGAAAATGATATATCCTGATAATCAATGCAGGTTTACATTTGTTTACAGTAAGATGGTTTCCCCTTGGCAGTAATTTGGGTTTGTGTCAAATTTTGCTTTGCCAGTAAGGGTATGAATGAATATGTTAGTTTTTTATTTGAGACTTCAGTTCCAAGTATAATTTCATATTTGGCAATAGGCTTAGCCTATTAAAATCTTTTGGGAATAATTTTTATTCCAGAAGCCTAGAGAAATTTGTTACACATTGGAACCTAAATCCGGAGAATGTTACACACTTCTAAGATGTGCTAAAATGGTAATGATTATTAAACCACTGATTAAAAGAGATGCCTTTGATAGAATTGCTTTATAGGCAAATACTATTCTCATTTAGAAATGCAAAATACTTTCATCTAACCCAGGGTATTTACATTTCTGCTGATATACCATTAGGTAAGTAAAGTATGTTTTAGAGTTGTACTTGTCATGTTTGCCACATGAGAACTTCAGTTGGATGTATAAAATATTTTTATTAAAAGTAAATCCCTTCTTCACTATTGGTGCCTTTCCTGGTTACCAAGTACCAAACAGCATTACAATTTTTAGTGTGAAGTTTTCAAAACCAGTTATCTACTCTTGTACACAGGGCTTGTGTTAATGAAAGCAAGTGAGAAAAATGTCCTGAAGGGTAAAAATCACTATGTAGTTAAGCTAGAACATGGCTATGTGTGAATACACTAGAGTCTCTATCCAAAGAACAGTTACTTGAACTCCACATTTCTTGTGAATTCCTTAATTATCATAAAAAACATTTGATTAATCAAAGGAATTACAAAGTATTCCGGTAGTAGAAAATGCCCTATTTCCATATCTTAAATGGCTTTGTTGGGTATGTGTATATATACACCTCATTTACAAGTTGTATGGTATACAACCTTATGTAGTACTATGAACAATAATCCCCAAATAGTTGCTTGAATATTTATTTTCTGTATTAATCCAACACACTCTTACTTATTATGTACCAGCCTATGCCAGGCACTGTGCTAAGTTCTAGGAATAAATAAAACATAGTATCTGTCCAAAAAAGCTTACAGTCCACTGAAAATCAGGAAAATGAGTATCCTGAGAGGAAAAAGTTGATAGCCACTATTTATTATTTACCAACAAGGCACAAAGTATTGCATATACTTGACCCATTACATTTTCACAAAACTGTAATTTAATAAAAGAGGATCAAAAGGTTCATCCAACTTCATCAGCTACTAAGCTATAGAGCTGATATTTGAACCAGCAGTATTTGATTACAAAGCCTACGCAGCTCCCCGTCACTTTCTTTTTAATTAGTTTAGATCAGTTTTCATTATGTTTTAAATCCTAGTTATAAGTGTATTTTTAACTGGCTTAAGGTTTCTGATTGATCAAACATGCATTTTTTTCATTTAAAAAGGAAACTTGTCACATAAATCATATTTTCATTATTTTTATTATAAATGTTGGATGCAGCCCTATGGGAGAAGAACAAAAGGCAAATTTCAAATGTTTTGAGGAAGAAATATCCAAACTGGCTAATATTCATTCAGTAAGCATTTGTTAACACATTCAAGGTACCATTTATTGTGCTAGAGATTCTAAATGAATAACACAGACCTGGTCTCAGTCCTTATAAAACCTCTTAGTACACCAATACTAAATAATTGTATACCTGTTGGATGTTGTGGTCCCATCTAAGTGACATATTTGTTTTGTAATGTCTTCTCAATTCTTGCGACCACTCTGTTGCAACATTTAAGCAATAAGCATTTTCTGGCAGCATAATTCCCTTGATTACGTATTTAAAAGCTTCATAATCCTCACGCCCTCCAACTTGGTCTAAATGACACCGTCCAATAGAGCCAGTCAGTAGGACTGTATCATCCTTCACCAGTAGGTGCTCCCATACATTTGTCATGTTGTCTTGAAACCTGAGAAACATTAGCTTCTCAAGTTAAGGTCATGTAAAGTGAACTGGTTTTGTACAATGAAGACTCCTATCTCTCTAGCGTTAACACAAAATACAGATAACTGTAGCAGGGAAGTTCTAAAAAGCAAAAATAAGATTAAATTTAAAATAAATAATAAGTAATTATAAAAGTGAATACCCAAGGCTTCTAAAGTTAAGCACATTGAAAATTATATGCTCTAGCTCAGTACTTGTTACCCAATGTAGAAAGTGATTAAGTATTCACCTTATGTGTTCTTTTGTGATTTAGTACCTATAATACAGATTATGTAACAATGAAATAATGAAATATTAAACACTAATCACTTGCCAAATCATTTAATTATAGTTAGTTTAATCCATATAAAATAGGAGGCAACCTTATATATCAAATACATTATTTAACTTTTATCTACTGAATGTATTAAATTTAATAATTAAAATGTATTGGGTCTACAAATCTCTTACTGAAAAATAGAAAAGCTTATTCTAATGAATATATATAAAATGAATGTGAATATATATGTATATATGAAGTTGTACACATGCGAAAGCAGAATACATACTTTTTTAAAATCCCAGATTTAAAATTTGACCATTTATCAGTCCATATAACAAGTCTCAATAAAGTTCAATCGATTTCTATCTGGGGAAAAAAATGAATTGAGCCTAAATATTGTGTAAACATATAAAACTATAAAAGTTTACACTAGGAAAGTGCCTTGGGATTCACATAAGGATAGAGTAAAAGAGTTCCTATAATAAGATGTCATCTTTTTGGAAAGCTAATATAAAGTGACCTGCAACATGCAAATATTGATAACTCAAGAGTGATAAACACTGAGGAAGCAAGTGTCAAAGTCCCTCGTTCAGGCTAGCTTCTTGCTCCATGCAACAAATTTCTAAGATCCACAAAGGTGCGGTGTAGATAGGTGAGGTTAATGTAGATCCAAGCAGATACATATATTTTCCGGCAACCTAACACACACACACACACACAGACACACACACAAATTCTAGAAGTTTAATACAAAAACAGCATAATGAATTTGAGGACTTAAGTAACAAAAAATAAATTTTCTATTGTAATAAAAAACATAAAGTTTGCCATCTTAACCATTTTCAAGTGTACAGTTTAGTCGTGTTAAGTACATTCATATTGTTGTGAAACAGTATCATCTTACAAGTCAGAAACTCTATACCCATTAAACAATAACTCCTCTTTCTCCCCCATCTCCAGCCTGGTAACCATCATCCTACTTTGCATTTCTATGAATTTGACTCTGAGGTACCTCACACAAGGGAACTGGACAGAATTTACCCTTTTATGATTGGCTTATTCCATTTAGCATAATATCATTAAGGTTCATCTATATTGTGATGTGTGACAGGATTTTCCCTGTTTAAGGCTGAATAAAAGTCGCTGTATGTTGTGGGTTTTTTTTTTAAGATTTTATTTATTTATTCATGAGAGACACAGAGAGAGAGAGAGACATAGGCAGAGGGAGAAGCAGACTTCCTGTGGGGAGTCTGATGCAGGACTTGATCCCAGGACCCCGAGATCACGACCTGAGTTGAAGGCAGACGCTCAACCACTGAGCCACCCAGGTGCCCCTGCCATTGTATGTTTATACCACATTTTATTTATCCATTCTTCCATTGATAGAGTGAGTTGTGTCTATGAACATGAGTGTGCAGATATCTCTTTGAGACCTGCTTTCAATTCTTTTGGATATATACCCAGAAGTGGTATTGCTAGATTGCATGGTAGTGCTGTTTTTAATTTCTTAAGGAAACTTCATATATTTTCCATAGTGGCTGTACCAATTTACATTCCTACTAACGGTGCACAGGGTTCCAATTTCTCCATACCCTCATCAACACTTGATATATTTTAATAGAGCCATTTTAATAGGTGTGAGGTGATATCTCGTTTTGGTTTTGATTAACATTTCTAATGACTAGTGATGTTGAGCATGTCTTCATACATTTCTTGGCCATTTGTGTATCTTTGGGGAAATGTCTATTCCTACTTAAATAAATTTTTTTAAGTTAAAACTTGTTTCAAAATGTTCAGGGCCTTCCATGATCTGGCCTTAATCTGTTTCCTTTGCTTCCCAAAAGCTGTCTTCCCCACCCTTACCACGCCCCTCCATCCCTCTGTTCCTCATTACCTTTGCTATATATGGCAGGTGTTTCTTTTTACTTTCTCTCATTATTTTTTCAGTGATAAATACCCTTACTCCACCATCTTTATCAACCCTATCAAGCTTTCAGAATGTCTTGAATTCTTTCCAGCTATATAAAACTTTTTATCTTTTCCTTTTTTTATTAAGTGGCCTCCATCCTGAATAAGGGGCTTGAACTCATGACCTTGAGATCAAGAGTCAAATATTCTACCCACCAAACCAGGCAGGTGCCCCAGAACTTTTTCTTTTTCTATGCTTTAAAAAAGTCACTTCAGACACATGAAAAAATGCTCAACATGAGTAGGCATCAGGGAAATACAAATCAAAACCACAATGAGATACCATCTTATACCAGACAGAAAAGCTAAAATCAACAAGTCAGGAAACAACAGATGTTGGCAAGGATAAGGAGAAAGGGGAACTCTCTTATATTGCTGGTGGGAATGCAAGCTGGTGCAGCCACTCTGGAAAACAGTGTGGAAGTTTCTCAAAAAGTTAAATAGTTAAATAGAGCTATCTTATGACCCAGCAATGGCACTACTAGGTATTTACCCAAAGGATACAATGATCTGAAGGGGCACCTGCACCCCAACGTTTATAGCAGCAATGTCCACAATAGCCAAACTGGAAAGAGCCCAGATGTCCATCAACAGATGAATGGATAAAGAAGATGTGGTGTATATATACAGTGGAATATTACTCAGCCATCAAAAAATGAAATCTCTTACCATTTGCAATGACATGGATGGAACTAGGAGATATATGCTAAGCAAAATAAGTGATTAGATAAAGATAATTATATGATTTCACTCATATTTTAAATTTAAGAAACAAAAAAGAATCATAGGGGAAGGGAAGGAAAAATAAAAGAAGACAAAATCAGAAAGGGAGACAAACCATAAGAGACTATGAAACAGGAAACTGAGGGGTGCTGGAGGGGTGATGGGTAGGGAGTTGGGGTAACTGTGTGATGAACATTAAGGGCATGTGATGTAATGAGCACTGGGTGTTATATAAAACTGATGAATCACTGAACTCTACCTCTGAAGTGCACTTTTTCTTCATATTCTTCTATATTAAGCCCACACTGCTAGGTAAAACTATAAAGTGCAGTTTTTCTTTTTTGCTAAAAGAAAAATCGAGCATCTTGGGGACTTCATAGTATTTGCTTCATCTGCTTTCTTTCCTTTCCAAAGTCAAGAAGTAATACTCTGGTTTTAATCTTCCCAACAGGATGCTTATTATTTAACTTTTTTGAAAGATTTATTTATTTATTTTAGCAAAAGAGAGAGAGTGAGGGGACACCTGGGTGGCTCAGTGGTTTAGCGCCTGCCTTCGGCCCAGGGCGTGATCCTGGAGTCCTGGGATCGAGTCCCACATCGGGCTCCCTGCATGGAGCCTGCTTCTCCCTCTGCCTGTGTTTCTGCTTCTCTCTGTGTGTGTCTCTCATGAATAAATAAATAAATAAATCTTTAAAAAAAGGGAGAGAGAGAGAAAGAGAATCTTTGCAGACTCCCTGCTAAGCATGGAGCCCAGGCAGGGCTCAATCCCATGACCCTGAGATCATGACCTAAGCCAAAACCAAGAGTCCGATGCTTAACTGACTGAGCTAACTATGCACCCCAGCATGCTGATCATAAAAGTTTTACAAACATTTCTTCTAATTCACTGATTCAATAGAAATTAGATATCCCACTAAATGTCTAACTAGACCACTTCTCTAACTGCTACATGTTTTCTCTCTCTGTGATCACAAATGTACATCCTTCCTCTTTCGTCTTCCCTGGATAGATCTCAGCACCTCTCAAGTCAGAGAGCATGCCCAGGTTCAAAGACCCTATACCTCATTATTATCAATCCCAATGACCATAAAGGAGTCTTTCTTCAGATTAGTCATGAATACACTTTTTTTAAAAAGATTTTATTTATTTATTCATGAGAGACACACAGAGAGAGGCAGAAACATAGGAAGAGGGAGAAGCAAGCTCCATGCAGGAAGCCCAATATGGGACTCCATCCTGGGACTCCGGGATCACGCCCTGAGCCAAAGGCAGATGCTCAACCACTGAGCCACCCAGGCATCCTGACTTATACTTTCTTTGATGCTTATATAAAATTCAGCACCAACAGAACAACCCTACCCTAATGACTACTGGACTCCTGATGAGAAGAACAAAAGGGCCAATTCAAAGCAGATAGCAAATTTCAATTCCAACCTATAACAGAGCCTGTAAGAACATAGCACCTCTTCTTGCCTTTGTAGGGGCCAAGGGCATACTACCCCCAAGATGGACCACTTTGGCATGAACGTTATTTTGAGTCAAAAGCAATTAAAACACAGCAGATTCAGGGAAAGTTTTTTACCTGTTCCTCAACAGCCTGTTTGTATTGGGAAGAAAGCTATTAACAGAAACTTCACTTTACCCGAGAAGTTTATGCACATTATAGAGCAACCTTTGTTTTCCAAACATCTCTCACCTTCCTGCTAATGGTGTTTCTCTACTTTGTATCCTCAGACCCATCCCCCATCCTTAGCTAATGAATATCATGTTGCCTGACTGTCTGGAATTTCCATGTCTGTGTGGATTCCACACAGGTATGCCATTAAATTTTATTTTCTCCTATTAATCTGTCTCATCCCAATTTGATTCTTAGACCAGCTGAAGGATCTTGAAGGGCAGAAGAAATTCTTCCTCCCCAACACCTCATTGCAAGAGTCAGGTATAGGCTATGCTGGGCGGTGATTAGGAACACAGGCTACTGAAGAAAGACTGCTCGGTTGAGTCCTGCCTCTGCCACTTCCCTACTGAGCATGTTACTTAACCTTTCAATGCGTTAGGTTTCTAGTTTTTAACATGGAGATATCTAGTTTTAATAGTACTAACTTAATACCTTGTTGTGAGGATGAAAAGTATTCATGCTTAGGGACGCCTGGGTGGCTCAGTTGGTTAAGCATCTGCCTTTGGCTCAGGTCCTGATCCCAGCCAGGATCCTGGGATGGAGCCCTGGGTCCGGCTCTCTGCTCATCGAGGAGTCTGCTTCTCCCTCTCCCTCTGCCATTCCCCCTGCTTGTGCTCTCTGGCTCTCTCTATCTTTCTGCCAAATGAATAAATAAAATCTTTTTTTAAAAAGTATTCACACTTCTAAAGTTTTTAGGAGAGAGCTTGACATATGTTTATATCCATTAAAATGTATGCATTTTAGTGATATGAGTTATTTAAATAAATAATCAGCACCTTTCCAGAAATGGTTGAATGGTCATGGAAGATAGAGGGTTAATTTTGAGGGGAGGGATGATTTATTGGGGTGAGAAACCCGAAGTGTGAGTTGCTAGAAGACGACTAGCTCAACGTATGCTGCATAGTGGTTACTCAACATGTTTGTGGAACAAATGACTGAATGACTGAATGAATACATTAGTGAGGTACTGGCGGAAGAGAGAGGGAGATAGGCAAATGCCAAAGATAAAACTGCAATTTTGCCTGACGTCCAAACACTATTTGGCATATCACTGAAACTGTATAGACTTACTATCTTTGCAGTGAGTCCATTAGTTAGTGAAGCCTGAAACTGTGTATAAACTGCTGTGTCCAAAAGATGAAACACTAATCTTCCTTTCAATTTCATATCTCCAGGCCTAAATCTGCCATAGTCCCCCCAAAATTTTAGTATGTCTATTTCATGCTTATTTCTTCCATACAATCCCCCAAAAGGACTTGGGCAAAAACAATGAAGAGAAAGTGAAAGAGAGGAAATGATAATATGTGACTCTGGTGACAGTGTCAATGGAAGTGTGCTTACGGAGAAGAAAGTAATCTTGGAGCCCTAGGACCCTCATCACACCAGCTTCCCTCATCTTCTCTTTTACCCTCTCAGGAGAATTTCTATATTTCTAGGGAATGCTAGAAGAGGTGCCCATGAAGATCCTCTTCCTTTATGAGGAAGATGGAAAATTGAGATTTATTACAGCCTCTTATTGGTCTATTTTAAATTATTTTAATGTACCCAAACTACTGACCACACCCCTTTGGCAAAACTCTAATAGTATGTGACTCTGATTACTGATTCTCTTCATGCCTGGACAAGAGGGGATGAGCGATGCTGGCACAAGCCACTGTTCAGGATAAAATGCTCACTATAAATTGGTAAGGATCAAAAGACATCTCAGTAACACTCAGAAATCCCACTATATTCTTTTTTTAAAAAGATGTTTAAAATTTATTAGAGAGAGAGCATGAACAGGGGGAGGGACAAAAGAAGAGGGAGAAGCAGATTCCCCACTGAGCAGGGAGCCTGATGTAGGGCTTGATCCAGGGCCCCAAGATCATGACCTGAGCTGAAAGCAGATGCTTAACCTACTGAGCCACCCAGGTGTCCCCCCCCCCCAACACACACCACCACCACCACACTATATTCTTTAGCTCACTCACTTTCCCATTCTCCACAACTACTTTTTCTGCTCTCTGAACAAGTCCAACCTTCTTGTCTTTTTCTCACAGCTGGTCTCTGACTGAATCTTTACCTTTCTACTACCAAAGATGAAAACTGATCCTCATCCTTATCCATTTTACCTTTATCCCTGGTGACGGAGGCCTGCTTTTTTGTTTCCTGAATCAGTGGCTCCCAGGAATCACCCTTACTCCCGACTTGCTTCTCACACTCCATATATATACATATATTAAAGATTTTATTTATTTATTCATGAGAGACACACGGAGAGAAGCAGAAAGATAGGCAGAGGAAGAAACAGACTCCCTGTGGGGAGCCTAACACAGAGTCGATCCCAGGACTCCGGGATCACGACCTGAGCCAAAGGCAGACGCTCAACCACTGAGCCACCCAGGTGCCCCTCACACTACATATCTAATTCACCACCAAATCCTGTTCTTTTTGCCTCCTAAAGAATCACTTCCAAATAAGTCCCCTTTCTATCTTCACCTGTTAGCAAGGTTTAAGTAGAAATCTCCCACTTGGACTACTGCCGTTGCTTCCTGACTGATCTTACTGCATCCATTCAATAACTCCATCTATTCTCCTTTTTTAAAAAGATTTTATTTTAAGTATTTAAGTAATCTCTTACTTAAGAACCCACAACCCCAAGTCAAAGAGTCCTATGCCCCCATCAACTGAGCCAGCCAGGTGCTCCTCCATCAATCTATTCTTAAAAACAAACAAAAATTTTAAAAATGTTTTAAAGTGTGATATCACACATATACTGAAAACTGCACAAAACATAAATATATAATGCATACTCAATACATTATCACAAATTGAACACCTGCTTAGCTACCATCCAAGTTAATAAATAGGGCATTGCCAGCTCGGAAGCCCACTTAATACCGCCTATACCACCTTAATAGCTAGCCTCTCTTTCCCCCCTCCTAGGATAAGCACTATCCTGACTTCTAACACCACACATTAGTTTTGCCTGCTTTTAACTTTATGCAAGTAGGATCATACTATATATATCTTTCTATGTCTAGCTTCCTTCATTTAACATTATGTGCATGAAGTTTATCCATGTTGCAGTGTACAATCATAGACTGCTCATTCCTATTAATTTATTTATTTTTAAATAGGCTCCACACTGGGCCTATTTAAACAAATGAATAAATGAATCAATAAATCAACTTACCACTCCTTACTTTGTGTAAGGGCTGTAAAGTCACTAAATCATTTTGTGAGACAATTATTAAAACAACAGCAACAAAACTGTCTTCTCCATTTTTCTAATGTCAAGAATCTGTCACCATGCTCATTAGCCTCACTTAAAATCAGAATTTGGCTTGTTTCACATATATAAAAATGTTAGTATAATTTTGCCAATTGTAGATAGCATTTGATGGACAGATTTATAAGTGCCTTTTCTTAAAATATGACTAAAGCATGAGAATATATTTAAACACTTCCATATTGATGGAATGTTAATTATGGAGCTTCTGGCTATTTAGTTCTGCTCAGCGCAGCTCTGAGGTACAGAGACGACTCTCACTGCTACCAGCATTACTGTAGTGGAATTCTGTGCGATCTGGCTTATGCTCAAAAGTACAGAGCAACATTTTTTGAATGTAAGAATAATGAAAAAATAACAAACAGAAATACAAAGCACTTCCCCAGACATAAGGACTATGAGTATATGTGTAAAAAGTAAATGAATAAATATAAAGGGTACCATCTGGATTGGATAGTTTACATGGATTTTTTCATCTTTTAATTGTTTGCATTTTTAGTTGATAACTTTAGTAGTATAGGATATTTGTTTGAGTCCATTTTTCAGTGGTAGTAGCATCATAGCTTCTATTGGCTTCTAGGTAGGTATGAATACTTCTTGACATATTTTTTATATATTTTAGAATGAATGGATGTTCAAAGTTAAGAGATTGCCTTAACGCTCAAAGTTACTTGGATATCTAAGTACAGACGAATTTCACTTTGTTGAATGCTAAACAAAGTAAAAATTAAAATCTACCTGAGATATTTCAAATATACATATTTTACATTTTATTTTATTTTATTTTTATATTTTACATTTTAAAATAAATGTGGTGGATTTTAAATTACTTGAATTGAATTGAAGAAAATATTTAGGGGTGTCTGGGTGGCTCAGTCAGTTAAGCATCCAAATCTTGATTTTGCCGATCCCTGGGTGGCTCAGTGGTTTAGCGCCTGCCTTCAGCCCAGGGTGTGATCCTGGAGACCCAGGATCGAGTCCTGCATCGGGCTCCCTGCATGGAGCCTGCTTCTCCCTCTACCTGTGTCTCTGCCTCTCTCTCTCTCTCTCTCTCTCTCTCTCTCTGTGTCTCTCATAAATAAATAAATAAAATCTTAAAAAACAAAAAACCCACAGATCTTGATTTTGGCTTGGGTCATGATCTCAGGGTCATGCAATTGAGTCTGGTATCAAGTTCTGTGCTGGGTGTGGAGGCTTCTTAAGATTCTCTCCATCTCCCTCTATGCCTCCCTCCCCTGCTGGAGCACTCTCTCTCTCTCTCTCTCTCTATAGAGAGAGAGAGAGAGAGAGAGAGACATAGATATATACACACACGTATATGTATATATCCATATACGCATGCATATATATGCATATACATGTATATATTTGCCTATTCAATCTCCAAATACACACACACACATATATATTTAAAGAAAATAAGGTAAATTAGAGAAAATGGATTTGTTGCTAAAGGATGTTTATTTGCCCTCACATGTGTCTTCTTTCTTACCTGTTCATATTTGTTTAAGTATTTAGTACCCTCGTCTTTAAATTTGCATTGTATTAAATATTATCTAATGTCTCCTCAACATTATGATTATTTGACTCTTTGATTCTTTGATTTTATTCTCTGATTTCCTAGTGTAGTAAGGCTGAATGGAATTGTATCCTGTTACATAGCCCCCTAGTGGCTAAAACTTAAAATATTAAGGCCTTAAAAGAATTGTTCCAGAAAGACCATCCATTTAGAGAAGGCAAAGGGCCAGGAAGGGCAGAAAATAGGTGATAGACAGTGAAAGGAAAATTAAATGAGAAGTCAGGTTAGGCATTTTGAAATAGGTAGATGAGATGGAGATGAGGAATCGGTGTTTTCAGAGTAGACTAGTTACTAGGAACTTTTTGTGCATTTTCTCACTTTATCTTCACAAAAACTGTATAGGTACAACTCTATTTTACATGCAAAGAAATTGCGGCTCAGAGGATAAAATAAATAACATACCCAGATCATACAATCAGGAACTAGAGAACTGGAATTTGATTCCAAAGTCCATGCCCTTAAATATCAAGTGAAGTTGGGAACATTGAAGATCAGTTGAATGGAAGTTTTCCTTCATTCCTTATAGGGTTGTAATTTCCTGTTGGCTCAACAACTAGATGAGCAGGAGTATGATAGATGGATGTGACAGGGGTACCACCCTATCACACACACCTATCCACCTACTTACGGTTCTTGTGGAACTGGAAGTAAGGGGTGGAGTTCACAGATGACGCCCAGGCTTACAGCTCCAACTATAATGCATTAGCTCAAATGGGTGGAGGGGGGAAAAAACAGCAATACCATGAAAATTTAAGCTAAAGAAACAGTTTCTTTATCCCAGCTCTGTAAAACACAGTATTCACATACAGCATGATGTTAAGAAAGATAATAGCCTTTGTTTTTCATATATGCCTGCTGCTTCTTATTTTTCTTTATCTATTTTCATAACATGTAATACTATATCTATAGCCAAAGGCTAGGGATGGGCTGTGTTTGGTAAAATACTATATTAGTTCCAGGCAATGTCTAAAGATGTTGTGTCTCAGGCAAGGAAACAAGACAAGTGCCAGTAAGTACCTACCTGTTAAATTCTGAATACTATCTGTTAACTGTTACAAAGTAGAAATTACTACTTTTTAAAGTAACTAAAAATGTATATATATTTAAATGAACTTCCAGCACATATAAAGAAAATTTCCTATAAAGTAGATCTCATTATAGTAAAAATAGCCATGTTGTTGGATGGGGTGTCCACCTGTACTTTGAAAAGACTCAGGGGACATAAGGGTGGCTCAGCGGTTGAGCGTCTATCTGCCTTTGGCTCAGGTCGTGATCCCGCAGTCCCAGGAGCAAGTCCCACATCGGGCTCCCTGCAGGGAGCCTGCTTCTCCCTCTGTCTGTGTTTCTGCCTCTTCTCTCTCTCTGTGTCTCACGAATAAAGAAATAAAATCTTTAAAAAAGAAAAGACTCAGGTTAGTAACATGACTGTCTGAATTTAAAATTTGAGTAGGTTGACCTTTTTCTTAAAAATATTATTAGGAAAAAAAAATTATTAGGGGGGGACCTGGGTGGTTCAGTGGTTGAGTCTCTGCCTTTGGCTCTGGTGGTGATCCCTGCATCCTGGGATTGAGTCCCACAACAAACTCCCTGCAGGGAGCCTGCTTCTCCCTCTGCCTATGTCTCTGCCTCTCTCTGTGTGTCTCTCATGAATAAGTAAATATTTTTCTAAAAAAAATTATTAGGTATGAAAAAAATTCTTAGAGTTCTTTACTTACACTATTCTCTCCATAGCTAATTTGTGATCTTTCAAGGTACATTAGTTGTTCTGCCTCTTAATGGTATTTGTATACTTCTCTTATCCCTTTCAAAATTTTAATTTCTTTTGAGTAAATGGATTATTTTGCTCATTATGGTAGTTTTGTTTTTAATATTAAAAGTAATCCTACTTAAGCAAATCAAAAAATTCAAGATGTATAAGAAAAGCACTCATAATCTCTGTCTTCTCCCTTCCATTCCTAACCCATGATACATCTCATGTAAACAAATTGGAGGGTAACCTTCCACACTTTTCTCTATTTTCATACCAACAAATATAGGATGTTTTCTTTTTATTGCTTACTACACATATAATTCTGTATCTTAAAAAGGGTTTTACATATTATAGATATTTTCTCTTAAAACAGTTATTTGTAATGTGTTTCTGCTTTAGTACGAAGCAAAACATTCCATACGATAAATGCACTATCCCACTATTTTTTTTTTTTATGATAGTCACACAGAGAGAGAGAGAGAGAGAGGCAGAGACACAGGCAGAGGGAGAAGCAGGCTCCATGCACCGGGAGCCTGACGTGGGATTCGATCCCGGGTCTCCAGGATCGCGCCCTGGGCCAAAGGCAGGAGCCAAACAGCTGCGCCACCCAGGGATCCCATTATCCCACTATTGATAGATATTTTGTTACCAGTTTTTTAACACTGACAATACCACCACAATAAACAGATTTGTGCATTTGGCCTTCTATAATGGTAGCTGTGTTCCTACAGAATAGATTTTCAAGTTTAGGATTGAAGAATTAATAGATATTTCCAAATCTTTAGTGGAAAAGTTAGTAGTATTCCCTTCAGGGATATGTAAAAATATCTTTTTGCCTATTTAATCTCCAACGCTGAATATTATCAGTATTTTAATATTTGTCAAATTGGTGAGAAATAACATCCAATAATTTTCTAATTTGCTTTTTCCTGACTATTAGAGGTATGGAATTATCGAATTATCTTTTCAAAAGTCAAATGTCAGGTTCCCTTTTAAAGCTCTATTACCTAACGCCCTTCATCCCAACTCTCACCACTAACTTGAGTCTTTTCAAAGTCCATGCGGATACCTTATTCAACAACATGGCCATTTTGTTCCTTGACTGTTGAAGAATGTCATCAAAAAGACATGACCGCTGATTGACCTGTGAACTGGATCTGGGTACTCAGAGGCTCCTCACCTCCTCCCTTGTCCTTGGAATGTGGGTTCTGCTTGCTTTACCTGCTCCCAGAGGCTGGTCCGAGGACATAGCCTTAAGATGGCAATGTGGTGTTGAAAACACCTACACAGCATGCACAGTATGTACCTTACTGAGCCTGTCAGGGCCTCTTTATAAACCTTTAAGTTTAAAGAGTGGGAGCTGGGATTCATTTGTCTTGCTGCCACCCAAGACTAGCCTTGTGTGTTAGTTCCCTTTCTTTGGTCCCTCCCTCCCATCCACATATGGGGCATGGTTTCAGATTATAGCGAGAAAGCTCCCTTGAGGGCTGGGAACTAACACTCACCTCTTCAGCTTTACTGCTATTCACCTCCACCCACAGGAGCCGTCCATTTCCATGGACACAGATGAACTTATCATCTGGAACTACTGGAACTACTTGAACTTCTGAACTTAAATTCAGACATCTCATTCTGAGAACTGCCTTCTTTTGGCTCTTCACTTCTCTTTCTCAGATATTCTCACAATACGTGTTAACTCATCTAATTGAGGTTTCCAGTCCCATCTGTCTGTTCTCTGTAAGATCATCAACCCTCAAGCAAGAAAGCACTTTTCCAAAAATGAGGGAATCAAAGCTTTAGAAAGCAGTATTTCTTGATCTTCCTTGGGATTATATAATATCCAGTGAAGTTCAATCCAAGAAGCCTTAAGGGGTGGATGGGAACACGGAGATTGTTTGGGGTTGTCACAAAGACTAAGGAGTCATTACTGGCATTTGATGAATGGGCTTCCAAGGGATGTTGTATATCCAAGTCTGGAACAGTCCCTCACAAAGAAGTATTGTCCCAGGCAAAATTCCAACAGCAGCCCTTGTTAAGATACAACAAACCCCCTCAATAATCTGATTAAAAAGAGGAATGCAGATATACATAAATTTTCTTTATGAGATATAGGGTTCTGCTGACCCTTGAAGTCCATTTATGGAGCCCAGATTAAAAACTCCTGCATCAGACTTCTGAAACCTTTATAACATGCCATGATCTTGGAATTTTGTGCTCATGTGCTGACAGATGATGAATAAGGTGCATCTGTACCAGAGTATTCCTAGTAGATCTGTAAAGAACTTCAATCAAAACTGCTTTCTGAGGAAAGTTATTCAGAATAGTTCCTAAAAAGTAAGATTGCATCTTCTGACAGCTGTCATTAAAGTTTTAACTGTTGAATTCAGGCTCATGATCTTAAATAGACTCCATTACAGCATTTGAGAAATAGGAGTGACAGTTATAGTCACATCAGAGTAAATTCAAATATGCAAGCTTTATTGTAGCAAATTTCTGATATAAAAGGAAAATAACCTGTACATGAATATTTATCTAATATTCCTAAAACTTAAATGTTTTACTTAAAAAATACTTTTTGTCATTAACACTATACCAGAAATACAGTAGACGTGTTAAATGTGCTCTCATGCTTCCTTCACAGGGTATTCATTTAGAAGAAAGCAACACTAATAATCCACATAACTTCCTCAATTTGTGTTATATTACAGAAAGTCTTACAAGTTCATTAATATTACTATTATCTAGGTACTATTTAAATATATGATTGGCGGCATTCACTGTTTCAAAACTTCCTTATGCTGGTATTTTGTTGTTGTTTATATCACTTTTTCCTTTAAAATGCCATTTTAAACAAAATTTACAGGTGATTTTAAATTAGCATTTACTTACTCTACATTAGGGAATAATCCAAAGATAAATTGTGCATTAGTCCATAATTTCGAGAAGTTGACATTCTAGAGGCAGAATTAATGCAAAAGCATACAGCTATTGATTAGCTCCTATTTCATCTGGAGAAACAATAATGAATAGGACATATATGATTGCTTCCCTCGTGGAATTTACATCCTCGTGTGTGATTCAAACAGTAAGTTTATATCTGAGTAGAGAAAATAATTACAACTTATGATAATCGCTAAAGAAGAAATTAACGGGGAGTGGTTTTTTAAAATTTTATTAAATTGGTTTTTGAGTTTTCTAAGGTGCTTCTCTAAGGAGAAAGAAAAGTTCAGAGGAATGAAATGTGATGATTTCAATGTTCAGAAAGATTTACACAGTCTTACATCTAATTCCTATAAATAAGATAGTGCATTTCTAAGAATCTGAATGTAAACCTCAAAATAGTCTAAGGAATAATCATTTTCATATATATTCTTTATGTAAATAGCTATGAGTGATTTAACTTGTAACTTCAGACTATAAGCCTTTACAATATGAAAATAATAACATAATGTAATGTTATTTATACACATTGAGAAGTACCAAATAGTGTAACTTGCAAAAGAGCATTAAGTTATTTTGAACAATTCTTAGTTAGGCCTTCAAAGGCAAAGTTGCATGAAAGATGAGAAATAATTTTGTGACTTATACTGATTCAAAAGAAAACTAGATTAACTAATTCACTTTAGTACACAGTCTTTGTCTTCATTATCCAAAATGTTCCTGTACTGGGATCCCTGGGTGGCACAGCGGTTTGGCGCCTGCCTTTGGCCCAGGGCGCGATCCTGGAGACCCGGGATCAAATCCCACGTCGGGCTCCCGGTGCATGGAGCCTGCTTCTCCCTCTGCCTGTGTCTCTGCCTCTCTCTCTCTCCCTCTCTCTCTCTGTGACTATCATAAATAAATAAAAATTTTTAAAAATGTTCCTATACTCTTCACTGATAGTCAAATTAATATTTACTAAAATATCTTCATGTTAAAAATTGATCTTGACATTAATAAGTATTTAATTTGTGAAATATTTTCCTTAACAGTTAAAACAAAAGATTTATATAACTGTGTCAGGTCACAAATATCCTCATAAGAGCTATCAGTAGCTTAATAATTTAAGGCAATTTATATGTTTTATTTTACTATCAATGCTTTATTAAGTCTGGGCTACTATAACAAGAATATCATAAACTGGGTAGCTTATAAATAAGAGAAATTTACTTCTCACTGTTTTGGAAGCTAGGAAGTCTAAGACCAAGGTGCCTGCAAGATTTTATGTCTGGTGAGAACCCAAATTTTGGTTTATAGGCAACTATCTTCTTGTGCTCTACATGGTGGCAAAGGCAAGGGAACTCCCTGGAGCCTCTCTTATAAGGGCACTAATGCCATTCATAAGGGTTCTACCCTGATGGCATAATCACCTCCTGGAGGCCACACTTCATAATGCCATAACATTGAGGGTTATGATTTGAATTTATGAAATTGGGAGACAAACATTTACTCCATTGCAGTGTCCCAAACCATTGGCTAATATTAATATTCTTTATATTACCAACCATAACATTTAGCATAAAATAAATAGACCTACCTACATTGTTATAAATGTATCATGGGAGACTGAACTACCCATTTTAAAAAGTGCCTTTTTTTCCAACCATGCATTCTATATACGAATCTGACAGATTCTTTGTACAAGAATCTTTCCATGATCTTAATTATTTGAAGACCTTGCCCAAGGAATACATAATTAGAAGGCCTATTGTTTTGTTTTTATTTTACAGCAAAATAAACAGAGTAGACTTCTCTCTTAACTCCGAGAACAAGACATTTGTTTCAAAATATTAAAGACCTAAGGCACCTGGGTGGCTGGCTCTGTTGGTTAAGCCTCCAACTCTCGGTTTCAGCCCAGGTCATGATCTCATGGGTCATGAGATGGAGTACTGAGTGGAGCCACACCTTGAACCCCAGGTAGTGCTCTGCCTTGAGCACCAAGTTGGGCTCTGCGCTCTGTTGGGAATCTGCTTGAGATTCTTTCCCTCTGCCCCTCCCCCACACCGCACTAGTTCTCTCTCAAAAATAAATAAATCTTTACAAAAATATTAAGGACCTAATTTGGACCTTTGATTATGGCTGATGAATGTATTTAACCTCATTACTTTTTGGTTGGATCCCTAAATGAAGCAGCTTACATCAGAGAAAAACTGATTTATAACCACAGATTAGATAAGAGAATATTTATCAGCTCAGGCAAGCCCACCCACTATACTCAAATACCATTTCATGAGCACATACTCCCAGTCAGTAGTTTCAATATAATGCATGAAAGTAACCCATTTTTCATGGAACCTGACACAGAGCTGACCACTCCTTTGATAATAGAGAAATAAAATAAGATATAAAATTTCCCCAGAATAGAATGCTTGGAACTGGAGCTGATAGGTATTTATTGAATGAGTTAAAAATAAATGGGTTTAATAAGGGGCACAAGGTAGGGGTGGACTGCCTCTGTTCTTCTTCCATCTCCTTACCACCACCCCAAGAGGAAAGTAATCTAGGGAAAAAACATGTAAAAATGTTAACATGTATCAGATTTTGAGGCTTAAGTTCTCTTTGTATAAAAGTAGGTGGTGTTGTGAAGTGATCAAGACCCAGTCTCTGGAGTCAAAGACCTGCATTCAGATCCCAGTTCAGCTGTTTATTAGTTGTGTGACCCTGGACTTCACTTTTCTTACCTATAAAATGAGGAAAAATGATGTGCTTGCCCCAAAATGTTAGTGTGAAAATCTAGTGACTCAACACATGTAAAGTGCGTAAAACAAACCCGGCTCATAGCCATTGGTAGGAATGTTACAACGAATAAATACTTATATCATTCCCCCTTCTCAACACCCCTTCCCATATATACATTTATCCTATTTGATCCTTATACAACCTGATGAGGTAAGCAGGGTACCTGCAGGGGCAATGAAGGAGTAGGGAAGTTGAAATAAAGACTGGCCCAGTGGGTTGGCAGGAGCTTCAGGTGCAACCATGTAACATTTCATTTGGTACAAATCCTATGTGAGGATTTTTGGCTGAACACACCTTGTTGGGGGCCCTAACCCGCTTTCATTTTACCTCTGGGGAAAATGAGTGGATAAGGGGTTTCCTCAAGGTTACATGGTAGAGTTGGGCCTTAAACACCAGGTCTTTGGACTCCAAAACCAGTGCTCTTGAAGCATAAAAGGTTGCTTTCTTCAGGTAGGTGTCAGTATCAGAGAAGTTTGTTAGGGCTAAAGGACTATGCTAACAATGCAACCAAGACCAAGATTGATTTTCTGTTGCATCTAGTTCAGGTTAGATCAATTTCTTTCTTTCTTTCTTTCTTTCTTTCTTTCTTTCTTTCTTTCTTTCTTTCTTTCTTTCTCTCTCTCTCTCTCTCTCTCTCTCTCTCTCTCTCTCTTTCTTTCTCTTTCTTTCTTTCTTTCTTTCTTTCTTTCTTTCTTTCTTTCTTTCTTTTAGGTTAGGTCAATTTCTATAAATAATTGTGGGTGCCTCCATTTTAGTTCCCAACAATTTCAGTTCAAAATGGCCATTCTGAGAGACATTATGGATTACTCACAGTGTGTATACATGTGTATATGTGTTTTCAGAATTTAGGATAAGTACACATGCAAAAATTCACATATGTATACATATCCTATAGTATAAATCTCATGTTATCTGCCCCTCTCCTGTCATCTCCTGTATGTCCCTCCATTCCTTTTTTTTTTTTTTTTATGATAGTCACACAGAGAGAGAGGGAGAGGCAGAGACACAGGCAGAGGGAGAAGCAGGCTCCATGCAGGGAGCCTGATGTGGGACTCGATCCCGGGTCTCCAGGATCGCGCCCTGGGCCAAAGGCAGACGCCAAACCGCTGCGCCACCCAGGGATCCCTGTCCCTCCATTCCTATCAGAAATGGACATATGGGGATGCCTGGGTGGCTCAGCGGTTGAGCATCTGCCTTCAGCCCAGGGCGTGATCCTGGAGACCCAGGATCGAGTCCCACATCAGGCTCCCTGCATGGAGCCTGCTTCTCCCTCTGCCTATGTCTCTGCCTGCCTCTTTCTGTGTCTCTCATAAATAAATAAATAAAATCTTTAAAAAAGAAAAGAAATGGACATATGGCTATAAGATCATGACAAGACAGCATGTCTAACAATTCTTTAAATGAGCCAAAATAAACAAGTTATAAATACAATGGGGGTGGCATTACTTTTATGAAAACATTTCATCAGAAATCATAATCCTAAACCATTAAAGAACAATATTTTAGCATTAAACTGGGAAAGGAGAATAGCAAGTTCTAGGAATAACAGAGCTATGGGTTCTAATCTCAGCTTTACCATGACTCACGTGTATGACTGGACACGTCATGGAACCAATCTGCATTTTTATTTCCTCATAAGCAAAACAGGGATGACAATACTCACCCTATCTCATAGGGAAGATGTTTGGACTATCTAATTAGTGATTGTAAAGTGTTATTAAAACACACTATGTAATTATTATTGGACCTGAGTCTTATCCTATGTAATTCAATGAGAATTTTATTATTACCCTTTTAATTATGGCTGCAGATTTTATGTAAGGCTTCCCATTTCCTCTACCTTATTTCTCATAAAAGATACTTTGCAATAAAAAAAAAGATACTTGGAATAGATCTCTGCACTAAATATGGTAGTTTGCTCTCTCTCTCTCTCTTTTTTAAAGATTTTATTTCTTCATTTATTTGAGAGAGAGAGAGAGAGTGAGAAAGCAAGTGCACAAGCAAGGGGAGGGCAGAGGGATAGGGAGAAGCAGAGTCCTCGCTGAGCAAGGTATTTCTTTTTTTTCTAACTACCCGTTGAGGAAGGATTTTTGAAACTAATGAATAATACTTCTGTGTGGACACAGAAGATATTATGAAAGACTAAGATCTGTGATAGGAGGTCATCTTTTGCCTGAGGGTTCAATAATTTAGCTCCTTGACCCAATCAGTAACACCTTCTGAAAGGAACTATTGCACTTATTTTTAGAAACAACACAAAAAATTGCAATGAGCCAGTATTTCTTTTCTACATACAAATTGTGATCAAATCAGCTTTTTTACAGTGAACATAGTCAACTTGAAGTCATGAACATCATTTAGTGAATAGAGTAGTAATTAAAAATCTAACTCTAGCTGTTAGTGTCTGTATATTTGGGCAAGTAATTCCTTAATGTTGCTTTCTTTTCTTTTTTGATTAGAAAAAACAAACTAAATGAAATAAAGGTTCTCAAAACTAAAAATGTAACAATATTTGCTAAGCCTCTTCTAAATTGTAAAGTGTTACATAAATGTTACATTATTATTTTTGCTGTTACTCTTTTGTTATTGATACACCCCAAAAGGTTCATTGTCTATTTCCCTGTCAGTCCCAGAGGTCAATTGATCTTTTTTAAATTGTGTCATATAATGGAACTATCTGGCCCTACGTGGTAAGTTGAGTGTATCATAGTAGGTAATGCTCCTGTGTAGATTGCATCTTAGAACATGTGACTAAATTGAGTCTGAAGAATACAAATTATTGCAAAAGGACCTAATACAAATACGTTGCATGGACTCAAGATGGAGAGGAAATGCATAGATCTCAGGAAATCTTCCCAGTCATTTTTAATAAGTGAAGCAATTTCATTTGCTTTCTCTACAATCAACATTCATCGGTATCATAGAGATTCATCTTTTTTTTCTTCCGAAGTTTTATCGAGGTATAACAGACATGAACAGACATGTAACACTCTGTAGTTTAAGGTGTACAACCTGTTAATTGTTATGAGTACTTTAAGGTGAACAACCTGTTGACTGAGTAGTGTAAGTTGTACACTCTGTTACTGATACATTATATATTGCAAAATGATCACTGCTACAGCATTAGCTAACATCACTGTCCTGTCACTTAATTACAATTCCATTTTGTGGTGAGAACGTTTAAGATTTACTCTCCTAGCAACTTTCAAGTATATATTATAACATTATTGGCTATAATCACTATGCTGTACATTAAATACCTACAATTTGTTAATCTTATAACTGGAAGTTTGTACCTTTTGATTAATATCTACCATTCCCCTCACACCCAGCCCCTGGTAACCACCACTTCACTTTTTCTCTGAGTCTGACTTCTTTAGATTCCATGTATAAGTGATATACAGTATTTGTCTTTCTCTGCCTGAATTTTCACTTAACATAATTCCTTCAAGTTTCATCCAAGTTGTTGCACCTGACAGGATTTCCTTCGTGGCAGAATAATATTCCTGTGTGTGTGTGTGTGTGTGTGTGTGTGAATAAATAAAGAACATGCAACATATATATATGTTGTGATTATATATATCACAATATATATATATATATGTTGCATGTTCTTTATTTATTCACACATTACAGACACTTAGGTTATTTCCACATGTTAGCTATTGTGAATAATGCTGCAATGAACATGGAGTGCAGATACCTCTTTGAATCCTCCTTTTATATCCTTTGGATATATTCCCCAAAGTGGATGTATCCCCAACTGGGATTGCTGAATCATACATATGGTAGTTTATTTTTAATTTTTTGAAGAACCTCCATACCATTTTCCACAGTGGCTGTATCAGTTTACATTCCCAATGATACAACCCCAACAAGTGTTCTCTTTTCTCCTCACCCTTGCCAGCATTTATTATCTCCAGAGCGGCGTAGTCTTAAGGATACAGAGAAACAACCATGGGTCTACCTTACGTATCAGAGAAGAAAACTGTGGAGTCAGAATTAGGGTTGTACCCCAGTGTAATATCTAACTTTCTGGAATAGAATTAGAGAACCTCTAATGGGGACATGAAGGCAAATGGGGTTTGGAAATTCTGCCTCAGGTCTCACTTGAATCCCAAACAACCTACGGCCGATATCTTCAGAGGTTAGAGATATTACTTATGGATCAACAGAAGTTTAGCTATTTGCTTTCTCAATGTGTTTATCAGTCTTACAGAGAATATTAGCATCTGTTTCTTTCTTATTTTTTAATTGAAGAGATTATTTAACCTAGCATGCTAGCATTACAGGTAGCCAGAGAGTAGTCTCACATGAGGTCTAGAGACACATATAAGTGTAAAGAAGGATGCTAGATCACTTAATTTACTCATAGTTCTTTTCTTGGTTACTTTTGGACATCATGAGATTGTGGTTTCCTTCACACCACAAAAGTCAGTAAAACGTCAGCAACTTTTACTGAATTTCAGTAGTCCTTAAAATCAACTTATTAACACAGTCACCAGGGATTTCTAAAAATACATATTTCTGCGTCCCAACCCCTGAAGTTCTGCTTGAGTAGATAGATCTAGGGTTCAGCCTGAGTTTGATGAGCCAGTTGTATAGAACATAGCTCTACTCTTGCCCACTTTCCTCAAAACAGGATCATCATTATCTTTGTCATCAATGCCATCACCATTTATTGATGGTTTATTAAACGCCATGTGCTATGCCAAGTACTTTTCATTTAATACTTAAGATCCTGGAGAGTAAGTATTTTATTCATTTGGTAATATGGAAATTGAAGAATAGATAGACTTAATAAAACAGGCACCAAGTGGATCTAGGATTCAAACCTGATCTGTCCAACTCAAGTTCTTTCCCTTTGATATCATCTCACACTTGACTCTGTGCAGAAGTTTTTATTTCAGCAGTCTTTCTTACCTCCCTTGTTTTCCTTCCGGCTCCTTGCTTACCAAACACAGGCTTAGGTTTTCCAAGAAGTTTTGCAAACATTTTAAAGACATTTGTTGAAAGAAATTTTATTTATTTATTTTTAAGATTTTATTTATTTATTCATGAGAGACAGAGAGAGAGAGAGGCAGAGACACAGGCAGAGGGAGAAGCAGGCTCCATGCAGGGAGCCTGATGCGGGACTCGATTCCGGGACTCCAGAATCACGCCCTGGGCCGGAGGCAGGCACTAAACGGCTGAGCTACCCAGGGATCCCATGTTGAAAGCAATTTTAAAAATGCCCTCAGGGTGCCTGGGTGGCTCAGTTTTTTGAGTGTCCAACTCTTGATTTCTGCTCAGGTCATGATCTCAGAATCATGGGATGGAGCCCATCATTTGGCTCAATGCTCAGCATGGAGTCTGTTTGAGATTCTCTATCTGTCCCCCCTCCCCCGCTACGTCTCGTGTGTTTGTGTGTGCGTGTGTGTGCACTCTCTCAAATAAATTAATTAATTTAAAATTTTTTGAAATGCCCTCTACCTCAGAAAAGTCACAAAACTTGGAAATATATATTTTTGAATTGACAAGATATATTTTAGTCAATATCATTATTTGCACTATCAGCCTGTTCTAGGTTAGAATTTTCCATGTACACCATCTTTCCTTCCCCAGTTTTCCAAGTGTAACTGATTCATTCAGTAATTTAACCTGTATCTAAAACTTCTCATGACATACATGATGCTTTAATTCTGTGTGTCCACATTGAAGCTAAAATAAATATTTTTGTTCTTCTGTGCCACCAAAACTCAGATTCCTTGCTGTTGAGAGTTACAATAGAAGTGATTAATAAAGGTTACCTTAAACTGTCATGATCTCAGCTAAAGTCCAAATGTTAGTCACTGATATTTACTAATCTGCTCTACTGGGCCTTGGGAGGCTTAAGTCTGGCCTCAAAAACTCTCCCACTTAAAAATTATATTATTAAGCAAAAGGTAATATGACAATTCTCAAACTTTTTGCTTCATCTTTCAGAATTAGAGATCAAAAAGCTGGTTCTAGCTTTTTAAAAAAGGAAACATACACACACACAAATACTATAGAATAAGAATTTTAAATAATCTTTTTTTGTATAACAGTTTAATGACTGGAATGTTTGTTTCTCAATGTGATCCTTCCAATATGTGAGTTCAACAGAATTCATAAAGCAATGGCACCGTATGCTTGCTGCTATGTCAGTAAGGCCTATTGAATCAATGAAAACTTCTTTTAGATGGGAAGATATCCTTTCTATTCTGGCTTTCATGATCCTGAGCTCTGCTTACTAAATATTTATTCTTTTAGTTAAAAAATATTTCTTGATATCTGTGTGTCAAGCATTATATTAAGTTCTATTTTTGTAGTATTTGTCAAATAAATTAGGTCAATAAAAAAGAGAATACAACTTTGGAATTTTTACTTTGCTTTTAATGTTAAGGGACTGTAATAAACAGATAAAGGAATGCCATATTCCTATTTTTTCTATCTCCTTATTTACCTTATAAGTCTAGACTGTTATTCCTTGCACACAAGAATGGAATCCATTAATTAATGTAAATCCAATAATACAAACTAGAACAAAAGATGAAAAAAAGTAGAATATCCCAATAGAATAAAAGATTTAAAAAGTAGTCATTTCAGCAAATGGCAAAGGAATAGCTGCTTTACATGTCAAGGCCTCCATTCTGGTTTTATGGCCTCCATTTCATATTTAAGACCTCAAACCAAATATCACTTTTTAAAAAAAAAGATTTTATTTATTTATTTGAGAGAGAGAGAACACAAGTTGTGGCAGGGGAGGTAGGGCGAGGAGAGGGAGAAGCAGACTCCTTGCTGAACAGGGAGCTCAACATCAGGCTTGATCTCAGGACTCTGAGATCATGACCTAAGCTGAAGGCAGACACTTAATTCACTGAGCCACCTGGGCACCCCCCAAATATCACTTTTAAGTAAAAATTAAAAAATAGCTTCCCATCAGTTGTTTTCTAGCTTTCCTAAAAAGAGAATACACATAAGTGGGTATTAGATAACACATGTGGAAGAACTGTCTGACATCACCAGATGATTATGCCATAGTTCTCCCATCTTTGTTTATATATATAGTATAATTTGAAGGAAAGAAGAAGCCTATATCAATTGAGGTTTTTAGATACAAACAACAAAAAACTCATTCTAATTAATTTAAAGAGCAAGAAACAGATTAAGATACTAGAAAGACCACAGAATTTCTATGATAGTCAGAGATTCAAGTTTGTAACCAATGCAGCCAGAAACCAAGCGCGAATCACATTATAGAACCCCTCCAACAAAGATCTCATTGCTCTCCTGGGCACAGACCTCCCAGCTCACATCACTGATCTTGGACTCTACACATCAAAGACTCTACCACTTTTCCCTTGAAAACCATATATTTCTGCAACATCTGCACCAAAAAATGTATTTGATGTGGTGTCTGCATCTCACATTGCTCTCTTCCCTGGAAGTCTCACCTGGGTGCATGTGAACAGCAGAACTGAGTTTACTTAACTATGGCTTAGATGTTTACACTGGGGGAGGATGACAAAGATGATGAATATCCAAGTATGAGAAATATGTCATATGTATCTCTTCATGGCCTGTCATAGATCTACTCATTCTTTTGTGTTAAAGATTCTTCTGGACAGTATCAGGTCCTCTTTCAAATGCAAATACCCATTGAAGAGCAACAGTTAGTCATGTAAGACATAGTGTATATTTTTCCAGATTCCTTTGCTCCAATAAGAAGTTCTGGACTAACCTAAAAAGTATTATGCTTAGTGAAATAGACAGAGAAATATAAATGCCATATGATTTCACTTATATGTAGAATCCAAAAAAAATTAATGAATAAACAGACAAAAATAGAAACAAACCATAAATGTAGAGAACAAGCTGATGGTTGCTAAGGGGATGGGCAAAATGGGTGAAGGAGAGTGGCAGATATAGGCTTCCAGTTATGGAATAAATCATGAGGATAAAAGTCTCAGCATAGGGAATGCAGTCTGTGGTGTTGTAGTGCAATTGCATTGTGACAGACGTTGGCTACTTTATGATAAGCATAGCAAAACATATACACTTGTCAAATCACTATGCTGTACACCTGAAACTAATGTAACATTGTATGTTGACAATATGTCAACATAAAAAGTAAAAAAAAAAAGTTGAAAATTTAAAAAAATAAGTTCTGGACTATATTGAAGCAGAGAACAACAAGAATTGGTGCAGAATCAATAAGTAGGATAAATTTTGACTTCCCTAATTGTTTAGAATCATGGATTCTAGAAGGTCAAAGAAAGCACTAAAATCTCTTCACCATATTATTTGGAAATGTATCAATATATGTGAGCATTCAGTTGTTATAAAATGTTCCTCTAGTGACTTATACAGATTAATACCACTTTTACACCAAAGAACAAGTAATTGGTTTCTGGTTTAGGTACAGATCTAAAGAAGATCTGTAAGATTTTTTTTTAAGATTTTATTTACTTATTGATGAGAAACAGAGACAGAGAGAGAAAGAGAGGCACAGAGACATAGGCAGAGGGAGAAGCAGGATCCACGCAAGGAGCCTGATGTGAGATTCGATTCCGGGTCTCCAGGATCACACCCCAGGATGAAGGCAGGCGCCAAACCGCTGAGCCACCCAGGGATCCCAGATCCGTAAGACCTTGAAGAACTCCTTAAGTTACACTAATTCTGTTGTTACAAACTTTAAAAGTAACTATAAAAATTCTATTCACTACAATTATAGAAGCAGAATCTTCATTTTTTTCAGGAAATTGCTGAATGGAGCTCTGAGCCCAGAATTGCTGAGGATTGCCACAAAATAAATTGGATTGTTTGATGCTCTCGTCTCCCTTTAGGCATGCTTAAATCTTAGATATTTCCCTTTTATCCACCTAAATATCCAGTACTTATTCGCAGATATCAACACCACAATCAAAAAACACATTTTAGGAGATCTAGTCTATGTACTCACACTATGACAGTAATTTTTAAGCTGTTTCAACCAAATCCTTATAGAAAGAATATTTATCTCATGTCTCAATAAGTACTTATATGACTGAAATTAAAGTACCATGAAACAATACCTTTCCTTACTAGGAGGAGTTAACTCAGACATTTTTTATTCTTTCCCATTTCATTTATTTTATATTCGAGCCAAGATCCAGCATATTGATTTCACAGATATAGCTTTAAAAGCATTGGCTTCCTATGGTGTAAATGCGTAGCAAAATTACTAGAAAAAGACATAGGGCATAAGCTCCTTGAGATGCATTTTGGCAGTAATTTTTTTTCAATTTGACATCAAAAACAAAAGCAACAAAAGCAAAAATAGACAAGTGGGACTCTATCAAACTAAAAAGCTTCTGCACAGCAATGGAAATAACAAAATGAAAGGCAACCTACCAAATGGAAGAAAATGTTTACAAACTATATCTTATAAGGAATTAATACTCAAAATACATAAAGAAATCATACAATTAGAAGCAAGCTGATTTTAAAAATGGGCAGATGATCTAACTAGACATTTTCCCAAAGAAGACTTACAGATAGCCAACAGGTACATGAAATTATGCTAAACATCATTAATTATGAGAGAAATGCAAATCAAAACTACAATGAGATCATCTCATAACTACTTGATTGGCTATAGAAAAAGACAGGAAATACAGCCTGGTGACTAGAGTTAATAATGCTACTTTGCATATGTGAAAGCTGCTAAGAGAGTAGATGTTAAAATTTCTCATCATAAGAAAAAAATATGTAACAATATATGGTAGCAGAGGTTAACTTATTATGGTTATCATTTCACAAAATAAAATCATTATGTTGTATACTTGAAAGCAATATAATGTTATATGTAAATTATACCTTAATATAAAAACAAAATTTAATAAAAAATAAAATAAAATAATTTTTTTAGAAGACAAGACACAACCATTAGTGAGGGTGTATTAGTGAGGGTGTGGAGAAAAAGAAATCCTTGTGCATTATTGGTTGTAAATGGGGATAGCCTATATGGAAGGAATCCAATATGGTGGTTCCTCAAAAATGAAAAATAATACACATTTTTAAAAATGACATATTAGACCAGATGGACCTTAATAGATATATGCAGAACATTTTACCCCCAAATTGCAGAAAACACATTCTTTTCAAGTACACATGGAACATTTCTCTAGGATAGATCACATGTTAGGCCACAAAACTAGAAATCAAGTAGAAGAAGAAAAATGGGAAAAACACAAATACACAGAAACTAAAAATTTTACTAAACCACCGGTGGATCAATGAAGAAACCAAAGAAGAGATCAAAAAACACTTTGAAACACATGTAAATGGAATGACAACTTTCCAAGACTATGAGATGCAGCAAAAGTAGTTTAAGAGGGAATTTCATAGTGATACAGGTGTATCTCAAAAAACAAGAAACATCCCAAATAAACAACCTAACTTTATATCTAAGTAAATTAAAAGAAGAACAAACATAGCCCAAAGTTACTAGTCTGTGGGGTCAGTGACACAGAACCTTCCATAGCAAATGGACTGTCTTGGGTAGGGTTCAGATTTCAGAACAAATAGTACATTTGCTGACATTTGAAATGTGATTAATTGACTATTGAAGGAGTCCTACAAGGTAAAAGGAATTTGAGAAAAAAAGAAGAGAAGTCACAAATCCTTAATGAGCAACTGAAATAGTGCTCAGTAGCTGAGGAACTGTCAATAAACCAGAGCTCATTGCAGGTATTGGAGTGGAGAAGGTGTGAGCTGCCTCTATGATAGCATTTAGAAGATCATGTTGGGGCGCTTGGGTGCCTCAGTTGGTTAACCATCTGCCTTCAGCTCAGGTCGTGATCTCAGGGTCCTGGGATGGAGCTTCCTCACACCCAGCTCCCTGCTCAGCAGAGAGTCTCTTTCTCCCTCTCCCTCTGCCGCTAACCCCCCACCCCCTGCCACCTGCTCATGCTTGTTCTCTCTCAAAGAAATAAACAAAATCTTAAAAAAGAAAAAGAGAAAGAAAGAAAGAAAGAAAGAAAGAAAGAAAGAAAGAAAGAAAGAAAGAAAGAAAGAGAAAGAAAGGAAAGGAAAGGAAGAAAAAGAAAGGAAAGAAGAAAGAAAAAAAGAAAGAAGAAAGAAAGAAGAAAGAAAGAAAGAAAAAGAAAGAAAGAAAGAAAGAAAGAAAGAAAGAAAGAAAGAAAGAAAGAAAGAAAGGAAGGAAGGGAAGCTCATATCTATTCTAGCACCAGCTGGTCTTATACCTCTTTCCTACTCTTCCAATTCCTTTCCTTGCTGAGTTCCAGTGTGTTCCTTTTCAATGTTCAGGCCCAGATAATTTCTTAATGGATGGTGTCAGCTTTGTTTGTAAACTGGAAGCTGATCATTGTCCCAAATAAATATCCCATAATGTATTGGGGCATACCAATGAGTATCTCATTACTTTCGTATATGAGATCAGCATCTCCTGTAAGCTTTGTAATTTCCTATAATCTTGGCCTGTAACAGAAAAGAGATATTTTCTTTTGAGGCAGAGATGAAAAAAGGGAACTGAGTTAGGGAAAGGGCAAGGAAACATGAATCACAGAAGAGAAAATTGGCCTTAATGTATAGCATTAACAGCATTATCGTTGTATGGGAGGGATTTGAGCACATTCATTCATTTCTTATTTATTCATTCACTTATTGATTCAGTATTTATTAAATACCCATAAAGAATCAGGCAATTAGTCATTGGGAAGTCAAAGTTAAATACTTCATAGTCATTGCCTATAAGGAGCTCACAGTCTAAAAGATGTACATGAATATTTTTAGTAATATCTAAACTTAGAAGTGGGGAGAAATGGAATAATAGATTAGTGGATTTCAGTGTAAAGCTCAAGTTGTGATTGAAGAAGTAGCATAACTGGCCGGAGAAGAGGCTGCATGTTGTAACATGTTGTCATGCCTGTTGGGTGCCTTGGACCCTGGAGAACATAGGATTGTATCCTGGAATTACATTTGGGTTATGCTTATCACATGTGCTTAGAGACTTAGCACTTAATGGCACATCATTGACAGGTCACTGAACCAAGTGCTGCTAAGTAAGAATAACTTTGCCTTGACTTCATGAAGTTTATATCGAAATCCGTTGGTCATTGGAGCACCCAAAGAAGAGGAGAAAAAGAGATCTATTTAATGTTTAGCTAATGAGTGAAAAGTAAAGTTGATACAAGAGCTTTTAAGACAGGTTATCAGAATGAATTTGGCTCAGGTGAGTTTATTCCAAAAGGCACTTATGAAGGCCAAGAAGAAAAGCTGCATAAAAAGCAGAGAGTTAAGAGGCAACTATCTTATGTAAGCAGCTAATTTATCTCAAGTTTCTTGGTAGTTCCTCTGGAGAAGTTGTACCATCTTGTTTGAAAACAGAGTATACAGGACGCCTGGGTGGCTCAACGGTTGGGCGTCTGCCTTCAATTCAGGGCGTGATCCTGGAGTCCCTGGATCAAGTCCCACATCAGGCTCCCTGCATGGAGCCTGCTTTTCCCTCTGCCCATGTCTCTACCTCTCTCTCTCTGTGTCTCTCCTGAATAAATAAATAAAATCTTAAAAAAAAAGGTATGCAATGGTTAGTCAGTGTTGGAAAGGATGACAGTGACAAATCAAAGGAAAATGTAATGGTTAAAATTACATTGCAAAATTATGATAAGAAACAGATTATCCAGGGGAGGTCATGCTAGTAAAACCTAGATATTGGGAAAAGCAACAACAAACAAACCAAAACCTGGCATCTGTGAAGTTTGTGACTAAGTACAAAAACAAAATGAAGTTTTAGGAATTTCAATTAAATTCTTTGCTTTTCTTTGGTGATGATCCCACACTTAGTTTAATGATAATCCAGATATCACCAGCTATCTCGAAGTGTGTTGTGAAATTTTGTAAGCAAAATAAACTTACTAAGATAAATAATTAGGTAGAGGAAAATATACTTGACTAGAACTCATGTGATCTGAATTCTATTTTAGTTTGCCAATAACTAGTGTGAATTTGAGAAAAAGAATTCTTTCTGACTCTCAATTTCTTCACTTCTAAGTTATAGAATTTGACTGGTTTATGCAGTACCATCTAATTGTCTTTTTGCACACCTTGGGCCCCATATATGTACGGGGCTGGGTGGGAAGTGGTGTTAGTGATTTGGAAATCAGAGTTTTGTAACTCTCCAAAACTGGGGACTCATTATTACATGCTAAAGAACCTCACACTTTCTTTGGGAAGAATGAGAATGAAAAATTATCTTGCAGCTGGGAGGATCCACAGAGCACACAACTAAGCATAAGCAAAAGGAAAATTAATACTTAACTGAAGGCTTGAGTCTGATAGTGAAGACAGGGTATGGGCCAAAGAAACCCATAATGGGAGTGTTTCCTGCTTATCTTATTATTTATTGAGAATCTCTTTTTAAATTTAATTTTATTATTTAATTATTTCATTTTTCCTTTCACACTAATATTTGGCTCAAGAAAGTGCCATAATATTCCTTTTCTGGGATTTTGCAATCTCTGAAGTCCTGTTGCTGATTGCTTTAATTTAGTCTTGGCAGAAGCAGGTAACATACCCCTGCTTTTACATGATTTACAGCTGAACAAAGCCTTTTGTTTTCTCCTGCTTAGTTCTTCATAGGAAAGAACAATTGTTTTTTTGTGTTTTGTTTTTAATTTGAAGAAATCATTCTGGGCTACGGTCAACACCCATCCCAGGCATGTAGAGTCAAGTGTTTTGGCCAGTCAAAAGGTGACTTTTGGGTCAGGTATTAACCATGGAGAAACATTCAGATATTTTGCCTATTGGATTTTAAAAGATTTATTTGTGAAATACTTAACTACAGGACATTGTGACCTTAAAAAGTGTGCAAATGTTTAGGTTGCCATCACTTCAAGTGGTTGCTCCCAACACAACCAAGGTGTGGCATTTGTACCACACAGGTCCTATCTTGCTGATTATTTATGGTAATTACACAGGAGGTGAATGAACACACAGTGCAAGCTGGAAAAATAAAGAGAGATTGTGATTTGAGGGGAGGGGAAGAGAGAAGTGGAGATAGGAAGGGACAGTGAATAAAAAGGGTGTGGTGTATATTCTGGTTCTGAAGCCTTACTATCTATCAACCATGTAGTAGATATAAAGTTCTCCATAGCATTAAAACTGCTAGAAATCCCATTTAAGCTTTTGTTCCTGTTGCTTTTGAAATATATCCTCTTAAATATACATGAGAATAGTAAAATAAGTATTTTCCAATTTAAAGCAAAATAAATGAATTTGCCATCTCTCTTATCTGAATTTTTATGTGCTTATCAGAAACACTGTTGTTTGCATAAAACCATTAGTTGATATTTCCAAAATTTTTATTTATTATTCTTCTACTATGCTGCTGAGTAGTTCTTTCCATATGCATCTGAAAAATCTAAAACATACATTTCCAAACAGTTTCTTATTAAAGGATTTCAGAACTTTTCATTTATAATATTTTGATTAAAAAAAACCCTGGAGAATATTTCATATTCTGGGTTCTTCTTATGATTCATACTGGTATCCGCACTTTAGCTTTAGTATACATTACATATTTAGTGTGTATGTTAATATATATACTGAATAAATAATATATAATTAAAATATGTTATTGTAATATATAAAGTAATTACATTTAAAATATATAACCTATTATATAACTATATAAAAATAATACTAAATATGTACTAAATATGTTACATATTTAGTCTATATTTGTTAAATTGTCAAAGCTTCAGTTTTCTCAGCAGTAAAATAGGATTTGAATACTTCCTAAAGATTACAGAAAGGATGAAATGTGATAATTAGACAAACAACTAGCACAAACTCTGACAGTGGTAGTTAATGAATGAATGCACAGGATTAGCCTGACACAGTTACATCTTCATGACATTTATTATTAGATAGATATCAGATGGTCCAAAGGATAATTTATAGATACGAATCCAGAGATCTTGAGAGTTGTTCAAAATTCTCCATCTATTCACATAACATTTCCTGTGGTCAAGAAAGGCTTCTCTGTATGTGTGGCTTGTCAGATAAGTAGGATGAGTTTGAGCTAGGCAGCTTAGAGAAGGAGGTCAAGAATAAACAAGGGTTGGGGGCGCCTGAGTGGCTCAGTTGTTTAAGTGGCTGCCTTTGGCTCAGGTCATGATCCTGGAGTGCTGGGATCCTGGGATCGGCCCCTGTGTGGAGCTCTCTTCTCAGCCAGGAACCTGCTTCTCCTTCTCCTTTTGCCACCCACTCCCCCAGGCCTCAACACTCAAGAGCACATGCGTCCTCGTTCTCCCACCTCTCTCGCTCTCAAATAAATAAAATCGTAAAAAAAGTAAAAATAAAAATAATGAAGGGAATAGGGATTGGGTCAGGGAGAGGAAATGAAGCTATGCAAAGATTTGCAGAGGCTCCTAAACTTGGCTACATATTGGAATCATCTATGGAGCTTTAAAAACATAAATCCTAGCCCTGGGTCTCACCCCAAGAGTTCTGATTTCATTTGTCTGGGGCAACCAGACTGGTAGTATTTTTTTTTTTAAAGCTCTCCAGATGATTCTAATGTGCAGTCAAGGTTCAGAACCACTGCTCTAGAGGCAAGAAATCAGGGAGCTGCAAGAAAATAGAAATGGAAATAAAGAGGATAGAGAGGCTAAGATGGAAGAAGTGGGCAATTCATAAAATGCCTAATCCACTTGGAATACTATCCTCTGCTGAGCTATGCTAAGGACTTCAGGCTCTATACTGAAGAGAGACTAGTTTGCAAGGAAAGGTTTTGCTCTCACTGGCTGCAGGGTCAAGAACTGACTCTAGTAAGACTAGAGGCAGGAGAGAAGTCTGATGAGTTAGAGTTTCCAGTTGTGCAGGCTACAGAAGATGGTAGCCTACATCAGAGCAGTGGCAATGGATTGGAGGAAAATGCAGTGATTTGAGAGGCCTTAACAGAAGTTGGTGACTGGTTGGAAAGCAGGGTGAGATGCTATTGACTAAGGTAAGCCAGAACAAGTGGAAGTCTGTGAGAGGAAAGTAGATTCAGTATTGGAAATGCTGATTTGAAAAAAAAAAAAAAAAGGAAATGCTGATTTGACATGTTAAAGGATATCTAGATGGGAGATGTTGATAAGCAGTTGGACATATAGTTCTGGAAGGGTGGGGGCAATTGTTTTGGATACTGAAAGCAAGGATCTGGTACTCAGTCACACACAGACTTCATTGTCCTCCTTTCTTTCTTTTTTTTTAAAGATTTATTTTTATTTATTTATGATAGACATAGAGAGAGAGAGAGAAAGAGGCAGAGACACAGGCAGAGAAGAAGCAGGCTCTATGCCGGGAGCCGGACGTGGGACTCGATCCCAGGACTCCAGGATCACGCCCTGGGCCAAAGGCAGGCACAAAAACCACTGAGCCACCCAGGAATTCCCTCCCACCCTGCCTTTTTTTTTTTTTCTCATTGTCCACCTTTCATTGCAGCCCCATGGGGCTGGCCCCACTAGACCTGAACTTCAGGGCCTGACACATAAATGATCTTTTAATTTAGCATGAAATGTCAGTAAAACACTAATGTAAAGGGGGAAAATGAGAGGAGGACAACTTATTACAGAGAGCTACTTTGTCACAACTCTTCCTGTGGAGATGGTAAGACACTATGTAAGCACCTGAAAGGCAAAATCAAATAGGAAATGGGCTCTACATCCACCTCAGCTGTTGGTACTCAGCAGCCATGTTTTTTCCTATCTGACCCTGGCCTCTTGGTCACACCTAATAGGACCAAATGTGACACCAGACTCCACAGTATCTGATACTCTCTGGAGAATGTAAACACATTCCAGAGAGATGTATTAATCACAGAGCTCTAGAAGGAAAGTCAAAGGATTCTTGCTACGGAATTGCTTTGTTTCCTCCATTCCTGCTGATGATTGTTTGACTTTTCCTTGGATTCTATAAAACAGGTTTTATTGATAGTCCCAGCATTATGTTCCATAATTTCTTGTAAATAAATTGGAAATATTTTAAATGTTAATTAATATAATGCAGCCATTACAAAATTGGGAGGCCCTCTAACTTATCTTTTAATACTGTCTGTGGGACGCCTGGGTGGCTCAGTGGTTGAGAATCTGCATTCGGCTCAGGTCATGATCCCGGGGTGCTGGAATCAAGTCCCGCATCCGGCTTCTCACAGGGAGCCTGCTTCTCCCTCTGCCTGTGTCTCTGCCTCTCTCTCTGTGTCTCTTATGAATAAATAAATAAAATATTTTAAAAATACTGTCTTGTAAGATTATTCATTATATGAAAAAAAACCACTGGGAGACAACATAGATATTATCATCACACGTGAAGAAAAAAACATCTGTGCAGGTATGCATAAAATCTGAAATCTGAGCCATAGCCAAATTTTAATAGTAGTTACTTCTTCTGGATTTGAAATTGTACAGAAAGTACAATAGCTTTTTACTTTTTTAATTAAAAAAAAAAAACATTTCTTTTTTGTTAACCTAGCTTGAGTTGGTTCTTCTAACATGTAACCAAAAGAGTCTTCAGACAACTGTTGAAGTCGTGAAGACACAAAACTTCAAGAAGCTTAATATTCATCAGCTCTATGGTGAGATTTGGAGAGGAGCAGGGCATTAATTTGGAAGGACATTAATAATTAGAAAGGATATTAATTAGGAAGGATAGTCAGGCTCCAGATCATGGCAGGTCTGATATATATCCAAGTTCACTACCTTATAAACAGCAACCTCAGGTTCTATGAATAATTGAGTGTGAACCACCCTTCTTGCTGTACAAGTATGTGTAGATAAAGTCTCTAAACCTTTCCAATTTATAATAGCATGAGAGATTGTTTTTAATATTTTAAGCATTTTCAGTTGAAATGTTGGAACCGATTCTGGATTTTAGTGGTAGTAGGAAAATGTTTGTGCTAACTTGTCCTTAATAAATGCTTCAATATCAGTATCAACTTCTAAATCTACAAGCACCTCCATCAATCTTTTATTTGACATGACAGCTAGAAAAGAAGGACAGCAAATGCAGCAAAGATATTTAAAATATCTGGCCACTTAAAGAATAAAAATATGTCATCTAGTTTATGCACACCTGCAGGGAATAAAAAAGTGATATTATTTTTGTTTAAGTATGTTTACCATAATCTACTGCCAACATTTTTCAAGTAACAATTTCTCCTTATCACTAAAAGGTAACACTGTAGCTTGTACACTAAGAAATCTGTACACTCACGTCTAGATTTCATGAATCTATGAATAATCATTCAGTTGTAGCAGTTTAAGTATGATTTGATATTTTCAAAGATGTAGGCACATTCAATGAACTGTGACAGTGATTTTTAGCCTATTTTTATTGCAAAATACAACATGTTGAGGAGAATTTATAGAAAAAATGCAGATGTTACCACTGCACAGGTTAGGAAACAGAACAGTGCTGGCAGCCTGGAAGCCTGCCCATGTATGCCTTCAAGGGTGTATCCTCCTTCCTTACCCTTCGACATAACCATTATTATGATTTTATGATAATATTCCCTTAATTTTTGTTGTAGCTTTTCACCAACTATGCATTCCTTTTCCTGAACTTTATATAAATAGATGTATACTAATAGTTTCCTTCTGTATCTCATTACAAGGTTTACCCAAACATATAAATCTGTAATTTGTTCCTTTTCATTAAGGAGTGGTATTCCAGTATAAGAACATACCACTTTTTTGTTATTGCTATTCTATTTTTGATGGACAAAAAAAGTGTAAAGCCTCTTTAAGACCTAAGGTAGATATAATTTGGTGTGAACTTAATAATTATATCCAAAAATTTATTTGAAATTATATTTTTATAAAATAAGTATCTCTAGAGAAACATTGCTCAGTAGAGCTTTCTGGATAATGGAAATGGCTCAAAAATCACTATCTTTTTCTCTTAGTTTTCCCTTTTAAAATTTGTTATTCTGAAAAAAATAAAATAAAATAAAATAAAATAAAATGAAATTTGTTATTCTGGGCAGCCCCTGTGGCTTAGCGGTTTAGCACTGCCTTCAGCCCAGGGCATGATCCTGGAGACCCAGGATCGAGTCTCACATCAGGCTCCCTGCATGGAGCCTGCTTCTCCCTCTGCCTATGTCTCTGCCTCTCTCTCTCTGTGTCTCTCATGAATAAATAAATAAAATCTTTTTTAAAAAATAAAAAATAAAAAAAATTTGTTATTCTATGAGATATTTTATAAAGTTTTCCTGCCTTTGGAAAGAAGCTCCTTTTCATCACTTTCCACACATTAAAATGAAAGGCAGAAAGAATCTCTCACAGAATAATTCATTTGAGGATACTGTTAGGCCTGCTTTTCACAGGAATTCTTGAAACAGCAAAGCATTTACACCTCATGTGAGAGCAATAACTGCTGAGCACACTCCCTGCATGCTTTGTCCCTGTTAGGCTGTCATTACAGCTGTACAACAGGTGCACAGACTTTCTTCCTTTTTAAAAATAATTGCCAATAGCCTTCCCACCCCCATCCACTCAGTAGGTGGTCCCGAGCCTTAAACAAAACTAAGCAGCAAGGAAATGATCTCCTTGTCATTGAATTCTGCCCATTAGGAATGGTCACTTTCCAGAATTAATTCAGCAAAAACAATTACCATTTTCTATCATTGCAGAGTTGAAGCACATGATCTGCTGCTTGGCAAAAGAAAGTGAACAAATACTTAAAACTTAGAAAGTAATTGTGTGATGTACCAAGAGCATTAATCAAACACTTGAGTAAACTTAGCAGCAATAGCTTAGCAACATATTTATGGATATGTCTCCTTAGGCAAGGAAAACAAAAGCAAAAATAAACTATTGGGACCACACCAAAATAGAAAGCCAGCAAAGGAAAAACTATCCACAAAACAAAAAGGCAACCAACTGAGGCAGAAAATATTGCAAATGATATATCTGATAGAGACTAAATCCAAAAATATATAAAGAACTTTTACAACTCAACACCAAAAAATCAAACAATCTGATTTAAAAATGGGCAGAGGACCTAAATATACTTTTTTTTTCTGAAGAAGACATACAGATGGCTAAAAAACATGAAAAGATGCTTAGCCAAAAAAAAAAAAAAGAGAGAGATGCTTAGCATAACTAATCATCAGGAAAACAAAAATCAAAACCAGAATGAGATATCATCTTACACAGTCAGAATGGCTATTATAAAATAGGTAAGAAATAATGAATATTGGCAAGAATATGGGAAAAAAGGAACCTGGTGCACTATTGGTGGGAATATAAATTGGTGCAATCACTGTGGAAAACAGTTTGATTCCTCAAAAAGTTAAAAACAGAAATGCCATTATCATCCAGTAATTCCACTACTGCATATTTACCCAAAGAAAATGAAAACACCAATTCAAGAAGATAATTGCACCCATATGTTTATTACAGCATTATTTACAAAGTCAAGATATGGAAGCAACCCAAGTGTCCACTGATAAGTGAATGGATAACAAAGATGTGGTATATATACATATTCCATATATATAATGGAATATTACTCACCCATAAGAAATGAGATATTGCCATTTGCCTCAACATGGATGGACCTAGAGGGTATTATGGTAAGTAAAATAAATCAAAGACAAAAGCCATATGATTTCACTTTTTTGTGCTATCTGAAATACAAAATAAATGAAGAACAGACTCTTAAATAAGGAGAACAAACTAATGATAGGAGGTGGGTTGGGGGATGAGCAGAATAGGTGAAGGGGATTAGGAGGTACTGGCTTCCAGTTATAAAATAAATAAGTTGCAAAGATGAAAAGTAAAGCATAGGGAATATAGTCAATACTATAATGTTAGGCAGTGTGTCCATGGTCCTGTGGATCTCTCTTGCTTCAACAGTGTTTGGACTGAACAGACCCAGGGACACCCCTTCTATCACCCTCCAACTACCCTCCAACTTTTTTCCCAACCTTTTCCCCAGGCAAACTTCAGAGCTATGTTCTTGGCCACTCTGCCTCTGGGACCAGCCAGCACTCTGTTTTGAGGGTAGTTCCTTATTACTTATTACCCATGAGCTACCCTATTCATCAGAATTATTCCCGTGAGGTGGAAGACACCATCGACCTTCTGGTCAACATGCATCTGCTGACCTCCTACACCTACCTTTCTTTGGGCTTCTATTTCTGTGGCTCTCAAGGTAGTGGGGGCACTTTTTTCCAGGAGTTGTCTGAAGAGAAGCTCAAGGCTAGCCGAATGTCTCTTGAAGATTTAAAACCAGCGCTGCAGCTGTGCCATCTTCCAAGATGTGCAGAAGTCTCCCAAGATGAGTGGGGTAAAACCCTAGATGCCATGGAAGCCACCATGATCCTGGAAAAGAACCTGAATCAGGCCCTTTTGGATATGCATGGCCTGAGTTCTACCCCACAGACCTCTACCTCTGCGATTTCTTGGAAAGCCACTTCCCAAATGAGGAGGTGAAACTCGTCAAGTAGATGGGCTACTACCTGACTTCTGCAGGTTGGCTGGCCTCCAGGTGGGGCTGGATGAGCATCTCTTCCCAAGGCTAACCCTCAAGCACCACTAGGAGCCTCTAAAGCCCCACAGCTTTTGAGGGGACCCTCTGACATCCCCTTAGTGCCATGGCTTGTACCTAAGCCACTCTTCGCAGCCACTAGGCAGCTTTTTAACCACCCTGGAGACTTCTCCCAAGCCATGGAGTAAATGGAAATGATAAAGCTTTTTGCAGCAAAAAATATTGTAATATTATAATATTGTATGGTAACTGCACTTATTATGGTGAGCATTATGTATAGAATTGTTGAATCAGGGATCCCTGGGTGGCGCAGCGGTTTGGCGCCTGCCTTTGGCCCAGGGCGCGATCCTGGAGACCCAGGATCGAATCCCACGTCGGGCTCCCGGTGCATGGAGCCTGCTTCTCCCTCTGCCTGTGTCTCTGCCTCTCTCTCTCACTGTGTGCCTATCATAAATAAAAAAATAAAAAAAAAAAAAGAATTGTTGAATCACTATTACACCTGAAACTAATATAGCATTGTATGTCAGCCATACTTCAATAATTTTTAAAAAGCAGCAATAGAATATGTTTGCCTACCTAAAAATGTTAAATTCTATATTAATATAAGATGCAAATATCATAAGTTAGTCTATTTTTGTTATGTAAGAAGGAATTTTAAAATCAATTTATAAAAACACTAAATAATAAATTATCACAAATCCCAAATTAGTTAATATATCTAGTAAACAAATACATTCTTTCATATGATCACTTCTCTACTTAATAAAAATCTTGAGTAATGCTTGGCTTGAAACAGGTGGCCAGGCCAAAAGTTGTACAAAAAAAAAAAAGTATGGTACATGTACCAAAAGAATGGAGGTTAGAGTGTTGGGTGTACAAAGCAATTAATATAATAAAATTTGGGAGTAATATGAAATTTAAATCAATTATTTATTAGTCCCAACTTACATAGAACATGTGACTGGGAAAAATGGAGTTACTGGCTAATATGTGATTTTCAAAACTTTGTGCCTCTACTAATGTGAGTAGCTAAAATATTTCCTATAACTTTAAAATTATGTCTCATCAGAAGGAATTTCATAAGATTGATAGCATAAATGGAAATTTAAATTCAAACTCCAAGTTCTTTTGACATGAAGATACAAAGTATGAAACAAGTAAAAAAAAAATCACAGCATATAAAAGTAAGCACTTTTAATTCATAGGAAAAAAAATGAATGTTTTATACTTAGGTATCTAGTGAATCTTACAACCTGTGCTTCAATTCTACTGAGATAATTTGGAAGTCATTCTCAATGAGCTGGCCAATTCCACTTGTAGAGGATGAATAGAACCATCTCAGCTCTGATTAACTGAGCACAGCAATTTCCAAAACAGGAAACAATCTGCCCGGGACATATCAACAAAGCAATTTCCTTTTCTGAATGCATGTAGTTGTATTGAATTGGGAAACATTTCTGAACATGGTTTACTAGTTAGAAAACCATGCTCTTGGGTAATGTTTTCACAGTTTGCCAGCATAGATGAGAACAAAGCATGAGCTGTAAAGAACTCTATTTCAACTTAATGTTTTCTCTCACCCTCAATATTTATGAATAATCAAGAAAACTGTTTATGATACAACTTATCTTGAATTTCATCACAAAGAATAAATAGCCACAAGAATTCTGCAGGTTTATTATTAAATACAAACTAATATTATGAACTGAAATTAATATATCGGAATAGGTAATTCAAAACCTCCAAATTGCTAAGCATAAACTCTGTGATTTTTCAGTTACATTCCTCTTTTTATTCCAAAATTGAAGATACACACTAGAATGTTCGAAAGATTCTGTTAAGCAAAGGTGCTCATCAGGCTGAAGATCTGAGGTAGTAAATAATGATGGTTCAGCCGTACAACCTATGGTTTATTTTTCTATTTATGTCTTCCATTTTTAAAATAACATAATAAATGAGCTCATACAGAGATGTAACATATTTTTAATTATTGAAGAGTGCAAATTCAAAATGTCATATAAATGGTATGTTTAACCTCTTTATAAGCAGTCTATACATTAGGATTAAATTTTCCAATAATTCAAAATTTATCTCAGCAGTATCTTTTATGTGTACACCCTCAAGACACATTCCAGGTAACAGTTATATATTTATTATATATGTTACACTTGATAATTTTGAGAAACTTTTCTTTATTCAAATGTCTATCACTCTGATTAATAACATTCAACTTCTAAAACACTTAATAATTTCAGAGATCGGTTTATAAGGTTAATTCATTTTGGGCTTTGGCACAAAAGTGATTATTAAAGCAAAGCACGAAAACATTTTTTAATAAAAGGATATATTTTCTATTTCAGCCTCCATGAGGAAACAAAAAAATAAAACACTGTGTACTGAAGAATATGGAAGTATTTTCATTTATGTGCCAAGGAGCAATATATGAGCATTTGGGCCAGATTGCTTATTACACTAATGACCTGGAAAAATAGACTAAATTATCTAATAAGACTAAGTTGGATAAATATTGGCCAGTTATTTGTAAGCAAGAAGCCCACACCAAAAATATTCAATGGTTAAGCAATATAGACAAAGCACTATTGCTATAAAAAAGCTGGGAGTAAGCACAATTGTGAATTAGGTTGACTTGCTCTTCTTAAGTAATGTGCCAGGCTTTCCCTTTCTGCAGTTAAGATCAATGGGGAATTGTCTGTGAGTGTGCGGATGCATCATATCACAGTACAGGAAGGTGCTCTTGTCTCTGGGTAGATTCTCACTAAGGTATTGTTGAAACTCCACAGAAGAGAAAATGAGTCAATGGAAGTGTTCTTTCAGTATCACAAAGAGCTGGTAATCTAGCTTATTGGCTTCCACATCCAGATTTGTCATTGATTTGCTCTATGATAAAACACTTAACCCTTGGCTCAGCAGTCTAAAATAAAAGAAGCTTTGCTGGGAGAACAGCAGCAGGTTTAATTAATCTTCTTAAGGAGCTCTAAATCCCTGGCTCTGTGGCTATGAGAAAAGTACATAATTAAGGGTTCTGGTCTTCTTTTTTTTTTTTTTTTAAGATTTTATTTATTTATTCATTCATGAGAGAGAGAGAGGCGGCGACAGAAGCAGACCCCATACAGAGAACCTGACGTGGGACTTGATCCTGGGACCCCAGGATCACACCCTGGGCAGAAGGCTGGTGCTAAACCACTGAGTCACCCAGGGATCCCAGGTTCTGATTGTCTAGATAAGGAAAGCACTAAGCTGGAAAATCTTATACTGAGCACATGCCAGAAATGTGGTAACTAGGGGTTACAAACACAAATTGAAAAGGAAGATAAACTGGTCTAGGAAGTTATACTGAGAAATTATGACCACCTAGTGATCAGCATTAGCTTTGGTCATTTGAAATCCGAGTATCTGGAAGTACATGAAGAATTAGAAGGCGAAAGTGACTTGTTTGAAGGGTAATAATGTAAGTAGTATCATTTATTCAGATCCTATGTTTTAGGCTATCTCTGGAGGCAGTTTATATATATTACTCTATCCAGTCATCACACCACCATTGAAAGGTAGGAATTACTGGGATGCCTGAGTTGTTCAGCACTTGAGCGGCTGCCTTTGGCTCAGGGTGTGGTCCTGGGGTCCTGGGATCAAGTCCCTCGCGCTCCCTGCATGGAGCCTGCTTCTCCCTATGTCTCTGCCTCTCTCTCTCGGTCTGTGTCTCTAGATTTTGTTCCTAAGTGAAGAATCCTAGAGAATATCAGAAGAAAGGGCCCAGTTTCCCCACAGCAGAGAAAGACATGCGACCCTTACAAATTCCATGTCATGACAGTGACATGAAAAATATTGGACTTTATATGAACAATTCTGAGAAAAAACATAGTAACTCATTTAATAGCTAATGCTGCACAAGCTGCTTAAGAAGAATGAGATTATATTTGCCCTGGAAAAGGATGAAGTTGTTAGTTTAATGCACAATAAAAGTTACCTGGGATGTTTTAGAAGTGTGTAGGACATTTGTTAATGTCCATATGTTTTACATCTAAGTTTTACTTTAAAATGTAGGTCTTGGGGAGCCTCACTGACTCGGTTGGTAGAGCATGTGACTTTTGATCTCAGGGTTGTGATTTTGAGCCTCACATGTAGGCTGTAGAGATTTCTTAAAAAAAAAAAAAAAAATCTGAGGCACCTGAGTGGCTCAGTCAGTTAAGCATCTACCTTTAGCTCCGATCATGATCCCAGGGCCCTGGGATCAAGCCCTGTGTTGGGCTCTCTGCCCCATGGGGAGTCTGCTTCTCCCTCCCGTTCTGCTTGCAGCTCATCCTGCTTGTTCTCTCTCTCTGTCAAATAAATGAATAAATTTTTTTTTTAACAAACCTTAAGAAAAAATAGGATATGGGTCTTAAGATATATTACCAAAATGAGTAACTGACATTTTACTGTGTGGCACTAACTTAACTTAGTTTTACTATATTGAAAAATTTAAATGTAGTAGATTTTTACCAAGTGACAATTCTTCTGGAAGAGAGAAATTCTAAATATTTTGTTCATATATTTTACAAAACTAAATAGATACTATATCATTGAGAACATAAATACGAAGTTGAAGAACTTTCTGGCATGAGAACAATTGCTTGGAAAATATATCCTTAATTATACTACCGAAGGAACAGAAGAGTGCTCATAAAATAAAATTACTTATTTTTACATTAAATAACTAGGAACAGGGGCATCGGGGTGGCTCAGTTAATAAGCATCAGACTTGTGATTTTGGCTCAGGTCATGATCTCAGGGTCATGAGATCATGCCCCATCCATTCAGTGGGGAGGCTGCTTGAGGTTCAATTGCTGCCCATCCCCCCACTCAAGTGCATATGCTCTGTCTCGGAAATAAATAAATCTTAAAAAAAAAAATAATAATAACTAGGAATCAGTGTGAGATAGTGAAAAAGAGACCTAGGTTTTAATTCTAGTTCTTCCACCAACTATATCTTCGTAAGTTTTAAAAATAAGTGGGTTGGATTTGGTGATCTCAAATGTTTTGTACAGGTTGCTCTATATGTCTAAATTTCCTAAGAGCTGGATGAGTAACTTACAAAATATTTTCTCAAGCACGGGTAGATCATAACCACTTGAGTCACTGAAATGTTCACTGGACAAGCTCCTCATGGAGGTACCATATAAGAAGATCCTTCCTTGGCTTGGTATATACAGAATGATGTAATGTTTTAATAGGCCTCACCTTGTCTGGTGGAATTACTTTATCAGTTGACTTCGGGGCTGACAGTACTGAGAGAAATACTCAAAGTGGCCTGGACGTGAGATTTAAAATCCTTCTATTATGCTGCATGAGAAATTTAGAAAAACCAACATTCCAATGTATTCCAAATGAAAAATATCACTATCTATCCCCACTTCTCTGGTGCTTACTATGGCAAGGTGTGTGTGCTGTGTAAAACATGCAGTCACACAGATAAAGGTTTATTTAGCGAGAAATTCCCAATCAGTGAGGAGGAAGCCCTACTGATCTTACGATTTTTATTATCATCATGTATTTACACAGTGAGTTCCTTTAAGGAAGGTTTCTTGAAACTTCTTCCAAGTAATATGGAAAGGTTGGCATTTAGCCATTGTTGAAGAATCACCAAAGTTTTCTATGTGGGTGGGGGGAATTGCCTTGCTACAGAGACAACGGGAATATTCCCTCAATGTAATAATAGGGGGAAATAAAGTAAATAAACTTCATGTTTCTCTGGCACTTTCTCCTCTATTTTTGGTCATCTCTTTCTTTACCTCTGTTGCTTTTATTTTTTATCTTTATTTTTTTATGTAAGCTCTGTGCCAATGTGAGGCTTAAATTCACAACCCCAGATCAAGAGTTGCATGCTTTACCAACTGAGCCAGCCAAGTGCTCCACTTGTGTTGTTTTTAAAACCAAGGAGTATATGAAAGGAGAATCAGACCACAAACATTCAATTATCCTTATTAGTTTTCACTCAAATTTCACTTTTCTCACTTTAAAGTTATAAGCCAATCCTCCTCCTCCTTTAAAATTTGAGCATTTGATTTTTAGTTGAGAACTACAGATGAGACTGGGGCACCTGGGTGGCTCAGTTGGTTAAGTGTCAGACCCCTGGTTTCACCTCAAGTCATGATCTCAGGGTCATGAGATGGAGCCTGGTCTCAGCCTGCACTCAGCAGAGAGTCTGCTTGAGATTCTCTTTCCCTCTCCCTCTGCCCCTCCCCTCCCTGTTCTCTCTCTCTCTCAAATACATAAATGAATCTTTTTTTTTTTTAAGATTTTATTTATTTATTCATGAGAGACACAGGGAGAGAGAGAGGTAGAGACACAGGCAGAGGGAGAGAGAGAAGCAGGCTCCACGCAGGGAGCCCGACAAAGGACTCGATCCGGGACTCCAGGATCACGCCTTGGGCCGAAGGTAGCGCTAAACTGCTGAGCCACCTGGGCTGCCCTATATAAATAAATCTTAAAAAAAAAAAAAAAAGAAAGAAATGTAAATCAGGCAATCACTATTTATGATTCATAGGATAAGAGTATTGTATATTGCTTCTTACCTACTCCACCTCCAGTCAGGAAAAGTAAGAGTATTTTTTTTTTTACATTTCTCTCTGTAGATCATAAGTATGGCTCAGTTCATCAAACATGTATCAAATACTATGCTAGACACTGGGAGCACAAAGCTTAAAAAAGAATGATCCTTACTGTCATAGAGCTTATAGTTAAATAGAAATATAACTATGGTAGTAGTAATAGTAAGGACAATGCCTAACATTTATTGAATGATTCCTATGGTGCCAAGCAGCACTAAACTAAGTTTTAGATAAGTCATCTCATTTAATTACCATTTAATTAATTTAATTTTATTATTTTATAGAAGAGTAAATTGAACATCCAGGGAAGTTTAGTAATTTGTCCATTCTTGCAATGAATGACAAAGCTTTGAAACTGGTCTGTCAACTCTAGAACCTCATATTCTTAATCAGAACTTTAAAGTCCTCAAAGAGTATATCTAAAAAGAAAGGCAAGAAAGGTGATGACATCTCACAGAAGGACCCTGCAGTAATCTATGACTCTGGAGATGTCCTATTAATGCCATAGAAGAGGCAATACAAGTAAGATAGAGGTGGTCAATGAATTCTAGGCCTTCATACAGAATCAGACCAAGCTTTGATCAAAAAATAAAATATGTAGGGGCACCTTGGTGGCTCAATAGTTGAGCATATGCCTTTGGCTTAGGCCATGATCCTGGGGTCCGGGAATGAAGTCCCACATTGGGCTCCCTGCAGAGAGGCTCCTTCTCCCTCTCCCTATGTCTCTGGCTCTGTGTGTCTAACGTGCATAAATAAATAAAAATATTTAAAATAAAATAAAATATGCAGGAGGCCTGGGTGGCTCAGTGGTTGAGCGTCTGCCTTTGGCTCAGGGCATGATCCCGGGGTCCTGGGATCGAGTCCTGCATCCGGCTCCCTGCAGAGAGCCTGCTTCTCTCTCTCCCTATGTCTATGTCTCTGCCCCTCTCTCTGTGTCTCTCATGAATGAATAAATAAAATCTTTAAAAAATAAAATGAAATATTCTTTCCTTTCATTTCATTCTATAATTCAGGTATTTACAGAGCCCTGAGTGGAATTCTGGGACAGGGAATGCTATCTCTCTCTCAAATAAATAAATAAAATATTTTTTAAAATTTCCTAGAGGTTAAAACTAAGAAAAGTAATTTCTATCTGCTGCAAGACTTTCAAGGTATATCCAAACTCTATTCAGAAAAATGTACTTTATAGAAAGTTTGACAGTGAAAAATGGTATTTTTTGAGATGAGACACTAATAGGCCTGATAATTCAAGCAAGGATATTGAGAATTAAGGACCAAAAACAAAAACAGAAAAAAAGATTTATGGAAAAGTATTTTATTATTGTTCCCAACAGAGTATATACATGTTTCCTTTTTAACATAATCCCAAGTTCGTGAATGTTTTATAAAGACTAGTTAAGAAAATTGAATGTTAACTGTGCAAGTTCACTTGAGTAGTATTTAATGTTTAGTCTGAACACAATTTTCTTTCGTTTTTAAAGATTTTTAAAAATTTATTTGAGAGAACACACATAAGTGTGCATGCAAGCTGGGGGAGGGCAGAGGGAGAGGGAAAAGCAGATTCCCTGCTGAGCAGGGAGCCCAATAGATGGCTCCACCTGGGGCTCCACATTGGGCTCGATTCCAGGACACTATGATCATGACCTGAGTCAAAATCTGATGCTGGGAAGCCCGGGTGGCTCAGCGATTTAGTGCTGCCTTTGGCCCAGGGCCCGATTCTGGAGTCCCGGATCGAGTCCCGGGTCGGGCTGCCTGCGTGGAGCCTGCTTCTCCCTCTGCCTCTCTCTCTCTCTCTCTGTGTGTGTGTGTGTGTGTGTGTCTCTCAGGAATAAATATATAAAATCTTAAAAAAAAAAATCTGATGCTCTATCGAGTGAGCCACCCAGGAGCCCCTGCTTTTTTTTTTTTTTTTATTACATCCATAAACATGACTAACAGATGAACTCTGGAATGTACAAAAAGAACAGATATTCTTTTAAAATCAATGAATAGGGATCCCTGGATGGCGCAGCGGTTTGGCGCCTGCCTTTGGCCCAGAGCGCGATCCTGGAGACCCAGGATCGAGTCCCACGTCGGGCTCCCGGTGCATGGAGCCTGCTTCTCCCTCTGCCTGTGTCTCTGCCTCTCTCTCTCTCTCTCTGTGTGACTGTCATAAATAAATTAAAAAAAAATGTTAAAAAAAAATCAATGAATAATGAAGTGTAGTTAAGAGGCTGAATTTTCTTAAATGACCCTATTAGAACATAAACATTCCAGTACGTTACTCTTTTTCACATGATCTCTGGATGCATCAAGCTCAATTACTTGATCTATTGAGGCTACTGCTACAAATAATTGTAGAAATGCTCATTTTGGGAATAGCCATCCAATTCTAAATTGCATTTTTAAAAATTGACTATTTGTGAAACTTCACCCCTTTTGAAGTGGTTTTTTTTAAAAAAAATATTTATTTATTCATGAGAGACACACACAAAGAGGCAGAGACATAGGCAGAGACATAGGCAGAGGGAGAAGCAGACTCCCTACAGGGAGCCTGATGTGGGATTTGATCCTCGGACCAGGATCACAGCCTCAGCACAAAGCAGAGGCTCAACCGCTGAGCTACCCAGGCGTCCCTAAGTTGGTTTAATTTTTTATTTTATTTTATTTATTTATTCAAGAGAGAAAAAGAGAGAGAGGCAGAGACACAGGCAGAGGGAGAAGCAGGCTCCATGCAAGGAGCCTGACATGGGACTCGATCCTGGGATTCCAGGATCAGGTGGCCCTGGGGTGAAGGCATTGCTAAACCGCTGAGCCACCTGGGCTGCCCAAGTTGGTTTAATTTTTGAAGTAAAGCTAAACTCATTGAGCCACATCTTATCAACATGGATTGATAAAATCAATCAATATAAACTATGTCTCTAAAGTAATAAGACTAATTCTGATAGGAGTCTTACTGAAAGTGGAGGAGTGATGATAGGATAAGCATGTTGCACAATCATTTGCTTGGTTAATGCTAAGTGGGTGATCAGCTAGATTACTAACTGATGGTGGAAGAGATTTGAGTATCTTGTTCATGGTGAACTCAGCAGAACAAATAGTAGAATCCATAGTTGAGCTTTTATTTGAGGACATGCTCACCTAGGTGGAGCAATCACTGCTTGTCTGAACTGGACTAACCAAAATGGTAAGTTTTAAGATGGGACAAAGAGCAAAGAGAAGAATAGGGGAGTATAGTGGCCAAGGGAAATGTTCTGTGTATTTTTAGATTAAATGAATAATGCAAGATTTCATTTTTACTGAGAAGTTTGAGACCAAAATCTTTCGTTAAAATCAAAGTAGATAATTCACTCCATTGTATTGAATGATAAAGAGAAAGAGGATGACACTGTTATTCTTCCTTTACACCTTTGTTACTACATTCAGATTCACACAATAAGTCATTAAAACAGTTGTTCACAAGCATCATTCAAATACTCCTCCACTGTCTTCCCTTTTGAAAGGGCATTTCTACTCAAACTATTGCTTGTAATATCCTTTTACAAAAAGAACTTTTCAGAAACATATATAGATACATTTGCAGTCATTAACTTAAAATACATGTTTGAAATACATTTGGGATAATAATACCTTATATTGGCATAGCACTTTGAAGTTTTCAAATTATTTCCCTATTTCTGTGGCATAGAAGCAGGAAAGATGTATCAGTGAAGGGTCTCCAAAAAAACAGGCTAGTAGGGGATAGATTGGATAGGTAGGTAGATAGATAGATATAGATAGATAGATAGATAGATAGATAGATAGATAGATAGATAGAGGTAGATTTATGTTAGAAATTGGCATACATGGGCATTCCCTGGTGGCTTAGTGGTTTAATGCCGCCTTCAGCCCAGGGCATGATCCTGGAGACCCAGGATCGAGTCCCCATATCAGGCTCCCTGCATGGAGCCTGCTTCTCCCTCTGCTTGTGTCTCTGCCTCTCTCTCTCTCTCTCTCTCTCTCTCTCTGTCTCTCTAATAAATAAATAAAAAATCTTTAAAAAATTGGCATACACAATTATGGAGGATGGCAGGACACCTGGGTGGCTCAAAGGTTGAGCGTCTCCCTTTGGCTCAGGGCATGATCCTGGTACTGAGATCGAGTCCCGCATCGGGCTCCCTGTGAGGAGCCTACTTCTCCCTTTGTTTATGTCTTTGCCTCTCTCTGTGTGCCTCATGAATAAATAAATGAAATATTTTTTAAAAAAATTATGGGAGATGGCAACCTTAAAATCTGTAGGGCAAGCTGGCAGGCTGGAAACTCAGACAGGATTTTTATGTTTTGAAGTAGAATTCTTTCTTTTCAGAGAAATCTTGGTTTTTACTTTCATGGCCTTCAACCACAAAAATCAAGTGTGGTCTTCTTTTTTTGTATACATTTTTAATTTTAATTCCAGTATAGTTAAAATACAGTGTTATGTTAGTCTCAGGGTACAATTTAGTGAGTGATTTAACAATTCTATACATTACTTGGTGCTCATGATGGTAAATATACTCTTAATCCTCTTCACTTATTTCACCCATCTCCCACCTACCTCCTCTCTGGTAACAATCAATGTTTTCTACAGTTAAGAGTCTATTCCTTGGGTTCTTTCTCCTCTCTCTCTCTCTCTTTTTTTTTTTTTAACCCTTTGTTTTGTTTTTTAAACTCACAAATGAGTGAAATCACATGGTGTCTTTCTCTGACTAGCTTACTTTGCTTAGCATTATACTCTTAGCTCCTTCCATTTTATTGCAAATGGCAAGATTTCATTCTTTTTTATGACTGAATAATGGAATATACATATACCACCTCTTCTTTATCCATTTATTTATTAATGGACACTTGGGCTGCTTCTTTATCTTGGCTATTGTCAATAACGCTGCTAAAAGCATGGGGTCCAGACATTCTTTCAAATTAGTATTTTTATATTCTTTGAGCAAACACCCAGTAGGGCAATTGCTGTATCATAGAGTAGTTCTATTTTAAATTTTTTGAGGAATTTTCCAGAGTGTTTTCCAGAGTGGCTGCAGCGGTTTGTATTCCCACCAACAGTGCAAGAGGGTTCCTTTTTCTCCACATCTCACCAATGCTTGCTATGTCTTGTGTTGTTGGTTTTAGCCATTCTGACATGTGTGAAATGATATTACTGTAGTTTTGATTTGCATTTCCCTGATGAAGAGTGGTGTCGAGTGTCTATGTGTTCATTGGCCATCTGTATGTCGTCTTTGGAAAAATGTCTATTCACGTCTTCTGACCATGTTTTAATTGGAGTATTTGCTTTTTGGGTGTTGAGTTGTGTAAGTTCTTTATATATTTTAGATATTAACCCATTATTGAAAAGCATTTGAAAATATCTTCTCTCATTCAGTAGGTTGTCTTTTATTTTTGTTATTTCCTTCACTGTGCAAAAGCTTTTTATTTTGATATAGTACCAAAAGTTTATTTTTGCTTTTATTTCCCTTGCCTTAGGAAACATATAAAGAAAAATGTTGCTGTAGCCAATTTCAGAGATTACTGCCTGTGCTGTCCTCTAGGATTTTTATGGTTTCAGGTCTTACAGTTAGGTCTTTACCTATTTTAAATTTAATTTTTGTGTATGGTGTAAGGAAGTGGTCCAGTTCTATTCTTTTGCATGTAGCTGTGCTTCTTTTCCCAGCACCATTTGTGGAAGAATTTGTCTTTTTCCTATTACATATTCTTGCCTCTTTTGATAAAGATAAATTGACAATATAATTGTGGGTTTGTTTCTGGGCTTTCTATCCTATTCCATTGGTGTATGTGTCTATTTGTGTGCCATCAAGTATAATCTCCTTTATGTAAAGTAAACTGCTTATAAATGTTAATCACATCTACAAAATACACTCTTGGTTTTTTTCTCATTTGTCATGTGAAGAAACCACAGCTCAAGTAAAGTTAAGCAACCAAAGTAGGTCTCTAATCTAAGAATTGACAGATGCCAGATTAGAATTCATATTTTGCTCCCCAGGTTAGGGTCCCACCAATTCCACTCTATCACTTCTCTTTTGAATGTTTTCAATAGGGCTCATAGCTCTTTGTATTTAACAGGGAAATTATTTCCTCAATCGCAATGACTTAAAAAAAATGTATCATGATTATTTAGCTAGCATAAACATTTTCTTGATTGGAAAGATCATTTTCTTGGCTGTGTCATTTACTTTTATTTAGTCATTTCACTTGAGCTATGTGATTCCAAAAAATCCAGTAGAATCTACAGTTTTACTTGTCACATGGAGAATTAACTTGATGATGATAGCCTCCAGGTATATTACCAGGCAAACTATCCCATGGAACAGAAAGGTTTATTGACAAAATAAAGAGGTTCAAATTATAGTTTATTAAATCATTTCAAGATATCAGTATAAAACCATAAAAGAGAGATTGATTAAGATAACACATGTAGAAAAGGTTACGAGTGGGAATACCATAATATCTGAATCCCTTATGCAAAGCTCATATGTCCTGTATCTCTCTGTGGTATTAGGTCTCCTGGCTTACAATGTGATTATAAGAACCATAGTTGCAATTGAACAAGGTGCTCACAGATGGGCAATGATACACATTTGTTTATCAAAAAACTCAGGCCAATTAACTTGTGGAGCCACTATGGGGTTTTTTTTGTGTGTGTTTTTTTAGGTTGAGAAGAGAACACTTGAGACCTGAATGGAATTATAATGTGAGTTATTATTTTCCAGGGATCATCATGATCAGGAATTGGTCTTAATGCTTCTGTCTTTAAATATCATTTTTTCTCCATCACAATTTCTATTAATTTTATCTATCTTTGGTGTATGTTAAAGATTAGTAATTTATTCTTGATATTTCATATATGTTGTAAGTTTACCTATGTTTTACATGCTACTTGTTTACTCATGTATACTTATATCCTGTGGACTTAAATTATATATTATAAATTGATAGCTTACTTATTATCCATGCTTTATACTTTTTATGAGTTTTACTCATGCCATTTCTTTACATGCCTTTTTTCCAAATGTTGAATATTCTCAAATAGTTTGCATATTACAATATTGGAAGAAATAATCACAAATTTTATAAACCTCCAAACCATTAATCTTTTATTTTTAAGATTTTATTTATTCTTGAGACACAGAGATAGAGGCAGAAACATAGACAGAGGGAGAAGCAGGCTTCTTGCAGGGAGCCCGATGTGGGAATCCATCCCTGGACCAGGATCATGCCCTGAGCGGAAGGCAGATGCTCAACCACTGAGACATTCAGGCATCCCAATAATCTTTTTTATTAAGATTTTATTTATTTATTTATTCATGAGAGACACACACACACAGAGAGAGAGAGAGAGAGAGAGAGAGAGAGAGAGGCAGTGACACAGGCAGAGAGAGAAGCAGGCTCCATGCAGGGAGCCGGATGTGGGACTCGATCCGGGGACTCCAGGATCATGCCCTGGGCCGAAGGCAGGCGATCAATCACAGAGCCACCCATGTGTCCCCCCTCCCCTTTTTTTAAAGATCCAAAATCTTAATAATAATGGAGATCCTAGTAAAAAGTTGCTATGAGACTTTTTTTTTTAAAGATTTCATTTATTTATTTGACAGGGAGATAGAGAGAGCCAGACAGCACAACCAGACGGAACGGCAGATGAAGGAGAAGCAGGGAGCCCAATACAGGGCTGATGTGGGCCTCAGGGTCCTGGGATCATGACCTGAGCCAGAGGCAGATGCTTAACCAACTGAGCCACCCAGGCGCCCCTAGAGCTTTAATATTCTTAGAGCTTTAATATTCTTAGAGCGTTAATGTTCTTATAACAACAATAAAATGGTAATTATGTGAGGTAAAGGATGTGCTAACTAATCTTATTGTGGTAAATATTTTGAAATATACACAAGTATCAAATCATCACATTATAAACCTTAAACTTACACAATGTCATATTTGTCAGTTATATCTCAGTGAAGCTATGAGAAAAAGAATAAATTATAAATTATAACTCCATTATATAATTTTGCCTATAATATCACTTCAAATTAGATTTTTAATGAGAAGGGATTGTGCTATTAGACTGGCAAAGGATAGCAGGTCCTGCCTTAGAGGTTTACTTCTAAAGACTCCAAATTATAAATACAGCTTCTCACAAATTAATCCAATGTCTCAGATATTTATTTTTTAAGATGAAGTATTATGAATGAAAGAGACAGAGCTCTTTCTATCATATGACTTGGATTCTAAATCAATTCAGATACAAACATAAGTATGAAGTGGTCTCTCAGTTTGAGCAACTCCAACTATCTCAGAAAGAATATCCATAAAGAATTACTACTAGAATGAACAATGTCACAAAATAATGGAAGAGGGAATGCTATGTCTAAGAGAATAGTAAAATCTAAGACAAGCCATAAAGGTTGACTTTGATGAATGGAAGTTTGCAAGATGGTTAACTGAGGTGAGGAAAACACACATACAAACGATACAGGAAAGATATGGATAAATAAAAGAAAATAGCATGGACATAGCCTGGGGCAAATTTGGAATGGCTAAAGTGCAGATTTTCTTAGGGTTAGAAGACTAATATACTAAGGTAACATGTTCATAACATGAAGGGCCTCATTAAACCCCTTTGTTATAGGGTTTGAAGTTTCTTTTTAGACAGTGAGGAATTATAAAAGAAATTTAATTTTTTTTTTATTATTATTTATGATAGTCACACAGAGAGAGAGAGAGGCAGAGACACAGGCAGAGGGAGAAGCAGGCTCCATGCACCGGGAGCCCGACGTGGGATTCGATTCCGGGTCTCCAGGATCGCGCCCTGGGCCAAAGGCAGGCGCCAAACCGCTGCGCCACCCAGGGATCCCTATAAAAGAAATTTAAACTTGGGTGTGACATGATCAGATTTGTCTTCCCAGATATCATCCAGCTTGGATCAGATAGATCAGATTCTGATCTTGGTTTCGACCTCAAGGCTTTGCCAGCCTCTGCAGCTCTGTCCAACAAGCACCCATGATCTACCAACATCTTTTTATAATCTCCAGTCAACCCTTTTCCTTTCCAAACACATACAGAGAAACACACTTTGTATTTTTTGGTTATTTTCTGGGCTGAAGTTTCTCTTGTGACCTCTAATGTGTAAATCTCAACTATTCCTTTATATGGGCCATTCCTATCCTTTCTATAAAGTCCTTTTGAACTGAAAAAAGTTATAGAGCTCAGAAGTTATCCAGCTTAGCTTCTTCACTCTATTCTATACAGATTTCTGGTAACCATTTTTTTATTTTTATTTTTTTAAAGATTTTATTTATTTATTCATGAGAGACACACACACAGAAAGAGAGAGAGAGAGAGAGAGAGAGAGGCAGAGACACAGGCAGAGGGAGAAACAGGCTCCATGCAGGGAGCCCAATGTGGGACTCAATCCCAGGTCTCCAGGATCAGGCCCTGGGCTGAAGGCGGTGCTAAACCGCTGAGCCACCTGGGCTGCCCTCTGGTATCCATTCTGAAAATGTTTTTCACTATTTAGTTCTTAGTTGTATATTTTTATGCACAGTTTCCTTATAGTTTCATTTGTTTTTCTGCCGTGAAATTTTTATAACTGTGCCTTTACTATACTTATTTAGTTTTAAAAGCAAACTTCTGAAAAATAATATCACGAACTTCCTATGCAACCCAAAATGTCATTATTACCAAAATTCAAACTATGCATTTTTGTAAGAATAATTGCAGGAGTTTGGGTAATGATCAAGAATGCAGACAATGGCTTACTTTAATTATTCTTGTCACAGCTGTTGCAGATATGGCTTGGAACAGAAAGCAAGAAAGAAAGTTAGCAGACTTCTGCTAACGGGTTAAATGAATTGAACCTCAAATTGTTGGCACTTCTGTTCATTTCTGAAAAGACTCTCTGTTTAATCTCCTGCCTGAACACATTGAAACTCTCCTTTTGTTGTAGATGACATGTATTCAGGTGTCACTCAGAGTTGGGAAACACCCCTTTTTACTGGTGCCTGGGAACTTTTAGGGCTTCTGGACTGAACAAAAGGGTTCTCTCTAAATACAAAGGCTCAAATGTCTGTTGTTACTTCTCAGCCCCTCAGGAAGCAACTGCTAATCATTCTACCAATGATTAAAACAGCAACAGCAACATGAACAAGAACAAACCACTGAACTTTGTTGGTAAAATGGCAAGAGTTATATAGAATTTGTTATGCTTAAAACCATATTGGCTTTATTTGGTAAAGGGATGTGATTTTAAGCTTTGAGTTAAAAAAAAAATTATTTAGGGCAGCCTAGGTGGCTCAGTGGTTTAGTGCCGCCTTCAGCCCAGGGCCTGATCCTGGGGTCCCGGAATCGAGTCCCACATTGGGCTCCCTGCAAGGAGCTTGCTTCTCCCTCTGCCTGTGTCTCTGCCTCTCTCTTTCTGTGTCTCTCATGAATAAATAAATAAAATATTAAAAAAAATTATTTAGACTGTCTTGAAAATTGTGAAGTTGAATATGAATTTGAAAGTGTTATTCAATAATAATTTATTCACTAGACTTATGTACATGACACTATTCTAGGCAATAGTTCAGTTTTCAAAGAATTGTGTGCAGTGGTTTTTATAATTAAGTCAAGAATGTCAGATTCTCCAAAATTTGAAGAATAGGAAAAAGTCCTTAGAGAAAATTAAGAAAAAAGAGGAAAAATGATTTGCTAAAGTTCATAAGACAAAAGAGTAGTAGATTCAACTACAAAAGCATCTTAAGCCTCTGTACAACAAAAGGTCCATAAGGAAATTCAAAAGAAAATAACAATATAAGAAAAACATTACAACATATATAACTGAGAAAAAGCAAAAATTCTTACATACAAAGGGTTCTGGAAATTCAATAAAGACAAATAATCAACTAGAAAAATGGGGAAAGGTTATAAAGGAACAGTTTATATAAAAGGAAATACAAATGTCCAATAACCATATGAAAGATGGTCAACCTCAAACATAAAGGGAAAATAAAATAGTTTTTACTTATCAGATGGATAAAGCTAAAAATGTTAGTCATAACTTGTGTATGCAAGACATTCTCAAACACTACTAGAGGACAACATATATATATATATATATATATATATATATATACACATGTATATATATATATACAGCATCACTGAAGATAATTTGTTAGTATATCTCAAAATTTCAAATATAAACACTCTTTAACCCAACACTCACAATTAGAAATATACAGTGTGGGTAAATTAACACATGTATATAAGGATATAGTCTCAGAATGTTTGCTGTGGTACTATAATAGCAAAAAGCTGTAAAAATCTAAATGTCCATCAATGGAGGACCTCTTATTTACCTACATAAATGAGATACCATGCTGCTATAAAGTAATATATAGTATAGATAGGTAGATAGATGTGTGTGTGTGAGAGAGAGAGATAGAAATGTGGAAAGATGTGTAAGAATTAATAATAAGAAAAAGCAAGTTGAGGAATCATGGGTATAATATGGTTACATTTGTGTATAAAAAAAGGTGAGACAGGGGTGCCTGGGTGGGCATCTGCCTTGGACTCGGGTCATGATCCCGGGATCCTGGGATTGAGCCCCACATTGAACTCCCTGCTCAGCAGAAGCCTGCTTCTACTTCTCTTTCTGCTGCTCCCCGTGCTGTGCTCTTTCTCTGGCTCTCCCTCTCTCAAATAAATAAATTATTTTTTTTTAAGATAGAGACAAAAGCATGAACAACAACAAAACATTGAATTATAGAATTTCCACAAAATTAAGAAAGTTTGTATTTCAAAGGACGTCATAAAGAAAGTGAAAAGACAACCCATTGAATGGGAGAAAATATGTGCAAATCATATACAGTACAAGGCACTTAAACCGAGAATATATAAGGAGCTTTTCCAATTCAACAGTAAAAAGACAAATAACCCAATTAAAAATGGGCAAAAGATCTAAACAGACATTTTTCCAAAGAAGATACACAAATGGTTAATAAGTACATAAAACAATGTTCAGCATCATTAGTCATTAGGGAAATGCAAATAAAAATCATGATGAGATTTCTTTTTACCCCTATTAGAATGGCTAAGATAGAAGGCATACAAATATTAGTGAGGATGTGGAGAATTAGAACCCTCATACACTGTTGACTAGGTTGTAAAACCATGCAGTACTTGGAAAACAGTGTTTCCTCAAAATGTTAAACAGAGTTTGCCATATGGTCCAGCAATTCCACTCTTACATATTTACTCAAGAGAATTGAAAGCAGATGTTCACCCAAAATCTTGTACATGAATGTTCGTAGCAGCATTGTTCATAATGCAGGAAAAAGTGGAAACTTAAATGTCTATCAACTGATGAATGGATAAACAAAATATGGTATAGCCATGCAATGGAATACTACCTAGCTATAGAGAGATGGAACATGTGGCACCTGAGTGGTTCAGTCAGTTAAGTGTCTGCCTTTGGTGCCTGTCATGATCTCTGGGTCCCAGGATTGAGCCCTGCATCGGGCTCCCTGCTCAGCAGGGAGTCTGCTTTCCCTTCTCTGTCTGCCTCTGCCCCTGCCCCTCCCTCTGCTTGTGCTCTCTTTCTTGCTTTTAAATAAATAAATAAATGCATTTTTTAAAAAAGAAAGATGTAACATGATGTACATGCTACACCAAGGATGGCACTTATAAACATCATACTAAGTAAAATAAGCCAGATATGAGTAGCCATATGTTGCATGATCCCACTTATATGAAATGTGTAGAACAGACAAATTCAGAGACACAGAAAGTAGTTTGGTGGTTGCCAGGGCAAGCAGGAAATGGGGAGTAACTAATAATATGAGGGTATGCTCTTGAGGTGATGAAATGTTCTCAAATTAGATAGCTATAGTGACTTTACAACCTTGTGAATTATACTAAAACCCACTGAATAGAAAGGCTGAACATTTAAAATATTTGAATCATATCTCAACAAAGTTATTATTTTTAAAAGGTAAAGGGATAGATACTTGTGTACAGTCGACCCTTGAACAATGCCACGTTTAGGGGCACTGATCCCTGAGATTATATAATCTTTGTATAATTTTTGACTACCCCAAAACTTAACTACAAATAGGCCTACTGTTGACTGGAAGCCATACTGATTACATAAATAGTTAATTAATGCATATCCTATTTGTTTTATATATATATTATATACTGTATTCTTACAATAAAGTAAGCTAAAGAAAAGAAAATGTTAAGAAAATAATAAGTACATTTACAGTATGGTACTGTATTTATTAGAAAAATCTTCAGGTAAGTGGATCTGCACAGTTTAAACCCATGTATGAAAGTGTCTCTATAGGGCAGCCCAGGTGGCTCAGAGGTTTGGTGCAGTCTTCAGCCCAGGGCTTGATCCTGGAGACCTGGGATCGAATGTCATGTTGGGCTCCCTGCGTGGAGCCTGCTTCTCCCTCTGCCTGTGTCTCTGCCTCTCTCTCTGTGTCTCTCATGAATAAATAAAAATTAAAAAATCTTAAAAAAAATAGTGTCACTACATAATCTGAATTAGTATTACTGAACTTGGTAAAATGCAAGTGGGAAACATCTTTACTTGTTCTCCCCACTGGGCTTCAAACAAGCTCTGCAAACTCTTCCTTTTTTGAACAATATCTCAGGCAGACCCCCGTAACTTTTCCCTGCCACTTTCATAAATGAACAAAAAGCCTCATTTGTAGTGAACAGAGACTCCAATCTGATATCAATAATTTAATTTATCCAGTTCAAAGCTTGTTCACTCTCCCTTCACTCTTCTAACTTGTTTTTCTACCCTTTTATCCCTTCTACTACCTCTAGCCTGCTTTCATGGTGCAGTTGTCCTCTAGCAGACATTCAGATGCTGGCTCTTCTCTCTTGGGCTGCTTTTGTGAGCTCTCTGGACACCTCTCTCCATCCCTACTTCCCAGACAGAGCCCCCACTTACACTATACTCTCTCAGGCAGGCCCTGGTTTCTCAGATCTTACCTACCTACATACCCTTCCTTACCCTGGGTGTCTGAAGGAGTACAATCCTTTCAAGGATCAGCCTAACTACCTTCTCTGGGACACATGTAGATCACAGAAAACCAATTTCTTTGAATCCTTCTCTTTCCCTCTAAGGTTGTATTCCCTTCCCTCCACTCAAACAGGTAATTGTGAATTTTGTGCTGTTTTGTTTTGTTTTGTTTTACATTTAATCATAGTTTTTGCCATATATATTGCCAAATATACATATGTTACTAAATAATATGTCCCTTAGCTGGGCCTGCTTTAGAACTTTATGTGAACGGAGTTATACTCCAGATCCTAGAGACAAATTGCCTGGTTTCAAATCAGGCCCCTCCCCATTGTGTGATCTTGGACAGTGACTTAATCTTTCTATGCATCAGTTTCGTATCTGTAAACTGAAGATAATAATAGAAGTTACACCATTGGATTGTTTAAAGGATTAAGTAAGTGAATAATTGTAAGGTACCTGGTCTGACATTAGTAATTGTTTAAAAATGTTTATATATGTATTCTTCTATAGCTTCTATAATGTTTTATTTAACATATTTTTAACCTTTATGAATTATATCCAAGATTGTGGTTCATTTGTTAATTTCCCTATAATATTCTACTGTACCATGATTTTTAAAAAAGATTTTATTTATTTATTCATGAGAGACAGAGAGAGGCAGAGACACAGGCAGAGGGAGAAGCAGGCTCCATGCAGGGAGCCCGGTGTGAGACTCGATACCAGGACTCCAGGATCATGCCCTGGGCCGAAGGCAGGCGCTCAACTGCTGAGCCACCCAGGGATCCCCACTCTTGATGTTTTTTAAATTTTTATTTTATTTAAATTCAATTAATTGGGGCACCTCGGTATCCCTATAACCTATTTAACCCATTGCCCCACCAACCTCCCTTCTGGGAACCACGTTTGTTCTCTATGGTTAAGAGTCTGTTTTTTGGTTTGTCCCTCTTTCTCTCTTTCTCTCTTTTCCTCTTTGTTTGGTTTCTTAAATTTCACATATGATGAAATCATACAGTATCTGTCTTCCTCTGACTGACTTATTTCACTTAGCATTATACTCTCTAGCTCCATTCATTTTCTTGCAAATTGCAAGATTTCATTTTTTTTACGGCTGGATAATATTTCATTATATATATATATATACGACCTCTTTATCCATTCATCAATAGATGTACACTTGGGCTGCTTCCATATCTCCACTATTGTCAATAATACTGCTGTAAACATAGGGGTGCATGTATCCCTTTGAATTAGTGTTTTTGTATTCTTTGGATAAATAACCAGTAGTACTATTGCTGGATCACAGAATACTTCTATTTTTAACTTTTTTGAGGAATATCCATACTTTTTTCCACAGTGGCTGAACCAGTTTGCATTCTCACCAACAGTGCAAGAAGGTTCCTTTTTCTCCCAAGAAGGTTCCTTTTTCTCCACACCCTCATGAACACTTGTTTCTTGTGTTGTTGATTTTAGCAATTTTAAGAGGTGTGAGGTGATATCTTCTGGGGGTTGTGATTTGTATTTCCCTGATGGTAAGTGATGATGAACATCTTTTCATTTACCTCTTGGCCATCTGTATGTCTTCTTTGGAGAAACGTCTGTTCATGTATTCTGTCCATTTTTAATTGGAGTATTTGTTTTTCGAGTGTTGAGTTGTATAAGTTCTGTATATATTTTGGATACTAACCCTTTATTGGATATTCAATTTGCACATATTTTCTCCCATTTTGTAGGTTGCCTCTTAATTTTGTTGATTGTTTCTTTGCTGTAAAGAAACTTTTAATTTTGATGTAGTCCCAATAGTTTTTGCTTTTGTTTTCCTCACCTCAAGAGAAATATCTAGAAAAAAGTTGCCATGGCCAATGTCAAAGAGGTTACTGCCTGTGTTCTCTTCTAGGTTTTTTTTATAGTTTCAGGTCTTACATTTAGGTCCTTAATCCATTTCAAATCTATTTTTGTGTATTGTGTAAGAAAGGGGTCCAATTGCATTCTTTTGTGTATAGCTGTCCATATTCCCCAACACCACTTGCTGAAGAGACTGTCCTTTTCCCAGCAGATATTTTTTCTTGTTTGTCAAAGACTAATTGACCATATAATCATCAGTTTAATTCTGGGTTCTCTATTCTGTTCTGTGTCTATTTTTGTGCCAGTACAATACTGTTTTGATTACTACAGCTTTGTAACATAATTTGAAGTCTGGAATTGTGATACCTCCAGCTTTGCCGTTTTTCTTTTTTTTTTTCAAGATTGTTTTGGCTACTTGGGGTCTATTGTGGTTCATAACAAAATTAAGAAATGTTTGTTCTAGTTCTATAAAAAATGCTGTTGGTATTTTGATAGGGATTGCATTAAATCTGTAGATTGCTTTAGGTAATAGAGACATTTGAACAATATTTGTTCTTCTAATCCATGAGTATGGAATGTCTTTGCATTTCTTTGTGTCATTTTCTATTTCTTTCACCAATGTTTTATAGTTTTCAGAGACAAGTCTTTCACCTCTTTGGTTAGGTTTTTTCCTAGGTATCTTATGGTTTTTGGCACAATTGTAAATGGGATTATTTTCTTAATTTCTCTTTCAGCTGCTTCATTATTGGTGTAAAGAAATGCAACAGATTTCTGCATGTTGATTTTGTATCCTATGATCATACCGAATTCATTTGTCAGTTCTAGCAGTTTTTGGTGGAGTCTTTAGGGTTTTCTATCTATAACATCATGTCATCTGCAAATAGTGAAAGTTTTACTTCTTCCTTGCCAATTTGGATGTCTTTTATTTCTTTTTGTTGTCTGGCCCTTTATCTTTTTTGATTAGAGTTTTTCAGTTGTATTAATCATTAAAATTTTGTACCTAGATGGCTCAGCAAATGGAGTATGTTACTCTTGATCTTGGGATTGTGATTTTGAGCCCCACATTGGGTGTAGAGATTACTTAAAAATAAAATCTTAGGGCAGCCTGGGTGGCTCAGTGGTTTGGTGCTAAGGTGTGATCCTGGAGCCTGGGGATCAAGTCCCACATTGGACTCCCTGCATGGAGCCTGCTTCTCCCTCTCCCTCTGTCTCTGCCTCTCTCCGTGTGTCTCTCATGAATGAATAAATTAAGTCTTAAAAAAAATTAAAAAAATAAAATCTTAAAAAAAAATCACACGAAATTTGTCTTTGTTGATACTGTTTTCTATTTTCATTTGTGGGCTTTTTACTATATTCTTCCTTTTACCTTAACTTTATTGTATCATTCTTTTTCTAATTTGTTAAGTTAGAAATGCATGTTAAATTGGTTTTGAAAAATTCATTTTCAAATTTTCTTATAAGCAGTTTTTATATTATTCTTCTCTTTTAATGATACTCTTTCCAAATTTTCATTAGAAGATTTTTTTTTTTTTTTTTTTTTTTTTAGGATCGCCTGGGTGGCTCAGCGATTGAGCATCTGCTTTGGCTTCAGATGTGATCCCGGCATCCTGGGATCAAGTTCCACATCAGGCTCCTTGCATGGAGCCTGCTTCTCCCTCTGCCAGTGTCTCTGCCTCTCTCTGTGTCTCTAATGAATAAATAAATAAAATCTTTTTTAAAAAAAAAGATTTTAAAAAAATTTCTAAAAGTTTGGTATTACTTAAATTATAATTTTGTTATTTTTAAAAAAAAATTTTTTTTTCATGATAGACACTGAGAGAGGCAGAGAGATAGGCAAAGGGAGAAGCAGGGTCCCTGCAGGGAGCCCAATGTGGGGACTTGATCTCCCTGTGCTCTATTTGTGTTATTCTTCTGGATTTGTTTTGCAGGTCTATCCATCTTTTTTCAGCTCGGTATAACTTACTATTTGATCTATCCACTGAGTTTTCAATTTTAATTGTAAATATATTTCTAGAATTTTTGTGTTGTTCTATTTCAAATCTCATTACCCCGATTCAATAGTCTTTTTTCCCTGTGTCTGATTTTTATTTGTTTCCTTCTTTAAAAAAAAAAAAAGATTTTATTTATTTATTCATGAGAGACACACACACACAGAGGCAGAGACACAGGCAGAGGGAGAAGCAGGCTCCATGCAGGGAGCCCAATGTGGGACTTGATCCCGGGTCTCCAAGATCAGGCCCTGGACTGAAGGCAGGTGCTAAACCACTGAGCCACCCAGGGATCCCCTCTGTTTGTTATTTCTTGAAGTATATCAAACATAGTTATTTTGTATTCTGTTTCTGATAATTCTGTAACTATAATCATTGCATATCTGGTTCTCTTTAAATTGTTGGCTTGGAGAATTATGGGCCATATATAGGTGGAGCTCGAAGCCTATGATTAGGATATTTGAGGTGAGATATATATATTTTTTTCTTCTATCCAGATCCAAAGACAAAACATGCACATATGATCACAATTTCACATTGCGTGCTGTGGTTCTTCCTAGTTTATTTAGTGAGAGTATCACTCTTTTCAGATTTTACTTTCAGGCAGAGGTTACTCTTACCTGATATTTCACTGTTCTCAGGCCCCAGATATTGCCTCTTATTCCTGGTATAGATGATTCTTATTATTCTTATCCTCTTATTCCTGGTATAGATCCTGGTATAGATGATTCTTATTATTCTTATCCTCTTATTCCTGGTATAGATAAAACTCAGGTCTATCCACACTAAACACAGATAGTCTTAGGACAAAGATCACCTCTATTTTATGCCCACGGATTCAATTCAAACTTTATTGTTTCTGGCATCAGTTCAACAATGCATTTAAATTTTTTTCATTTTAAATGCAGGGTTTGTTTTTTTTTTAAGAAAAGACTTAAGTTTTTTGGAGGAGCTTTAGTTTCACAGCAAAATCGAGGTACAGATTTCCCATATACCTTTTACATGCGCACATACACAGCCTTCTCTAGTATCAACATCCCACACCGGAATGGTGCATTTGTTACAATTGAGGAACCTACAATGACACAATATAATTACCCATATTCCATAGTATACATTAGTGTCCACTCTTGATATTGTACATTCTAAGAGTTTGGACAAATTCATAGTTACATGTATCTACAAATTCATAGTTACATGTATCTAAATAGTTAATACTATTTTCAGTGTCCTAAAAATACTCTGCTCTGCCTATTCATCCCTAACTCTCCCCCAACTCCTAGACAGTCTGACCTTTTAAAAAAGTTTTTGGAAAAGTTTTATTTATTTATTCATGAGAGACACAGAGAGTGGCAGAGACATAGGCAGAGGGAGAAGCAGGCTCCCTGCAGGGAGCCTCATATGGGACTTGATCCTATGATCGCAGGGTCACACCCAAGCCAAAGGCAGACACTCAACTACTGAGCCACCAAGACATCACTACAAACTCTGATCTTTATTGCCTCCATAGTTTTGCCTTTTCCAGAATGTCATATAGTCTAAAATGTATACTATGTAGCCTTTTTAGTTTGGCTTCTTTTACTTAGTAACATTCATTTAAGTTTCCTCCATGTCTTTTCATGGTTTGATACCTCATTTCTTTTTAGCACTCAATAATATTCCACTGTCTGAATTTACACTACTTATCCATTCACCTACTTAAAGACATCTTTTTTAAAAAAATATTTTATTTATTCATGATAGACACAGAGAGAGAGAGAGAGGCAGAGACAGAGGCAGAGGGAGAAGCAGGCTCCATGCAGGGAGCCTGACGTGGGACTTGATCCAAGGTCTCCAGGATCACGCCCTGGGCTGCAGGCGGCGCTAAACCTCTGCGCCACCGGGGCTGCCCTACTTAAAGACATCTTGGTGAGTTCCAAGTTTTGGTTGTTATGAATAAAGTTGCCATAAACATCTATATGCAGATTTTTGTGTGCACATAAGTTTTCAACTTCTTTAGGTAAATGCCAAGCAGCAGGATTGCTGGATCATATGGGTAAGGGTAGCTTTAGTTTTAAAAAACTACCAGCCTAAAAAAAAAAACAAACAAAAAACAAAAAACAAAAAACAAAAAACAAAAAACAAAAAAAAAAACTACCAGACTATCTTCCTAAGTTGCTATACCATTTTGGATTCCTACCAGCAATGAATGAGAGTTCCTGTTGCTCCACATCCTTGCCAGCATTTGGTGTTGTCAGTGTTCTGAATTTGAGCCATTCTAATAGATGTGTAGTGGTATCTCATTCTTTTCATCAGCATTTTCCTGATGACATATGATGTAGATCATCCTTTCACATGCTTATTTGGCACTGTACACTGTACCTTCTTTGGTGAGCTTTCTGTTAAGGTCTTTGACTATTTTTTAATTGGGTTATTATTTTCTTATTGTTCTTATTCTAGAAGTTCTTTGTATATTTTGGATAACAGTCCTTTATCAGGTGTGTCTTTTGTAAATGTTTGTGCCTGATCTATGGCTTGTTTTCTCATTTTCTTTTTTTTTTTCCATCTTAAAAAATTTTTATTTAAATTCAATCAATTAACATACAATGTATTATTGATTTCAGTAGAGGTCAGTTATTCATCAGTCTTATATAATGCCCAGTGCTCATTACATCACACACCCTCCTCATTGCACATCATCCAGTTACCCCCAACCCCTCACCCACTTCCCCTCCAGCCATCCTGCTATTTGTTTCCTTTGGTTGAGTCTCTTATGGTTTGTCTCCTCTGATTTCTTCTTGTGTAGACTTTTAGGCACATTTTGTTAAATAATGTAACATTAAATAAAGTGATAATAATAGTATGTGATTTTCACATACAAAGTCCGTGGGAAATTTAAAGATCTTGGCAATAGTTCTGTTTATCAAACATGCCAAATAGTATTAAACAACACTGACAAGAAGTGGCACCACTGTCATATGCATATTTTTAATGGAATGACATTACAGTTTTAATTTTATTTTTAAGATTTTATTGATTTATTCATGAGAGACACACAGAGAGAGGCACAGACACAGGCAGAGGGAGAATCAGGCTCCCTGAAAGGAGCCTCATGCAGGACTCGATTCCAGGACCCTAGGATAATAATCTGAGCTGAAGGTAGATGCTCAACCACTGAGCCACCCAGGTGCTCCAAAATCAGAATTTTTATTTATTTGTATTATATTTTTAAAGATTTTATTTACTCATTCATGAGAGACAGAGAGAGAGAGAGAGAGGCAGAAACATAGGCAGAGGGAGAAGCAGGCTCCATGCAGGGAGCCCAATGTGGAACTTGATCCCGGGACTCCAGGATCATGCCCTGAGCCGAAGGCAAATGCTCAACTACTGAGCCACCCAGGCATCCCAATATTAGAGTTTTTAGAAGGATTTTGCTGTTTATTCAGTTGTTGATAAATTATTATTATTACATTTAAGTTAATTTATAAAATGGTCTCCCTTAAGACAATTTTACTTAGAGTTTATTTTAGATCTTTCTGCAGAATCTTACCAAATGCCCTTTTATCTATTTAAATTACTATATGATTTCTTTCCATTACTGTATTGATATAATGAACTATCCTGGCAGATATCCTGATATTAAACTATCTTTGCATTACTCAAATTATCCTTATTTGTTCATACAGTGTTTTATATTGATATACTGATGAGTTTTACTTGATCATTTACTTAGAGAATCTTACCTTCTATATTCATAGGTGAAATCTGCCTATAGGTTTATAGATCTTTACCAGTTTCTGTAGTGAGATCTGCTCAGTTTATGAAATGAATTTGAGGAGTTTCAGATTTAGTTAACATCAGAAGTATCTGATCTTTCAAGAATTGGTAGACAGTTGTAAAACCATTTTGTCTTGGTGTTTAATTTTAAATTTTACATCTTTAATTACTTTTCCAACCTCTTCTAAGAAAATTTTAGTTTCTACTTCTTGAATCAGTTTGAATATCTTTCTTCTGGATTTTAAAATTCCACACCATTGAATTGGATATAATATGTCTTTAATTCTTGTCATCTCTGCTATAAATATTTCTCATTGTTCCTAATATTTTTATTTTTAATATATGCTTCACTCTTTTTTTGATAAACTCACAAGGGCTTCTAAAATTGTTCTTTAATTGAAATAATACATTTTTCTTTAATTTTAGTCACTTTTTCCCCAAAAGTTTTTGCTTTTAGTTTTTTGTATTTTTTTACATTTGTTTTTATTTAACTTCGATTTGCCAACATATAGTATAACACCGATGCTAATCCCATCAAGTGCTCTCCTCAGTGCCTGTTACCCAGTTACCCCATCCCTCCACCCACCTCCCCTTCCACAACCCTTTGTTTCCCAGAGTTAGGAGTCTCTTATGATTTGTCTCCCTTCCAATTTTTCCCCACTCAGTTCCCCTCCTTTCCCTTATAATCCCTTTCACTATTTCTTATATTTCATGTATGAGTGAAGTCATATGACGATTGTCATTCTCTGATTGACTTATTTCACTTAGTATAATATCCTCCAATTCCATCCACATCGAAGCAAATGGTGGGTATTCATCATTTCTGATGATTAAGTAATATTCCATTGTATGTATGTATATATATATGTATATATATATATATACACACATATATATATACATCTTGTTTATCCATTCATCTGTCGAAGGACATCATGGCTCCTTCCACAGTTTGGCTATTGTGGCATTGCTGCTATGAACTCTAGGGTGCAGGTGTCCCGGCGCTTCACTATATCTGTATCTTTGGGGTAAATACCCAGGATGCAATTGCTGGGTCGTAGGGTAGCTCTATTTTTAACTTCTTGAGGAACCTCCTCACCATTTTCCAGAGTGGCTGTACCATTTTGCCTTCCCACCAATAGTGCAAGAGGGTTCCCTCTTCTCCATACCCTCTCCAACATTTGCTGTTTCCTATCTTGTTAATTTTTGCTATTCTCACTGGTGTGAGGTGTTAACTTATTGTGGCTTTGATTTGTATTTCCCTGATGGCAAGTGATGTGGAGCATTTTTTTTCATGAGCCTGCTGGCCTTTTGTATGTCTTCTTTGGAGAAATTTCTGTTCATGTCTTCTGCCCAATTCATGATTGGATTTTTTGTTTCTTGAGTGTTGAGTTTGATAAGTTCTTTATAGATCTTGGATACTAGGAGCCCTTTTATCTGATATGTCATTTGAAAATATCTTCTCCCATTCTGTAGTTTTTCTTTTAGTTTTGTTGACTGTTTCTTTTACTGTGCAGAAGGCTTTTATCTTGATGAAGTCCTAATAGTTCATTTTTGCTTTTGTTTCTTTTGCCTTCATGGATGTATCTTGCAAGAAGTTACTGAGGCCAAGTTCAAAAAGGGTGTTGCCTGTGTTCTCCTCTAGAATTTTGATGGATTCTTGTCTCACATTTAGATCTTTCAATCATTTTGAATTTATCTTTGTATATGCTGTAAGAAAATGGTCTAGTTTTATTCTTCTGCACATAGCTGTTCAGTTTTCCCAACACCATTTATTGAAGTGACAGTCATTTTGTCCAGTGGATATTCTGTCCTGCTTTGCCAAATATTAGTTGACCATAGAGTTGAGTGCCCATTTCTTGGTTTTCTATTCTGTCCCATTGATCTACATGTCTGTTTTTTTTTTTTAAAGATTTTATTTATTTATTCATAGAGATGCAGAGAGAGAGAGAGAGAGGCAGAGACACAGGCAGAGGGAGAAGCAGGCTCCATGCAGAGAGCCTGACATGGGACTCGATCCAGGGTCTCCAGATCACTCCCTGGGCTGCAGGCGGTGCTAAACCGCTGCACCACCGGGGCTGCCCTATGTGTCTGTTTTTATGCTGGAACCATATGGTCTTGATTATCACAGCTCTGTAATACAGCTTGAAATCTGGCATTGTGATGCCCCCGGTGCTGGTTTTCTTTTTCAATATTCCCCTGGCTATTCGGGGTCTTTTCTGATTCCACACAAATCTTATTTATTCCAATCTCTGAAGAAAGTCCATGGCATTTTGATAGGGATTGCATTAAACGTGTAAATTGCCCTGGGTAGCATAGACATTTTCACAATATTAATTCTTCCAATCCATGAGCATGGAATATTTTTCCATCTCTTTGTGTCTTCCTCAATTTCTTTCAGAACTGTCCTGTAGTTTTTAGGGTATAGATCCTTTACCTCTTTGGTTCTGTTTATTCCTAGGTATCTTAATGCTTTTCGGGTGCAATTGTAAATGGGATTGATTCCTTAATTTCTCTTTCTTTAGTCTCATTGTTAGTGTATAAAATGGCACTTATTTCTGTGCATTGATTTTTGTATCCTGACACACTGCCAAATTGCTGTATGAGTTCTAGCAATCTTGGGGTGGAGACTTTAGGGTTTTCTATGTACAGTATCATGTCATCGGCGAAGAGGGAGAGTTTGACTTCTTCTTTGCTAATTTGAATGCCTTTTATTTCTTTTTGTTGTCTGATTGCTGAGGCTAGGACTTCTAGTACTATGTTAAATAGCAGTGGTGAGAGTGAACTTCCCTGTCATGTTCCTGATCTTAGGGGAAAGGATCTCAGTGTTTCCCCATTGAGAATGATATTTGCTGTGGGCTTTTCATAGATGGCTTTTAAGATGCTGAGGAATGTTCCATCTATCCCTACACTTTGAAGAGTTTTAATCAGGAATGGATGTTGTATTTGTCGAATGCTTTCTCTGGATCTATTGAGAAGATCATATAGTTGTTTTTTCTCTTGTTGATGTGATCTATCACATTGATTGTTCTAAAAGTGTTGAACCACCCTTGCATCCCAGGGATAAATCTCACCTGGTTGCGGTAAGTAATCCTCTTAATGTACTGTTGGATCCTATTGGCTAGTATCTTGGTGAGAATTTTTGAATCCATGTTCATCAGGTATATTGGTCTATAATTCTTTTTGGTGGAGTCGTTGTCTGGGATTGGAATCAAGGTAATGCTGGCCTCATAAAACGAGTTTGGAAGTATTCCCTCCTTTTCTATCCTTCAAAACAGCTTTAGTAGAATAGGTATTATTTCTTCTTTAAATGTTTGATAGAATTCCCCTGGGAAGCCATCTGGCCGTGGACTTTTGTGTCTTGGGAGGTTTTTGATGACTGCTTCAATTTCCTCCCGGTTATTGGCCTGTTCAGGTTTTCTATTTCTTCCTGTTCCAGTTTTGGTGATTTGTGGTTTTCCAGAAATGCACCCATTTCTACCAGATTGCCTAATTTGTTGGCATATAGCTGCCCACAATATGCTTTTAAAATCGTTTGTATTTCCTTGGTATTGGTTGTGATCGCTTCTCTTTCATTCATGATTTTATTAATTTGAGTCTGTTCTCTTTTCTTTTTAATAAGGCTGGCTAGGGGTTATCTATCTTATTAGTTCTCTCAAAGAACCGGTTCCTGGTTTTCTTAATCTGTTCTACGGTTCTTCTGGTCTCTATTTCATTGAGTTCTACTCGAATCTTTACTATCTCTCTTCTTCTACTTGGTGTAGCCTTTACTTGCTGTTCTTTCTCTAATTCCTTTAGGTGCAAGTTAGCTTGTATATTTGAGTTTTTTCCAATTTTTTGTGGGAGGCTTGTTTGTGATGTATTTCCCTCTCAGGACTGCTTTTGCTGTATCCCAAAGATTTTGAGTTGGGGTTGTATCTTCATTTTCATTAGTTTACATGAATTTTTAAAATTCTTCTCTAATTTCCTGGTTGACCCATTCATCTTTTAGTAAGATGCTCTTTAATTTCCATGTGTTTGAGTTTCTTACAAATTTCTTCTTGTGATTGAGTTCTAGTTTCAAAGCATTGTGGTCTGAAAATATTCAGGGGATGATCCCAATCTTTTGATATTGACTGAGACCTGATTTGTGACCCAGTATGTGGTCTATTCTGGAGAAAGTTCCATGTGTACTTAGAAGAATGTGTATTCAGTTACTTCAGATGGAAATTTCTATATATTTCTGTGAATTCTATTTGGTCCAGTATAGCATTTAACGTTGTTTCTTTGGTGATGTTCTGCTTAGAATATCTTCATTTGCTGAAAGTGCAGTGTTGAAGTCTCCTACTATTAGTGTATTATTATCTAAGTATCTCTTTACTTTGGTTATTAATTGATTGATATACTTGGGGGCTCCCACATTAGGGGCATAAATATTCATGATTGTTAGGTATTCTTGTTGGATAAACTCTTTAAATAGTATGATATAGTGTCCCTCTTCATCTTTTACTACAGTCTATGGTATAAACTCTAATTTATCTGATATGAGGATTGCTACCCCAGCTTTCTTTTGAGGACCATTGGAGTGGTAAATGGTTCCCCACTCCTTCATTTTCAGGCTGTAGGTGTCCTTGGGTCTAAAATGAGTCTCTAAAAAAATAAAATAAAATAAATAAAATAAATAAATAAATAAATAAATAAATAAAATAAAATAAAATAAAATAAAATAAAATAAAATAAAATAAAATGAGTCTCTTGGGCAGCCCAGGTGGCTCAGCCGTTTAGTGGTTCCCCTCCCCCACTTTATTCCTTTTTTCTTTTTTTTTCCTTCCTACCTTGTTAGAAGCAAAAACTTTTCTCTCTGTAGCATTCCAGCTGTTCTCTCTTTAACTCTCAGGTCAAATTCATAGATGTTCAAGATGTTTTGAAACTTAGCTAGGTAAGTTTGTGGAACCAGATGAGTTGAGGACCCCTACTCTTCCACCTTCTTGCCCCTCCTCTTGTTTGCATTATCTTTCACAGAGCAGTTTTTAATTTTTTAAAAAATATTTTATTTATTTATTCATGAGAGATAGAGAGAGAGAGAGGCAGAGACATATACAGAGGGAGAAGCAGGCACTGTGCAGGGAATCCCATGTGGGACTTAATCCCAGGACTCTGGGATCATGCCCTGAGCCAAAGGCAGACACTCAACCATTGAGCCACCCAGGCATCCTGAGAAGTTTTTTAATTTTAATGCAACGTAGACTATCAATAATTTATTTAATGGGTCATGCCATTGGTGTTTATCTCTATGTACGTTTTTATCTATAATGTTTATCAGAAGTGGGGTTCACTGAACCTCTAGTATACCATACTGCCAGAAGCAAAAATCCTCCTTACTGGATTTTTCTAGGTGACACTTGCCTCTCTTTACACCAATTGCAGTGGGCAACAGTCAACTTCTCCCATTTCTGTCACCAAGCTCTACTCCTGTCTTGTAACACTTGTTCAGCAGGTTTTTGTAGCTCAGTAAGTATCTAGATAGGCAGGTGGGGAGGAAAGGGAAAAAGACTATTGCATATATATCCTTTTCCTAGTAGATACCCCTCTTCTCAATAAGTACACTTCTTGATGCACCTCTTATGTGTCTTGCTACAAGAGAAAAGTATTCACTGTAATAATGCTCTTAAAATAAATCCTCACTTTCCATTTTCTCTAGCCTTTTCATATATAGGCTGGAAATAGGAGATGGCTGTAGAACTACCAAAACATTATCTACATAGCTCATCTCTTTTGACCACTTTTATTTTTCACCTGTGATTCTCAACTTTTGGGCCTTACCAGAAACCAGAAGACCTTTAAGGGTAAAATGTATATGAAATTACACAGTAGTATGAGTACATAACACATTTCTGAAAGGCTAACTACAAAATGGATAATTGTGGCTATCTTTCTGGAAATAAGAATAATGAGTTGGTAAGGAAGGACTATTGTTTTCCATTATATCTTTTTACATTGTTTATCTTTTACTTTTTTATCACAAGCATCTTTCAAGTTTATTATTTAAAATGTCTTGAAAGGGATCCCTGGGTGGCGCAGCGGTTTGGCGCCTGCCTTTGGCCCAGGGCACGATCCTGGAGACCCAGGATCGAATCCCACATCAGGCTCCCGGTGCTTGGAGCCTGCTTCTCCCTCTGCCTGTGTCTCTGCCTCTCTCTCTCTCTCTCTGTGACTATCATAAATAAATAAAAATTAAAAAAATAATAATAATAAAATGTCTTGAAAAATACTTGATTTGGGGGACAGGGTGCCTGGGTGGTTCAGTCAGTTAATGTCCAACTCTAGTTTCTGCTCAGGTCATGATCTTGTGGTTGTGAAATTGAGCCCTGTTTTGGGCTCTGTGCTCAGCATAGTCTGCTTCAGATTTTCTCTCCCTTGCCCTCTGGCTCTCTCTCTCTCAAATAAATAATAAATAAAATCTAAAAAAAAAAAATACTTGATTTTTAAAAATTAATATTTATAAAGAAATGATTCAATTTTATTGAGAATTGTGAGAAGTGAAAAGAGACTTTTTATGTATGTTTTGTTTATAAAAGTCCACTTATCAGTTATTTATCCATTTACTTATGTGTTAAGGACTGGGTAATGTAAAGATAAATAAATCCCACAAAGGCAACCCATAATTTAGTAGGGGAAATAGAATTATACATAAATAATTTAAGGGAGTCAACTAATGCATTGAAAATTGGAAAAATTGGGATCCCTGGGTGGTTCAGCAGTTTAGCACCTGCCTTTGCCCCAGGATGTGGTTCTGCAGTCCAGGGATCGAGTCCCCCACTGGACTTCCTGCATGGAACCTACTTCTCCCTCTGCCTGTGTCTCTGCCTCTCTCTCTCTCTCTCTCTCTCTCTCTGTGTCTTTCATGAATAAATAAATAAAATCTTTAAAAAGAAAAAAAGAAAGAAAATGGGAAAAACTATATGTGTCTGAGATTTCAAATAAGAAAATGTGTCTGTTCTGCACTGAAAATTCTATTCCACTGGTAAACCTCCTCTATCATAAAGATGTTAAAGTACCCTTTCTACAATAAAAGGAAAATCTCTCCATTAATGGCATAAATTTTCTGTAACAAAATAAAATAGTCAAGGCTTTCTCCTTCATATACATGCCACACAGATGTCAATATTTTGTTTATATTCTGTACATAATTTTACTCAGTGATCTCCACATCAGTAATTTCATTCAGCTATATATTATTTCTCTTTGTGATATTAAATGACCTTTACTTTTGTTCTTTATAATTTCCCAGTAGTTCAGTGCTTCTTGTAGCTGATTTTATTGATTTCTTAGCCAAGATGTGACATAAATATTTGCTTTAAGGGATGCCTGGATGGCTCAGTAGTTGAGGGTCTGCCTTCACCTTAGGGTGTGATCCCAGAGTCCTGGGATAGAGTCCGCATCAGCCTCCCTACAGGGAGTCTGCTTCTCCCTCTGTCTATGTCTCTGCCTCTCTCTGTGTGTGTCTCTCATGAATAAATAAATAAAATCTTTTTTGTATTTAAAAAAGGCAACTTTATGGAGGCGTCTGGGTGGCACAATTAGTTAAGATTCTGACTCTTGGTTTCTGCTCAGGTTGTGATCTCAGAGTTAGGAGATTGAGCCTGCATTAGGCCCTGCACTCAGTGTGGAATCTGCTTGAGATTCTCTCTCACTTTCCCTCTGCCCCTTTTGCTCATATTCTCTCTCTCTTTCTCAAATAAATAAATCTTTTTTTTTTTTAAAGCAACTTTATGGAAAAGGCAAAAGTATGGAGACAGTTTAAAAAGATCAGTATTTGGGATCCCTGGGTGACTCAGTGGTTGAGTGCCTGCCTTTTGCCCAGGGTATGATGCTGGAGTCCCAGGATCGAGTTCCATGCCAGGCTCCCTGCACGGAGTCTGCTCCTCCCTCTGTGTCTCTGCCTCTCTCTCTTTGTGGCTCTCGTGAATGAATAAATAAAATCTTAAAAAAAAAAAAAGATCAGTATTTGCCTGGGTTGGGGGAAGAAAGGAGGGATAAATAGGTGAAGAAGGGGATTTTTAGGCCCTGAATGATACTGTCATGTGGATCCAAGTCACTGTACATTTATCAGAACCAAGAATGTACAATACAAAGTGATCTCTAATGTGAACTCTGGACTTTAGTAATAATGTATCAATATTGGCTCATTGATTGTAACAAATATAAAACACTAATGCAAGATATTAACAATAAGGGAAGCTGAGGAGGGTGAAGAAGGTATATGGAAACTCTATACTTTCCACTCAATTTTTCTGTAACATAAAACTGTTCAAAAATACAATCAATTAATTAAAAAACTAAAATGTAACTTTGATTTTAAGTTGCCCTTGAGTGATTGCTTACTGATTCACCTTTAGATACAAATGCTTCAATTTAATAATAGAAAGCATCAACGTTGCCTTTTTCTGTGCAAACCTAGATTTTTTTTTTTTTAGATTTTATTTTTAATCACAGAGGCTGCCAATCTCTTTTGAAAATGTGACAAAGTTTATAACAACTTTTGCAGTGGTATCTAGATGTAAATGGACAACTCGAGCACTACAATTTAGTTTTCATATATTCGGCCTCAAAAGTCCTATTCTCAGATTTGAATTTTGATTGCTAGTGCAACCATCACACTCAGGTTCATTTGTTCCAGTATGTAAAAATCCCATTCCAAAAGAGAGTACTTTGAAAGATGTCATTTTTACTTTTTCTCTCATAAAGCCTGTTTATTTTTTTAAAACCATTTTATTTATTTATTCATGAGAGACGCAGAGAGAGAGAAGCAGAGACATAGGCAGAGGGAAAAGTAGGGGAGCCCAATGCAGGGCTTATCCCTGAACCCTCTGATCACGCCCTGAACCAAAGGCAGAAACTCAACCACTGAGCCACCCAGGCATCTCCATAAACCCTGTTTAAAACACATTTCTTAAAAAAAAAAAAAAAATTACTTTTCTGACACTACAATTTACCAGAATCACTACCTCACTTTCTGAATAGGGCTCACTCTTCTCTTATTTCTGACTTTCCTTTGCAGCTAGAAATAATAGCACAAAACACTTATAGGAATGCTTGATTTATTGTGCTTCACAGATTTTTTTTACAAGTTGAAACTCTGGGGCAATCCTGCCTCGACCAAGACAAATAGTGCCATTTTCCACAGCTTTTGCTCACTTCATGTCTTTGTCACATTTTGGTAATTCTAAATTACCAAACTTGTAATTTGGTAATTTGTAAACATTTTTATTATTATAAAATTTATATTGTATATTATAGATTGTAAACTTTTATATTATTATACTTGTTTTTTTTTTATTATACTTGTTATGGTGATCTATGATCAGTGATATCTGATGTTACTATTTTAATTGTTTTAGGATGCCAAAACCTGCACCCATATAAGACAGCAAACTTATTTTTTTTAAAGATTTTATTTATTTATTCATGAGAGATGGAGAGAGAGGCAGAGACACAGGCAGAGGAAGAAGCAGGCTCTCTGCAGGAGCCCAATGTGGGACTTGATCCCCAACCCTGGGATCAGGCCCTGAGTCAAAGGCAGATGCTTAACCACTAAGCCACCCAGGTGTCCCGACAGCAAACTTAATAAATGTGTGTGTTCTGACTGTTCTATATTCCCTGAGACACAACAATTGAAATTAGGATAATTAATAAGCCCATATGGCTTTGCCATATTCAAGTGAAAGAAAGAGTCACACATCTCTCACTTGAAATCAACAGCTAGAAATGAATAAGCTCAGCGAAGAAAGCATGTTGAAAACCAAGACAGGCTGAAAGCCAGGCCTCTTGAACAATTAGCCATGCTGTGAATGCAAAGGAAAAGTTCTTGAAGAAAATTAAAAGTGCTACTCCAATGAACACAAGAATGATAGGAAGTGAAACAGCCTTATTGCTGATATGGGAAAGTTTGAGTGGTCTGGATACAAGATCAAACCAGCCATGGCATCTCCCTCAGTCAAAGCCTAATCCACAGCAAGGCTTTGACTTTTCAATTATATGAAGGCCGAGAGTTAAGAAGCTGCAGAAGAGGGGTGCCTGGGTGGCTGAATTGGTTAAGTGACCAATTCTTGATTTCAACTCAGGTCATGATCTCGGGGTCTTGGGATGGAGCCCTGCGTTGGGTTCTGTGCAGAGTCTACATGTCCCTCTCTCTTTGTTCCTCCTTCTGTTCTCTCTCTAATATTTAATAATAATAATAAGCTGCAGAAGAAAAGTTGGAAGCTAGCAGAGGTTGGTTCAGGAACCTTAAGGAAAGAAGCCATGTCTTTAATATAAAAATGTGGGCACCTGGGTGGTTCAGTGGTTGAGCGTCTGTCTTTTACCTCAGGTCGTGATCCCTGAGTCCTAGGATAGAGTACCGCATCAGGCTCCTGCAGGGAGCCTGCTACTCCCTCTGCCTGTGTCTCTGCCTCTCTCTGTGTCTCTCATGAATAAATAAAATATTTCTAAAAAGATTTTATTTATTAATGACAGAGAGAGAGAAAGAGAAAGAGAGAGAGAGATATTGGCAGAGACACAGGCAGAGGGAGAAGCAGGCTCCACACAGGGAGCCTGACATGGGACTCGATCCCAGGACTCCAGGATCATGCCCTGGGCTGAAGGCAGACACTAAACCGCTGAGCCATCCAGGGATCCCCTAAACAAAATCTTTAAAAAAAAAAAAAACATAAAAATGCAAGGTGAAGCAGCAAAGCAGCAAGTACTGAGACAAGACCCTTCACCAGCAAAATGATTATGTGTGACTCACTGAAAGCTCAGATGGTGGTTAGCATTTTCTAGCAATAAAGTGTTTTTTTTAAGAGCTTATATACTTTTAATTAATGGTTCATGGTATTTTATTTTGTTTTTACAGATCCTGAAAAACTGAATATTGATATATCATGATCACCATCTAATACTATTTTGATTTTAACAAAAATACAGGAAGATACAAAAATAGAGGGATGTGGATTCTTATTGTTTCTTCTTTAGTTTTGCTATACTGTACAAACTTCCAAAAATAATCTTATTTATGCATTTGGTCACAGGTGTGTTGATATCCTCTTCATTTCTTGGTAGAGTGACAGAAGTATTCCTGGTACTTTCATTCTTTTAGATAGTTCACACTGTCAGATTGTTCCTAATCCCACCAAACAGAAGTTGGCTATGAATATAGGACATATCTGGTGGCTCAGTAGGTTAGGTGTCTAACTCTTGGCTTCTTAATTTTGGCTCAGGTAATGATCTCAGGATCCTCTCTCTCTTTCTCTGTAATAAACAAATCTGAGCAGGTTACTTGCCTTCCCTATGATTGATTCATTTTCTCATCAGTAACCTGAGTCTGGGAAGGTGGGCCGTCTCTTCACAAATCCCCTAAAGTGTTTTATTTTTTTAAATTAATTAATTAATTTTTCAAAGGTTTTATTTATTTATTCATGATAGACATAGAGAGAGAGGCAGAGACACAGGCAGAGGGAGAAGCAGGCTCCATGCAGGGAGCCCGACGTGGGACTTGATCCCGGGACTCCCGGATGCGCCCTGGGCCAAAGGCAGGCGCCAAACCACCGAGCCACCCAGGGATCCCCCACTAAAGTGTTTTAAAATTAAGGTATGTACATTGTTTTTTAGGCATAATGCTATTGCACATTTAACAGAGTACTGCATAGTGTAAACACGACTTTTATATGTTCTAGCAAACAAAAAAAATTCACTTGCTACTGCAATATCTGCTTTATTGCAGTGGTCTGGAGCTGAATGCACAATAACGCTGAGGTATGTCTGTGTGCTAAGCATTTTACTTACATTAATCTTCAAGATAAGTAGGTAGGTAGTATGATTTCTATTGTACTAAAACTGAAGGAAGCCAGGATTATAAATCAGGTCTGGTCTGACATTATCAGCCATTTGCTTTTAGGGACTTTACCATAATTTTGGTTTTGGCTTATACTGTTTTAATGTGAACCCCTTATATGTTGCTGCACTATTTTATAAATTTAAATTCTTGTCTATATGCATGTCGTAAAAGGAAATGGTAACTCTGAAGAAAAAGCACTGTGAATCTTTCTTCTCTCCAGTGAATTCTTAGTTCTGTAATTAGTCCTCAACAAATATTGATGACCAGCTCTAAAACCAATTTTTTTAAACTACAGAGCTCATCAAATTCAGAAAGACTACTAATTTTTCACTGAAATATTTGTATTCAGTAAATGTAAAAACTCAAGCACCAGGAAGAGGTGCTTCCTTAAACTATAAAAATTTTAGTAAAATGATGAGGCTATCTTACAGTGTTTTCTACTTGCAAAGTGTTTTTAATATTTTTTATATTATCTCTTTTAATTCTCACAACATGCCTACATAGGAAAAGTTACATAGATACCTTAAAGATGAAAATTTCGGGACTCAGAAAAATGAAGAGACTCGTTTATACTTAGTACTAATTAGTGGATTCAGACTCCAACCCCAGTGTTCTTAGATTCCAGACCCAGACTACTCAAGACTCAACAGTTTGTGTATCTGTGTGCTCATTTAAAAATTTTCAGTACAGCCAAACTGCCATCCAGAGAGGTTGCTACCAATTTATAGGTAATACAGTGTTAATGGTTGAAAGTGATGATTTGGAAGTCACTAACTGTGGAACTTTGGTATAAATCACTAGACTATGCTGTCCCTCAGTTTAACTGTAAAACATGAATGACAATATAGCAGCTATTCGTGGGGTTATTGTGAGGATTAAGTGAGTTAACACATGTAAAGGACTGAGAAGAGTACTTGGTACATTGCAAAACGTATATAAGAGCACCAAACTGTTGTTGGCACTTGAGATTCTATCAGGATGTCATTATTATTGTTAACAACCTAATGGGTATAAAATGCTATTGACTCACTTTTTTTTGAAATTATTCAATTTATTTCAACAAAAAATCTAGTAATTGTTTTATTTTGCATTTTCATAATTACCAGTAAGGTTGAGCATCTTCTTGTTTTTGCTTTTGTTTCTTTGTATTATCTGTTCTTTGAATGATCAATTCATACACTTTGCTCATTTTTTAAAACCTGTTTTATGTTTTCATGTTGATTTGTGTTTATAATACATTCTGTATACTAATCCTTTGTCATAGATACAGCAGTATTTTTCTTTAGTTGTTACTTATCTTTTAATTTTGATCAAGGTGTCTTTTTGGTTGCAGTTTTAAAATTTCATGTATGTAAGTTTGTTAAGCTTTTCCTTCATGGTTTTCATGTCATATATTTTTATATTTTCTTCAATATTTATACAATTTTGGTTTTTTTTTTTATTGATTGATTCATGAGAGACAGAGACACACACAGAGAGAGAGAGAGAAAGAGAGAGAGAGAGAGGCAGAGACACAGACAGGCAGAGGGAGAAGCAGGCTCCATGCAAGGAGCCCGACACGTGACTTGATCCCAGGTCTCCAGGACCACACCCTGGGCTGAAGACGGCGCTAAACCGCTGAGCCACCCGGGCTGCCCACAGTTTTGGTTTTTATGTGTGTTTTTAATACCCTAAGAATTCATTTTTGTCAATGGGGTGAGGGGCTGTCCCCCTCCCATCCCCTCAAATGGTTAGGCATCTCCACATGAATGATCTGGAATTTGATCATCTGTCTAGGCTTGAGCACTTGTTCTCCATCCCTCCAAATCTAATCCCTTACTTCTGTAGTCACTTCTTTAAAAAATTAGGGTGGATAGTCTGATCAACTCTTTCTTGGTTTACATATGGAAGCTGACCTTGATGATGGTTGTGGATATCTAGCTGAGTACCACTGAAAGGCAGCTTGGGATGGGAAGGTGATGATGAAGTAGGCAAGCAGGTCTTAAAGGTCATTGTCTTAGCTTTGCTGCCATAACAAAATATCATGGAGTAGGAGGTTTACACAACAGAAGTTCATTTCTCACAGTTCTGGAAGCTGCAAAGTCCGAGATCAACATGCTGGCAAATTTGAGTGCCTGATGAGAACTCTTTTGCTGGCTTGTAGTTGGCTGCCTTCTTGCTGTATGCTCACGTGGTTTCTTTGTGCACACTGGGGGAGAGAGAGCAAGCTCTCTGGTGTCTTCTTTATTTTTGTTTTTTTAAATAGGCTGCGTGCCCAGCAAAGGAGCCCAATGTGGGGCTTGAACTCATGACCCTGAGATCAAGACCCAGTTGAGATCAAGAGTAAAATGCTTAACTGACTGAGCCACTCAGGCGCCCCTGGTGTAGGACACTAATACCATCATGAGAGGCCCACCCTCATGACATCATCTAAACCTAATTATATTCTGAAGTCCCCATCTCCAAATGCTATCATACAGGGGCTAGGACTTCAACATACGAATTTCGGGGTAGGGTGGGATATAAACTTTCAATCCATAACCATCACTCTTACAGGGCAGTAGGTCACCTGTTGGTCATACCTTTCTAGCTCATATAACCTTCAGGGCTAGGTTGACTTCAAAGGAGGGAATGAATGACCTCTTTACACTTCAGAGCAACTTCATGCAGACTGGAGATGCTGCTATCATCTGCACCCTGAGTTTAGTCCATAAGAAAGTAGAAGCTATGCTATTTCTGTGTGCCCACAGTAGTTGGCCCAGTGTAGACAGCATCACCTTGGTGAATTTGGGATTGCCACTTGGCTCCACTTTCTAGCAAGAATGGCATATTTCATAGTGCTCATTATGGTTGGGATATTAAGGAGCATCACTGCCATTATCATTCAAAGTTACCAACTGGATTCTTCTCTCAATGTCTATCTCTTCCAGCATCTGATTCATGCTGAGTACCACACTCTGGTGACACAGTAGGGGTCTCATGCACTGGTCTGGGCACTGCCATCCTAGACTTGCCTCCACCTCAGGCATGGAGTCCCACAGGGAGGTGAGGGGCCCCAGCCTGTAAAGATACTACATTTTAAAATTACTCCACCTACCAGTAAAAACAAAACAAACTAATTTGGTATTTAGATTCATTAAGAAATTAAAATAATTAGAAAATATTATTATTGATGTATGATGTTGCTAAATGAAAGCATCACATATGCATTAATGAGTACAAGGAGTATAAGAGCAACAAAAAATAGTAACACATTATGGTTCACATGGTATCACTCTTTTTTGTGTAAACTCATAAAATTTTATTTATATTTAGATTTTGCCTCTAAATCTAAACTCTCAGGTCAGAATATGATAGGTATCTGGTGTGGTGAAACTTTCCAACTCTTTTTTGTATGTTGTGCTAAATTGTTTCCTAAATTTAAACATAGCAGGATCAAAATAAAATCCATGGGCATATATACATATCCAGCACATGCAGTAAAAGCTACCAGAGGGGAAGTGGGTTGGAGGATAGGTGAAATAGTTGATGAAAATATAATGATGATAATATAATGATGAGCACTGAATAATATATAGAATTGCTGAATCACTGTATTATACACCTGAAACTGATATAACACTCAATTAACAATGCTGGCATTAAAATTAAAAATTCTTGTCTCAATAAAAAATGAAGACATGGATTTGATAAAGAATGAAGTTCATGAATATGATTGAGGTGAAAGCGAATTTGTACAGAAGGTTTAAACTGTCATAAGGGTAAAGAAATACTGAAAAGGACACAAATTTCAGGTATGGAGATGGCAAATAGGGTATCTTAGAGCACAGTTATCAAACTATTCTTTGATTTTAACTTGGAAACCACACTATTCTGTGGAATTCTTTTCAAGTTGATAAGGTGTAAAAAATGGATTGTTTTGGAAATATTTTTTAGAAAAATGCATGTGTATATAGCTCAGGACACTATTAATATTTTTATCTTATACATTTGCTAAGCAGGTTTTTTGTTTTAACCAAACACTCAGATAAATATTTCCAAAATACACTTAACCAACTGAGCTACCCAGGTGCCTCATAACTTATTTTTAATAGAATACTTCCAATATGTAATTTTCTATGGTCTACAATATATGAGATAATAGTAACACAGTGACTTTTTGCCCTGTCAGGAATGTATGAGGAAAGACAAGCATTGCCTTTTTTCCCCTCATTCTTTTTCTCCTTTTCTTTCTTCTTTTTCTAATGGTTTATAACCCATAGGAAAAAAATATCCATGAGTCCATTCCTATATGAATAAATAATGGAAAAACATAAATAAATGGGGGAAAGAGGACAGCTGCTCCTTCTAGAAGAATTCCAGGCAATAAAAATAGAAGGAAAGATGGAAACAGAAAATCACTATTAGGCAAAGTTCCTAGTAATTACTGTAGATAAGAATCATTGACAGATGCTAAAATTAGTGGATGTAAGTATAAGAAAAAAAGATGATATTGTTAACATATCTTCCCGTATTTATTGATTACAAAGGCAAAAATATTTTTACAGTGAAGAAATCCAGCAGATGCCACCTTAACCACATGATCAAAGTCAACAATCACTGGTGCTGTAGACTGAATTGTGTTTCCTACAAATTCATATGTTGAACCCTAAGCCCCAATGTGATTATATTTGGAGATAGAATCTTTACTGAAATAATTAAGATTTTTAAAAATATTTTATTTATTTATTCATGGAAGACACACACAGAGAGAGAGGCAGAGACACAGGCAGAGAGAGAAGCAGACTCCATGCAGGGAACCTGACGTGGGCCTTGATCCCGGGTCTCCAGGATCACATCCTGGGCTGAAGGCGGCGCTAACCCACTGAGCCACCAGGGCTGCCCTGAAATAATTAAGATTAAATGAAGTTCTAAGAGTAGGGTCTTGATCTGATAGAATTAGTGTCATTTTTTTTTTTTTAAGATTTTATTTATTTATTCATGGGAGACACAGAGAGGCCGAGACATAGGCCAAGGGAGAAGGAGGCTCCCTGAGGGGAGCCCAATGCAGGACTCATTCCTCGGACCTCAGGATCACGACCTGAGCCAAAGCAGATGCTCAACCACTGAGCCACCCAGGCACCTGGACTAGTGTCCTTATAAGAAGAGATACCAGAGAGTTTACTCTTTATACAGCACAAAAGCAGCTATCTGTAAGCCAGGAAGAATCCTTACTAGAAACTGATCCTGCCAGAATTTATCTAGGACTTCTAGCCTCAAAAACCATTAAAAAAAAAAAAATCTGCATTTAAGCTACCAAGTCTATGGTATTTTGTTACGGCAGCTGATGAATACATCTGGTGATAAGACATATTGGCATTATGTACTTCCTGATAGGGCATACTGTGAAGGCCAAAACATCACTTCTCTTGGTATTATTAAAGAAAAATGCATAAACTCAATCAAGTCTTGAGAAGATATCACATATAACCAAAATGAGGTACATTCTACAAAAGAGATGGCCAGTACTCTTCAAAGGTGTCAAGGTCTTGAAAAAGAAATAATCACAGATAGGCATCAAGGAGGGCATACGATGAGATGAGCACTGGGTATTATACTATATGTTGGCAAATTGAATTTATATAAAATTTTTTAAAAAATCACAGATTGAGGAAGACTAAGAGGACATGGCAGCTAAATCCCATGTGTATCCTGGATTGGACCCCCTGAAACAGAACAAGGATGTTAAGTGAACTAATGTTAATGTTCTGGTTTGATAATTCTGGTATATTTATAGGGTTGTTATATTAGGGGAACTAAGCATCTGGGAACTCTACTTTTGCCACTTTTTGTAAGTCTAAAATGATTAAAAAAAAAAAAAAAGATAGGGTAGCCTGGGTGGCTCAGCGGTTTAGCAACACTTTCAGCCCAGGGTGTGATCCTGGAGACCCAGGATTGAGTCCCACGTCAGGCTCCCTGCATGGAGCCTGCTTCTCCCTCTGCCTGTGTCTCTGGCTCTCTCTCTCTCTGTGTCTCTCATGAATAAATAAATAAAAAAAATTTTTTTAAAAGAAAGAATGGAAATAAGGTAACGAAAGTAGTTTAAATATGGTGTCATTAGGCACTAATGACCTGACGTAATGACTTACAAGTGGAAATGGAATTTAGGTTGAACCCTTTTGCATCTTCATTAAGAACTTCTCAAAGGAGTAAAATGTCCCCTTGCCATCCTACCAGCAATTCTTAGTTCCCTGGACACCTAGCTTTTCTTTTTCCTGTCCTACCACAACTATTCTTTATGACTACAATTAGTTGTGTTGATCTGATAGATCCATTGATTTTTCTTCTGTCCTCATTCCTTTTGGTTTCTCCAGGGCCTTGATGCTCATGTTCGACCCACCCTTTGATAAATTCTACCTTTATTTTATTACATTGCTTTAACCCAAGTTCTGTTTCAACTGTTTTTCTTTCTTCTACCAAATGAACTATCCCTTCCTTCCACCCAACTTGCCTGTTTCACCTAATAATACTATTCTCTCAATTGCTGGATTTTGGGATATTTTTGACACTTCATAAATTCATAAACTCTGATTGGAAGGACTCTCCTAGACCTTTTAGATCATATTTCCCCTGTGTTCTATCCAGTTGATTTTTGCATCTTTTTGATGGTATTGTCATCAAGTGGTTTTCTGGCCTATGCTTGAACATTTTCAATGACAGGAAGTTTCATATCTAATCCCCTAACATTCTTCTCCTATAATGCTAAATCTTGTTCATTCTCCTTAAGACTGTTGTTCATTTATAAGTCCTACTTCTTCATTTTCACCATGGTCTATTAAGGTCCCTAGTTTAGGCCTTTACCATGTTATAACTAAACTAGTATGATATGATTGCCTGACTGAGTCTCTCTAGTCCATTTCACAGATCCAAGCCAGACTCAATCCTTTTTAAAATGTTATTTTATGGGGCATCTGGGTGGTTTAGAGGGTTAAATATCTGCCTTTGGCTCAGGTCATGATCCCAGGGTCCTGGGATTACATCCTGTATTGGGCTCCCTGTTCAGTGGGGAGCTGCTTCTCCCTCTTTCTCTGAAGCTCCCCCCACAGAGAGACAGCTGCTCTCTCTGTCAAATGAATAAATAAAATCTTTTAAAAAATGTTATTGTACTTTACAAATTTTTAAATATTGCCTTTGTCTTATCACTTTTTTACTCACAAAGTTTAAGTGGTTCCTATATTTTATTTATTTTTTAATCTAAAACCAGTTGCTTTCAAGATTCTATACATCTTATTTCTCATTCTTGTTGAAACACACCTTCTTTCTGGTGTATACATAAGCAAGTGTGAGGTGCTGCTACTATCTTGTTGCTAATTTACTGCCCACCGACAGCTTAGTGTGTCCATATCTGTTTTTTAAAATTTTTATTTCTTTAAGATTTTATTTATTTACTCATAAGAGACACACACACACACACACACACACACACACACACACACACACACACAGAGGCAGAGACAGGTAGAGGGAGAAGCAGGCTTCCTGTGGGGAGCCCGGTGTGGGGCGGGAGGGACCGTCTTGATCCCAGGAACCCAGGATCATGACCTGAGCTGAAGGCAGACTCTCAACTGCTGAGCCACCCAGGCATTCCTGTATCTCTGTTTTTATCTTTATTATCAGGTCAGAAGTAGAAAGACATCCTTTAAATAGTGATTTTGAGATTATTTGAATTAAAAAGTGAGTTTAGGAACTATTCTATCAGAAATAGTTCCTAATAACTATTTTTTTCCTATTTCCCTTTTGACTTCTGCAAAAATTGGAGGAACAGCTTGGGGTTATAAAATAATACAAATGTAACCAATTCCTGTCTGAGGGGCCTTTCTTGGTGAAGTCTACTGTGAAATCACTGTTCTTAGATCAGATCAAGGAAATGAGAGCCAAGTTATATACTAATTTAGGTAAAGCATCTTACAAAAATAAACTGTATGTTTTAACTTAAAAAGCACTGATTTTACCAAATGGATATCTATATATAGAAAATTGAGAGATCTAGACGAAAAGGCTTTGCGTTCTCTTCTTTTATGTGGCTATTGTGTTGTTGTTTTGAGGGGAGATAAATCTAAGCACATGTGCATTGCAGAAGTTGGTGAAATATTTATCATATGATTATGGATTATAATTAACTAACTTCATATTTTATTATAGGTTTTCCAAAATAGAATAAGAATGAAAAACCTAGAGTTACATTAATCTTTTGGTTTCAGGGTATCCAGAGTCATGTGAATTTGAAAAATATCCATGTGGAGGTAACAAGAAAAGAAAATGGTGAGAGGAGAAAATATGAAGGCAGGAAATTCAGTTAACAGATATGAAAAAAGAGGGGTGGTATTGATGAATAAATAAAAGAAGAGGGATAGTAAATGAAGTGTTCTCAATTTAAAATAACCAATACAATTATATTTCAGTGATTTGGTTCTATAATATTCCAAAATAAAAAGACACAAAGAATGAGCGACTATCCCAAAATGCTTATCAAGTTCAGTCCTGCACAGTTATAAAAAAACCACACTCCTCTTAACAAACTTGGCACAAGACTTTGGCTCAAGACCAGCATGACTTAATAGCTGTAATTTGCATTTGAATGCAATTAACTGGGCCAGTACTTTGGGGTAATCAAGCTGTGTGCAATACGCACAAGCTGCAAACTCAACAAAAGTCCAAAGCACTGGAGAGAAATCTTTAATCTGTGAATTCCCCTTAGATTTAGAATCCAGGTTCAAGTCCTTAAATTCAATTTTAGATTTCAAAACTATGATTTTAAGTGTGAACACTGGAATTTAACTTTTATCTTATTATTCATTCTTAACAAAGAGAAGTTTAGATACTTTCCACTATTTTTCCTTAGAAGAATAATTTCGCTTTATTTGTAAGTTATAGATGTTATGTTAAAAATTTCAAGCAATAGGACGCCTGGGTGGCTCAGCAGTTAAGCATTTGCCTTCAGCTCAGGGCGTTATCCGGGAGTCCCCAGATCGAGTCTCAGGGCTGGAGCCTTCTTCTCACTCTGCATATGTCTCTGTCTCTCATGAATAAATAAATAATCTTTTTTTTTTCTTTTTAAATTTATTCATGATAGTCACACGGAGGGAGAGAGAGAGAGAGAGAGAGAGAGGCAGAGACACAGGCAGAGGGAGAAGCAGGCATGGGATTCGATCCCGGGTCTCCAGGATCGCGCCCCGGGCCAAAGGCAGGCGCCAAACCGCTGCGCCACCCAGGGATCCCTAAATAATCTTTAAAAAAAAAGAATTTCAAGCAATATAAAAAGATACAAAAGAAGGAAATGAAAGAAGTCCTCAAACCCTTACTTTCTACCCAGAAATGAATCACACCAATATTAAAAAAAATAAGTGAGAAAAATGTGAAGAAAATGTGTAGTTAGTTAAAAATTAATTTTTTAAAAAGATTTTATTTATTTATTTCAGAAAGAGAGAGAGAAAGCACAAGCAGGGGGAGCAGCAGAGGGAGGAGAAGCAGACTCCCCGCTGAGTAGAGAGTCAGACATGAGGCTTGATCCCAGGACCCTGAGATTATGATCTAAACTGAAGTCAGATGCTGAACCAACTGAGCCACCCAGGCACTCCCCAAATTTGATTTTTCTAGTAATGTTATGAGTTACTAAAAATTAAATTTACAACGTTTTAACAAACTGGTTATATTATAAGGTAAACTACCACTATAAGTATTTAAGCTCACCTTCTGTTACTTTGCAGTATATAGTCTTCATATGCAAATACTTTTAATGTAGGCTGAGATTTTTCTAATCCTGAAGAATAAAACGTATAGTGAAATTAACAGCGAAGAACAAGGAACCCAGAACAAGGAGTGGAGATACCTAGATTTTAATTGAGATCTACCAACTGGGCAGTATGTGTGTATTGGGACAGGGTGTGTGCTTGGGCATAGGTAAGTGGGAGCTAGCGGTGACCAATTCTCCTCTCAGGAACTGTTCTGTAAAATGAAAGGGGCAGACTAGAATTGTAAAATGTTCTCCAACTCCAAAATTATAGGAGCCTAGCTTACATTTGCTGGTTTACAGAATCTCAGGTATTCTGTTTTCCTTCCTGATAGTTTGAATGCCACCTTTAATAGACACTATGGTCTGGAAATAGTCTCTCTGAGAACTATAACTGGTAGGCAGCAGACCATCTGCAATGAAAATTTATTCTATGTTAAATTAAAGCATAGCATGTCCTTCTTCTGGGAATCACTTATTTATCCAACTAATAAGTGCTGTCTGCACTCTTAAATTTTCCACAAATTCTGCCCTTTAGTAATTTACAGTTTAGATAAGGAGTTAAAAAGTGATCATTACAATACTATCAAAGACATTAATAAAATGTGATGAAGATCTGAAAGAAGAAAAAAATCATAAATCTGGTCCAGAGGCAGAGTAAAATCAAGAATAGGTTGAAGAGAGGGTGATTTTTGAGTGAGGCCTGAAATAAAGGTCAGATTTTGACAGATGGATGTTGTTGGGAAGGCTTCTGTTTCCTCAACGTTACATAGAAGTAATAATTGTACTCTCCTGGAGATGGGAGAATTATGCGAAATAATGCTTGTTTGTCACTTCACACGTTACACTGTCATGATAGAAGAGTTCTATAAATGCTTTCCATTGTTATTAATGAGGAAAATATATACAACAAAAAGAAGCACTGACAGAAAATGATATTTCTGATTGCGGTACTAAGGATTAGTTTCTTTTTTTTTTTTTTAGATTTTATTTATTTATTCATGAGAGGCACAGAGAGAGGCAGAGACACAGGCAGAGGGAGAAGCAGGCTCCCCATGGGGAGCCCGATGCAAGACTCCATCCCAGGATCCCAGGACCATAATCTCAGCCAAAGACAGATACTCAACCACTGAGCCACCCAGGCGTCCCAAGGGTTAGTTTTTTAGAGACTTTTTTTCAAAAAGATTTCTGAGGAGATGGCTGTCTAGGCATGCTCTTCCAAAGCCGGTTGTTTGCACATAAAGTTGTAATCAGAACTTTTTCTTTTAATCTTTTCTGCTAGCAGCAAAAAGGAAGAGGCAAATAACTTTTAATGACTGATTAGAATGTGGAACCCAGAAAAACCTTGAGTAGATGGCCTCAGGGGCAAAAACTGGTGAAATTGTTGCCCTAATGCATGTTGTAGCTTCTTTTTGGCTGTTTAGGGTGTGCTAGACTTGATCTTTCTTCCAAGTGTACCTTAGACAGGTGCAGCGGTAGCATCCGTATCTGCTTCTTAAAACACTTAAAAAAAAAAGATTTATTTATTTATTCATGAGAGACACAGACTGAGAGAGGCAGAGACATAGGCAGAGGGAGAAGCAGGTTCCATGCAGTGAGTCCTATGTGGGACTCTATCCCTGGATTCCAGGATCACCCCCTGGGCCGAAGGCAGGCTTTCAACTGCTGAGCCACCCATGCGTCCCTTAAAACACTTTGTATTCTGAAAATATTTACAATAAAAGTAGCTAGTTTTATGGGGTCTTTATTATGAGTAAGTGCTGCAACTAACAAATGATAAGCAAAGCTCTTTCAGTCTCTAAAACAACTCTATAAAGTGAAAAAAATACATTACTTACATAAGAAGCTGAGACTTAGAAAGTTCCCATATCTTGCCCAAAATCACTTAGTCATTCAGCTTATCTTTAATGATCCATATTATGTGTCAGACACTGTTGTAGGAGCTACAAATACATTAGTGAATAAAACAGAAAAGATTTCTGCTATCTTGAAGCTCATATTCAAATGGAGGGAGGCAGGCAATAATCAAAAAAATATTAACAAGAAAACATCACCTAGTGAAAAGGGTTATGAATAAATAAAATAGTGCGGTGATAGTGAATAACGGGGTTCATAGTACTGGCTTCATGGTGAATGGTAATGCACAGGGCCCCACTCTTAGTTTAATGCTCTACTATCACTGTCTTGAAATGCTTAATAATTTTATCTTTGGATTTGTGTTTTGTGAGGGAGGTCTGATAAAATACTAGTCTACATGGGTAAGTAGAGGACATAGGGCAATATCCATGTCCTCCATTCCTTGTCACACCATTCTCATATAGCTTTTGGGATGCCCTGTGAACATAGACTTCTGGTGGACCCACAATGTGTGGGAGTTCAGTGAGAGTCAAATCCAGTGGGAGTATAAGGTAAATGTGTTGTGTGTGACTAAGCAGAGATGCTGACACCTGCAGAGGCTATTCTTCTCTCAAATCAAAACTTGCATCAAATAAAAAAAAAGAAAGCAATGGCATTCTAAGAAATATACTGACCAAAGAACCCTATCTTACCTTTTCTTAGTCATCACTTCCCCGTAGCTAACTACTAATGATGATGTAAAAGGAAAGTCAAAGAGAGGGAAAGGTAGTTCCTCTTCCTTTCAGTTCTTCCTTACTCATCTGTAAGCCAAAGGTAGAAAGTGTTAGTAGAATATAGGTTTATCAAAAAGTGAAATTAAAAAAAATTGAGTTAGTTTTGTGCAATGTTTTCATAGTTAAGAATGAAATTCATATGTGCATATGTACTATACCATAGGAATTGTATAGTTTTGATAATTTCACATGAGTTAATTGCTCTCCTATTCATACTTAAAACTGGCATTACCCAATTTAAAGATGGATGGTTGGGATGCCTGGGTGGCTCAACAGTTGAGCATCTGCCTTCTGCTCAGGGCCTGATCCTGGAGTCCCAGGATCAAGTCCCACATTGGGCTCTCTGCATGGAGCCTACTTCTCCCTCTGCCTATGTCTCTGCCTCTCTCCCTCTCTCTGTGTCTCTCACGAATAAATAAATAAAATCTTTAAAAAATTAAGATGAATGGGAAAATTAATGCTAATATTTTAAAAATTTTATTTCTGTCTATGGAAAATAACATTAAATAGCAAAAAAACCCACCATGACAAGTTGAGTGAGAGAGTTCAGGATCTGAAAAGGCTTATATTTTAGCACGTTTAATAGGATTTTTACTTTATGTATTCATTTATTTTAGAGATTTTATTTATTAAAGATAAAATAAATTCTTCTAGACTGTAGGACATTTCACACTGTGGCTTCTCCTGATTCTAACTTTAACTCTGAATTCACAACCCTGAGATCAAGAGTCTCATGCTCTACTGACTGAGCCTGCTAGGCACTCCTAACCTTATCTTTTGCCACTCCAAGTCTTAACCACTACTTTGTGGTGATACTGGCCTTCATTCTATTTCTTCAACACATTAAAAGTTCTTTCCTGCCTTAGGGACTTTGCACTAGCTATTTCCTCTCCCTGGAATGTTCTTTCCCCAGGTTTTCCCATGGTGGGCTCCTTTTGGGCTTTTAGGTATCAAATTAAATTCCTCTCCTCTCCTCAGAGATACCACTCCCAATCATTCAGTCTGAGGTAGCACACACACATACACCCCACCCCCTAAGGGCCAGCTACATGATTTGCATGTCCTATGCAAAATAAAAATGCAGGGTATCTTCTTAGAAAAGCAATATGAAAGAAAGAAAGAAAGAAAGAAAGAAAGAAAGAAAGAAAGAAAGAAAGAAAGAGAGAAAGGAAGGAAGGAAGGAAGAAGGAAGGAAGAAGGAAGGAAGGAAGGAAGGAAGGAAGGAAGGAAGGAAGAAAGAAAGAAAGAAAGAAAGAAAGAAAGAAAGAAAGAAAGAAAAGAAAGGCCATTTAAAAATCCTGTAAGGGGCACCTGGGTGGCTCTGTAGTTGAGCTTCTCTGCCTTTGGCTCAGGTTGTGATCCCAGGGTCCTGGGATTGGGTCCCTCATTAGTCCCCCTGTGGGGAGCCTGCTTCTCCCTCTGCCTGTCTCTGCCTCTCTCTCTGTGTCTCTCATGAATAAATAAAATAAATAAAGGAGCCCACCATGGGAAAACCTGGGGAAAGAACAGTCAATAGAGTACAAGACTCTTGATCTCAGGGTTGTGAGTTCAGAGATAAGGTTAGAATCAGGAGAAGCCAGAGTGAAGTGTCCTAAAGTCTAGGAGAATTTATTTCTATTAGGTAGCTATTGGAAGGTTTCAGTCAGGGGAATGATATAAATGACTTAGATTTTCAAAGATCACTCTTTCTGAAGTGTGGAGGCAAGAGTGGATTCAAGGAGACCATCCTGAGCGGTCTATTCCTGAAGACTTCTTCACCCTTCCAGATAGAATTCATCATACTCTTGTTACAATTTCTATTATCGCACTTACGGATTTCCAAATTTGTCATCTTGAACTATACTGTAAGCTCCTTGTAGACACTGACAATCTTAATTCTCTTTATTTATTTATTTTTAAGATTTTATTTATTTATTCATGAGAGACACATAGGGAGGGAGAGAGAGAGAGGCAGAGACACAGGCAGAGGGAGAAGCAGGCTCCACGCAAGAAGCCCAATGTGGGACTGGATCCCGGGACTCCAGGATCATGCCCTGGACTGAAGGCAGGTGCCAAACTGCTGAGCCACCCAGGGATCCCCCTTAATTCTCTTTATATCACTAGTGTCCATTATTGCTGGCACACAGAAGTCATTTATTAAATATTTGTTGAATGAACAATTGGAGTGGGATTTGAACTACTCTTGCAGTAAAAAACTCTTCCCTTGGAGTTTTCTTCAACTTAAGATAATTAATTGGGTGAGCTTGTAAGGAAACGGGTTATAGTAGCTATAAAAGGATCTGAACTAAATAGAAAATTGAGAATTAATTTACAAATTTTGAAACTTGGTAGAAAATTACTTACTTGGTCATCAAAGGAAATTTGAATTTTTATACTACTTTGCCTGAAACCATGTACAAAGCCACAGCTATTATTGGTGCTAATGTTTTGGCCAGAACTTCCAGCCTGATGGCTTGGAACTGAAGCTGAGTTGATAATACATTTTGACTGATTTGTATGCTACATAAATGTGGTGCTGAGTTAGTTGATGGTGCTAGGAACTAAGGAGTTTTCACGTAAAGGTCTGATTTTTCTCTTTCTCTTAAGAAATAACAAACCTACAAACCAAAAGCTTGGCACCGTTAGGTCTGCATTCCAGCCAGCCTCAAAGCTGAGGATGGCCATTGCCTTTGTTAGGGGGTTTCTTGTCTCTATTTTATCTTTTCTCAGTTGGCCGGCTCAGACTCACTAAAGTTACCTGTCTGGGTGTTGCCTGGTAGCATTTGTGTTTTTGACATCTCACTCTGAGACATATATATAGTACTGGTGCTATTTTACATAAGATTTTTAATTTTTTAAAAACAATTTTAAAAGATTATTTATTTATTCATTTGAGACACACAGAGAGAGGCAGAGACATAGACAGAGGGAGAAGTGGGCTCCCTGCGGGGAACCTGATGAGGGGCCCCAGAATCATGCTGAAGGCAGATGCTCAACCACTGAGCCACCCACGTGTCCCACATAAGATTTTTTATTTTTATTTTTATTTACTTATTTTTAAGACTTTTTAAAGAAGATCTTACATTATATATATTTCTCTAGTTTTCTTGGTAGATTTGCTTGGCTTTCCTTGCCTTCCTTGCAGCTTTTATCAATTCAGAAGGCAGAAGGCCAATCTAGAGCCACCCAGATAGGGCTGCCAGGGCTGGAGGAAGTGGTGCCCTGCTTTGTTAATAGATAAATACTGAGGGGAGGATAGGCTCTCTAGAGGGCAGCCAGAGGAGAGCTTCGCCTCCAATCGGGTCGACAGAAGAAAACTCACCATCTCTGCTCTCTACCTCCTGTCCACATGTCTGTTAAGACTCAGGGGTATGGGATTTAGGGACAAAATAACTTTAAAACTAATATATATCACACAGGCCTTTCATTTAGGATCATTGAACATTTTTTGTTTGTCCCAGAGTGTGCGGCCTCCTTCCCCCCAAGCTGCCAGCCTCCTTCCCCCCATGCTGCCGGATCCCTGCTGACTGGAATGCTTAGGTGTGCAAATTTAGGATGTCCTAAATTAGGGGCTGTGTCTTTATTTGGACGGTGCCACTTCATCTATTATACTGTTTTGTACGAACCCACATGTTTATTCAGAGAAATGTACGGGCCAGTCCACAATAGATACTCTGTGGCGAAGCCAATAAAGGCTGTTGCCACAGAGCTATCTAAAGGCATGTGGAAGCACAATAGTCACAAGCAGCAGCCACAATGGTTCAATGTTGATAGAATCCCGGGGTTGGGAGGCGCTTTTTGAAGGCCAGGAAAGGGGAAAAAAAAAAAAAAAAAATTCAGTTTGTGAGGATTTACTACAGACAGAGCAGGTCTTGGTGGATGTTCAGTTCTGGGAACACTTGGCAGTACCAGGGTGCAGTTCACTTGGCCGTTTAACAGAAACGCATTCAGGAGTCCCGGAGTAAATCGTTTCCATGTTCTCCGCGGGCTGGTAAACAGGCGACGGACTGCGGGACGGACGGCCCAGCTGCCCCGACAGCGGCCAAAGCAGGGAGCCGCTTTAGCACGGCTGACTGACTGACTGACTGACGGACGGACGGACGGAGTCGGTGGGGGGAGGGCGAGGGGCTGAGGGGGGGCGACAGGGGAGGGGGCGGGCTGGGGCAAGGGGGTCAAAGTCCGAGCTGGAGCGAGGACAGTAAGCCCAAGGGTGGGAACAAAGCCGAACAGAGAGCGCAGCCGGACTGACTGACCCAGGCTCGGCTCTGAGAGCGGGGCGGCGGGCGGGCCCCGGAGAACCTGGAAGGGCGCACCGGCGGCCCGCGGCCGGCACCCCCCGCCCCCCCTGCCCCCGCCGCGCCTCCCTGCCCAGCAGCGCCAGGCAGTGCCCGCCGAGCGCGGGGCGGGGCGGGGCGGGGCGGGGCGCGGCCCGGGGGAGGGCGAGCAGGGCCGGGCCGAGGGCCGCCGCTGACGCAGTGCGGGCCGCCAGCCCCGAGCGAGGGCCCCGCCGCCCAGCCGCGTCCCCCCGGAGGGGGCAGGGCGCACTTACCGGCCGTCAGGACGCCGCGGGCCGCCTGCGGGCTCCTCCGCCGCCGCCGCCGCCGCCGCGCTCTCCAGTCAGGCGCGCGTCGTCCCCGCCCCCGGGACCTGGCGCGGGGGGTGAGCGGGGGAGAAGGGGCGGGCGTCCGCCGGCCGTGAATCACCTCCTCCTCCTCCTGCCTCAGCGCCGCCGCCACCTTTCCATTCAGTCGCCCAACATGGCTGGAGCGCGGCGGAGGTGAGCCTGCCGCCCCCTGTCGCTGGTCGGCTGCGCCCGAGCGCCGCGCCTCCGGCCGAGCCTCAGCTCTGCGGTGCAGCGGACGCCGGCCGCCGGCATGTGGGGCGCCCCGGACGAGAGCTCGGTGCGGGTGGCTGTCAGGTGAGGACGGACGCGGCGGCGGCGGCGGCGGCGGCGGCGGGCGGGCTGAGGGCGCGGAGAGGACGCCCCGGGTCGCCGGCGGCCGCTGGGGGCTTGCGGAGCCCTGAGGGGGCGGGCGGCTGGCGGCTGGCGGCTGGCTTCGCTGAGGCTGCGGATCCCCCGCCGGCCGGCGCTCCCGGGGCGACCCTGCCGCCCTCGGGCGCGCGGCGTTTGCAGGTAGCGGGCGGCCGCGCGACGCCGGGTCCCCGCGGCGCCCGGACTCCTCCCGGGGGGACGCCGTCGGCGCCCGCCCCCGCCTGCCTCGCGCCCGGGGAACAATCGCCTCAGGTGGGGCGGCCCTGGGCGACGGCCTGGCCGCCGTGCCCGTCGCCCGGAGGAGCTGCCTGCTTGCTGCGCTGTGGTGGGCTTTTTTTTTTTTTTTTTCCCCATCATCATCATCATCATTATTATTGTTTCGAGAGCGTCTGTCATGTGTGTACAAGCAGCTGAGGCCTTCTGAGGCAGGAGACAAAGCATCTGACGGACGGCGCTTCCAGATGCAGGGCTCCAGATGCCTGTGCAAACGGAAGTCTCCTTCAGCATCCCGGGGACGCACGCAGCACAGGCGCAGGGGTGGCCGTGGGAGGCAGACACTCGGCGCCCTTGGGCGCTGGAATGGGAATTCTCGTTCAGAATTCCACCCCTGGTGATAGGTCTGCAGAAGGAAGGAACTCTTTCAGCGAGTGGAAGGGTTAGCGGGGTGACGGGGTGACTGGGTTAGGCAGGGTGCATTCAATATAACGTTAGACAGGGCCTGGGTGTGAGCTTTGTAAATGCCACATGCTTCAAAATTGCATTTTGGTCAACGCCAGGTACACGAGTATTGAATGTCATTTGGACACTTTTGATACATAGCGAGAAGCCGAGGTCTGACAGTTGCTTATGGAAAATTGCAGCATCATCGCTGAAATATTAATGAAGCATTCATGGTGGAATAGGTGCGTCGCTTTCACAGCTCCATGATGGCCCACGGTGCATCCGCTTCTTTAAGGATTATGAAGACAGTGTCCTTGGAGAAATTTGAAATGATTGAGAAAAAAGAAAAAAAAAAAGTCCTCCATTCATGTAGCCTTTCTGGAAAGGTCTTTTAAAAATCCTTTCATGTCAGCGGTGTTTTAGTGGCAAGTCTTGATTAGGCAGTTTTATATGCATTACAGACTAAAGATAATACAAGTTTTATATTCTTTATATGCTAAGGAATGACATAAATTTTATTTTTTTAAAGTTTGTTTATTTAAGCGATGTCCACACCCAGCCTTGGGCTCGAACTCATGACTGCCAAGTTCAAGAGTCATGCTTTTCCGACTGAGCCAGCCAGGACCTCCAGAATGACTTGAATTTTAAAGATTTTTTTTTTTCTTTTATGGATCAGGAAATGATCACCTGTGGAGGTGACAGTTTTATGACTGTTTAATCTGTTATAAAGCTTTTGAAGTTTAATTTTGACATTTTTGGTTATTCCGAGGCTACTTATCCAATTGTTGGATTAGTTTGTTTCTCCTAAAAAAACTACTACCTCTCTTTTGGCTTTTTAATACTCGTTAATGACTGTGCGGTGGCAGAAATCCAGTAAGAGGCAGTTTTGTTAGCAGATCTGGTCAAAGAAGGTGAAGAGGAGCATAAAATAGTAATGAAAACCAAAAATTAGGCTATGAGAGAAATCATTTTTAGAGATTTAAGATTTTTATCTGTGAATTCTCTAGAATATCATAGGGCAGCTTATTTGCCATGCCATTAAATATGATGATTCTTGCACTGAAGGTGAGCAGAGTCATGGATGACCCTAAAGTGATGTTGACAGATAAATAATTTATATTTGATTTATAAATAAAACATATTCATAAATGATTTGTGTTCATTATGTTTGCGCTTTTTAAGTGGTAAGTGTGGGTCTGTTTGTTTGGGAAAGGTCTCTAGAAACGTTAATAGAACTTGGTAAACTGCATTGTAAAGGTCCTTTTGTCCTTTTTTCATTAGATACACTGAATAGATCCACTCTCTAAACTTATTTTACATAGGGTAATAATAGCTTTTGTTTTTCTAGCACTTTGGTATTTATAAAGTGCTTGGAGACATCTTTTCATTTACAACAAATATTTGTTGAATATATATCCTCATCTCTGATTATTCTGATTCTGAGTTAAAACACCAGTCATTGTTGGACAGATGTCATGCGCTAGGGTCAGTGCTGTCAAGATGTTTTGTATCATGTAAAATTTCATTTATTCTCCATAACAATCTTTGATTTAGGTTCTGTTATTATGACCATTTTACGGATGAGACATCGAAAGATTAAGTGACCTATTTAAACTACTAGCTAGCTAGTGATAGAACCAGTGTTCCAACCTGGACATATTCTTAGCCATTGAACCTACAAAGGTGAAAGGCAAGAACATACTTCACAAAGCTTTATTTAGCTGAAGGTCACTTACCTTTTCCTGGTTCTGTATTAGCTTAGTTACAAATGAGTGGCTTTGACAAGTTATGTATACCTTGTTATTGCTAGAAAAGATAAAATTCAGGAAGGGAGGATCTGAACTTGGTTAAAATATTTTCTCCAATTCTCTTTAATCTTTACAGTGTCTTCCAATTCTATACTTGTTTGTGACAGATTTCATCAGCAGGATAAGTAAATCAACACATTGACACAAATAAACAGGCATTTGACTTGTTTTTCTTCTTCAATGAATAATGTAGTAACAGGTATAGGGGATTGACTCTACTGTGAAATGCAGAGAGTGTCCTAGAAGTTCTTGTGTTTTGTTAGATGTTGAGACTCTTAAGGCTGGTGACTCTATTTTAAGATTTCTCAAAATAAGTGTGTGGGTCATATAAAACTTTGGGGTTAAGAAGTTCAAAAGAAATTTCTTATTTAGGGAGAATTTTTTTTTTTTAAGATTTTATTTGTTTGACAGAGAGGGTGCATGCACAAACAGGGGGAACAGCAGAGGGAGAGGGAGAGGGAGAAGAGGCTCCCTGCTGATCAGGGAGTCTGATGTGGGACTTGATCCCAGGATCCTGGGATCATGATCTGAACTGAAGGCAGATGCCCAACCAACTGAACCACCAGGTGCCGTGGAGAATATTTTTTATTCAGTTTCTGAAAAATTTTTTTGGCAGGGTATATCTGAGGTATTTTGCAGGGTATCTTTCATTGAAGTGGATATGGATTCAGATAACAGCCCTACTATTCAACCCATGTGGCTGTTGAGCATTTGAATTCTGATTAATGCTACTGAGGAACTAAATTTATCATTTACTTAATTTTAATTAATTTAATTGTAAAAAACTGGTCCTTTATTTAGTTTTTGGATAACTTTTTTTTTTTTTCTTAAGATGTTATTTATTTATCTACTCATGAGAGACACACACACACAGAGGCAGAGACACAGACAGAGGGAGAAGCAGGCTCCATGCAGGGAGCCCGATGCGGGACTTGATCCCGTGACTCCAGGATCACGTCCTGAACTGAAGGCAGACGCTCAATCACTAAGCCACTCAGGCGTCCCTGGATAATGTTTTTTTAAAGACTTATTCAGGGCAGCTCGGGTGGCTCAGCGGTTTAGTGCCACCTTCAGCCCAGGGCCTCTCTGTGTCTCTCATGAATAAATGAATAAAATCTTAAAAAAATAAAAGATTTATTCGTTTATTAGAGAAAGAGAGAGATGGGGAGGTAGAAGGAAAGGGAGAGAGAAAATCTCCAGCAGTCTTCCTACTGAGTGAGGAGCTGGATGAAGGGCTTGATCCCACCACCCTAGCCAAAATCAAGAACCTGATGCCTAACTGTCTGAGCCATCCAGGTGCCCTGTTTTGGGTAACTTTTAAATATTCTTTTTTTTTTTAAAGATTTATTTATTTATTCATGATAGACACAGGGAGAGAGAGAGAGGCAGAGACACAGGCAGAGGGAGAATCAGGCTCCATGCCGGGAGCCCGACGCGGGACTTGATCCAGGGACTCCAGGATCATGCACTGGGCCAAAGGCAGGCGCTAAACTGCTGAGCCACCCAGGGATCCCCTAAATATTCTTTTTTTTAAAAAAAGATTTTATTTATTTATTCATGTGAGACACAGAGAGAGGCAGAGACATAGGCAGAGGGAGAAGCAGGCTCCATGCAGGGATCCCGATGTGGGACTTGATCCTGGACCAAAGGCAGATAGATGCTCAACTGCTGAGCCACCCAAGCATCCCACTTTTGAATATTCTTGAAACAAGTTCATTAATTGGACCTACTTTTTCAACTGTGTAGTTTATATAGTCTAAATACTGATAGAGTATTTCTGATAAAAATTTAGTGTCATAATTGACATGTTGTAAGTGCAATGTATACATTGGATTTCAAAGATTTAGTAAGAAAAATGAATGCAAATATATTAATAGTGTTTGTATTGATTACACATTAAAGTGATTATTTTGATACATTGAGTTAAATAAAATATTATTAAAATTAATTTCACCTATTTTCCTTTTTTAAAATGTGGCTACTAGAAAATTTAAAATCAAATATAATGTTGCTCACATTAAGTTTCTATTGGCTGATACTGCTCTATAATTTAAAAAATGTGAAAGTAGTATAGGATAAAATTACACTATCAGCAACATAAGTCAATACATAGAAATAAATCATAGCCACCCCATCATAGACCCACATTCTTTTTTTTTTTTTTTTTTAAAGATTTTATGTATTTATTCACGAGGGACAGAGAGAGGCAGAGAGATAGGCAGAGGGAGAAGCAGGCTCCACGCAGGGAGTCCGACGGGGGACCGATCCCGGTACTCCAGGACCACGCCCTGGGCCAAAGGCAGGCGCCAAACCGCCGAGCCACCCAGGTATACCCGACCCACACTGTTATATCAAGGAAATGCCAGCGGGGATCCCTGGGTGGCTCCGCGGTTTAGCGCCGCCTTCAGCCCAGGGTGTGATCCTGGAGTCCCGGATCGAGTCCCACATCGGGCCCCTTGTATGGAGCCTGCTTCTCCCTCTGCCTGTGTCTCTGCTTCTCTCTTTCTCTTTCTGTGTCTCTCATGAATAAATAAATAAAATCTTTTTTTTTTTTTAAAAAAAAGAGAAAAAGAAAATGCCAGAATACTAGGTATCTTTTCTTAGAGTAGTTATACATACACACACATAAGACTGGATTCAACCACCGCCCCCCCCCCCCACGTCTCAGGGTACACAGGTGTAAGAAAGATAGTGATTATGCACTCAATATGGTAGTTGAATTCTTAGAAAATGTCGTAAGTTAAATGGATGGCTTTAGGTAGATGTCATCAACAAAAATGAGCAATGAAGTATAATATATATTCTATTCCTAATATCTAAGTGTACTGAATTGAACTATTCAGTTAACTCAAAATGATAAGATCAATGAAACATTTTGATTCTAATGTAAAATATTATGAGATGATGTGCTTTTCCCCCCTTCCCTGTCTATGAATGGCGACAGCAAATTTGAAACTATTCCTTTTCAAGAACTTTAGCTGTTAGAGTATGTCAAGAGCTGGACAAAAATGGAGATACAGAGAGGACCACTGTGTTTTCATGTCATTGTGTGGTTGTGAGCTAAAACCTCTTTGCTTCGCTTTGACAGAGAGCTGTACATATCCTTGACAATCAATTTGGATTAGTGGCTAATGTAGTCTAATTGGGTTTCAATTTGCTGTGTTTTTACCTTACTAAAGCAGTTTTAAAAAGTGGCTTTGCTGAGCAGGCTTATGACTGGTTGGACGATCAAAAGCTCATTTTAGGTTTGTCACTGGCACTGATTTCCAATGTGACCACTCTGGACATTTCTTTTCCCTCGTGCTGAGGTGGCAATATCAAGGTATTATGAGTTGTAAGAACTTTGCATATGCAGTCTATTAAATATGTGATTTTGTTAAACTGTTGGCTCTGTATCTATAGGAAGGAAGTAGTGTAACATTTTAAGCTTGACTTTCCCAACAATGTTTACTTTGGGTACTCTTGTTACTGAACAGGAAACATTTAGTCATTTGTGGTTGCTTTTTCCCATTTTGGTTGTAATACACATGTACAATATTTTATTTGATCTACATTAAAACTCAATGAGGTAGACTGGACAGATCCCTGTTTTACAGATGAAAAAACAAGTCATAAATGTATTAGATGACCTGTTTAGGTTTTTCAGCTACTAAGTACCAGAACTAGAATTCAAACTTAGGGTTATCCTACCAATCTCTGTGTATTTTGTTTTTGTTTTTTATTCATTTGTTTTGATTGAGGTATAGTTGAAATATAACATTATATTAGTTTTAGGTATACAACATAATGCTTTGATATTTGTATGCATTGCAAATGCTCAGTACTGTAAGTCTAGTTAACATTTATTTCTGTTCTTTTTTTTTTTAATTTTTATTTATTTTTGATAGTCACAGAGAGAGAGAGAGAGGCAGAGACACAGGCAGAGGGAGAAGCAGGCTCCATGCACCGGGAGCCCGACGTGGGATTTGATCCCGGGTCTCCAGGATCGTGCCCTGGGCCAAAGGCAGGCGCCAAACCGCTGTGCCACCCAGGGATCCCTGTTCTTAAACATATTTCCAAATGTTTTCAAAACATTTTGTGTCCTAATTTCAATGTATTAAGGATCTTTCAAGCTGAAACGCTTACACATGTGAGGTAAATTATTTGAAACGATTTAATGTTTAGAAAATATAGAAGTAGTTAAGTGAGGCTTTTAGAAATATTTATTTTATGGAAATAGATGGTTTCCTGGTGATTGGTCATTTATTTTTTCCTTTTTCTTCAACAAATATCTATTAAGTATATACTATGTTCTGGACACTTTTTTTTTTCTTAAAGATTTTATTTATTTGAGAGAGAGAGAGATCGTACAAGTTGGGGGTGGGGCCGAAGGAGAGAGAGAAAGAGAAGCAGACTCCTTGCTGAGTGTGGGGCTTGAAGGGCTCAGTCCCAAAGACCCTGAGGTCATAACCTAAGCTGAAGTCAGACGCTGAACTGACTGAACTACCCAGGCACCCCATAAAGATTTTATTTTCAAGTGATCTCTACACCCAAAGTAGGCCTCAAACTTAAAACCCTGAGTGAGATCAAGGGTTGTGTGCTCTACTGACTGAGCCAATTAGGCACCCCGTGCTGGACACTTTTCAACTGCTGAGGATACGTAGCACGTATGACCTACATGGTCCCTGCTTTTACATCCCTAGCAGTATGAGTCTCTTTAAATGCACAAAATATATTGGAACTAACACAAAATGTAATCAATGGCATGAACTAGAAATGAAAGATAATAGTTGAAGTTTAGTTTTTATTTCTCCTTTTTAAATTTTTTAATATTATTTAATTAATTTATTTATGCGATTTTGTTTATTCATGAGAGATATGGAGAGAGAGGCAGAGACATAGGCAGAGGGAGAAGCAGGCTCCATGCAGGGAGCCCGATGTGGGACTCAATCCTGGGACTCCGGGATCACGCCCTGAGCCAAAGGCAGACACTCAACCCCTGAGCCACCTGGGCATCCCTCTCCTTTATTTTTTTAATAGCAGTTTTTAGGTACTATATTCATTAGGAACAGTGATTTGAAAAATGTGCCCTGACTCCAAAGGTATTTCATATAAAAAGTAAACTCCAGAGCTTATGCGTTAGGGGGTTATTATTTATATCATGTCCTACTTGATAAAATATACATGTATGTATATTTGTATGTCTTTGAAGTTGGATTAGGAAATAAGGGAAATGAAAGAAGAGCTAGTAGATGATATGAGTTGAAAGTCCATGAAATTATTTTATTTACAAAGTATGAGTCGATATATTTTTCTCAAGTTTGGTTTATTGCATTTATGAAGTGTGGTAGACCTGTTTATTATTTGGAACTCCATGAAAGTTCAAGTTTCATGTCCAATTATTACTACCCTTTGAGCTCTTACCATCTTACCTGCTAATTGGTTAATATTTTGATGCATAATTATGGGGTAGAGAATGATGCACTAGAAATTCCAGTTTTGTGAAGCTATAAAAGCAGAAATTATCTTGGCAGTTAATTCCATAATCTGTCCAATCTTTCAATTCTCATCAATTTATCTTCAAAGACATGAACTTGGAATATACATCATTATGGATGTTTTCCCCCAAGATATGTTACAACCCACTCCTGCAACTCTGACTTAGAAATGATTGTTTTTCTGCCAATGTTAGACATGACCTTCATTTCAGCTTCAGATTAGGAAGGAAAACTACAAAAATGAAAATGGATGCCAGATAATAGGAAGTATTTGTATACAGTGTATCTGTAGGATAATTTTATTCAAAATAAAACAGATATGTTAGTTAATTTCAATGCTTCTCTCTGGGAAGCGGATTTGTGAATTCTGTCTTTCAGCTTGGTTTCCCAGTGGATTAACTATCTAATCTTCTCAGAGTGTTAAAATAGTTTTCTTGTGGCTCAGGCTTTATTTGAAGCAAATGACAGCCAAGCCAAAGAGACAATTTTCATGACAACCTACAATTATTATGAGATATTTCTGTTTTAAGAATTATGTATGAAGTTCCTTTGTCTTTTGTTTTCTGAAAGTATCAGACATTTGTATCCTGAAGATGATTTTTAGTACCTCTCTAATTTTTGATAGATTTTAAAATCAGGAAAGAACCTGACGATACCAGCTGGTTGAGGGCCCTTCTTTATGACAGTTTGGACAGTAGAGGTCCAGAGAAGTTGAGGTAATTGCTTGAGTTCCCACAGATGGCAATTCAAGTCTTCTGTTGATATGTATTGTAGATTTTTTAGGTCTTCATGTTTTTCTGGCAGACATCTTAGATTTTATTTATTTATTTATTTATTTATTTATTTATTTATTTATTTATTTATTTATGATAGTCACACAGAGAGAGAGAGAGAGGCAGAGACACAGGCAGAGGGAGAAGCAGGCTCCATGCACCGGGAGCCCGACGTGGGATTTGATCCCTGGTCTCCAGGATTGCGCCCGGGCCAAAGGCAGGTGCCAAACTGCTGCGCCACCCAGGGATCTCTGGCAGACATCTTAGAAATAGAATAAATTTACATTTTAAAAAACTACAGTTTTAATCCCATAAATACTCCTTCTGAAAGTTAACTTGACATTTGGGTGAGTTCCCCCACTCTTAGTACCCATTATTTTTGCCTTATGGTGGCCTCAATTCTAAAACTAGGACAGTGATTGATTCTCAGAGGCAGAGAGAGAGGGACCCCTGGAATAGAAATTACAGGTCTATATTTTGGGGTTCCTCATATAGTCTAACATGAAGAAATGTCAGAACTGGACAATAAAAACATTATGGACTGTTTTCAATATTCACAGTAGCTCAGTAATGTTTTAATGACAACCATTGAAGTATAAATGTGTGTATAGTTTAATTTGGAAACAACGTTCAGGAGGATTTTCTGAATGCTAGGCATGCAGCCTTCTCCCCCTTCCCTCCCCTAGGTTCTTAAAACTTTTCCCCCCCTTTTACTCCAACATACTTAAGGATTATAGCACATTCCGGTAATAATGGCTGACTTGCTATGAGCGAGATGGCTGAAGGGTGAGGTAGAGTAGGGGTAGGGTGCAGTCATGTGGGGAGTGAGATGTATTTATTAGGATCTGGAATTGGTGGTAGAAGTAGAAAGCTGAGGGGTTTAAAAAGACCCTTTTTTGAGTAATACTTCACTTGATAGGTGGTTCTTAAGCTTTAAAATAATATCTTAGCTTTTCCTTTCTTTATTTTAGAAGGAGATAAATAATACAACACATTTTGACCATAGTGGAGCCTGTCATCCATCTAAATGTCAAAGTCTCACCTCTGCTTGAAGCCTTTCTTTTTTTTTTTTTTAAATTTTTTATTTATTTATGATAGTCACAGAGAGAGAGAGAGAGAGGCAGAGACATAGGCAGAGGGAGAAGCAGGCTCCGTGCACCGGGAGCCCGATGTGGGATTCGATCCCGGGTCTCCAGGATAGCGCCCTGGGCCAAAGGCAGGCGCTGAACCGCTGCACCACCGAGGGATCCCCTGCTTGAAGCCTTTCTAAATTGCTCCCATGGATAGAAATTTCTGCGTTTCAGGGCCATAGATCTTCCTTATACGAGTCTTCTCTCTCCCTCTAAAATTGCAATGAGAGAGAGATATAGAATGTGATTTTCACTGTTCAACTTGAAATGTTCCCAAAACTCAGAGAATATTTTATGCTTTTTAAAAGAAGATGTTGGGGTGCCTGGGTGGCCCAGTTGGTTAAACATCCGACTCTTGGTTTGGCTCCAGTCATAATCTCAGGGCTGGTGCTGAGCGCTGACACAGGCAGGTGTGTGCACAAACTCTCTCTCAAGTAAGTAAGCAAGTAAATAAATAAACAAATAATTTTAAAAAATAAAAGAAGGTGCTAACATATTGATAGCATTATTATAATAGAACATTTGAAGGACATTGTGGTTTTGGTATTGAAACAAGCAGATATCTGCCTGTCTAGATTGGAATGAAGGTCTTTTGGGATTTAACCCTAAGGCCAGTCTCTTTGGGTGACTGTTCACCCCTATTAGCATCTTCAGTAGGAGCAAGGAACTAAGAAAATTGTTGAGACTTGGTTGTGCCACACCATGAGCCCAAGGAAGAGCTAAATCAAGGACAACTCTTTGGATCTCTTAGTATGTAGTAAAATATTATTTTGAAATTGAATTTGACATTATTTTCAACTTTGGGGAGCCGTGTTTGTCACTTAGGTATGATGATATTGTGGTTCTCTGACTATGATGAAGGACATATTTTTTTGGAGTACATATTCATATATTTTTTTAAAGGTTTATTTATTCATTCAGAGAGAGGGGGAGAGAGAGAGAGGCAGAGACACATGCAGAGGGAGAAGCAGGCTCCATGCAGGAAGCCTGACGTGGGACTCCATCCCGGGTCTCCAGGATCACACCCCAGGCTGCAGGCAGCACTAAACCGCTGCACCACTGGGGCTGCCCCATATTCATATTTTTTGACAACAGTTACAGAGTCATTTTGGAATTGTTCTAAATGAGAGCCTTTTTCCATCAGCAAGCAAGAATATGAAACTTTGGAGAAAGTGAAGCTGTAGTTAATTATTATGATGTGGTATGTTGATCACATGGCATAATGAGACATAGGCCATCTCTACCCTCACTTGTATCTTTTCTAATCATATTTACTTTTTAGATCAAAATTCATTCATTTATTATATCTATATTACATGTACACTGTGTATTGGAATCACATGAGTTGGAGGCAGTGTGATGTAATAGAACAGACATGGGATGGTTAGAAAATTGTTTTGGTCTGGACTCTTACCAGTGATAAACTTGGCTTTATGATTCCTGTAATATTTTCATTTCCACTGATAAGCACAGACTCTATAAATGACCATTTCCTGTAACTGAAGGTGGAGTGTAATACTGGCCACCCACAATATATGGTTAAATGTTATGACATTGAGGATACTTTTTAGAAAAAGATATATTGATTTATAATTTTAAATTTTCAGCTATATCAGCAGCAAGATAATAATCTATTAGGATAATACAGATATTCATTCAACACATTGATTTAAGACACTGATGGTTAACCAAACACTGGTCCATAACCATTCCATGTTCCTTGAAAATTAGTGCATTTCTAAAGTGCTTATTTTGCTTTTGTACCTCAGTTCAACACAAAACACTTGTTTGAGGAGCCTTTTGGCCACCTAGTCCGCATCTGTCCTGCCCTGAAATGGAAGTTGTCAACTGCTGATTAAACATGAGATCACAGATTTAATTCCTGGTTATTTGGCCATTTAAGGTTCCTTAATCCACATGTGACATCTGTGACCTTGTCAAGTCTCAGTTTAGGCAATACAATATGATACTTTTGAATTTTAGTTTGCCTACTTAGCCTTAGATTGGCAACAAATTCCATCTGTCCTTGATTATATTCTTATCTGTTTTGTTACATAAGTGTAATTGGGCCTTCTGTTACCTTTGTACAGATGTACTTCTTGTCTCTCAGTATAGAGTTTCTTTAGTTATCTTTAGTTCCTAATTGTATTAATTGGTATAGCCAATCATAATTTTATTTATCTTGTGTATGTGTTCTATGACTGTAGCTTTCAACATGGAGTAACTCAAAGACTTCTGATGACTTCATACTTTTAAATTTGTGCATATTTTGACATCAATTGTGTTGCCTCATTTTATATTTCAGTAGTAGGACTCTACCTCATTCTATTTATAAATAAGCATAAAGAGGGACACCCGGGTGGTTTAGTGGTTGAGCCTTTGGCTCAGGGTGTGATCCTGGAGTCCTGGGATAGAGTCCCACATTGGGCTCCCTGCATGGAGCCGCCTTCTCCCTCTGCCTATGTGTCTGCCTCTCTCTCTGTGTGTCTTTCATGAATAAATAAGTAAAGTCTTAAAAAAAATAGGCATAAAGAAATTCTGTGTTACTGAGTACTGTGGTAAATACTGTTTTTCAGAAGCAGCAAGTGAATATTAGTGAGGATGAGTCTGTACAAATCAGTTAGCACTGAATGAAAATTATCTCTAACCATGTTCCAGAATTCTTATCCCTTTTTTTAACTATTATGAATGAAAATATTTTTATATTCAATGTCTGTAACAGATCAATAAATATTGTTATTTTCAAAGTCTACAGGGGTATAATAAGGGAAAATAACACCTGGCTTATATGTTTGTTATAAAAATTAAATATGAATGTATATTGGGCTGCCTGGGTGGCTCAGTTGGTTAAGCATCTACCTTCAGCTCAGGTCATGATTCCAGGGTCCTGGGATTGAGCTCCGGATGGCATCAGGCTTCCTGCTCAGTGGGGAGCCTGCTTCTCCCTCCCTCTGCCTGCCATTCCCCCTGTTTGTGTTCTCTCTCTCTCTCTCTCTCTCCCAAATAAATAAATAAAATCTTAAAAAATGTATATAAAACCCTTATACTATTGACACTTAGTAAATGTTTTGTAAAGAGTAGATACTGCTGTCATTTTTATTATCATTATTTTCTTTGCTAAGCACAATGATAGCTTAGCATCTCAATTTTGATGAAGCAGCCCACAGAGTGTGTGTTGGGCTAGGCCAAATCAATGGTGTACACTGTAACCACTCAGTATGGGACTGGCACATCTAGGTGAATTGGCCAGTGCTATTTTTCACAGCAGCTTCACTGACATTGAGATGGGATGAGAAGAATCTGTGAGGGGATCAAAGGAAATCAAGTAGCCGTTATAGTTCCCAACATCCCTGCACTCTCAGTTAAAAGCATCATAGTTTTATGGCAACAGTGCCCTGTCTTACCCTAGTATCTATCAAGAGACTTCTAAACACTAGTTGATCATGCTTCACATTCCTTATTAATTTTGTCTTTTTCCCTCCACCCCAAACCTGCCTTCATTGTATTTTTCTTTGCATTATGCTTAATGAAAAGTGCAGGGACTCTATGCTCTTTTATGTCACAAGGATTTGAGTTCAAAATTTTAGGATGGCCCCTTAAACTTTATGAATCTTGGTTTTCTCCTCTGTAAAATGAAGTTAATACCCATCTTATAGGGTTGTTAAGATTATATGAATGTTGTAAATGTCTTGCATTTAGAATTGTTTGGGAGATGTTCGATTCATTTTTCTTTTTTAGTTTTCCCTTTCTCCTTCCTTTTTCTCTTCATACCACCTCTTTTTATTCTCTTTCTCTCCATCTATCTCTATCTCTCTAAATCTCTGTTTTTCCTCTTCTAGATAAAGCTTATAGTAACTAACCACAATTTCTTTTCTAATCACCTCAAGACAGGAATACTTTCCTTGGTGAGCTCTTGTTTGTAAAACTCCACCTTTGGGGCACCTGAGTTAAGAGTCTGACTCTTGATTTTGGCTCAGGTGTGATCTCAGGATCCTGGGATTGAACCCCACATCAAGTTGCGCATCAGTCTCTGCACTCAGTGGGGAGTCTGAGATTCTCTCTTTCCCTCTGTCCCATCCCATCCCCAGCCCCCACTCTTTCTTGTGATCTCTCTCTCAGATAAACAAATTTTTAAAAAACGAAAACCAAAAAAAAAATCCCCTCCACCTTCATCTTGATTTCTCTATGAAATAAAGATACTAAGAGTACTAATCTCCTAGGATTGTTATGGGATTTAATTGGCATATTTATAAAGTATTCAGAATAACGTTTGGCATACAGCAGGCCTCAATAAATGTTAGTTGTATTCATTAACTTGCAAAATTTATTTCTTGAACAGAGAAATATAGGGAGAGGTTGGTAACTTTCAGTGATAGGATGAATAAGGTCTGGGGATCTAATGTATTATATGGTGTCTATAGTTGATAACACTATGTTGTGTAATTGAAATTTGCTAAGAGAGTAGAACTTGAAAGTTCTCATCAAGAGAAGAAAGGGCAAATATGTGTGGTGATGAGTGTGTCAATTAACTTGATGGAATCCTTTGAAAGGGTACACATATATCAAATCATAATGTACACTTTACAGATCTTATGATTTTTGTCAATTGTATGCAGTAAGGATGAATAAAAAGGAAGTTAATAGTGCATTTATATTAGATGATACTGACCTTGATATTACCAGTTAAAGTTATCAGCACTGTATTTATATGATAGAATGAATGTCTTTTTTTTTTTTTTTAAGAATTTATTTATTTTTTCATGAGAGAGAGAGAGAGAGAGGGAGAGAGGCAGAGACACAGGCAGAGGGAGAAGCAGGCTCCACGCAGGGAGCCCGACATGGGACTCGATCCCCGGTCTCCAGGATCAGGCCCTGGGCTGAAGGTGGTGCTAAACCGTTGAGCCACCCAGGCTGCCTGAGAATGTATGTCTTTATTTTATGAATACATTGAGTTATGAGAGTCAAGGTTGAGATAATTATGCTTTCTTGCTAGGTTGAATAATTTTTAAAAAATCTTTGTTCTCTGATGGTGTGTATACTATTGGAATGGCATTTCTTTCCTGTTTATCTTTAAGGACATAGGGATACTTATTGATTTCCAACTGCTTACCTGGCAAGGTGAGCTGACTGACTTATTAGTCCTTAAGCCTCTTAAATGTATTTCTTGGTATATCATTAACCCAAACACAATTCTGCTTATACTAACAGAGTATTTACTAAGACCCCAAAAGTGATTGAACACACACACACACACACACAGTCATATATGTATATATATATATATGCTCATATATATGTAAGCTCTAAGAGAACATCTCATTATTTCCATGTATAACATAAGTAATTAAAAGACTGATTGAAGTGACATGGTTCCTTTGCTAAATTAAAAAAAATTTTTGTCATTTTCAGAATTCATTTTATGAGATGTCATTTTGCACAATTTTTAGTTTAATTATCATAATTAAATAAGGAAAATAAATTTATAACTCTTTTTTAAGACCTTACTTAATAATAATTATTTTTTTCTTCTTTATACAGTATTAGCTGCTGAAACCTTTGTAGTTCTGTTTGCATTGAAAAACACATTTCTGGGTGATAACAGTATCAATAGAGTCTGAAACTTAAACAATCCTGAAAGCAAACTTCACTTTTTAAAACAAACCTGTTTAGAAAACAAATTTGATTGAACTAGTAAAATAAATACCTTTTTGTGTCTTTTACATGTTGGTTTACTGTGAAGTGGAACAGTGTGGTGACAGATGAAGTTAGAAAATATGTGGTAGAAAGTTAAGTGAGGTATTGAAGATGACTAAGACAGCCCTGGTTGCTGTCTTTGACAAGCAGAATCTTCCAAATATTAGCTATTAAAAAAATCACAGAGGTAGAAATAGAGTAATATAACTGAGGATGAATAGCCTTCAAATCATTAGATTCTCTCATACTGCAAAAACAGCTACGTATATATTTGAGCTAATTTCTTTATGTTCTGTGGAGGATCATGCTATTTACCTGAAAAAAGAATACAGTAACAGGAATTTCTGTTTCCAAAAGCAGTCATCTTTGTGCTTTTTTCCCCCATATTTACCAAGTATGTTTATTTGCACATTACATAATTTCCCTTTTATAATTGCATCTTTTAAAATGAACTTTGGTGATGAAAGTAATCCTTTTGGACTTTGACTTCAGCTCTTTTCTATTCCACTGACTCACTTTGAGGTGGCAGTGGTGTAAAAGTAACTCTGTGGAAAACTAACGTGACACCTCTCTATGACTCAGTCCCTCTACGTGTAAAGTGAATTATACTTCTGCTGAGTACATTACAGCTTCTTTAAAGTGCCACTAAAATTATAAAACAAAAGTTATTGCTCTAAGCTTGTTGTTAATACAGCAGAAGTTAGTCAAGTATTTTTTTGATATCTAAAATGAAGGAATGAAAATGAATTTATGAAGATAATAAGTAGCTCCCATTGCTAATCATTTCAATTCAGTTTGGCTCAGATAAGTTCAATATATTTCAGTTAGTTCAGTCTCAATTATTAGTTATTGAATCCCTCTAAAGCCAAGTGCAATGCAAACACTTTGTTAGGCACTGAGAATTCCAAGATGAATCAGGATACAGATTTTGCCCTTGAGTAATTAATTAAGTCCAGTTGGGAGAGTCTCGGATCTGATGGCTTTCTGAAACATACCAAAAATGAAGTATGAACATATTATGTGCAAGTTATTGGAGTAGTCTACCTCCATAGCCACTGTAATCACAATAGCTCACTTTCTAAGACTGAAAAATGACTCATTTTCCAAAATAGTAATATAAGCTCTTTTTAATAATTTAAGTCCCATGACATTTAATCTTTCCAACTTCCTTTTTTTTTTTTTAAAGGTTTTATTTATTTATTCATGAGAGACACAGAGAGAGAGAGGCAGAGACACAGGCAGAGGGAGAAGCAGGCTCCATGCAGGGAGCCCGATGTGGGACTTGATTCCAGGAACATGGATGGGATCACGCTCTGGGCCAAAGGCAGACACTCAGCCGCTGAGCCACCCAGGCTTCCCTCTTTCCAATTTCTTAATCTTTAACATAGCCCTATTGGTTTATTCACTTTTTTCCCCCTTTTCCTCTATACTTAATCTCTCTAACCTTTCCTAACTTTCATACTCATTCCACTAAAAAAAAATCCCTCTCATAGATATCATCCTATTTTCATCAGATACTAATTGCAAAGATTTATTGACAACTTCTTCTCCACATATCTAAGGACATGAGTATGCATACCTGCCTGCATGTTCATACATATACACGTATCTTTTCCCATACAGTTAGTTAATAAACATTCAGAGAGACCAGGCTGGATCTAAGTGAGGCAGGAGGTTTCTATGGAAAGTGCCCTAAAATATTCCATTTCTGAGAATATAGTTTGGATAAGATTTTAAATCCCTTAGTTAATTATCTTTCCCTTGTGTATCCACTTCATTGATCCTGATGTCCTGTGGGTAATAGATCGTGTTTTTTTCTTAGGAGACTGATGATCTGTTTTATTTTTCAAGATCCAAAATCCAAGGCACTTTCAACATTAAATATTGGTAGAATTTTAGACTTATAGGTGTCCTTGACTGCTCCATTTGTTAGTCAGTCTTACTTCTGCTAGTACCTTTCACAGTGGCTAGCTCTTGTTATAAGGAAGTGGCAGACAAAATTACCTCAGAGAATGGGCTGTGACACTAAGAGATTTAATTGAATCTGACTCTTTTCCTGGTTTTTAACCTTGAGTGAATTGTTTAAGCTGGCTGTGTCTCAATTTCCTTATCTGTAAAAGATATTGATAATATAGGGATCCCTGGGTGGCGCAGCGGTTTAGCGCCTGCCTTTGGCCCGGGGCACGATCCTGGAGACCCGGGATCGAATCCCATGTCAGGCTCCCGGTGCATGGAGCCTGCTTCTCCCTCTGCCTGTGTCTCTGCCTCTCTCTCTCTCTCTCTGTGTGACTATCATAAAAAAAAAAAAAAAAGATATTGATAATATATACCTCATAGAATTCTTCTTTCCTAAGGGTGCCTTTACTGACTAATGCTACCATATTCATATATGTAAGTATAATTTATAGTGTATGATAGATTGCTTTGTAAATAGTTGTGTTAGGTGTCTTAGGCTTATGTTGGTTTTTCCTTCCTCCTCAAATGGATTTTCAATTATTTGAGAGCAAAGATAGACTTTATCTCTTTTTTTGGTCCTCTATGAAGTGCTTAGTACACCAGTAGGCATGTCAGATGTGATTCTCAACACCAAAGGAGAAAGCATAGTATATTCTTAATTATTCTTATGGAAACTTTAGTCGTCCTGTCAAAAAATATTTGATTGCCATTGATGTTGCAGGAAGGATGTTCTGAGTGTGGAAGATATATATAGATCTTCCTTGAGTTATGAGGGGGTTACCTCTTTTTTGAGGGGGGATTACCTCTTGATAAACCAGTTGTAAGTTGAAATATCATTAAGTTGAAAATGCATTTAATACATGTAACTTACCAAACATCATAGCTTAGCCCAGGCTACCTTAAACATGCTCAGAAGACTTACATTAGCCTGTAGTTGGGCAAAAATCATCTAACATAAAGCTTATTTTGTAATAAAGTGCTGAATATCTAATGTGACTTATTGAAAGTGAAAAACAGAATGATTATAATAAATGTATTGTTGTTTACCTTTTTTGTTGTCATGTGGCCAACTGGGAAGTGTAGCTCACTACAGCTGCTCAGCATCATGAGAGAATTACCGTGCTATATAATACTAACCTGGGAAAAAGATCAAAATTCAAAGTACAGTTTCTACTGAATACGTATTGCTTTTGCAAGCATTGAAAAGTTGAAAAATTGTGTCATCAAACCATGGTAAGTTGGGGACTCTTTGTAGATATAAGCAAGATAAGGGTTTCCACTTTGAAGGTGGTAACATTGGGTGAGGATAAAGACAATAAAATTAAAAAAGTAATTTTAGGTATTGATGAGTACTCTGCAGAATGTGGAACAGTATGCATGAGAATAATTGGCATTGGCTGGGAAGAGACATTAGAGTTGAGACCTGAATACTGAGAAAATTGAGCTCTGAGAAGATCTGAGAGAGAATTCTAAGCAAAAGCAAGTGCAAAAACTTCAAAAAGTAAGGTGGCATGTTAGTGGAATGGTAAGAAGAGCAGTATAGCCAGGTATAGCGAATAAAAAATAGAATGGAGATAATGCCTGAGAGGTAGGCAGGAGCCAGATCATTTAGGGCCTTGTAATCTAGAATGGAAATTTTGGAGTTCCATTTTAGTGGGAAGGCTTTGGAGAACTTTAAGTGGAGGTATGACATGATCTGACTTATATTGTAGAACGATAAGTGGTTGCTATGTAGAGGTTGAACTATGTTATGAGAGTTAGTGGAAGTGGGAGACCAGTAAGAAAGCTGTTAATGTGTTCCAGAAAAGAGATGGAGGTGGCTTGGACTAAACAGTAGTAGGAGAGAGGGTAGGGTGAACAGTAGATTTGGGGTATGTTTTGGAAATAGAGCTGTGAGAACTTGCGGATAAAGGGTGTAATGAAAAGAGAATTAAGTAGATTATCAGGTTTGAAACTTTGAGGAAACATGAGTTTTTCTGGAAGAAGATCAATAGTTTTACTTTGGCTCTGTTGTAATTGCTATACTTTGGGCATTCTAAAAAAGATGTCAAGTTGGCTGTTAAATATATGAGTTTGGATCACAGAGTAGATGTCTGCGTTGAAGATACATTTTTGAGAGGCAACAGCATTTGGATGGTTAAAGCATGGGACTGGATGTGATCCCTCATGAAGAGAAAACATTTACAGAAGACTTGTGGGGAGAAAGCCCTAGGACACTTTAAAATATGGAGGTAATAAGAGAAAAAGATCTAGCTAGGGAGATTGTAGAAGAGCAATCAGTGAGGCTAGAAAAAACAGCGAGAGTAAGTTGTCCTAGAAGTTGATCATCTGTTTCAAATGTTGCTCACAAAGTCAAGTAAGAGGTGAGCAAAAATCGACTATTTGCTTTGGTAAGAGATAAGTTATTGGTGACTTGTAGGACGTGTTTTAGGAGTAAGAGGTGAACAAAAATTGACTATTTGCTTTGGTAAGAGAGAAGTTATTGGTGACTTGTAGGACGTGTTTTAGGAGTGCTTGGAGCAGATTAAGGAAAGAATGTGAGATTTGGAAGCAGACACAGTGAAATCAGTATTGCTTTTGGAAGATGTTGCTGTGAAGCGGAGCACAGAAATGAGGCAGAGAAAGACAAGATTAAGGGAGGATTGTTTTAATGTGTGATAATGAGCAATGCTTATGCTTGATGGGACTCATCCAGGACAGGGAGAAATTGATGGTGAAAGAAAGAGAAGAGAGATATTTGTAGGAGTGAAGCCCTTGAGAAAGAGACTTGGAGTGAGATTGAAAGGAGAAGTAGAAAGAGTGGCTTTAGTAGAAGCAGGGACACTTTTACCTGAGTTGTCCTTTAGCAAGAGAAAAAACAGAATTTGTGGGTGTAGATGCGTGTAGTTTGAATCTGGGAACATGAAGATAAAGGAGTTCTCTTCTGCCTGGATTTTTTTTTTTCTTTTCACAAAAAATGAGAATGTTTTTAAGGAGGTCAAAAAACTGTGAGATACTGGTGTTTGGCATATCACGTAAGGGATTTGAAGTTACCAAGAATGCTAGTAGAAGTAGTGGTGAAGTGGATCCTGTAGACTGTGAGATCAATGGATGGGGCAGTGTGACAGGACAGCAATAAAGGATGTTAAGGAGTGGTAAGGTTCTCATGAAGACATGTGCTTCAAAAATGATGGAATCTTTGGAAGAATGAGGAGAGACAGGTTGGAAACTGCTCTAGGGAGCTAGAAAACTCATCTGCAGGCAATGACTTACATGTGGTGTATAAGGAAAAAATAGCCTTACTTGAGGGCATTTCAGTAAAAGCCGTATCTTCAGGGATGGGCAGGTGAGGTTTTAGGATGAGGGTGTAGATGAATTTTCAAGTCAAAATAAATGAACTGTTAAACACCCAGTATGTGGCAAAAGCAAATGTTCTAACTTCTGAACACATATTAACGCATATAATACTCATGATAATCCTATAGTATAGGCGCTGTTATTTAGTTATACTTTATGAATAAGGAAAGTTAAGCAAATTGCTTATTAGTTTAGGGTCACACAGCTCTAAGTGACCAGGCTGGATTTGAATTCTTGCAACTTGGTTCTAGCTGGTGTTCCAGATTAATACCTTGCCTCTACTGCTGCTGCTGGACCATGATTTCCAACACACATTTGAGGTGTTTAGGAAGGAAGTGAGAGATACTGTAGAGCAAAATTAGAAGCTACACAGAGTATTGAATATATTTTTAAAAAAGATTTTATTTATTTATTCATGAAAGACACACACAGAGAGAGAGAGAGAGAGAGAGAGAGAGAGAGGGGCAGAGACATAAGCAGAGGGAGAAGCAGATTCCATGCAGGAAGCCCAGTGTGGGACCTGATCCCGGGAGTCTGGGATCACACCATGAGCCAAAGGCAGATGCTCAACCCCTGAGCCACCCAAGCCTGCCATCATTTGATATTGTTAAGGCAACTCCTTTTGGCTACAAAATTTGGAACAAAACTAATGACACTAAAAAAATGATAGTTGATTTTGATTGTAATAGTAAAAAATTTCATATTTTTTTTCACAAGGGTACTTGCAAAATTTTGAGCAGTATATTTTTTCTGATGATAAAAGTATTATTCATTTTTGAAAATTTGTAAGAATTTCACCACCAAGAGAAATAACATTTTTCTATTTTAATATAATCTCATTCTTTATATAATAAAAAATTGAATCCTATTGCATATATAGTTTTCCATCATTTTTTTTCACTTTACATTTTTCATTTCATGAATGTTTTCCTAGGTCATTAACTCTTCTTAAATCTGATGTGTAATAGCTGAGTATAACTGGTTTGTTGAGTGGGCTGAATTTGTTAGTGCACAGCTAGGAAACTTGCTTTATGCTTCAATCAAAATTTGTTTAATTTCTCTTTCCAACTTCTTGGGTAGGTCCCATTACTTTCAGGTTATTTTCATCTGTAGAAGTGGTGTCATTTTCAGAAATTAAAGTACTGCCCAGTCTAAACCCAAAATACCCAATTCTCTGTTCTCTTTTCATCTAGTTCAGTCCTGACCACAGACCTTAATAACTTATATTGGGAAAGTGGAACTTCCCTTTGGTCACCTTATTCTACCTCACTTTGCCCTTGCATTTCTCCTTCTATGCTCACTGTGCCTCTTCTGGGTCTTTTTTTTTTTTTTTTAATACATTTTTAAAAATTCAAATTCAATTTGCAAAATTTCTTTTTACTTAGTGTTCTGTGTACTTCTTTGCCTGATGCATTTTGTAGTGCTCTCTTGGCTTTCGCTAGCTGGCTGTAATGACCTCAAGTTCTTTGTAGAGCCTCCTGAGGGCCAATCTTCTTGCCATGTCTGTAATGGGAGCTGCACTCCCTGCATAACCTTTTGGTAATGCTCTAGTTCTTTTCCCTCCTTACTCTCATATCTCATATATCTATAGCCTGTGACAGTGAATGTCTGTTTATCCTGGTGGTAGTCAACATTCCTTGGCAAAATTCCTATGAAATAGCTGACTTTCTGGCCACTGTCTTTTTTGTCTACTTGGGCAATGAAAAAAATCATGTATCTGTGACTTGTCAATAGCAAAAGTGCCACTTGCTCAGTAACTGTCTCCTAACTTTTTTTTTTTTTACTTTCTATCTTCAGACTTTTCCAAGTTTAAATATATATACCTGGAATCCAGAGGACATGCATCAGATTTTCCCAGAGACTCTCTCACTTCTCCACTCAGGGTGGACACCCTGATATGGGACTCTGTAACATAGACATTTTGAGATAGGTTAGTCTGCATTCTGCAGAAATGAAATGCCACAGTTGCCTTCTTATAACTCTTTAGTCTTAATAAATAAGGAAAACCTTGGACAACCCCCTAACTTGACATGATAGAGGAGAGACATTTTACTTCCCTATACTTTGGAGAGGAAATGAGAAACAGTGTTCTCTACTTTGAATTCTTTTTAAAGTATTTCAATCATGAATCTTTAGCCTTATCATATATAGCCTAACGATAAGGACTGATAGTTGAAGGACCAGTTTGACCACCTCTTGGTAAATAATGTGGGGATGTATCTAGAGACTTTTCTTGAGGTTTGTAATTGAAATTATGAGATAACAAGAAAAGTCACATTTCTTATCTTGTTATAACTGCTAGTATTTTTTTATATCAATTAATAGTTCAAGCAACTTCATAGCAAATATTGCTGGTCAGTATGGTTCCTTCACAGAGGAGTTACAGTCAGTCTTCAAAGGAGTGCCAGAAAAGAGGAACTGTTTATCCTATAGGAACTGAAATTTGAAGACCTGAGGCTCGGCCCTGCTTTCACTAGTAAGTAGATAAGTTATGTCAGGCAAATCACATATTTTCTCATGGCCTTATCTTTAAAATTAGAGATCTACATTAAAGGATCTCTAAGATTCCTTCTGGCTCTAAAATTAATGAATCAGTTTCTAAGGTGTTCTTATTGTTAGAACTACACCACTCTGGAAACTTGTCAACAGTTTACCCATGGAAGTGAAACTTTTGAATAGAGACAATACCATATCCCATTCCATCCCATCCCATCCCATCCCACTCATTTATTTTTTTTCACCAGCTCATTCATTTAACTAATACTACTCTATGTACTTGCGTAAATCCAGTCATTGCACCAATTTCACATACAAGGTAGATAATATACCCTTTTCATTAAAGAGGGGAAAACAATCACAGTTTGAGAAACTGCAGTTAAGCGAATACAAATAAAATTATAGATGTAGATTCTAAATAGAGTTCCTGATACATAGTAGTTGCTCAACAAATATTAAGGGCAGTTAAACCAGTTGAATATATCCTGAGGGCTCCACTAATTGTGTCATATTATTGCTAAATTTTTGATGATTTGTGGGTACTCTTAGTGCTTTATTAGTATAACTTAATTGTGTAACATCATTATCATACATTTAGTGACTTACTCTTATTGCAAAACTAGGTCTTTTACGTATTAATGGATAATTCTCACTGATTATACTATGGATGCTTGAATATTCAGTTACTCATTGAAGAACATTCTGTATTAAATGGTTTTGGTTCATAATTTCTGTTGCTTTTGTAGTTTTCTAATATTTCCCAAACATGCAATGTTTATATGTTTAGGTGAAGAATCATAGGAAAATATAAGGATCAATAGACAATGAATTCATAGAAAACTCCAGGAAAAAAAAAAGTAACTCCAGGAAAATATATTGTTTCATATATGAAGTATCAAAGTTAAAAGGAGAAACATTTTCATTTTTAGAGGAAACTGATCAACAATGTTTTTCATCACACAACATGTTACTTCATGTATGTGGATTATTACTACTGAATTACTAAGCAGGTAGGCCTCAAAAATTATGAAGCCTCTTTGTCCAGATAAAGATGAGACCTTACAAAACCGATGTCTTGTGGTTGTTGTTCTGTCTATGGCTACCCTTTGTTCATTTAAATGATAAAATAAGATGTTGTTCAGAAGAGGGGCTAAATTGGATTCCCGCTTGTATGACTGAGATGGTTAGATTCCTTGTCATTTCATATTCATATATAGATATGTTGTTGTTACTATCGTTTTTATCTACCCCATATTTTCTCATTTCCTTTGCCATTGCTTAGTTCAGGTTTTAAGTTATTTAATGCCTGGATGATTACAGTTGTGTTTTAATTGATGATATAGACCAGTATCACCATTCCAGAAAACAAATCTTCCTTCCAAGATGTTCTGACCATCAAATCTAGGATGCTTAAAGACTGTTTTGTTGGCTGTGACCTTTACAGAACTCAGCAGGTTAACAAGGAAGCAATGTCTTTTACTTGTCCACTACATTTGCAATGTAATACAAAGGAATTTCATAGCTTTTTCTCCCTTACAAGTTAAAAAATAGCTAGCTGGTACGTTTTTTATTCTTTGCTTCAAAATATAAATGGAAAAAAAAAACCCCAAAACCCACAAAATATAAATGGAGGACATTTTAGTAAGATCTGTAAAGCTATGATTGCCAGTATTAACAAGCATAATCATGACTCAGCAAAATTGTATCCACTTGAAAATTTTATGCCATCTTTACATGGGTTTAGTATTTTTTAAATTATTTTTTTATTAGTTTCAGAGGTAGAATGTAGTGATTTATCAATTGCATATAACACCCAGTGCTCATTACATCAAGTGCCTTCCTTAATGCCAATCACCTAGTTACCCCATCCCAGCAACCCTCCCCTCCAGCAATCCTCAGTTTGTTTCCTAGAATTCAGTGTCTCTTATGGTTTGCTTCCGTCTAAATTTTCACCTTATTTTATTTTTCCTTCCCTTCCCCTATATTCATCTGTTTTGTTTCTTAAATTCTACATATGAGTGAAATCATATGGTATTTGTCTTTCTCTGGCTAACTTATTTCACTTAGCATAATACCTTCTAGTTCCTTTTTCTTTCCTTTCCTTTTTTTTTCTTAGTAGACCATGCAGGTCTGGAACTCACAATCTTGAGATCAAGACCTGAGCTGAGATTAAGAGTTGGATGCTTAACCTACTGAGCCATCCCAGGCACCCCTACATGGTTTTAGTATTGTTAAATACTATATTCATGTTTAACTTTTTTTCACGATTTATTGCTTTAATAATTTTTCATCACTTTTCCTCTTAACAGTATATCTTCTGGTACTTAGGTTTTTAAAATTCATTCCTTTTCATTTATCCTTGCTTGTTGTCAAATCCTTGTCTTTCTCATTAATGTCTCATTTTGCACTTTTCTCCTCCCCCTGCCCCTAGCAATTCACATTACCTTTACTCTAGTTTTGGTCTTTACCCTTTAATTTACTTTGCTGTAATCTCTTCACTAATCATGGTAATAAGTAACATTTGTATGGTTCCTTGCAGATTAGAGAGTGAATCCTTATGTTTTCTTACTTGAGCCTTCTGGTCAGCCTGTTGTTATTCCTATTTTAAAGATGACAAGACATTGTCTAAAAGTATCAGAGAATAATAAGTAAAACAGGAGGGACTAGAACCATGTCTTCTGATTTCCAATCACATGCTCTTTTTATTATGCTCTCTGCCTTATCTTATATCCCTTTCAAATCTATTTCATCACTATCAGTTGTTCTTTCCTAAGCCATTGCTTTGCACACATCTGTATAGGTCTCTTTGTCTTCTTGTCCCTATATATCTTATCTTTTGAAGTTTGGCTACTTAACACTTTCAGGTTTATCATTTTCCTGGATGCTAGGACAGATCCTATTCTTAAATACTGGGCCATTCAGAAGCTCCAGTGGCTAGCAGTTCAGTTTTATCTTGTCTTTTTTATGTTTTCATTTCTCATACTCAATATAGGCATAAACTTTTTTTTTTTGCTGAATGAATTAAACCCTTTATTACTAGAACTTCCATAGCTTGATTCCAGGAATTAAACTTTTGGCCCTGGTGTGTATCACTCTTTCAATAATTTGTACTCTGTCCTTTTGCTCCATGTGTCTTAGTTACTGCCTTTGTTTACTGCTGAGATCATCATTGAACTTTCCCTTGAACTAACATCAACAACAGAAACAACGCTTGTATTCACAGATGTTTAGCATAGACCCTTGTATATAGTAAGCAGTCTTCTTTATTTTATTCATAACCAGATCACCAGTATCTAGAACAGTGATTAGTTCAGAAGAGACCTTCAATAAGTATTTGTTGATTGACTCTATTCTTTTTTAAGATTTTATTTATTTATTTGAGAGAAAGAGAGAGAGAGCACGAGTAGGGTGGGAGGGAAAGGCAGAGGGAGAAGCAGACTCCTGCTGAGCAAGAAGCACAACTTGGGGCTCATTCCCAGGACTCTGGGATCATGACTTGCACCCAAGGCAGATGCTTAACTGACTGAACCACGCAGGTGCCCCTCTATTTTTTTTTTGTTTGTTTTTTTTTGCCCCTCTATTTTTTGTAATAAATAGATCTTTGTGATTGAATCTCTGATACCTGTCAGCATATTTTCCCTGATGCTGAGTGTATCTGTTTAGATTTCTATCTGCTGCTTGACCTCATTCCCCTAACGTTCTTTGCCTGCTGCTAGGCCTACTTAAGCCCACCTGCCTTTTTCATGGATTTCTTCCTTTTTCATGGTGCTGCTGTCACTTCCTGATTGTCAATATCCTGTGGATCTATTTGGTCCCTAGGTTCTATGTTCAACTGGACCAGACATTTACCTAGCCTGTGTAGAATTCTTTAATAGATATTAAAAAGCTTTCTAATTAAAAAAAATAATTTTCTATGTTTCCAGTACATAATTGTCGACCAAATGTCAGCTGGATCTTTTAACAATAAAGTATTAGAGATAGTGATGTAATAGCAGTTAATAGTCTCACAGTGATCATTTTTGGTCTGCTTTCTGCACAGCTGTACTTTGGTAATCGAATAAACTGTGGGGGAAAAGAGAATAAAAAGGACAATTTGGTGAAGCATAATCTTTATATTAGTGTCCCTAGCAACAGGAAGAATAACTATACTTAAATTTTTAAGTGAAACATTTTAAGTGTATAGGTGATTTAGAATGTTCCTGTTAAGATGTAAGGAAAAAGAAAATGTCAAGTCAAATATCCATGCTTTTTAAAAAAGGAAGTTGAGCTATCCAAACTAGGTTCTAAAAGCAATGCCAAGGTTTTATTTAAGATGGTACAAAATGTTAATATTCTACATTTTAGTCTTTGAGTTATACACACACACACACGTTGATACATGTACACTAACATATATATATATATGTTAATATATGTTAGTGTTAAGGTTCTTATAGAGTAGAGGTTTAATTAAAACCTTTGTGATGGGATCCCTGGGTGGCGCAGCGGTTTGGCGCCTGCCTTTGGCCCAGGGCGCGATCCTGGAGACCCGGGATCGAGTCCCACGTCAGGCTCCCGGTGCATGGAGCCTGCTTCTCCCTCTGCCTGTGTCTCTGCCTCTCTCTCTCTGTGACTATCATAAAAAAAAAAAAAAAAAATTAAAAAAAAAACCTTTGTGAAATCAAAACATATAGTATGTTTATACCCATTTTGTGGGTGTTGGTCTAATACTTTTTTTAGCTTCAACAAATAGGTTTGGGCAGCCCAGGTGGCTCAGTGGTTTAGCACCACCTTCCACCCAGGGTGTGATCCTGGAGACCCAGGATCGAGTCCCACGTCAGGCTCCCTTCATGGAGCCTGCTTCTCCCTCTGCCTGTGTCTCTGCCTCTCTGTGTGTCTCTCATGAATAAATAAATAAAATTAAAAACCAGAACCTCCCCCCCCCAAAAAAAACAAAAAAAACCCCCAAAAACCCAAATAGGTTTATTGTGTTTGTTTTATGGCATTTTGTTGATATTATTCATCAGGATTGTCAAATATTACATCTTCCTATAGGAAATCCTTTTAGGAGATATTTATTTATTTATTAAAGATTTAATTTATTTATTCATGAGAGATACAGAGAGAGCGAGGCAGAGACACAGGCAGAGGGAGAAGCAGGATCCATGCAGGAAGCCCTATGTGGGACTCCATCCTGAGACTTCAGGATCACGCCCTGAGCTGAAGGCAGGCGCTCAACAGCTGAGCCACCCAGGCGTGGCTTATGAGATATATGTATTTTAATAGCTTTAATTCCATGTATTACATTTAATGGTCTTTTTATCATTATGGCAAAAAAAAAGGACATGGCTTGAATATATTTTTATATCCTATGTTATGTATATGATTTTGTTCATTTCTTTTTTTTTTTTAATTTTTTATTTATTTATGATAGTCACAGAGAGAGAGAGAGAGAGAGGCAGAGACATAGGCAGAGGGAGAAGCAGGCTCCATGCACTGGGAGCCTGATGTGGGATTCGATCCTGGGTCTCCAGGATCACGCCCTGGGCCAAAGGCAGGCGCCAAACCGCTGCGCCACCCAGGGATCCTGATTTTGTTCATTTCTATTTCATGATTAGTTTTTTAAAAAAAACTTAAAATTCTTAAAAAGATTTTATTTATTTATTTGAGATAAAGCAAGAGAGAACACACAAGCAGGGTGGGGGCAGAGGGAGAAATGGTCTCCTTGCTGAGCAGGGAGCCTGATGTGGGGCTCAATCCCAGGACTCAGAGATCATGACCTGACTGACCCCAAGGCAGACAATTAACTGAATGAGCCACACAGTGCTCCTCACGATTGGTTTTGAAGTAATTTGAATTAGTATTCTTTGTAGGACTTCAAAATTGTTATCTGTTAGAACTGATTTTATTCTCTAAGGATAAGAAGTGGTAGTAGGCATCTATCTGGACCATACTTTCTTCTTGTCCCTGAGGAGCCTCTTTTTGCATTCTGTGTGGTCAAAAGGACCCAAAGATTAGATGGTGATGTTTTATTTATGTGAATAGTATTGAGCAGGTAGGAGCAAGAGGGAAGAATTGACTGTTTTCTTTCTTTTTTTTTTTAAGATTTTAATCATTTATTCATGAGAGACAGAGAGAGAGAGAGACACAGAAATAGGCAGAGAGAGAAAGTAGGTTCCTTGCAGAGAGTCCGATGCGGGACTCTATCCCCAGAACCCAGGATCATGCCCTGAGCCGAAGGCAGATGCTCAGTCGCTGAGCCATCCAGGTGTCCCTGACTGTTTTCAAATGGGAGTGAGAAACTGGACTTGCAGTTTATCCATTTAAACGAGAAATGTAGATTTTTGGATACTATATGTTCAGGATAATAACATTTTGTTTATTCTTTTTGGCACTTCCCAAAATTTCCTCATTTTGTAAATTTATGGGCATTTTCAGCACTCTGGTCAATTATATGACACTTATTAAATCTACGAATAGTTGTAAGGTAGCATTTTATTTTATTTTATTTTATTTTTTAAATATTTTATTTTTAAGTAATCTTTATGCCTAATGTGGAGCTTAAATACACAGCCCCATGATCAAGAGTTGCATGCTCTACCAACTGAGCCACCCAGGCACCCCTAAGGTAGCATTTTTTTTTTTTGAAGGATTTATTTATTTATCTGAGAGAGAGAGAGGACACAAGAACATGGAGTGGGAGGAGCAGCAGAGGAAAAGGGAGAATCCCAAACAGACTCCCCGCTAAGTGCAAAGCCTAAGTGGGGCTCAGTCTCCAGAGACTGAGATCGTGACCCGAACTGAAATCGAGACAGACATGTAACCAACTGAGCCACCGAGGAGTATTTGTAAAGTGGTATCTGAGTTACTGCTCTAATATGGCAGATGCACTAGTTATAATAGATATATCTTTGATTAATTTTCAAAAAGTTTTTTTTCATCCAATTGATGGTTGAATAAGTTTTCTCTTTCTTTTCATCATGATTTTCTTTTTCATCATGGGTTATTATTCTTAGTGACTAGTCAAACAGTGAAATATCTTCCGCAGAATTTTTAGACAATAGGCAGGAGACACATAAACCTTGATTTTTATGAGCATTTTCTGTTGCATTATGCTTAGATTTTAGCCGTATCTACCAACATACCATTAATCGTTTTCCTTCCTGAAATATTTTTTCCCTGACCTTAAGTTTATTTTTTAATTTTTATTTATTCATTCATTCATTCATTCATTCATGAGAGACACAGAGAAAGAGAGAGAGAGAGAGAGATCGAGAGAGAGAGAAGCAGAAACACAGGCAGAGGGAGAAGCAGGCTCCACGCAGGGAGCCTGACATGAGACTCGATCAGGTCTCCAGGATCACGCCCTGGGTTGAAGGTGGTGCTAAACCACTGAGCCACCCGGGCTGCCCCCCGACCTTAAATTTATTGTATGCTTTTTGGATATTAAAAATATAGCAGGATGCATATATTTTTAGATTAGTTTGAATATTTATTTAATTGCTTCTATGTACAACTGTTGTGGTGGACTAAAAAGAATCACTGTAAAATAAAGCATTTCAGACTTCAGTATGCACTCTAGTAATTTGAGGATCATGTTAAAATATAGATTTTAATTTACAGAGTTTGAAGTGGGGCCTGAAACTCTACACTTCTATGAGCTCCCCTGTTGCTGGTCATGTTGCCGGACTGTGGTATAAATGAAATAGTTGACATTCTTATTGAAGAATTAGTATTTACACACTTGAAATATTTAAACAATATTTCAAGACAAGATGTGATTGGGAGCTAAAATAGACATGGACAATATATGGTCTAAAAGTGGGGGGGAAGTTGAGATCTTTAGGGATTCCTTCATGGCAAAGGCAAGGTTTAAGCTTCACCTTGAAAAGAGGCAGGAATTGGTGGCAGCAATGTCAAAGACAAAGATAAGTATAAATGAGGGCAATGGCATTTCAGAGTAGGGAGAAACATTCTGTCTTTTACTGTCCCCCCAGATGTCTAAGGCATGAGAATTTTGTGGGGAGAGTGGACAGCTCTTTAATTTGTTTAATTTTCCAATAATTAGGTTTTTAAAATTATTTGCATTATTTATTCCTAGTTTAAATCCACTGTGGTCGGAGAATATATTTAGTATGACTTCAATTTTCTGAAATTTGTAGAGACTTGGTCTTTGGCTTAGCATATATAGTCTGTTTCACTAAATGTTCATGTGCATTTAAGGAAAATGCATTCTGCAATGGTTGCATTTAGTTTTTTTTATAAATATCAACTAAGTCAAGATAGCCTGTGGTAATGCTTAAATCTTCCATATCTCTACTGATTTTTGAAAAAAATCTGTTGGTTACTAAGAGATGTGAGTTAATATTCTCCAATTCTGATAATGAATTTCTTGGTTTTCCTTTTGTTATTGTTATATCAATTTTTGCTTTTTATAGACATTAAGATTGTTATATTTTCTTGTTTTATTGATCCTTGTATTAGTTTTCTAATACAAAATATTAGAACAATACCTTCTGAGGTATTGCCATAGCAAATTGCCACAAACTTAGTAGCTGAAAACAACACAAATTTATCAACTTACTATTCTAAAGGCTAAAGTCCAGGGATCCCTGGGTGGCGCAGCGGTTTGGCGCCTGCCTTTGGCCCAGGGCGCGATCCTGGAGACCCGGGATCGAGTCCCACGTCGGGCTCCCGGTGCATGGAGCCTGCTTCTCCCTCTGCCTGTGTCTCTGCCTCTCTCTCTCTCTCTCTCTGTGACTATCATAAATAAATAAAAATTAAAAAAAATAATAATAAAGGCTAAAGTCCAAAATAGGCTTCACTAGGCCAAAAAACAAGGTACTCCAAAGGCTCTAGGGGAGAATCCCTTTTCTTCCCTTTTCTAGGTTCTATTACTATGGTTCTTTTATTTCTGGGTTCATAGCCCTTTCTCTGTCTTCAGAGCCAGCAGAGTAGCATCTTTAATCTCTGTTTACATCTTCACATTGTCTTTTCTCTCATAAGGATTCTTGCAATTAGATCATAATGCAGGATACTTGATACCTGATAATGCTGGATAATCAATGACCGATAATCTGCCGTCTCAAGATCCTTAATTTAGTCACATCTGCAAAGTTCCTTTTGCCATATAAGGTCACATTTTCACAGGTTCCAGGGATTCCAGGGATTAGAAGGACATGGACATTTTGGGATTGGCATTATTCTATCACAATCCAGTAATCATTATGAAATATTCTTTGAGCTTTAGTAATATTTCTTGCCATAAACTGTACTTTATACTTTATTGCTTAGGATTCATTGAGTTACTTAAATCTCTAAGCTTATGTCTTCCAGAAGCTTTGGAAATTTCTTGGCCAGTATGTTTTCCAGTATTACTTCCGTCTCATTTTCTTGCTCTGCTCCTTCTGGGGCTCCAATTATATGTATGTTATATGTTGAGAATGTCCAACATCTCCCTTCTGTTCTGTTCCTTTTTCATTCTTTTTTTCTTTCTGTGCTGCAGATTGAATATTTTCTATTGATCTGTTTTGATTTAGTCAAATATGTCTTCTTTGTATAAGCTGTTATGAAACTTATTCAATTAGTTCTTGATTTCATACATTATATTTTTTTAGTGCCAGAGTATCCAGTTTTCTTTACAAATTTTTTAAAGATTTTATTTGTTTGAGAGAGAGAGAGCACAAGTGGAGGGGAGAGGCAGAAGGAGAGGGAGAAGCAGGCTCCCTGCTGAGCAGCGATCAGGGTCCTGGGATCATGACTTGAGCTGAAGGCAGATGCTTAACTGACTGAGTCACACAGGTGCCCCAATCCATTTTTCTAGATTCAAATTCTCTTTTTTCATCCATTTTGTGCATCTTCTCTTTTTTAAAATACAGATATGATAATTATCCTAAAATAATCATTAGCTAACTATAACTTTTTGATCATCTGTGGATTTGTCTTTATTATCTGTTTTATTCTCTTGATTATTAGTCCCATTCATATGTCTTGACATTACTGATTTAATGCCATATATAATAGGTTAAAGACCAGTAGAAGAAGATGTTCGTTTTTTGTAATGCAACATCAGCTAGGAAAGATTGAGAATCACTGTGAAAACTATAGTAGAGACCACCTTGTTGCTTGTGAAGGAATTGAGTGGGGAATGCTTATTAAAATAATTGGTAGAATAGAGCTAAATTGTGGAGTTTTCTCTAGAACTTGCTGAGAGATTGAGTAAGCTATGTGACCTAGAGTAAGTTACTTAACTTCTTGATGTCTCAATTTTCTCTTTAAAATGAGATGATTATAATATCTATCCCACAGAGTTATTGTGAGGATAAATGAGTATGTCTGAGAGCATAGTAAGTGCTCAATATGTGTTGACTATTATTTGAGGACTGAGAATAGACTGTTAGATTTGGTTACATGGTAGTCATTTGTGCATTTGTCAAATGAGTTTTTAGGGATTGATGATAACAAACACCTGGATGGAGGAGGTTCAGGTGGGAATAAGGAGTTAGAGACAGCAAGGATAGGACTCTGTTTCGAGATTGCTATAAAGGGGATTTAAAAAATGTAGCCCAAGGGGGACATGAGCTTAAGTGATAGATTTAAGACATGATAATAATTATAATTACAGTAATTTTCACGGCAACTCTATAAAATACCTACTATTTTTACCCCCATTGTAAAAAACGAGGAATCTGAGGCATAAAGGAGGAATGCAATTATCAAATGTTTGTGTCCTTAGAATAATCTAATATGGAAAGAAGAATTCAGGTTTCAGTTACCTGTGGTCAACTGTCATCCAGAAGCAGATGATCTTTCTGACGTATTGTCAGAAGGTCAGTAGTAGCCTAACATTATGTCACAATGCCTACATTATTCACTGCACTTCATCATATCATGTTGGCATTTTATCATCTCACATCACAAGAAGGGTGAGACAGTAAGGTGTTTTGAGAGACACTACATTCATCTATCTTTATTAAAATCTGTTATTTTTGTTTTAAGATTTTATTTTAAGTAATCTCCACACCTAATGTGGGGCTTGAACTCACAACCCCAAGATTAAGAGTTTCATGTTCTGCCAACTGAACAAGCCAGGCACCTCTAAAGTATATTGTTATAATTGTTCTATTTCATTATTATCCATGTAAATCACTTATTGTGCTTAATTGATAAATTAAACTTTATTATAGGTATGTATGTACAGGAAAAAACATTGTACACATAGGGTTCAGTACTATTCATGGTTTCAGGTACCCACTGAGCATCTCAGAACTCATCCCTATGGAGAAGGGAGTCTCCTGTAGGTGAGAAGTGATGAAATGCAACCTAAAAGTGGAGAGATTGACCTTTGATAGGAACAGGAATGTACATTCATTTTAACAGTATTGAAAGCAAAGTATGAATAGATTTGGGAATGGAAGGATACTTACGTTTTATTGACATAGCTTGTATTTTCTTTTTTTTTTGTTTTCATACCTTGTATTTTCTAATTGAGATAAGAAACAAAAGGATTCGCCGAGGGTGAGGCTGGAAATGGAGTAAAGGAGTGAAATTGTTATTTTGGAGAGTGGTTGATTGAACTAATAAGGGATATGGATCAGCTTTTTGGTAGTGCTTTAGGGCTCATTTGAAGATTGTGATCATAAATTTAAAGTGTGAATTGTGGAGGCAAGAGAGAAAACTGAGGTAGGGAATTCAACATCTCTGAGAAGGAATAAAAGGTGAATTAACATGGTGAAGCCAGAAAGGAATAAAGCAGCCTTTTCCCTTGAAAAGCTCAAAGTTTACCTTCTTAGTTAAGTGATACACACCTTAAAGCATATACAGTAATATATGCTTTACTTAAGCAAATGATAAGTTTCAGATGTATCACTTAGACAACAGGCCTTGTTCTTCAAAGAAGGGAGCAAGTACTTGGGGGCAACATGGGTGGTTTTACTTGGAGGTGAGCATTGACTGGGCATTAAGTGTGTATAGATGCCAAAAGGATAATCATTTAGCATCTCTTGGGTTCAGTACAGAGTCTTTGAATTCCTTGCTGTGGGTTCTACTTCTTGTGTAGTTGATTGGATAGAGATATGGATTCGTTCACTTTCTTCTAATGATACCGCAGCTTTACGGTCATCCTTAAATAAAGTATAGTCACATTGTAATGACCTTGAACTATCTTCATTTTCGTTTTATGTACCAAATACATTGCTTGGAAATTTGTTGAAACTTAGGAATATTAATTTGTAGGCTTTTTTGAGGGTGGAGCTGCTATTAGGGAGTGAAGTAATAGTGTTATTATTATATTTTTTACAGACTATTTTCTGTAACTCCAAATTTTCTGTTAGAATTTACAGAAAGTGTTTTTGAGTATTAAGTTTTCTTTGACTTGGACATGAAGAGTGGTGGCCAGGGAGGACCTAGGTAAATATGCTTTACATATGAACTAAAGGGGAAACTTTTGGTAGACAAAATAAAGTGTTAATTAATGACATATTTGATATAATGACGGGTTTGCAACTGTCCTGTTACTATTTTGTCCACCACTGAGTGAATTTATTGTTTTTCCGATTGCATATTTTTTTCTTAGGACCTAGTTAAGAATGACCAACTCCGTGTTTTCAGTCATTTCAGTGAACAGGGAGCCTTCTGTTTCAAACAGAGAAACGTCTGTTAGTAAGAAACATGCGACAATAATGTGGGGCTTTTCTTAGTAGTTTGTTTTGGAACTTTATATACACTTTTATTAAGCAGCTGCAAGAAAAAGTGTGTGTAGGTTTCTGTTTCTTAAATGTTAATGTAAGGAATATTTAAAGAACTGTGTGAAGCTTTTCAACAGTGCTTTATTTGACTATTACTATTTAAATTTTTTCTGTATTTCAGGTTTATTAGATGGCAACCATTTTACATAAGATCCTCCATTTTTTTACACAAATAAATATATATTTTTACATAGACATCATTAAAATTGTTGCACTTACTTTGGTAAACTTACTTTGGTAAGTTTTTTGGACAACTGTATATTTTTCTAATCTTTTACTTTTTAAAAATAGTATTTAATATTAAAGACAATTTAAAAAGTAAATTCCTAACTACAATTTTATCACATAAATAGCTTTAAATTCTCCATTATATGTTTTAATGGCATCCACTACATATTTTTTTTTTATTAAGAAAAAAGACCTCATGAGGATTTAATTTACATAGGCAGAATTTGTTTAGCACTGCATTTGAAATTTGTGTCTTCTCAGTAGGGAATGTATGATATTGTGAATACTTAGGTATTGTTGAAATAGGATGTAGGCATTGCTTAATTTTATATTTAATTTGCCAAGAACTCTTAAAATTCCACTATTTTCTTTATACTAGATTTACAGAAAATTCTGTTTAGGAACATGTAAGAAGTCTTATTTATTATTGAAATTATAGAAAATATACTGCATACTATTGGCCTCATAATTTTGTATTGTTACCTATATCATGAAACATGATGGTGATATTACATTGCAAGGATTAGATAGGATTTATGCTAAATTCTGCTATCTCAAGGGAAAGGAGAATTTTTATATTAATGACCCCAAATGCTTATTGCATATTTCCCAACTGCTTTTGGATATGTTTTTTAGTTATGAAAAAAAGTAACAACTCAGATTTTTAGCACAACACAGGTTAGTGAAACTAATACCTAGAATGTGTTATCCTTTCTTAATTAAAAAAATTTTACTTAAAAATTTTTTTAAAAAGATTTTATTTATTTATTTGGGAGAGAATGAAAGGGAGAGACAGAGAGTGAGAGCGCGAGTAGGGGGAGTGGCAGAGGCAAAGGAAGGGGCACACTTCCTGCTGAGCAGGGAGTGTGATACGGGGCTCCATCTCAGGACCTTGGAATCATAACCTGAGTCAAAGGCAGATGTTTAACCAACTGAACCACCGAGGTGTCCCTAAAAAAGTATTTTTAAAGGAGACAGAAATACAGTAATTATTCTTTGTGATGTTTTATTTTCTAAGACACTGTTTTTTAAAAATCTTATTTGCTAGTAAGGTCAGGATAAGGTAATCTTTCACTATAGTTAAGTGGCTCTTACATTTTATTGTAAGAATCTCCTGGGTGCTTGATAAATTTGTGTATTCCCAACCTTAGCCCTCTAGAAATTCAGATCTACAAGTCAGCATGTTTAACAAGCTCCTAGATGATTAGGATGTATCTGGTCCTTTCAGAAACTTTGGCCAGCTGTCCATTCTTCAACATTACTCAATTGCCATTAATGTTAATTCAACATTACCTTTTTTTTTTTTAAGATTTTATCTATTTATTAGAGAGAGAGAGAGTGAACAAGACAGAGAGAACGTGAACTGGGATGGGGGGTGCAGAAGGACAGGGAAAAGCAGACCCCTCGCTGAGCAGGGAGCCTGACATGGGGCTCCATCCCTGGACCTGAGCTGAAGGCAGACACTTAACTGACTGAGCCACCCAGGCACCTGACATTAACTTGTTTTTCATTAAATCTTCGACGCTAGTCTTAAAAGAGACTATGCTGGTAGGCTGAGATTGTTTTAAAAACTTAACCTGAAAGTATTTTAGCTATTTAATAGCTTTGGAAGTTAAAGTAATACTGTTTAGGTTATAGCATTGTACATTTGTATAGAGTTCTACAATTTAATAAGCAATCTTATGTCTTTTGCCATTTTATCTTCATAACAACCCTGTGAAGTAGGTAAAACAGGTATAATTATCTTCATTTTATGTATTGGGAAACAGGCTAATGGAAGTTAGGTGACCTGTCCTAGGTTATGTAGCTAATCAGTGAGCTTGACTAGAATGTAAGTCAACTCTTAGACCAGTGCTCTTTTCATAATCACACCATATAATCCATCTAAAATTGAAAATTTTAAAAAAGGTGTGTGCGTCTACTCTTACTATATATACATATACATCATCAGACATTGTTAAGGTTTTCCAATTAGAAGGGCTAGCATACTGCTTAAATTTTAGCATATTTTTAGACAGTAGATATATATATATATATTTTTTGACAGTAGATATATTTTATCTTACAAACTCTACACTGAGTTGGGTAGGGGCATGGATTGCATGTTATAAAAATATCTTTGTGTTCTAATTGCCTAGCTTACTCAGTTGCACAGAGTATCTAGGTGTTTAAGTGTTTGATGAATGAATGAATGAATGGATAAGTGAATGACCTTTAGGCCTTTGTGTCAAGAGGGAATGTTTGAAGATATTTGTTGTGTTTTCTTGCCTTAAAATGGGAAAGATTCATTATTGGGCTCTTGATTTTTAAATGACAATGGCACACATTCTTGAATCATGAGCATGTATGTAGTGCCAGTTTTCATGAGCAGCTGTCAGAATAGTGCCTCATGAATAAGCATAACAACCATGAGATAGTAGTATACATATTTTTGGTGAAGTATTATTGTGGGGTATTTTATAGTTTTTAGGTCATATGTGCACTTTTTTCCAGTAATATATATTACCAGGGCAGAACTAAATTTTCAATTGAGGTAAAAGGATTTCCTTTTATTTTAGAAATATGTCAAAACCTTTAGAGGCTAAAAAAAGTTTCTAAATCTAATGAACCTTTAAACTACCATTATAACTTTTCCTTGCCTTTCTTTATGGAAAGAAAGTGACCCATTTCTTTTCTTCTCAAGTAGTTTTGATAGTCCAGGAAGATTTCTAGCATTCCAACATAGGTCTAATAGAGATCCTTTTGTGTTACATAAAATAAAATACCTTTAATGTCTTTTCCTAAGTGTACAAAATCTCCTAAAAGGTATAGTCACCTTTTTTTCTAGAATCAGTTTATTCCTTATGCCAATTATTCAGAATGTCTAAATAAAGTTTTTGTGGGCTACTAGTTTTGTTTGATTTTGTTTTATCTATATATCTATATATATAATTTTCTGTTTATAGAGTAATAGTAGGAATGAACGAGTCAAATATACTTAGTCTGTTTCTCTGCATATTTGCATAGTTGCATATTTACAACTCATAACTAGTTTGGGAAAGAAGTATATTGAATCAGTAGTTCAAAAGACATTTTGGTAAAAGTCTGGCTTTCATTTATTTGTATAGTTCTTTTATGTTACATATAATATAAATGTTCATTTATTATTAATTCTGAAACCTCATTTCCAAGAGTGAGTGTCTACAAAATACCTTTCCTTGAAAAATATTTAAGAATTTAGGAATAGAAAAGACTTTAAACATTCCTTAAGAAGACATGCTTTTGATTAATATTCTGGGCACTGGTTTGGATTCAGTATTTGGTACTTTGCCAAATGTTCCTCCCATGCACTTTCAAGTTCTTTGAGTTGTTTCAGCAAGTATTTGTAGAATCATGGGAACGTGGCTTTGTGTTGTTGCTAACATTATATTGTGAACGCCCTTTAATCCATGGCATACTACACTTTCATCTGAAGCATTTTTTTTCAGTATAAGAAATGTTCAGAAGTTGGTTGTTATAAATAGGGTAAAGGAGGATAATTGAGCAAAGAATTTCTTTTGAAAATTTTGTTTGTTTAGCACTCTACTTACTATTATTTTTGTTTCTTTTGACCCTGAGATAAGCTCATTTTCCTATATCATTCTCTATAATTTTTTTTTTGAAGGATGGTTTTTTTTTTAAGATTTTATTTATTTATTTGAAAGAGAGAGAGAGAGCACAATCAGTGGGGAGGAGTGAGAGGGAGAAACAGGCTCCCCACTGAGCAGGAAGCCCATTGCGGTACTTGATCCTGGAACCCCAGGATCATGACTTAAGCCGAAGGCAGGTGCCTAACCGACTGAGCCAGCCAGGTGCCCATTCTCTGATCTTTTAGTTCTGAAAATTATAGCATTCTACTGTTGCAACTATTCCTTACCAATGTTTTTTCCATTCACAGTATACTTTCTGACCTTTTTCTGATTTCCTTTTGACAGTAGTTCCCTTTGGGTTCCATGTTTTTTATTCCCTCTTGCTGTACTAATCATTTTATATTATATTTTAAAATAACAGCTGAATTCTTTGAAATGCAAGCCCATTGTGGCTAAACTCTGGTCTTATTCATCTTTGTTTCTCTAGTACCAAACAATGTTATATCAGTTTCAGGTGTAGTGATTCAACTCCTCTATACGTTATGCTATGCTCACTACAAGTGTAGCTGCCATCTGTTACCATACAATGCTATTACAGTACCATTGCCTATATTTCCTATGTTATACCTTTAATTTCTGTGACTTATTCATTCTATAACTGGAAGCCTGTTTCTGTCACTCCCCTCATCCGCTTTGCCGATCACCCCACCTCTTCCCCTCTGGCAACAATCAGTTCTCTGTATTTATAGGTCTGTTTCTGCTTTTTGTTTGTTTATTTATGTGTTTGTTTTGTTTTTTAAATTTCACATACAAGTGAAATCATATGGTATTTGTCTTTCTAGTCTGACTTATTTCACTTGGCTTAATAACTTTCTAGGTCCATCCATGTTGTTGCAAATGTTTTTGATTCTGATTTTTTTTTTAAGATTTTATTTATGTATTTGAGAGTAAGACAGAGATAGCGAGAGAGAACACGAGCAGGAAGGAGAGGGAGAAGCAGGCTCCTTACTGAGGAGGGAGCCCGATATGGTCCTTCATCCCAGGACTCAGGCTGAAGGCAGACACTTAATTGACTGAGCCACCAGGCTCCCCTGATCCTGATTTCTGATGCATCATCAGAACTATATATCTTTGGTACTAAATTTCTGTCTTGTTTTCCTTTAGGGATAAGATGGTATTCAGGGCGTTATTCCAAATTATCCTTTCTCTATTCTGTACCTACTGATAGTACTTGACACTATTAGCAAACCACTATTACAAGATAGTAGCAGCAGTTGAAGACCCTCTCCTAACATTTAAAGGATGCTTCTTCATCACTTCAAGTGGGGGCTGGACACCTAACTAGTGGGTAAAGAAAGTTGTGAACAGTGGAGAACAGCTATAAAGTCCTGGGGCTGTGGGTTTTTGCTGTAACCAGGAAAAGCACTTTGTTTTATCACATTAAATCTGTTTTGTTTCTATGTTAGTGTTGTTACTTATTAGGAAGAGAACTTTATGTCATTATTGTACACAAGAAGCACAAATGGTAAATGCAATAAATACAGAAGAGATAAATGATGCTCTTCATCCCTATTCTTTGCTTTCCAGTAAGATTTAGAAAAATTAATATGGGTGAAGTCACATGAGAATATATTTAAGTTCTCTTAACTTCCATTAAATAAATACTTTTTACCTTTAGTTGTCAGAAATGTGAAATCTACCTTTCAGAAGGGCCAATTAATTATTTATAGGTGATTGTTAAGGAAAAGTATGGGTTTCCTTGCTTTTCACAAACCAGTCATTTTAACCTAATTTTGTCCTACTAAAAAATTTGACTTTTTATTGCTGAAGTTATTGCAGTTTTTATGAAGGGTATTTCCACATCACAGATGGAATCCTTGCTGGTCATATAATTTGAGATATTACTTTATCTCCGAGTTTCTGTATCCTTAGTATTAAATCAGAGGCACCCAGCTCAGGCTCTTTATAGGACCTGTCTTCTTTTCCTAGCCCGGATTAATTTTCCTATTTGTTGGCTCCAGTGATGCCTCCAAGTTTGCTATTTCTGTATCTTGTCTCATTCCCCTTTTGTCCAGAGCAGGTGACAATTAAATCATAATATGACTTCTAAGTGCCCCTAGAACCCTCCTATGGAGGCTTTGCTCTTTATCAGACGTAGAATTAGGACAGAGTCTGGCTGCCTTTGCAATCAAAGGATTCAGCATTCCTTATTTTCCTCTCCTGCTTTGTGTGTTGCCTTAGGCTGTTCCTGATCCAGGACCCTAAATTCAAGCCTTTTTAATGGTGAATATGCACATGTAATTAATCCTCTTGACAACCACTGGAGGTATAGATATCCTTATCCTTATTTTAGAGACAAGAAAACTGAGGTACAGGGAGATTCAATTACTTGCCTAGGTGCACTGAACTGTCGAGTGGCAGAACCAAGATTCAAGTTTGATCATTTAATCTGACACCAGGGTCCATGTTCTTCACTACCTCACTATGCTGACACTGTCTATGCACAAGGCTCATGTCTTCTTTGGTGCACACATTTTAACTCTGTCTATATTTTCTGTGGCTTTTCCTTACCTCCTTAATAGATGATTTAGTGCAGGCCAATATCTGATAATTCAAGACTAAATTACCTTTTTCGAGAGCAGTCTCCATGATTGTAGGGTTTTCTTCTCCCCTGACTTTCAAGTGCTTATCTTTGTTGGCTCCATGTAATTGAGGTGCCTCATCTGAGGCTCATGAAGCCAAGATTCCCACCAATTTTTTGTTCTAAGGAACATAGATTATATCCAGAAAATGTATAATTCTGTTCATTTCTTACAACTTTTGTTATTATACATGTGTTATAGAATCTTAGGAAAGGATAAGAAATTAAGAAGGGAGATTAAAAAGTCTCCATATTCCAGCCCAGAGAATACTACTTTTTGGTAAGTATTTTAGACAAACATACATATGTGCCATATACATAATTTCCATTTTCATATTTTTTACTCAGGTACTTAAGTAGATACAGTGTTTTAGACTGTTTTTTTTTTTTTTTAATTTATTTATGATAGTCACAGAGAGAGAGAGAGAGGCAGAGACACAGGCAGAGGGAGAAGCAGGCTCCATGCACCGGGAGCCCGATGTGGGATTCGATCCCGGGTCTCCGGGATTGCGCCCTGGGCCAAAGGCAGGCGCCAAACTGCTGCGCCACCCAGGGATCCCAGACTGTTTTTTTTTTTTTTTTTTAAAAGAAAGTTATTTCCATTTATGTAGACACTTTGTTAAATGGATTTGATAGTTTATTTGATGGTGTCATGACTAAGACTATATTTTCATATTTTAGTCTTTATGACATGTGTCTTTCCAATCCATAATTACTAGTCCCTCAGGACAATAATCTTTTCCTTTGTCATATTTCACTTCTTATCCATCAGCTAATTCTTTTGGCTCTACCCCTAAAATATACTATATTCAAATAATTTTTCATACTTCCACTGTTGCCACTCTGTTCCATGTCCCTGCCATCTCTTGCTTAAATTATCATAGTACTTTTTAAATTTACCTACCTGCTCCCAACCCTTTACAGTGCTCTATATAGTGAAGCTTTATATATATCACTTTTGTGCTTGAAACCCTACTAAATCTTCCTGTCTTACTGAGGGTAAAAGCCAAAATCTCTTATGATAGCTTACAAGGTTCTACATGATGTAGGCTCTACATATTTAGTGAACTCCTACTCTCTCCTTTCTCTCTCTCTCTTTTTAAAAATATTTTATTTGAGAGGGAGAGCATGAGCAGGGGGAGGGGCCAGGGAAGCGGCAGCCGAAAGGGGAAGGAGAAGGAAACTCCCCACTGAGCAGGGAGCCCAATGCGGGTCTCAATGTGGGGGTCAATCCTAGGATGATCCTAGGGATCCTGACCTGGGCCGAAGGCAGATGCTTAACCAACTGAGCCACCCAGGTGCCCCTACTTTCTCCTTTTTCTCTCTTACTCTGTCCCAACCCCATTGGCTTCCAGACTGTTCTTCCAGCCTGCCAGGAGCACTCAGCTTGAGGGCCTTTGTTTTGGGAAAATGATAGTCTCCCAAGTGTAACACCATGCCACCAATCACAGAAGTAATGGAATAGAAAGGCTCACAGGGCCAATAAGATGCTCAAACACATGGTTTCTTAAATCAATTTTATTTATTTATTTATTTATTTATTTATTTATTTATTTATTTATTTATTTATTTTGAGAGAGAGACAGAGACAGGGAAAGAGAGAGAGAGACAAGGGGGTGGGGGGAGGGGCAGAGGGAGAAGGAGAGAGAATCTTAAGCAGGTTCCACACCCAGTGCAGAATCTGTTGTGGGGCTTGATCTCACAACCGTGAGATCATGATCTGAGCCGAAATCAAGAGTCGGATGCTTAACTGACTGAACCACCTAGGCATCACCGATTATTAAATTAAAACATACTATGAGAAGGAGAGGGAAAAATGGGGTGACGTTAATAGACTTAGGAAAGGGCACAAGTAAGTAAGGACTCCATTCCCTGAATCTTGGGGTACACAGGTTTCATGTTTGTCTGCGTCTGCCTTAACAGGAGAGAGGACCAGAATTGAGGCGAGTAAGAGGCTCAATCAGATAGAAAATGCTCTGGTAATACCAGTGAGACATACTTGCTCTATCAGAGACACTGGGGCAAGCATGCTTGGACTTAGCTGTAGCTTTCCACTTATCTTGGTGAGCAACCATGGCTTTTATTTGTGTTTCTTGGGGACAGACCATGTAAGAAAATTTAATTAAGACCTAATGTATGTGTAGAATGCCTCATATGTCTCAGGTTTATTTACTGTTCATGAATATTTAAATATTCATGATATTTAAATATCAGGTATCTCATTATATTTAGAGCCTCTTGACTATTAGGGCCTGTTGCATGTTTAGTGCCTCATAAATTTAGGTGTCTTAGTCCTTATATTCCTATCTCTGTTTAGGGACATATGCTTTACTTATTAACTACCTCCATTTATATGTTTAACATGTCTTAAGAATTTTGCTTTTGTCTCACAAGCTACTTACTATTCTTTTTTTTTTTTTTTTAAGATTTTGTTTATTTATTCATGAGAGACACAGAGAGAGAGGCAGAGACATAGGCAGAGGGAGAATCATGCTCCATGCAGGGAGCCCGATGTGGGACTCGATCCCGGGTCTCCAGGATCAGGCCCTGGGCCGAAGGCAGCACTAAACCACTGAGCCACCTGGGCTACCTGCTACTTACTATTCTATGCTTAATACATCTTAACACATTTTATTCAACTTCTTTTTTTTTTTAAATATTTATTTATTTATTTAGAAAGAGTATGAATGAGTGGGGATGGGGAAGATGGAGAGAGAATCTCAAACAGACTTCATTCACACTGAACTTGGAGCTCAATGTGGGGCTCAATCCCATGACCCAGAGATTATGAGAAAACAAGAATCGAATGCTTAACTGACTGCACCACCCAGGCACTCTCATTTATTCAACTTTTGTAGCAAATTAAATATTCTCAAAAGCAAATGCATATTATAGGACCTCTGTGCTTGCTGTTCCCTCTTTTGTCTGTAATACTGTTCCTCCAGATATCTGCATGACTTCTCTTTCTTCAAGCCTTTGCTTGAAGTATCTCAAAAATCATCTCACCGATAGACTTTCTCTGACTACCCTATATAAAATAGCAGCCTGCTTGCTCCCTCAACCCTGACCCTCTGTTCCCTTTTCTGCTTTAATTTTCTCTATTGCCTTTACCACCATTGCACATTTTATACTGACTTCTTCCTCACTAGAATCTAAGCTACTTGAATCTAGGTACTTCATCTGTTTTATTCACTGCTTTTTCTCTAGTGCTTGGTAATCTAGCAGTTTTTCAGTGAGTATCTGTTGAATAAACAAATGAATGGGGAGCCAAATGAATCCTTGGGGAGTCACTTAAAATAGTGGGTCTCTTTCTTTTCATTAAAAAATAGTGTAGGCATAAGGAAAGGTTTTATAAAGGCCATGAAGCTACTAGCCTGGTTGTAAAGGAACACTTTATAATATGAATTAAGAATATATATTAAATACCCTTTCTTAAAGTTTACTTGACAGCAGAAGAATGATTAACTTTAGTCACCATTTTGAAACTGGTCCATGATAAATAAAAGAATAATTTTTATAGTAATTACTATGTATTTTGACAGAAAGTTATGGAACTTTATGCTCTTTCCAAAACAAGGATAAAGAATGGACATGGGAATTAAAGGTTTCCTATATATGAAAAAAGATTCATTCAAGAAGCAGGAAAGGGTAATTGATGAAACAATTTTGCATAAAATGAATCATAGGATCAATAAATGCTGTACGAGTTTAGAGAAGGAAAAGGTCAATGTGGATTAGAGTGCTGGGGAGATCTCTGTTTGGTTTTGGGTGGATGGATTGGATTTGTAGAAAGGGGAAGTGTATATTTGATGGGGGTAAGGAAAAAAATACTGAAGTCTTGATTAACATTAATTTAAGGAGTTTGGCTTTTATCTTATTAATCCTGTTAATGGTGAATCATTGGAGATTTTGAAATAAGGGAGTAACATCAGATAAATGTTACAGAAATTCAGTAATGGGTGTTGTATGGAGAATGCATATAGGGGGAGAGGTGGTGGCTCCTGTAAGAATAGAATGAAGGAAAATAGAGAAGACTGTAGTTATTCAAGAGAGTTGATGGCTTTCTGAACTCAAGGAGAGTCAAGTGGGATTTTTTTGGTTACCATTTGTTAATATTGTTTATGCAATTTGTTATTTTCTTTTGGCCACTAATAACCTTCATACATGTCTCTGGTGTTGCATGTACCACACAGTGTTGTAATTATTTATTTTCATGCCTCTATCCTCTACTAGTTTATAATCATTTTGTGCCTCAGGCATCTAGCTATTGCTCAGAAAATACATGAGTTTAATGAATTTTTTTTAAGATTTTATTTATTTATTCATGAGAGATACAGAGAGAGGCAGAGGCATAAGCAGAGGGAGGAGAAGCAGGATCCGTGCAGGATCCCAATGCAGGACTCCATCTCAGAACTCCAGGATCATGTCCTGAGTTGAAGGCAGATGCTCAATTGCTGAGCCACCCAGGTGTCCCAAATTTAATGAACTCTTAAGCTGTTTGGTTAGCATAGGATGCATTTAAGCTGGTTTCCATCTTAAATTTAGCTTTCAGAATGTTTGAAGATTCCAGTTTTAAATTGGATAGTCAATGGCTATTCACATAAAAAAATTAAAGTTTGGGTGATTGGCACAAAATAAAAAAAATTACATCTTGATAATATCTATAAAGACATTTCAACTCTGTCAAATATGTCTTTTTGCTTTCTTTCTCGTATAGTTAATATGTGTATGATTCCACTTCTTTTATCTTGGTTGTGATAATGAGATGAAAACCTTTATAGACAAAGTGCTAAAATGAGCAAAACATAGGATTTGATGTTTAAATATAATGGAATAAAGGTAAGCATCCTGCATAGAGGAAGTAATTTTTTAGTATTTTGTCTTGGAATTCTTATTCTATCAAAAATGTTTCTTTGATGGCTCTTATATCATGAATAACCCTTGGGTAAATGCTTCTGATTTCAGAGCAGAGATTAGAGTCATTGTCTATAAGAAGTCTGAAAGGATAGACTACATGTTTATATTATAAGTACAAAATACGTATGTATTTATTTAGACTCTTTAAGTAGCTTCTAATGGTCTCATTTAGTCTCACTATAACTTGAGTAGATAGGCAGACTAGATACTGTTTGTTTCTGTTTGACAGATGAGGACACATGGTATTGTCTCCCATCAGCAATCTATTTTTCCTTATTTTTTAAATATCTTTGTGCATGATGTCTTTTAAAGAACTACTCCGTGAACTATCATTTGATACTAAAGATGGCCATTTTAAGCTGAGATTCAATGACCTTTTCTTTTTATGATAGTTTTAGAAATGTAGGGTATAAGTTTCTCAGAATACTCCGAAGTACTTATTTCAAATAGTGTATACAGTGTCGTTGGCAGCATAAATAATAAGAATCTGTCAGTTACTTTGAGTTTACAGCTAAAATCTCAGTTAGAAGAATCCTTTTTAGTTGTTATTTTCACTTGTGGTTACATAAAAGCCCTTTGGGATACAATTTAAAAGCCTAAGAGTATTGTGGCTAAGAGTATTGTGTTAGATTTGTATGGGTGGCTGGGGTTGAGGCAAAATTTACTTGTCATACTCCCAAACTGAGGCATTTGTTCCTCACTTCATCTAACACTGTTAATTCTGTAAGTTCAGTATTCAGCTACTTATATCTTTGTGGACAGTCCTTGCCATTAGACTATTTTTGCCACAATTCAAGTTGCTGTGGCCATGTGTGAATGGCTGGGCTCCATATGGGCCAGTAAATCCCATTGTTTGGGAGAACTGATAAAGATACAAATTCCGGGGCTCCACTCTAAGGATCTGCAATGAGGCCCAGGAACAGAAGTTTCACTCATTTAGCAAATATTTGAGTACCTACAGTGTGTGCCAGGAATTGTTCTGGGTGACAGGGATATGTCAGTATTTTTTCGTTCTTTTTTTTTTTTTTTTTTCTTTTTAAGACCAAAGTACTTACCTGATTGAGCCACCCAGGTGCTCTCACAGTGTTTACTTTCTTGAAGCCTTCTTGCCACTGTTTGCATATGCATATGAGTGTGGGGATCAATGATGGGAAAAAATAAGTTAATTACATGGTATATTAGAGGGTGTTAAGTACAATGGAAAAAAATAGAGTTGGTTAAATGGATTAGCAGTGTCTGGAGTGGTGTGTGTGGTTAGGGATGGAAGGTGGAGGTGGGAGTGCAATTTTACCAGTTCTCAATGTCCTTCTGACATGTGTTAGACCACACTTGGCAGAACATTGTTGTAGACATTATAATTTAAAATGGTAATTTAAGGGGTGCCTTTGTGGCTCAGGTAGTTAATCGTCTGCCTTTGGATCAGGTCATGATCCCAGGTCAAGCTTGGCATGGGTTCCCTGCTCAGTGGGGAGCCTGCTTCTCCTCCTTCTGCCCTCCTTCCTCCCCTCTGCTCGTGCTCTCTCTCTCTCTCTTTTTAAAGATTTTATTTATTTATTCATGAGAGATGGAGAGAAAGGCAGAGACATAGGCAGAGGGAGAAGCAGGCTTCCCATGGGGAGCCCGATGCGGGACTCTATCCCAGGACCCCAGGACCATGACCTGAGCTGAAGGCAGACGCTCAACCACTGAGCCACCCAGGTGTCCCTGCTCTCTCTCTCTCTCAAATAAAATCTCAAAAAAAAAATGTAATTTATATGATTTCTATGAATTGTGGTTTTTTAAATTAAAAAATAATATTAATATTAAGCACAAATTGTGAATTATAAAGAACTAAAGCATAAGTTTTTAAGTTATAGACCATAAAATTCACATAAGTCTTTAGCTATAGACCATAAAATTCACTTAATAAACTTTAGTAAATTGTGCACTTGTGCAACCATTACCACAATCCAGTTTTAAAACACTTCCATCACCCCAATTTGTGCTTATTTGCAGTCATTCCTTCCTCCTACTTCTACTCTCAGGCAATTGCTGATCTGTTTTCTGTCTGTCATTTTGCCTTTTACAGGAATTTTTTTTTTTTAATGATTTTATTGATTGGTTGATCGATTGGAAAGAGAGTTTGAGCCAGGATAAGTAGAGGAAGAGGGGGGGACCTGGGTGGCTCAGTGGTGGAGCGTCTGCCTTTGGCTCAAGTCATGGTCCTGGGGTCCTGGGATCGAGTCCCACATCAGGCTCTCTGCAGGAAGCCTGCTTCTCCCTCTGCCTATGTATGTCTCTGCCTCTTTCTGCGTCTCTCATGAATAAGTAAATACAATCTTAAAAAAAAAATCACCCTCAAACAGGGTTACTAACACATGGGAGGTATGGTATGGTGGTAGGTATATATTCTGGATGTTAGACCCTTATCTGATATATAATTTCTCCCATTCTATAGGTTATCTTTTTATCTTCTTGATAAAGTCCTTTGAGGTACAAAATTTTAAAATTTTGATCAAGTCCAATCTATTGATTTCTTCTTTTGTTACTTGTGCTGTATCTAGGAATCCATTGCTTAATCTGAAGTCATGAAGATTTACTGCTATGTGTTTATTATCCATTCATATATCTTCTCAAAGGATATGTTTTTAGAAAAGGAAAAAAATGTGTGATTGGGCAATATAGAGAATAATTCCTACATTTCTTTTTTTTTTTTTTTTTTTAAGATTTTATTTATTTACTTGACAGAGAAAGGGAGAGAGCACAAGCAGGAGGAGTGGCAGGCAGAAGGAGAGGGAAAAACAGGCTCCCCACTGAACAAAGAGCCCAGTGCTGAGCTCTATGTGGGGTTTGATTCCAGGACCCTGGGATCATGACCTGAAACAGAGGCAGATGCTTAACTGACTGAGCCACCCAGGCACCCCTAATTCCTACTTTTCAATTTTGGTGACACTAATCTAGGATCCCTTTTTCCTTGGCATTACACCTTCCATAATCCTGGGTGTGGACTGAAAATTTTTCTCAGGATTCCCCTCAAATTTATTTCTTGCAGTTGACCAACTCTTAGGATGATTTCAGTAGTCAAAATAGATTGGAGTTAAATACTTGGGCAGCATGGTCTCAACTTATCAGCTCTAATGACTTTCTATCTCTTTTGAAGAAGTAAGTAACTTCCTTTTAGGCTGGTTTATCTACATGAGGAGATATCTGAAAATGTCCTCTGTTTTCTCTGTGCCAGACTCTCCTGCTTATATTTGCTATTGGAATAGAATGGTTATTTATGTAGAATGAGGTTACTTAATTTTTTTCTTTGATATTCTGTTTTTCTATCATTGGAAGTTTATTCGATATGGAGGGAAAATTATCATATCATATTCTATCATATCATATTGAATCATATTACCCCCTTACCCAATGGTAGGCAGAATAATAGCTTCCCCAAATGTCCAACTTCTAATCCTCAGAAACTGTGAATAAGTTGCATAACCTGGCAAAGGATAATTGAGGCAGCAGATGTAATATTAAGGTTGCTAATCAGCTGATCTTAAAATAGGGAGGTGAACCTGTATTTTCTGAGTGGGCCCCATGTAATCACAACGATCCTTACATGGGGAAGAGAGAGGCAGAAAAGGAGGTCAGAGTGGTGTGATATGAAAACAGCTGTTGGTGACTTTTGAAGATGGAGGAAGAGGGCCTGAGTCAATATGGGTGGCCTTCACAAACTAAAAAGGGCAAGGAAATTGAATCTCCTTTAGAGCCTCCAGAAGGGAATGCAGCTCTGCCAGTGCCTAAATTTTAGCCCAGTGAGACACATTTTGGATTTCTGACCTACAAAACTATAAGATTATAAAATTGTGTTGCTTTATGCCACAGAGTTTGTGCTAATTTTCTACATTAACAATAAGATGATGCATTAATTATCTCCAGGATGATGACTTTGCAGCTATATGGCAAATATATATCACCTTTTCAAGAGTCTAATTTATATATATTTTTAAAGATTTTATTTATTTATTAATAAAAGAGACAGAGAGAGGGTCAGAGACACAGGCAGAGGGAGAAGCAGGCACCATGCAGGGAGCCTGATGCGGGACTCAATCCCAGGACTCCAGGATCCCGCCCTGGGCTGAAGGCAGGTGCTAAACTGCTGAGCCATTCAGGGATTCCCTCATTCATAATTTTTAAGTTGTTTTAAGATTATTTTATATTTTTATCATATCAACCTTTGCTTATTGTGTTTATTAATTGGAAACAAAAATGTCCTTATTATCTTACTCATACTTAACTTGGAGGCCCTCAATGACATTCTAAATGTAATGAGCAGGGGTGCTTAGGTGGCTCAGTCAGTTAAGCATCTGCTGTCAGCTTGGGTCATGATCCCAAGGTCCTGGGATGGAGCCTTACATCGGGCTCTCTGCTCAATGGGGAGCCTGTTTCTCCCTCTCCCTCTGCCTGCCACTCTGTCTACTTGTGCTCTCTCTCACTCTTTCAAGTAAAGGAATAAAAATCTTAAAAAAAAAAAATGTAATGAGCAGAAATCCCCCAAACAAGGAGAAAATTACAAAAAGTAACTTGTACTTGAACAAGGATAAGTTTCTTGTTTTGAGATCTTGGGCAAGTCTCTCAGTCTTTCCTGGCTTGAATTTTCTTCTCTGTAAAATGAAGGAGTTAGGATCAACAGTCTTTCAGGTCCTCTCAGATTCTGTAATACAATAATTTAGTGAACATTTGTATGTACGTGTATATCTATACAGTTGCTCTATCTTTTTGCCTTTTTAATTCATGATTTGAAGGGAAGTATTGTCTCCCCCATAGGAATGTAAAAATTTTGTTTGGTAGGGTGAGTTATTGAATTATTCATTTATTTAATTGTTTTTATTGAGCTTTGTACTGAAGATAAAAGATGAAGACCCTTTCTGCTCTTGAGGATCTTGTGGCATCATGGAGAAAAGTTTTAGCTAGACAATTAGCTCTGCTTACAGTGCTATGGAAACACTGAGAAAGGGGTCTTAACCCTTAGGAGGTCTGGACTGGCCTCCTAGAGGAAATGCTGGTCAAGAAGGGAGTGGGTAGGATGGATGCTTGAGGATGGACATTTCAAGCAGAGGACAGAATGTCTTCTAAAACAGTGGAGAAATAGAGCCTGAAGTTTTGGAGAGTGGAAATAAATGGGTCTGGGATGCTATTATTTTTAAAAATTGAAGTATAGTTGACATACAATATTATATTAGTTTCAGGTGTACTACATGTGATTTGACACCTCTATACATTATGCAGTGCTCACCATAAGTGTAATTACTGTCTGTCACCATATGACTATTACAGTATTGTTGACTATATTGCCTATGCTGTACTTTTCATCCCCATGAGTTACTTATTTTATAACTGAATGTTTGTACCTCTTAATCCCCTTTATCTATTTTGCCTATCCCCCACACCCATCCCTCAGTGGTGCTATTAAGATATTTTAAATAGGAAAATTCAACATTTTGCACTGAGGATTTTAAGAGGTATGTGGAAGACAGTTTGAAGTGTGTAAAAGGCAGGCCAGGGAGATGGGTAGACTGGAGGTAGTGAGAACAGTGAGAAGATTGTTGCTATTGTCATGGTGAGAAATGACATTCACCAAACAAAACCAAAAATGGAGATGTTGGTTTCAAAGGCTTTACACAGACAAAATGAACAAATATTCATAATGGATTGGATAGGAAGTGGGTATATGAAAGAAGGAATCTAGGATGACTCTGGGATTTCTCATTAACAGAAGTAGAGACTGGTGTCAGAAGAGCAGAGGTGTGGTGAAGACAGTATGAATGGTATGGGTTATGTTGAGTTTGAGGTGCCTGTAGGACATCTGGGTAATTTGATGAGCCTAGAACTCAGGAGAGAGATTGAGGTGGAGGTAAAGATTTAGGATCTATAAGTACATGTAAGGTAATTGTAAATATCAGAGGAAATGACATCAGAAAGTACCATACAAATCAATGTACCTAATAAAATACCTGATGAATACGCAGTAGACCAGGGTCTCCTGATTTCAACACATGAGCTCTTCTAGTCAGTGAAGTATATTCTCATGACAAAATCTGTTTGACTGTAAAATATATACAGAAAAAGCACAAGTAGCAAATATGTGAGTCAAATCTTGTTTATGTCTAATTGTAAATAGGTTTACTATATAGTTGACTGCTTGGATAGAATTCTTGCAATTTCTTTAAAGATTTGGTTAAAAATATAAAGTTACAATTTAGCTGAAATTCAGCAGGCTTTTTGCTTCAAAAAGGCAAATAGACAAAGACTGTAACATTTTTTTTTTTTTTAAGACTGTGACATTTGACATGGAGATGACATCTGTATCACAGGCTGTGCCACATTCCCAGAAAAATTGGCTTAGAAAAAGTGCTCTTTGGCTGCCCCTGAGCTTTGATTAGCATCTGAATAGTGAAATGAAAAAGATGAAATGAAGCATTCAGAATGAGGAGGCAAGGAGTACTAACAGACTTCCTGCATATTGGTTACACACTGTAGATGCTCCAGGACTGGAATACACTGGAACTGATCTGGCTGACAACTACGGTGAATACAAGCTGTGATGCTAGTACTGCTGTGCTGGGCTCAGTGGTACACAAGTTAAAACCTCAGCCACTTCTGTATTTCCTTGTTCTTTATTGATAAAGTTGGATGGTATTTTGGGAGCAATAAATGAGATTATATGAAATAACATGAAAACTCGGTACAGTGCCAGGCACATTGTAAATAAATGCTCAACCTGTGTTAGTTCCCTTTCTCATTATTCCACTGCAAGCATAGTAATAGTTAAAATCCTGTGTGTCTTCTCTCATTCCTTTGGGGAAAGTTGTCAAAAAGATGCCACCATTAGTTTAATGCTGCCTATCTTAGCCTGTGTTTCCTAGACAACAGACCCTGAGGCAAAGTCTAGGAGTTAATGCTCTACCAGGAGTAAAATCCCAGGATAGCTAATGTGAGGAGAAAAAAAAATGAAGCATGGTGGAAAAAAATGGAATAACAGATACAAAATGCACATTATTCAGCCGGAAATACGGTCACATCACAGGTTGGTTTGTCTCTGGATAAGCCATATGGAAACAGTCATTTCAGAACAGTCTGTTGGAGAGAGGAAAAGAGAATAATTTATTTGTTTCTTCTTTTGTCTTTTTCATTGGTCAGCATTTGTCCCTTGCCCTACTGGGTTTCTGTTCTTCAGCCCTTTGGGCGGCTGCTGGGAAGCCAGATATGTGAAAAGAGTTATGTGAACTATGAAACATTAAAGACATTACATTACTATTTTAACTATTTTTCTTCTTGGATATTCAGGAGACATCAATATGTATATAAGTATTTACTGGGTAAATATTAAGTAACTAAATATTGAGTAAATAGATTAATATCAATCTGTATGGTGGATTTTTTCATGTCAAGATTTTTTTTAAATTGAAGAAAAAAATGAAGTCTCAATTCTAACAAACTTTAAAACACATATGTAGTAATACAAAACTTACATATTAATAAATGCCCTCCTAATGAATTAGTTTAAAAATTCCCAAATGTTTTAATTCAATGCATTAGTACTGCTTTTACGAATTTCCATTAGAGAATGCATTTCATTTCAGAGAGGTTTCAGGATGTTTAGAGTTTTCCTAATTTTTAAAAAATAAGTGGTAATTTAGCATTCTGTTTTAACTACTATTATTATCTTGTAGCAAATGCAAAACAGAGAATTACCATGGTGAGTCACAATCTGAATTAGCAGTTTAGTTGGAATGGAATTTTAAAGCTATTCTCTGTGTCTGTACACCTATCTATACATTAAATTGAGAAATTCTTGGTCAGAGTTTTATAAGCTTGTGTAAGTTAGGATATAGGCTTGACTGCTATAACAAGAGCCCAAACATCAGTTATTTAAATAAGATAGGAGTTATTATGCTAGTTCAGGGTTAATAAGGATTCTGCACAGTGTTGGAGACCCAGGCTTCTAGCTTTTCTTTGTTGTCTGGAGGATATTGATCTCATGCCTATGGATGGAAACCACCATGTCTACTATCCCTGGAAGAAGCAGAAGAGGGAGGACATACTCCTTTCTTTTAACCCTGATAGCACTTCCAGAAGTTTTTTTTTTTTTTTTTTTTGCATTTTTTAAAGATTATTTATTTATTCATGAGAGACATACACACTGAGAGAGGTAGAGACATAGAGAGAGAAGCAGGCTCCATGCAGGGAGCCTGATGTGGGACTCGATCCCAGGACCCCAGGATCACGACCTGAGCCAAAGGCAGACGCCTAACCACTGAGCCACTCAGGCATCCTTTTTTTTGCATTTTTTAGTCAGAACTGAGTCATATCACCATATGTAGTAGCAAAGGAAACTAGGAAATAGGATGACATATACTCCAGCTAAAATTCATATTGCTGTGGAAAAAGGAAAACACGGATTTTTGGAATATTAGCCAACAGTTTCTGCCACATGCACTCTTTCTCTCTCTCCACCAACCGTGAAAAATGCCCACTTTATCTCCAGGTGTCATCCATCTCATAGTTTATTATACCTGGGTGATGTGAAGTCAGTCCTTTCTCTTATGCTCTCTTATCATTTCTTGTGCTTGGTGCATCTGCTCTGAAGCTAGTTTATCTACCATCTGCCCACTGCCCAAATGTACATCTGATATACAATGGTAAAGTCGAGGCAAGGTAACACACCCAAAAGATAGTGGTAGAGGCAAAGCAGGATAAGACACTGCATTTGGAAAAGAGGAAGATTGGAAACCCAATAGTCACTCAGCAACAGTCAGATCCTGTGTGTGGGAATCATGAAGATTTTATCCTGGTAATAGAAAAAGTTCTTTGTTAGCTCTTCTGGCAAGCTTGTCCCCCTGCCCTTGGGGAGGAAATAACTTATTCTCCAAGGTTTCTGGCTTTGTCCTTTTGGAGATTCTTCATCTGTTTTTCTCCATGGCCAGATCTAAAGTGGGCATTGAAAAGTATATCCTTTACTTGGGGATGGATAGCTTTCCAAGCTGGCTTCCTGTCGATGCAGGTAAAGGAGCCCAAGGGGTTCTCTTTGTGTTGAGTGATTATAGGCTTTTATATAGTCCAGGTGTTTATGCGTGTGTAATACGTATCTTCAAAAATGTATTGGAAAAAAAAAAAGAAAAAAAATGTATTGGATTTTCTGCCTATTTGAACTGATTAGTTCCAAGTGCAAGCAACCATAGCCGAACATTAATCAAGACATAATTGTGTACATTTTTTTTCCTACCTAAGAACACTGGATTTTAATTGTTGTCCTTTGTGCTATATAAACCCTGCAGTTTCTAAATCAAGGACAGTTACCTTGAGGCTTAGTAAGAAGGTAGTTTCTTTAATATCTTCTTGATTGCTATGCTAGCTCCAATTGTCTGGAGTCCCAGGTTTATATTTGCTTAGGCTGTATCTTCTAAAACTCATGTTTTACCTGTTTTTGTTTGGAATATTAAAAAATTTGGTTTTTAAACCCTAGGAAGCCCCACTTTACCAGACACTCAGTCAATATAGATTTCAGGCTACAGGTGGTGTGAACTTTCTTCTAGAGAGCTAAATTGCCTTCCTAGATAGTATGCCTATCATACTGTGATACAGTGTTGCTTAGGCTGAGCTTATATTTCTTGAAGGATTTTGTTGAAACCAGTAAGAAATAGCCAGTACTTACTAACATTCTTACTTTTTCCAATCATTTCACTCAAGCTAGAGACTTGGTTAGTATGTTTTTAAAAATTTATTTATTGTTTTAGAGAGAGTGGGAGAAGGGGCAGAGGGAGGAGAGAGAATCTCAAGTAGGCTCCCTGCTGAATAAGAGCCCTGATGCAGAGGCTTGATCCTATGACCCTGAGATCATGACCTGAGCTGAACCAAGTCAGACACTCAACTGACTGAACCATCCAGGTGCCTCTTGGCTAGTACTTTTAAGGTACTAGCTTTAAAGCAGCAGTTTGACTGAATGTTTTGCTGTGACATAGTGAGAGTTAGCTGCTTTTCTTGTTGCTGTTTCCTTACCATCTGCTTGCTGTTCAGCCTCCAGGTCAGTACTACATACTACAGGTTCTGCTAGAGTGGCCATCAAATTCTACATTAGTTAGGACATGGGTTCAGATGCTCTAACAAAGATGCTGAATTATAAGCGCTTAATCAAAATAGAGGTTACTTCCCATCTACATTACAACTTGGGTATAAGCAGCTCAAAGCGAAGTTCTACTGTGTTGGGAATCCAGGATTCTTCTATTTTGTTGTTCTATTATCCTCTCAGTGTTGCCCTTATCCACATGATCTAAGATGGTGCACCACCACCACTTCTGCATTCTAGTCAGTGAGGAGAGAAGAAACGGGAAGGCCCATCTCCCATTGAAGACTCTGATGTAGGGAAGCCCAGGTGGCTCAGTGGTTGAGTGTCTGCCTTCAGCTCAGGGAGTGATTCCAGGGGCTGGGATTGAGTTCTGCATCGGGCTCCCTGTGAGGAGCCTGCTTCTCCCTCTGCCTGTGTCTGCCTCTCTCTCTGTGTCTCTCATGAATAAATAAATAAAATCTTTAAAAAAAATGAGACTCTGTTGTAAATTAATCAGAATTTACCATCACATCTAGCTGCAAGGTTGCTTAAAATGTGCAGAGTAGCCAGATAAAAATTTCATTAACAGTAGAACAGTTCACTACTCAGGAAAAATGGGAGATAGATTTTGGATTGTTGTTAGCAATTTATGCCACAAAACATAGACTATACATTTGGATCTTAAAGAACAAGAAGAACAAAACCCAAACCAAACAAAAACCAAAAACCTCTACCACTGTGTCCAAAATTAAGTTGAAAGGTGCCTGAGTGGCTCAGTGGTTGAGCATCTTCCTCTGGCTTGGGTCATGATCCCTGGGTCCTGGGATCAAGTCCCATGTCAGGCTCCCTGTGGGGAGCCTGCTTCTCCCTCTGATATGTCACTGCTCTCTCTCTGTCTCTCATGAGTAAAATAAATAAAAATTTAAAAAAAAATTAATAGTTGGGTAGGTAATTATTAAGTATAGTAGCCTAGCCATCAATACCTGACTGCATGATATATAAATTTAACTGCCTTTATAACAATTTAGTTTACATTTTGCCTTCCAGAGGCCACAATGGGTATGCTCATTTGAGACTGTGTGCTTAATAATTTATTTCTTCACCTGGGAGTTTTTTTTTTCTTCCCCTCATTAATACTTACTGAGGTATGAAGTACAGCGTAGATCTAAAATAGCATTAAATGTCAAAGCAATTCCACCAAGATTCTTCTCACTTCAGAGAGATAAAATGTGTCATATACTTTTAGATGGGAGATTTCTTTGAGAGAATGCTTGAGTTTTATGTACAAAATTAGTATAAATAATATATTTTACTCCATTTCATGTGCATATTCTAGAAATATGCTTGTTTTTAATATAAAAATGTTTAAATTACTTATTAAGCTTACCAAAGATAAAGTTGGCACTTTAGGAAGATTGTACAGTATTTTTCCTGTGTCCTACCTCTGGGGTGTGCATTGCAATAGTTGAGGACATGGGTAGTTGGATTATAAAACTCACACTAAATACTTTATTTACATTCACTAGCAACCAGTGATGAAATTAAAAAATACGGCTACTGGTACCAGTCATTTTCATGGCTACCTCCTTTCTTGTGCCATCTCCCCTTCCCTATATTCCTAGTGGTTGTCTCTTCCTCAGCCCTCTGCTTTCATATAACTGAATCCTCATTCTTCAAGTCTCTAATCAAACATCACATTTTCTGAGCAGCAACTTTCTTGACTATGGCAGAGAAACTCTAAGGTGACACCCAGCGATCCTTGCCTCCTGATGTTCATGTCTTTCTATTGTCCCTTCTGCTTTAGTTCAGGCACTGCCTGTGACTTGCTTCTTCTAAGCAGTAGAATTTGGCAAGAGTGATGGGATATCACTCCCGTGACTACATTTGGTTATATGAGACTTGGTTTTAGCAGACTGGAGCAAGAAATTCCCTGGGTGGTTTTGAAGCCATAAGCTGTAATGTTGTGAGAAGACCACATGGCTAGCACCTAAGGGTAGAATGTGGGAGCTGAGAGCTGGTCATCTGCTGGCAAGAAAATAAGAACGTCAGTTCGATAGCTGTAAGCAACTGAATTCTGCCAACGCCTGGAATGAGCTTGGGAGAGGACCCTGAATTCCAGTTGACAATGCTGCCCTGCAGATGGTCTGATTTCATCTTGGTGGGACTTTGAGCAGAGGCCCTAGCTTGGACTTCTGACAGAAACTGTGAGATAATATATGTGTATCATCCTAGGCCCCTAAATTTATAGTAATTTGTTACACAGCTATAGAAAATGAAATCTAAATATTCAGAGTCCTGTGTCACTTGAGGAAAAAAAAAATCCACATTCCTCATCCTACCTCCTGTCCTGATGGGCATGACTATCAGTGTTTGGGGCAGACTTGTCTAAGGATAGTGGAGTGGGGAATGCAGCTCAGAATCAAATTTATAATCTTTGACTTCTGTTAAGCTGAGAGCTCTCTGAGACCATCCCATGAACCACTGATTGTGCTACTGTAGTGTGAAGCTACTTGGCTTTGCAATGTCTAGAAATCTAAGGTATTAGGAATGGCACTTTATAGAATTTTGTTATATCTCTACAGTAATATGAGATGGCTCTTTGGAAAGAATCATTATTAGGATGTGTGTTAAGTAAGAAACACTCAGTAGAAAAGCACATATTTCTTTGGTTGATAAATTTTACATTTCTTTTCTTTTTCATCAAAATCTGACGTACACAAGAGACACCTTATGATGAAGTTTTGGAATATAGGTGAGGTCCGGAGCTGACGACCAAGAAAGAATTCTTGAGACGTCTTTGGTGCAAAATGGTGGTTTTATTAAAGCACGGGGACAGGATCCATGGGCAGGAAGAGCTGCTGCCCTGGGCCTGTGAGGGGTGGCTGATTATATACCTGGGAGTTGGGAGGGTTTTCAGGATAGCTATACTCTCTAAGGAAGTTTGGAAGCAAGGTTTCTAGGACCTTGAGGGGGCTAGCTATTGTTGGGAAAAGGTCACTTATTACCGTCTAATAAAACGTGAGTCATGGGATAACTTCAGATCTATATCGGTAGGCCATTGTGGTTGCGGGATGATTGCCAACACGTATCTTGGGGGTTTAGAGATAAAAGTAAATTTCTAAAGGAATTTTTATATGTTAAAGTAGACTTACAGGCTCCTGGGGGGTTGGGCTAAGATTGCCTTTGCCCTTAGCAAAGTATGAACATCCGGGCAGTTGAGTCTGTAGAGGAATGTTCCTTTGCCTGTTTCTAGAACTTGTCAGTGTACTGCCCCAAGCTCGTGCCTTGTCCTCAGCTAGCCCTGTGTTCCCCTGTCACTTATATATGGTATTCTCCCTCCCTGTCATGGCTATCCTTTCTTCTCTTTTCTAACTTGGAGTGATGTCTTCTACCCATTTACTGTAAGGCTTTGAAACTCAAGAGTCCTTCCTGCATCAGCATCATTTGTAGCTTATTAAAAGCACAGTCTCCGTCTCCCACCCACAATCTATATTTTTAATAAGTTCCCCATTTAATTCATGTATTAAAGTTTAAGAAGTTATGCTTTAAGTCTCTTATAGTATTTAATAGTATATCATGTTGAATTACAATTATTTTTGTATTTGCCTCATTTCTTGCATTAAGTGATAAAATTCTAGGTGTCAGAAACCAAGTTTCTTTATTCATCTTTATTTCTCCGGGAGTGCCTTACACGTATCTTATATACAGAGGCACAGAAAATAATTTATACAATAAATTATGTTAAATTGAATCAACTCTAGGAGGGTTTCTGTTTTCTGGAAACTTTTAATTCTTACAGTAAGCTTCAAATATCTGTTATTTAGGACACTATTTTGTTGATAAAATGGGAGTCTTCCTACCTAATCTACTTAGAGATACTAGAGCTTTGCAGAAAGGGGAAAGCTAATGGTTTAGAGAGCTCATTGTGGTTCAAAAATCTATTGACATTTTTATTCAATTCCTAACATTCAGATTGTTTCCCCAGAATGCACAAATGTGGCTCCTGGCTCTTAGTATCCAAGCTAATGGGTGAGATTTAGCTATTTTCTCTGACCTTCAATTCAGGAAGAGGATTAAGTGCATTCTGTGCATTTATCAAAGATACTTTGTTCTCTAATGTATCTCTATTATATTCATGGGCTAAAATGTCTGAGAGAAAGCAAGCTTTCTTAGATACCTGTTCTTGCCCACTTGCCAAGATCTTTTTACTTCCCTCTGATCTTCTATGCCCTCTCAATTTTTCTCCATTAAAAAAAAATAAAGGTAATAGACAACTGGTGAAAAATATATGGGAAATGCTATTTGCATGCTTCATTGCTGATACTTCATAAAAAAATATAAAAGTCTGAATGATATTCAACTGGCTTTCTAAGAGACAATCTGTAAAAAGTGAAGCAGTTGCATAGAATTTAACTATTAGATGATTTCATTGATAGGTAATTTCATCCCACAGGCTAATGTATGGTGTCTAGAAAAGTATAGTTTGTTAACTATTTTTAGGGGATGCTAAAATTACTTTACTTTTTAAACGTTTAATTTATTTTAATTTCTAAATTTTTAGAGATTTAAAATAAAAAAAATTTAATTAATTAATTTTACTTAAAAAAAGAGAAGTCTGTTTATATCCCGAGTCCCAGTGAGACTCTTTCGTGGTCAGTCCTGCCTCATAGCACATAGCAAGCAGGATAGTTGAAGATATTAGAGTTGTTTCATAGAGTGAATATAGTATTTTAGTCAGCTTAAGCTGCTATAAGTAGATATTGTAGACTGGGTGGCTTAAAAAACACATTATTTCTCTTAGTTCTGAAGGCTAGGAAGTCCCACATCCTAGCTTGCAGATAGCCGTCTGTGCGTTCATGTGGTAAGGAGAGAAAGAGAGAGCTTTCTAATTAAAGACATTAATTCCATTGTGGGAGCTCCACCCTGATGATTTCATTTAAACCTAGTTACCTCCCAGAGGCCTCACTTCCAAATACCATCATATTAGGGACTAGGGCTTTGACATATGAATTTTGGGAGGGTAACATTACAGTTCATAGATACAGTATGAAAATAATTTTAAAATTCTAAGGCTGCTGAATCTGGTAAAAATTCCCCATTGGAATGAAATCTTTTTTATTAAATACAAGGTGATTGGAAGTTGAGACGTTGGTAGACATGCCTTCTCAAACATGATTCACGTTTAAATAAAAAAACAAAGAAAAAATAACAAAAAAGCATAGAGAAAAAAAAGCATAGAGAATATAAAATCCTTATTGTAACTATTGTCTTATAATACAATTAATTCTTTTTTTTTAATAATTTTTTTTTTAAATTTTTATTTATTTATGATAGTCACACAGGGAGAGAGAGAGAGAGGCAGAGACATAGGCAGAGGGAGAAGCAGGCTCCATGCACCGGGAGCCTGACTTGGGATTCGATCCTGGGTCTCCAGGATCACGCCCTGGGCCAAAGGCAGGCGCCAAACCACTGCGCCACCCAGGGATCCCTAAAATCAATTACATATATCTCAAACCCCAATTTTTCCTAGGAAAGAGACTGGGTCAGTGACTTGCTTGTGAAAGGGTGGAGAATTGTAGGGTCCTTGCAGCTGTATATTCTAAGTCAAGATTGCTCTTGATGGCTGGGAGTGAAAGGGATGGTTTCACAGTGGTAGTACTAAAAAGGGCTTGATGCCATTTTCAGAGATTATTCCTGATTCAGTTGGGATCTTGGCAGGAAACCGATGATACATTCAGACAAAATAATGAGGGAAAGTGTGGTGTAAGATGGGCTACATTAAGGAAATTCTAAGGGATAAGGCAGTACTCTGATGTGAGCCACAATTAAGGGACACCTACTGATGTAGATGTCCTGATAGGAGTTGTGACCTTTGGTAAAGGGACATGGTCCACCAGCAGGACTTGGCAGGGAAGGAATCAGGAGAATGAATACCTTGACCTCATTCCTACTGTACAATGTCCTCTTGGCACCTTCCACTGCTAAGCCCCACTTTAAGTCTAAGGGAAGGGAGCCCATTGTTGTATGTAGCTCATTATGTTCATTCTCCTAAGGCACAGGGTATGGTGAAGATAAGTGAAGGAAGGAGGAAACAAAAAGACATTTGGCCGAGATCCGATATAGCTTTTGTGTGTCTTTTGGTGGCATCTTTCATCCTGCAGAGACTGGGGTGTTCATTTTAGAATTAATGTTTTGGTGGGGATGCCCACTTAGGTGTTGTCATAACATTCATAAAACATTACTAAATTCTAGCAACTTTTATTACCCTAGTGCTTCTTCTCAAAGAACTGTGTTACAACCAGAAACAAATATCCTTTATGTATCTTTGCCTTTGCTTGCCTGAACTGACCTTTTCTGTCTCCATTGCCTGGAAAATTCTAATCACCTTGCAAAATCTAGGTCAAATATAATTTCCTGCTGAAGCTTTTCCTGTAACTATACCATTCTCCTCTGACTAACCTTTATTCCACTTCTCCTTTGTACATAATATTCCATTGAGCACATACTTAATTTTCTTCTAGCTCTTTGTTTTTTTCTCTCTCCCATGGCTGCCATCATCAAGTTTTTTTTTTTTAATTAAAAGATTTTATTTATTCATTCATGAGAGACAGAGAGAGAGAGAGAGAGAGAGAGAGAGAGGCAGAGACACAGGCAGAGGGAGAAGCAGGCTCCATGCAAGGAGCAACGTGGGACTCGATCCCGGACTCCAGGATCACGCCCTGGGCCAAAGACAGGTGCCAAACCACTGAGCCACCCAGGGATCCCTAAGTTTTTTTGTTTTTTAAAGTCCTTGCTTTACACACTGTTTAACATTTAGTAGGGATTTGGTGACTCAATGAAGTTTTCTGATGGTCTTGGGTTATAGGCATGCCACCACATACAGCTACCAGCAACAACAGAAATTTGATGAACACTTTGGACAGTAGGTGGATGGGTCAAGTCATCACTTAACATACCCCTTTCCCTTATTCCCTGAGTTTTTTTCAGTAGAAGTTCTTCTATTTCTGGGAAGGCTAAAGAAGAGGGCCCAGTTTCTAAAGGTATTAATTTATAGTTATGTGGAGGATTGGATTTTCCTCTAAATCCAGAATTTGGCAATTTTCTTTTATTTGTCAGCCTATGTGCACTATTCAATGTAATTCTCTGAACATCTGGCTGGTACTTATCAGAGAAAGTGACAGATGATGTTTCCCCCTATGAAAGGTAGTAGTTTCCTCACTTAAGAGAGTATTTCTTTCAGTGTGCTATATCCGTAGTTAAATCATGAGGGGTGAAAAGGTGTAAGATATTGGAATGAAAGTCAGAGGAAGTCCGTCTCCCATCATTTTTTTATTCCTACTTTCTTTCCCTAATTAGTCAGTGGGGAACTGTACCTGAGGGAAATAAATCTTTGTTTTTCTAAGTGGCATTGCAAACCAGAGACTGAGTAGATTACTCTAGGAATCACAGATCCAGAGATTAATGCATATTTTTTGGTGTTTCTGAGTGAGAATAAACTTGAGTCAGGTGGACCACACAGAGATGAAGCCGTAGGATATGTAGCTAATTATACAGATTAGGATAGGATTTCTGAATAATTTTTTAAAGTGTTTCATCATCAGTGGATTCAAAAGTGAACTTCTCTCCATCTCTTCTTCCCTTCATAGAAGTGTGTACTTCCTGGTCCTGGGTACACACTGCTGTGTTTTATTGTTCTTAAGCTTTTTACAGAATTAATCTCTTTAATGGAATTACTGAGGTGTGTTTCTTTCTTGAATATCTTGGAGAAATACCTTTCTTCCCATCAATTATCACTGTAATTAAAGATCCATTTCAGGAAAAGGAATTTCTTTTTATGGTCCTATGTTACTTATTATTTATGCCATGGCTGATCTCTTAGGAAAATAATTCAGCAAGACCACAAATGGCCTAGAAGTTTCCTACGATGTGTCAGAAACTATTCTAGAACGAAAGATAGAGGGTTAAAAGTAGGTTAGTTCCTTCCTTAATGTGTGCCTACTAACTGGAATGAACCAGGGAAGGATCAAAAAAGGGATCAAAAACCAGTGGTTCATTTGGCAATGTAATAGCTGTCCTAATTTTTAAGAAACGGAAGGGAGGAAATTAGTAAGATATAATTAACAGTAAAATATCAAATTGAGCATTAGTAAATAGCATCCAATATAATGATCTTCCAAAAACACTGACAGATGAGAAAAAAAAGGGCAAAGGATCTGAACAGAGGATAGATTTATTGGTGTCATATAAGAGGAACAAAGATGTTAACAAGGTGCCAAGTGGGCTAGTTACAGATAGCTGTAAGTAAAAGAGCTACACAGAGTGGGAATCAGGTCAGATTATTGAGTAAACTGAAGAACTAACACAGTCGCGTGAGGATGAGATCAGAATAACTCAAGCAAAAAAAGAAGAGACAGCTTCAAAGACATTTAGGTAATGGAAAAATTCGTCACATTTTTGAAACTGTAGGTTAAGGATAACAATGTATTCTAATAGAATAAGAGATTAACAATGGCCAAGTGCAAAAAGGAGGACATTTGTGTGTTATTTCCCTTCTGTTTATATTTTAAAAATAAAAATATCTTGACCAATTAGGAAAAGAAAGGCTTATTTCTTGTGATGCCTTGTGATGGACAGAGGGATAAGGAGAAGTGAGGGTATAAGAGAAACTCTAGAAGGTACTACAAAACAATGTGTGTTTAAAAATACAGGTTTGGATGGAACTGGAGGTTATTATGTTAAGCGAAATAAGTCAGTCAGAGAAAGATAAATACCATATGATTTCACTTATATGTGGAATTTAAGAAACAGAAGAGGTGAACACAGGGAAAGGGAAGGAAAGATAAAATAAGATAAAAACAGAGAGGGAGGCAAACCATAGTGAGACTCTTAACTATAGGGGACAAACTGAGGGTTGTTGGAGGGGAGGTGAGGGAATGGTTTAAATGGGTGATGCATATTAAGGAGGAAACTTGTTGGAATGAGTACTGGGTATTACATATGAGTGATGAATCATTAATTTCTTTTTTTTAATTTCAATTCAATTAGTCAATATATAGTACATATTATACCCCTGAAACTAATACTACACTGTATGTTAACTAAGTTGAGTTTAAATAAAATGTTGAAAGAAGAAAAATAAAAATATAGATTTGATTGCTTGCATGTTTGGACTTAGGTTAACAGGTGATGTTAGTGCAACTCTTAAAATTTATGTAAAGACAACAACAACAACAACTGGTGACTGCATAGTCCTAGAAGGATATAAATTATAATGGTATGTGCCTATTTACTTAAATCAGCATCCGTTCAGTCTCAACAAATCATTGATTAGTTATTTGTCAACATCCTTGTCACTAGCATTTAACCAAATTTTATTCAGAATAAGGACAACTGTATCATAATGATTTATTTCCCCTTTTTAAAAGAACCATTTACTCAGGAACTTGGTTTTCTTCCTCTCTGAATGAAATTTCTTTATTGGCTATATGGAGACAGTAAAAATGATGATAATACTGAAAGTGAAAAAAATTCCCCTTTTGGTTGCTGTTGTACTCTGTGTTAGTATGAATAGTGGGATAAAGAGGCTTGGTTATTTATTGTCTATAAAAGGTTAACTTTAGGGTCGTGACTTTTCACTGGAAATGGAGGTGTAACATTCAGCTTCATTGTCTTTGCATAGCAATATATATTTGTATATTTGTATGTCTATGTACACATACATATGTAGGTAGTATTTACTGTTGTATTATACTTCTATTCCTTACATAATAGGTTTACATTTAGTTATTCTAAAGACTCAGGGCATCCAAAAGGTGTTTTGAAAAATGTGGCAATAGTTAGGGAAGCCTAAGAATAAATCATGCATATCATATTGGAAGGCTCAAGGTGAGTTAAGATGGTAAACGTGCCTTATAAAGGAACTGACTTGGAGAATTTTCAAGTGGTGCTGTAGCAATAGTAAAAACACTTTATACCTACATTGGCTTTCATGCTACATATTATCTGTTCAACATTCTGGAAGGTGAATATTACAGTCATAATATTACCATTTTACAGATAAGGAAACTGAGGCTAAGAGAATGACTTGCGAAAGGTCATAATTAGTATGTGTTAAGACCTGTGAAGAGTTTGAGATTTTACACACTTTCCTAGTTAACAAACTAGTCTGTCACTGTTTCATGTATAATTGCAAAAGCCACAAGATTCCTGAGTTAGAGACAAAGCATTGGAAGCTTCATGATGATTTGAACTCCTTCCTAATTCTCCCCTCCCCCAACCCATGGAGGCAATGCAGGTAGACCTATTATATGGATGCTGTGTAAGCAGTGGGGCATTGAGAAATAACAAACTTGGGGATTCACTGGTTTTATAGTAAGCAGAAGCAAGCTAGCTCTTTGTTAGGTAGAAGACATTATCCCTAAAGGTTGCTTGCAGCAATTTGAGAAATGACTCTTAAAAAGAGCAGTTAGAGTCTTACATATTTGGCATACCCAGCAAGAATATGCAGAGATGTTCAGGTCTCATGGTGAACTGCTTCCTCCAATAGTATGTGGCAGAGTTAAACTTTAAACTCCATTTTTTTTTTTCAGTCTGACGACTAAAACTTGAGCTGAACAGGTAGCAACTATAAGCCCCACATTCCCACCCCCATATATTTATCTTCTTATTTTTTGCTCCTATCCAGGACATTTTAAAACTAGTCCTCTTGGCTAGTTTGCTATACTCTATTACTAAAGCTGGTTATTACTGGTCTCAGTCTCAGAATCTCCCCTGTTATTCACTAGCTATTGCCACAAGGAGCTGTGGTTATGTTTTTATAAATGAAATAACTTGTTCCTATGATAAAGTTACATTTGCTATAAAAACTGAAGTGAATGATAGAAACCATAAAGAAATAAAGGGGGAAAAAGAAATAAGGAACAAGTGGTATAACTAATTGTGGATATAGGAAAAAAAAAAAGATTGCTTATTGATACTTATTTTTAAACCAGGATTTTGCTCTTTTTAAGGAATAACTAAAATAGAATTTGAAGTCAGAAAGGACCTTATGAATATTAAATCCAGGCTCCCCATCTTACAGATTAGAAAATTGAGGCATTGGGTAATTACATAATTGTTCAAGATCAGGTTTCTAGTAACAGAGTAGAGTGATGGAGCAAAGTTAGATTATTGTGATAATCACATGCCCAGTATTGGAATGATCCCCCCATTTAACAAAAGTGGTTTATAACAGGTTTCAGTCAGTAAATGTTGAATTACTTTGTTTTATGATTGAATAAGATCTATTCTCTGTCCTCAAAGAATTCATTTGCTAATAGGGCAATAGGAATTCAATTTGAGGGGCTCCTGAGTCTCTTGGTCAATTAAACATCTGCTTTCAGCTCAGGTCATGATCTCAGGGTCCTGGGATGGAGCCCCATGTTGGGCTCCCTGCTCAGTGAGGAGTCTTCTTCTCCCTCTATATCTGCCCCTCCCCCACTCATGCTCTGTTTCTCTCTCTTTCTCTCTCAGATGAATAAATAAAATCTTTTTAAAAAAAGAATTCAATTTGATAGCTACTATTTAAAATCATGTACAAATTGCATAGGTTAATTCAAGCTTGGGTGGTCAGGGAAAGCTTTAGAAAGTTTCAGATATTTGAGTTAGATCTTAAAAAGTTACAAAGAGTTTTTTTTCTTTTAAAGATTTATTTATTTATTTATTCATGATAGACACACACATGCAGAGAGAGAGAGAGAGAGAGAGAGAGAGAGAGAGGCAGAGACACAGGAGGAGGGAGAAGCAGGCTCCATGCTGGGATCCTCCAGGATCGTGCCCCGGGCCAAAGGCAGGCGCCAAACCGCTGAGCCACCCAGGGATCCCCTACAAAGAGGTTTCTATGCAGAGAGGTGGAGGTTTGGCATTCTAAGCAGAGGGAAAACCATGTACATTGGCATGGTGAATGAAAGTATGTAAGATGACCAAGAAATAATCAGTGGTTTGGGATAGTTGGATGTAACTAGACTTGAAAATGGAATGAGAGGTAGAATATAGATTAGGAAAATGTTAGGTACCATGGTAAATAATTAGGACATTTTGGGGAGGAAACATTGACATTTTAAGGCAAATTGGCATATGAGGTATAAAAAAAGAGATTGGTTTAGTAAACAGAATCAGTAAAAAAAAAAAAAAAAGGTGATGTTACAAAAGCCAACTGCAGATAAAGAATTAAGAAATAAGGTTTATGAAGGGTAGCAGAATATATCTCCCCCAAATATGCCATTTTGACATAGAGATTATTTTGAATGGAAGGCAATTCTTCTTCTTCTTCTTTTCTTCTTCTTCTTCTTCTTCTTCTTCTTCTTCTTCTTCTTCTTTCTTCTTTCTTCTTTCTTCTTTCTTCTTTCTTCTTCCTCCTCTTTCTTCTTTCTTCCTCTTTCTTCTTTCTTCTTCTTTTTTCTTTCTTCTTCTTCTTCTTTTAAAGCAGATACAAGGAAAGATCTCTGCCTCTTCCTATTTGTCTAAAAGCAAGACATAAACTTGCAAAGGTGTTTCCTCTCCCCTCTCTGGACCACCAGGGACAGAAGTTAGCCCAAGAATGGAAGTGGGGGAACCTACATAACAAACTTTAACTAGCCCTTATTTTCCATTAGTTTCTCCATATGTTTACCTTCCCACGGTTTGCTGTCCTAGGAACTCAGTCCTTTTTCCTTTTGTTAATATGCTATATAAGTCCAAAGTTCTAACTACCTTTTGAATTATTATTCATCATGAGTATTCCCATGTGTATGCATGTTGTACATGTGAATAAACTTCTGTTCGTTTTTCCTTTGTTAGTCTTCTTTCATCAGTCCAATTTACAGGGCTGAAGCCAGTAGAACCTAAGAGGATGGAAGGAAAGAAAAATTTTTTGTCTCCCCTACAAGTTGTAAATAGTGTCAAATGCTGAAGAGAGGTCAGAAAGGATGAAGACCAAAAAGGGTCCACTTTATTTGGAAATGAAAAGTACTGCTTTGGTCCCTCGTTCTGAGCAGTTTCAGTAGAGGGTAAGAGCAGAAGCTAGGAAACTGTATGTCAAGGGAAAGATTTAGATGTGAGAAAATGGAGATGACATTTGTCATGTGTTTTTATATTAAAACTGAATAATGAACAGCTTGTATCATATTCTAAGTCTTCCAGCTTTACAGACTAGAGGCAACAGGGATGCCTGGGTGGCTCAGTGGTTGAGCGTCTGCCTTTGGTTCAGGGTGTGATCCCAGGGTCCTGGGACTGAGTCCCACATCGGGCTCCCTGCATGGAGCCTGTGTCCCTTCCTCAGCCTGTGTCTCTGTCTCTCTCTCTCTGTGTCTCTCATGAATAAATAAGTAAAATATTTAAAAAAAAGATTTTATTTATTTATTCATGAGAGACAGAGAGAAGGAGAGAGAGAGAGAGGCAGAGGGAGAAGCAGACTCCATCCAAGCAGCCTGACGCGGGATCAATCCTGGGCCAAAGGCAGGCGCTAAACCGCTAAGCCACTCAGGGATCCCAAATAAATAAAATCTTAAAAACAACAACAACAACAACAACAACAAAAACCAAAACTAGATGCAACGAATTACTTTTTTTTGTATGGCTCTCCATGTGTTTTCCTTTTCAGACCCACCCATTGGTCAGTGGTCTACAAAGGATAAAAAGTCTGTACTCATGCTTAGGAAAAAAAAAAAAAGCACATTCTCTAGTAAAACTGTCAACTGTCAGTCCGATGTGATTCATTTCCAATGTAATATTTAAAAAAAAAACTAAATAGAAATAATCTCTAATTGCAAATTAATATTATAGGTAGAAGCCAAATGATTGTTGGCCTTTATCATATAGTATTGCTACTTAATATTAGAATATCTTTTCCTAAATACTTATAAGTTTTATGCATAATTGTTTTTCTTTAAGAAGCAGTTTTAGATATTTTTACTTGTCTGATTAAACATTTTGGAAAACCCATAAGGCCTTATTTTTTCTGATAGTTAACCAAAATGTTAACGCTGATTTTTTCTTAGTGTTGGGATTAGATGAATGTGTTTAATGTTCTTATTTTTACATAGAAATACTAAGAAAGAAGGTATTTCAAAATATTTAGAGTAATGTCAGATTCTATTTCTATTTTTATTATTTTTTCAGATTCTATTTTTAGTCTGTTATTTCCTAAAAGAGCTGATATATTTTGTCTATATATAATTTCAAATTATAGTTTTGAAATTGAGGTTTGTACCTGGGTAAATTTCATTCTTCACATTATTAAAGCAGGTGAATTGGTTTGGGTTAGAACTTCATGTGAGAATTCTTTTTTTTTTTTTTTTTAATATTTTGTTTATTTATTTATGAGAGACACACAAAGAGAAGCAGAGGCATAGGCAGAGGGAGAAGCAGGTTCCCCGTGGGGAGCCTAATGCAGAACCCAATCCCGGGAACCCAGGATCATGGCCTGAGCCAAAGACAGATGCTCAACTACTGAGCCACTGAGGTGCCCCTCATGTGAGAATTCTTGACTTCAGTATAAATTTAGGGAATTGTAGAGTTTAAAGTACTAATTTTTGAAGAGAAATTGAAAAGGTTAACATATCTCTAACCTTTGAAGTATAGTCAATTCCAGTTCCCTGCATGGCGCAGAGATCATCCCCTTCTAGGTGGGAGTTTCTCAGATCTGTTGAGACACTGCCATTGCCGGATCCAGTTCAATAGAGTTCCACCCATCTTGCTGGCTTTTGAAACCACTCTCTCTCCCCGCCTATGCAAATGGGTGGAATTGCATATCATCCATTCATGCTTCAAACACAATCCTGCTTGCCATTAACAAGGATAATAATCAGGTGAATAGAGGTTGGGAGATTAAGTTCTGAATGACACTGGCATTCTAAAATTGGCTGTCATATCTGCAATTCAAATAGCATCTACTTTTTCTTTGTCATGTTAAAGTGAAATTAGAAGTATCTTAATAGCCAAATAAGTTAGCCTATGGTTATAATAATTTACTTAAAATTAATGAGGCATGGATTTCAAACAGCAGCCCAGTGCTCATTTTCATTTAGACAACTTGTGTTTATTTTTATCTGTCTTATTACATGGGATTTGTTAAGCTTCATAGTGCATCTATAAAGAAGGGAGAGAGCAGAATCCTGGGGGCATGAGGTAGAGAGAAAAGCCTGGGTTCAGATAGGACTTTATGTTAGAAGCAAAGAGTAGCAAGAGCTTTCTAAAGAAGTGAAATCTAACCAGAGACTAAAAACATGAGATGTTCAGGCTGGAAAAGGAATTAGGAATTGAGAGGGTAGGGAAGATTGTTCTGAGAAAGAGAGCAGTATATTTGAAGATATAGAAGCCAGAGAGAGCATAGCTTGTTAGTGAAACTGGTTAAAAATAAGCCATCACCACTGCCACCATCAACAACCGATATCCTTTACTTTAAAGATGAAGCATGGCAAAAGGATAGACTACAGAGGGATTTAGTGATGAACTGAAGGATTTTAAGCAAGGTAGTGACCTGATCAACTTTATATTTTACAAATATCACTGATATTGCAGTGTGTGGAACAGATTAGTGGAGGTGAGAATTGACACAGGGAGGGTAGTGAGGAGATTTGGAATAATCCAAGTAAGAGATAATGTTGATGTTGATTGGGAAGAAATTGGTGGGCTCTTGAGCTATTTCAGAGATAATAAGGTCTTGGAGATCAATTAAGTAGATGGACTAGGGAAGAGGGAGTAATTGAAGTTGACTGCCCTGTTTCTAGCTTGGCAGCAGTCAGGATGAGAATTCTCCCAAGAAGGATGGAGGTATTTTTACAGTTTCCACCTCATAGTTGGATGAAGTGAGATAGGAAAAAAGGAATTTAGAAAGAAGAGAATATTAATTTTGAGAAAGACCTTTCATAAAAAATGTAGAACCAGAAAGCCAAAGCTGCTATTACCATTAGCTGTTTCCATAGTCCATGATTATGACTTCTTATAAGAAGCCCTTTGTTTTGTTGTGATATCATTTTATTTTTATATAGTATATAAATATTATTTTCCTTTCCCCCTTTTTAATAATATAGTATCCTGTGGCCAAATGGCGTTAGATCTAAGAGGAACTTTGGAAATTACAGTTTCTATCCACAGGTGAGGAAATTGAAGCTCCGATGGAAGATATCTGATAACTGGAGTGACGGAAGTAGTTAAAACCAGGTCTGGTTATGGCCACTCTTACTCTTTCCACAGTACCTACACAGCTCTATATTGATTATTGTGTTCCATTAAGACAAATAAGTACAATTGAAGACTTGATTAAAAAGAAAAATTTCATTATCATAGAGGAAAGAAAAAATTGCATAAATATTTTTTGGGATAGTATAGAATTCTATTTTAGATAACCATGGTTGCAAAAATTCAGTTGCTTCTCAGTATTATCTTTCCTATCCTTTCATTGACCTTCCATCATGATAAACCTAAAAGGGTTAAAATTCAGGCAATCTGGACTTAGGTTTGGTTTTACCTCTAATAAATTGATGAACTCATTCCACTTCTGTTGGTTTCATTAAAAAAAAAAAAAAAACACTCAGATCTCAAAAATAAGAATTTGGGACCATTGGTTTTTAAATCCTTTCTTTGGTCTGTCTTCATCATTTTGTATTCCATCACTGGTTGTCTTTACTTTCTTCCTTAAATTGCTTCTTCTTCTTTGTGGCAAATAGGAACCTTTTAGGTTTTAGAAAACCTAGGTTCAGTAAGTCAGTGATATATATGTCCAGAAGAGTCCTCTTTTTTTTTTTTAAGATTTTTTTTTTTTTTAATTTGAGAGAGAGAGTGTGCACCTGTGCGCAAGGGCAAGATGGTGGGTAGAGAGAAAGAACCTCTAGTAGACTCCCCACGAAGCGTGGAGCAGGCCAGGCCAAATGTAGAGTCCTACCTAAAGTGGAGTTTGGCTCAAAGCCAGGCTATACATGGGGCTTTGTTGCAGTATACCAAGATCATGACCTGAGCCAAAATCAAGAGTCAGAGGCTTAAACCAACTGAGCCACCCAAGTGCCCCAGGATAGTCCTTTATTTGGATTAAATAGAATAGGACCAGATTTTGGTTTGTTCTGTTAGCAAAATACCACTACGTTTGCTTTCCTTCTTTAAAAATAGACTTCAAAATCAGGAAGAGAAGCAGCAGAAGGTACTAAAATCTGGAGTAGATGGGTTTTGGGTGTAGAATGAGTATAATGCTGTGGTCTTCCAAGTAAAGAGAGGATACCCTAGGAGAAATGCATGTTGATTCACTGGGTTTTGGAGAGAAAATACTGGAACTTCTCTTTGTATTTATTTTTAATTTCTCTCTTTGCAAAATTCTGCTTTTGTGTATATCATAATATGTGACATCAATAAAGTACATGCATATCATTTATAATGAATACACATACATATGTATTGTGGGAGTGTGCTTCAAAGATGTTAAGCTGACAGAACAATATGGTTAAATACGTTTGGAAACAACTGGTATAGAATTTGCAAAATGGCAAGTCAAGGGCATCAAGATAAATATTATGTCCTTAATTTCTTACTTTTGGTAATGTCTTTCCTGGAAATAAAGAGTAGAAACTTAAAAATAACAACAACAAACAGAATTTTGGCAGCAGAATTTATTTAACTGTGTCTTTACCTGTTACAGCGTTGCCGAAAAGTATCCAGTCACAAATATATTTATTTTTAGGATTAATTTTATTCTTGCTCATGATTTTTTGGGATTGTCAAGTAACTCATACTGAAATTGACTCAGTATAATTTAATTTATTTAAACTTATCAACTGAAGAAGCCATAGTAGATTATATTAGTGTTTTAAAAAGATTTGGCTAGGAATTTTTAAGTCCTATTTTTTTCAGTTTTTTCCTATTCATTTTATTTTATTTTTTCCTAATTATTTCTTGCAGAATAAGACCACAGCTTGCCAAAGAGAAGATTGAAGGATGCCATATTTGTACATCTGTCACACCAGGAGAACCTCAGGTTTTCCTAGGGAAAGATAAAGCTTTTACTTTTGATTATGTGTTTGATATTGACTCTCAGCAAGAGCAGATCTACACTCAATGTATAGAAAAACTAATTGAAGGTTGTTTTGAAGGATACAATGCTACCGTTTTTGCCTATGGACAAGTAAGTACCAAATTATTTTCAGAGAAGCTGTAACTTTTCAGAAGTGTCAATTTAGTTGCACTTTTATTTTTGTCTTGAAGTTATTAACATCAAGCATGCATTTTTCTCTATTCTGTTCTTTTATGCAGACTGGAGCTGGCAAAACATACACAATGGGAACAGGATTTGATGTTAACATCATTGAGGAAGAACAGGGTATTATCTCTCGTGCTGTGAAACACCTTTTCAAGAGTATTGAAGAAAAAAAACACACTGCAATTAAAAATGGGCACCCTCCTCCAGACTTTAAAGTGAATGCCCAATTCTTAGAGGTACTAGTCTAATTGTCTCAGTAGTTTCCTTTATATCTTATCCTTAAGATCATAAATAACCCTTATGATTTCATATTTTTTAAAGATTTTTTATTTATTTATTCATAAGAGATACAGAGAGAGAGAGAGAGAAGCAGACACAGGCAGAGGGAGAAGGAGGCTCCATGCAGGGAGCCTGATGTGGGACTTGATCCTGGGACTCCAGGATCACGCCCTGGGCCAAAGACAGGTGCTAAACTGCTGAGCCACGCAGGGATCCCCCCTTTATGATTTTATACTCCCAGTTTTCTAGTATAGTATTTGGCACTTAGTGCTTAATAAACAACATTTGAGTAAACTAATTTTAGGATAATAGATAATAAATAATAAGTATTCCTTCTTGTTGGTATTAAATTTAAAAACACTTGACCAGTATCCATATAGTAAAACAATTAATATTGTTTATTTTAGATTCTATCTTATACTGTTTTAAGGTAGGCAGGCTCACAAAGCTCTGGGAATTCAGCAGCTAAGAAGGAGGGAAGATATGAGGAATAACAGGATTGAGGTTTAGCACTAATTGGGCTGCAAAGGATGCTATTGCTACAAGGATAGCGTATGTTTTATGCAATGCCCAATATTTGTTTATCTCTTGCAAATGAGTAATAGATAATTTTAGCTGGTCTTCAACTTAGTCATGATTAAGTCATTTACTGTTCTTACTCTTATAAAGAAATCTGGCATTTATTTGTTTTTGTAGTAATAATTACATTATTCATTTCTTATATGTTATTTTGAAGAAATACGTTATTTTGAAGATGTTTTAAGATATGTTTGAAAGATAATGTGCAATATATGTTAATAGCCCTGAGGCAATTTCTGCTAAAATTAAGCTTATAATATTTCTTTTTGACAGCTATATAATGAAGAGGTCCTTGACTTATTTGATACCACTCGTGATATTGATGCAAAAAATAAAAAATCAAATATAAGAATTCATGAAGATTCAACTGGAGGAATTTATACTGTGGGCGTCACAACACGTACTGTGAATACAGAATCAGAGGTGACATTTACATTAAAATAGAACGTATTTGGCTTTATTTAATAATCAGCTTTACTGATGGTTTGCTTAAGATCAAGAATGAAATTTTATCCTTATATGTAATATGGAGTTAAAATCTTGTCTTCTTTCCCTATATTTTAAAAAAATTATTTATTTACTTATTCATGAGAGACACAGAGAGAGGCAGAGACGCAGGCAGAGGGAGAAGCAGGCTCCACTCTGGGAGCCTGACGTGGGACTCAATCCTGGGTCATCAGGATCACGCCCTGGGCCGAAGGCAGGGCCAAAACGCTGAGCCACCCGGGCTGTCACCTATATTTTTTTATATCAGGATTTCATTGTTTACAATGGCAGGGTTATGATAAAGTCTATACATTTGTCATAGCATCAAAAAGCAATGTAGGTATAGTTTTCTTTCATAGCTAGAGAAAGAGAGATCATTGAAGATGAAAGATCTACAGGTACACAAGATGAAGATGAAAAAGTACAATCCTTTTGTACCTTTTGCTGTTGCATATGTAGGACTATATCTTGGTTCGTAAAAGGAAACTGTTAAGAAAGGTTACAGAAAAATGTTTCAAGAGAAGATACCAAAGGGCTCCAGTAATTCAAGTTGTTGCTCTGTTTGTTCCCAAATGTTCTACTGTAACAGTTTTGGAATGGGAGCTGCAAATGTCAGCAAATGACAAACAATGGAATCTTAGTGTTTTCTCCTATTAAAAAGATAATATGCTATTACATTTTTCAGCTTAGAAAGTGCCTGAAACTAAAATAATATGAAAATATTATACCCCTTATGGTAGGTTTTGGCCATTAGCTTAGATTTCTGATTGTATGGTATCTTGTTTAAATATTGTTCAAGTGAAATCTTTCTTTTCCTTTTCCAGATGATGCAGTGTTTGAAGCTGGGTGCTTTATCTCGGACCACTGCTAGTACCCAGATGAATGTTCAGAGTTCTCGTTCACATGCCATTTTTACCATTCATTTGTGTCAAACCAGAATGTGTCCCCAAACAGATGCTGTGAGTTTTTAGTTCTAATTTCTCAGACTTGCAGGCTTCATTTTTCTAAAAATCCACATAAATATGAGGAGAGTATATTTAAATTTAAATTTAATTTAAATTACCAAATTTAGTTTGGCTAATCATTCCTTTTCCTAATGAGATACCTCTGATTGTATTAAAACTGAAGATGGCCAACTATGTAAGATTTTGAAATAAAAAAAAAAAAATCGAATGTGTCTGCAGCAACCAGAAAGCAAGCTGTAGCTTATGGTGATGCATATAGTCATCTGAGACCCTTTGCTTTTGACGACTGTGCGTTTCAGGTTTCTCTTCAACACAAGCAAAACCTCATTTGATTACAGCTGGTTTCTGGTTCTCCAACTTCTTTCTACCTTTGCCTAAGCTTCTAAATGCCAGTAGATTTTTTTTTTTACATTTACAATTATTTGGCTACTTGCCTATTTTTGAATATTATATGTATAAAATATATATTTATATTTATCTTTTTGTTCTTTTTTTTTTATATTTTATTTATTGATTCATAGACACAGAGAGAAAGAGGTAGAGACACAGGCAGAGGGAGAAGCAGGCTCCATGCAGGGAGCCCGATGTGGGACTCTATCCCGGGTCTCCAGGATCACGCCCTGGGCTGCAGGCGGTGCCAAACCGCTGCGCCACCGGGGCTGCCCATATATTTATATTTATATAATGAGGGCAGGGTAAGGTTGGAAGATATTTAGTGTCACATTAATAAAATACATATTTTTTAATAAAGTATTTTTTATTATTTTTCTCAATTGCAGGAAAATGCAACTGATAATAAAGTGATTTCTGAATCATCACAGCTGAATGAATTTGAAACCTTGACTGCAAAGTTCCATTTTGTTGATCTGGCAGGATCAGAAAGACTGAAGCGTACTGGAGCCACAGGAGAGAGGGCCAAAGAAGGCATTTCCATCAACTGTGGACTTGTAAGACTAAGACTACAGCTTTGTGCTAAGAATATATTAGAACTTTTCTTGTATCCTTTTCTTTTTTGTAATAACGTACATATTACCCAAGTGGAAACCCTTCATGTGCTGAGTTGAGAAAAGAAAGTTACAGTAAATTTATAAACTTAGGAGTAATGCACATTATAGGCTTTTTTCCTTTAAAACATTGCAAAGTTTTACATATGTATAAGTTTAGTTGGATTAAATTTATGATATATGCAGAAAATAATACATATAGTAGAAATATTTAAAATATTCTTCCCACCTTTAAAAGTAAAATGTCAAAACCAACATTTTATATTAATATTAAATGTTTCATAGCATGACTTTCTTTTTTAAAAATATTATTTATATATTTATTCATGAGAGACACAGAGAGAGAGAGATGCAGAGACACAGGCAGAGGGAGAAGCAGGCTCCATGCAGAGAGCCTGACATGGGACTCGATTCCAGTTCTCCAGGATCACGCCCTGGGCTGAAGGCAATGCTAAACTGCTGAGCCACCTGGGCTCCCCATAGCATGACTTGCAAAGTAGATATTTTTGCTAATATTTTATGACAGTCATTTTATTTTGGGAATTATAATCATTTGTTTTAAGTAATGATTCTTTTAAAATGGGAACTTTCATAGATTATATTAGGAATTAATTTTAACACCGTGCCACCTAGTGGTGTATTTATTTATTTATTTAGTGTTTTTTTTTTTTTTAATTTTTATTTATTTATGATAGTCACACAGAGAGAGAGAGAGAGGCAGAGACACAGGCAGAGGGAGAAGCAGGCTCCATGCACCGGGAGCCCGACGTGGGATTCAATCCCGGGTCTCCAGGATCACGCCCTGGGCCAAAGGCAGGCGCTAAACCGCTGCGTGACCCAGGGATCCCTTTAGTGGTGTTTTTAATTGCAAAATACCTTGTGTTTGCTAGTATAATGCTTTCGTTATATGGAAGAAAAAGTTTTAGGGCAAATCTTTGTATAATCAATCTTCTCTTATTACTTCATTATAAAACTGGACATTTGTTCTTGCATTAAATAATGACATCCTTAAATTTCTGTGATGCAGATTGCATCAGGGCCTGTGTTTTCTGCTTTGCTTTCCTCCCTCCCTTCCTAGAGCTGGGGACTCCACAAATGGTCCTACTTTACTATTGTCCAGTATTTGCTCCTAGATGATTGTAACCCTTCAGTGCAGAAATTAACAACTGAGGCTGGAGTAGAGAAAGCTAGACCTCCCAACTTCAACACCCATCTTGATGCTTACACTGTGGTTGAATGTTGTGTTAAAGAGAGTGACCTGGATCCTAGACTTTCTGTATTGATCTGAATATCTTAGGAGATAAAGTCATGGTAGAATTTCCATTTGTGCTGTCAGGAAAAAACAAAAGCCATTGGTCTATTTTCTTGTTTAGGCCACTGAAACATGTTCAGATACATCTGAAAAAGTTTCACTGTAGCCAGTGGTTAAAACTGAAGCTTCTCTGCAGAAGGTCAACTAAGATACAGTGTGATGGTGATGTCAGTGTCTGGAGGATCTGTTGACCCCATATTATTCTTTATAAGCTTTTTTATTTTAAAGTGTTATAATTACTAAAATTTTATCACTTTCTTCTCTCTCTCTCTCTCTTTCTTTTAGTTGGCACTTGGCAATGTCATAAGTGCTTTGGGAGATAAGAGCAAGAGGGCCACCCATGTCCCCTATAGAGATTCTAAGCTGACAAGGCTGCTACAGGATTCCCTTGGGGGTAATAGGTATGCATAAGTGATTATCCTTCATATTCCTGAATTTCAGTTACTCCTTAATTTTAAGGTAAATTTGTAAAGTGATTTATAAGAACTGTTTTTGTTATAAAGCAAATTAATAGAAGAGGAACCGATAAGTTTTAAGTACCTAAAATAGGTGAGTCCATGTGATTATTGTATGTGATTATTTCATAAAATCCTTAATGACATTCCCTGATGTAGGTGTTATTGTTCCTATTTTACAGGTAAGGAAATTGAAATCCAGAGAGGTTAAATAGTTTATTCAAAGTCATTTAGCTTATAAATGAATTTCATAGCATGTACTTTTCCTACCATATCATAATTTCTACTTTAAGCATATAGCAGATGCCTAATAACATTTTGTTGATAACAAATGTCTTCTAAGTAATTGCAAAGTAATTAAATATTGATACTTTTTAGTATCCTTAAAATCCTAAGTATTTTACATGTGGAAAAACTTGTTTTTAATGTCAATTGAATGAAACATGGGATGTTTGCTGTTTATTAACTTTCTAATATCACTGATATTCCTCTTTTTTCCATACTTTGCATCATTCTGATATATTTCATCGGCTAAACTCATTCTTTTGGTAGTGCATTCCTTTTTATAAACATCAACATGTTGGCTTTATAAGTGGACACATTTTTGGCATTTAAAGTCAATCGTATTAAATAAAATATCTTTTAAAATAATAAAAATGAAAGTTAAAAAAATAAAGTCAATCATGGTGTAATGCAACAAGTTACAGACAGCCACAGTGAATCTATTTTACAGTGCTTTCAATGGCCTGACACATTTATTGTAAAAAAAATGATCTGGTAATTACACTTACAAACTTCCTTTTTGAACAACTTATTCGAAGAATTTTGATAATATAAAATCTATTTAGATTTAGGAGTAAAGTTTTGTTTTACAGAATTCAACAGTATTATTTTTATATTTCCTCCTAAAATAAAATATATTTTATATTAAGACAATGTTTGCATTGTGTTAACTCTTCTCTCTTCAAGCACATTCTGTGTATAGGTACAATATTGCTTGCATTGTTGTATATTTCTTCCCCTATATATCTTCATGCTGACCTTCAGTATCAGTCTAGGTCTTACTACAATGAGACACCAATTTTTGTTTGTTAAGTCAAATTTAAAATTTTTTGAAATTGAACTTTTGGTTCAAAAGCATTATACTTTGTTTAAGCCTTGGAGAACAGAGTATCATTGTTTTGTAACATTTGTACAAATTACTCTTAAAAGAAAAATCAGATCAAAGATATTTCTGGAAATAAACTGTATCTACTAATGCATAACTTGTGACTTTTATTTTTTTTTTAACTAAACTGGTTTCATTAATTTATAATGCTTAATAGAGCCTTACAACAAATTTATAGCAAAAATTCTAAAAAAGACAGAAAAATGTATAGCACAGGTAAAAATCAATTATATTTTTAATACCTACAAATAACTACTGTTGATGGCATCTGGGTGGCTCAGTCGGTTAAGCATCTTTTGGTTAAGCTTTCTGGTCAGGTCACTATCCCAGCTGGGATCAAGCCCCATATTTGGCTTCCTGCTCAGTGGGGAGCCTGCTTCTCCCTCTCCCTCTGCCTGCCGCTCCCCCTGCTTGTGCTCTTTCTCTTTCTATGTGTGAAATAAGTAAGTAAAATCTTTTAAAACAAGTAACTATTGTTAACATTGTGATGTATTTCCTCCTAACATATGATATAACATGATAATTAATATTTAAGATACATAACATAATGGCCTATTTAAGTGTTCCAGTTTCCTTTAAAACAGAATTGTGGTTTTATATAAACTTTAAAAATAAACAGCTAATATTTCCTTTGGATTTTTCATAAATACAACCATTTTTGAAATTTGTATCTTTGGGATTTTATTTAATATGTGATCTTTTCCCTATACAATAGATCTTAGCTCCTCTCATTACTGACTTTTACCATTCTCCTTAAGCACTTGATCCCAGTGCTTCTCAAAATAGTTGTGAAGGGTGAGTTCTACCCCACTCCCTAATTTGTGGTGAGATAATATGGTGCATGACTGCACTCAGCTTGCCTGTTTGTGACTTACCATCTAAGTTTGAAAACACTTGAACTGCTCTATACGCCATTCAGTGAGATGAGGTCATTGATTATAGCAAGTTCAAATGTTGTAAGTCTAAAATGCTTACTCTCAATTTCTGAATTTATTGTGAATGTGTAACAAATAATTATCAGACTGGCACTAACCTGGGGACCACACTTTGAGTAGTCCTGTTCTTTAATCAGTGTTCATAACCTTTACTCTCACTTGATTACCTTATTTTCTTCATTAAAAGAGGGAGCTAGAGATGCATGATTTTTTTTTTTTAAGATTTTATTTATTTATTTGAGAGAAGACAGCACAAGGAGGAACAGGGGCAGAGGCAGAGGGCCAAGAGACTCCCCAAGGCAGGGCTTGATCCCAGGACCTTGACTGAGATCATGACCTGAGATGAAGTACTGACTGAACCGCCCAGGCTCCTCTGCATGAATTATTTTAACTTTCTGATCTCTAATAAGTAAATATTATGTATATGTGACACACATCACATTTACTAATGACTTGCTAGATTCCAGTATTATGTTACACAAAGTATACTGACAAATAAAACTTGATCTTTATCCTCTAGGAGTTAAGAGTTTAAGAGTTGAGATTTATCAAATTTCAATATAATAATGATGATGATAAAAATCAACAAAAAAGAGATACACAAAGGATATGAGGAAAAGAAAGAGTAGGCAAACTGATGGTTGAATTCTTGACTAGATGATACCTGTGTTGTATCTTGAATAATAATAAGACTAAATACAGATGAACAAGCATTGCTAAGGGAAAAAGATGGGTAGAATGGGACCCCTTTTTAAAAGTGTTACTATGAGTGCTCTGTTGAGATTACTGGGGGAATGTGGCAGAGGAAGCAGACTAGAAGGCTACAGATGAGAATTAATAGGTATGAATTTTCTACCAGGGTGGGTAAATTAGCTCTTCATTTGCAGTTCCTATACATTTTCCAGTCAGTGTTTAAGTGCTGATTACAATCTTCATGCCTGTTTCATTGACAGACAGAATAGCTGGGGCATACTAAGCATTTCACTATCCTGTTCTTTGGTTGGCAAAGCAATTCATCATGACCATAAAGTACTATTTTCCTTTTTTTTCTGTGTAATCTGGCCAAAAGCTCAGGAGCTTTGACCACTCCATCACAAATGAAGTTTTATATTGGAAAAACATGTGGATTTACTAAATATTCTTGTTCAGATGATACGATTTTGTGTAAATTTCTTTGCCAACATTAAAAAAAATCAGGATATGAATAATTAAGTAAAAAGAAAAAAATGTAAAATCCTGAAATATTAAGTAGGTAATGAAAGAAATGATTTTTGAATACAGTTTGTCATTATTATGGATTAAATTTTGGAATTATTTGTTTGCATTGCTTCAGAAAAATTTTGTAAAGAGGTGAGAAATATATGCACTTGTACTTTCTCAAAGTATTATGGGTAAAATAAGTGTAGTATAATTTCATTTTCTCCAATTTTACCTAAGTAAAAAGTCATTTCCCTTAAGATAGAGTTAAAGCATAGGGGACATTTAAATTTGCTTTTACTTTAAAATAATAGTATCAATCTTTTGGTATCTTGAAGATAAGATACTGTTCAAAAGGCAGGATATTAAAAATGCTTATTTCAGTGTTTTACTTCTTTTTTCTGTAAAACTAATTATTCTTTTTAACTTTCAGCCAAACAATCATGATAGCATGTGTTAGCCCTTCAGACAGAGATTTTATGGAAACCTTAAATACCCTGAAATATGCCAATCGAGCTAGAAATATCAAGAACAAAGTGATGGTCAATCAGGACAGAGCTAGTCAGCAAATCAATGCACTTCGTAGTGAGATCACACGGCTTCAGATGGAGCTCATGGAATATAAAACAGTGAGTGAATGGGTTTGACTTTGCATTTTGTGGTACATCTTGTGAAGACAGTGATGCCTTTTTGTGATGGCTTATCCATACATGTCTCCAGAGTCTCTTGTCTGTCAAACTAATGGCTTCCTTCTTTTGGAAACAGAATTCTCTAGTTTTCCTTGTGAATAACCTTTAATATTGTTCAGTCTATCAACCCAACCAACATCTTGTTTCAAAAGCTTCCTTAGTCACTTTCTTTAGTGACAAGTGCACCACAGAGGGATATAGTAGAGGGGAAAAAAGATCTCATTTGCCTCGAGGCTACTAAAACCAAAGGGCTCTTTGTTGTAGATGTGTAGTATTTTTAGATAAAATTCTTGTATATTTAGACTCCTCAACAAACAGGGAAATATTTTCCTTTTCTAGGGTAAAAGAATAATCGATGAGGAGGGTGTGGAAAGTATCAATGACATGTTTCATGAGAATGCTATGCTACAGACTGAAAATAATAATCTACGTGTAAGAATTAAAGCCATGCAAGAGACAGTTGATGCATTGAGGGCCAGAATCACGCAGCTTGTTAGTGATCAGGCCAACCAGGTTCTTGCTAGAGCAGGTATGTATGTTAGGTGGGATGAGTGAGTGATTAACTCCTGGAAAGCAGGGAACATTCTTTGTGTACATTAATTACCTGGAATATTTACAGTAGAAATACCAATCTGTGTACATACAGTCTGTGATTTTAAGTTAAATACTTAAATGTGTAAATAATGCATTCTTGAAGAAACAAAATGTGCCCTTTGTTTTAGTAATATTATTGTCTGTGTATGTAATTAAGAGTAGGAAATCTGTATGAATTGTGTTTTAAAGCATTATTGTTTTATTTCCGTAACTTTTTTCACTGATTCTGTTTTGTGGAAATTTTAATTAAAAAATTCCTTATTTTTATCTTGCAGGTGAAGGGAATGAGGAGATCAGTAATATGATTCACAGTTATATCAAAGAAATCGAAGATCTCAGGTATAGTTCATGTTTTTTAATATGTAATGTAAGTGTTTTGGGTTTTGTAGTATAGTAATATTGCTATTTGTTGAGTCTATTATTTAGTAAAACTGTTCATGATATTTCAGTCCTTTGGTGAGGTTAACTTTAGAGGAATAGGGATTTGCCTTTCTCATAATTTCACATTCCAAACTGTTTTTCTCTCTTCTCTTCCCATATTATCTTCCTATATTTTCCTCCTACTCTAGTTACTGTACCTCTATTGGGAGCTTACCTAACCTGATGTACAGGACTGGCATAACCGATATCTATGAGGTTACTTTTGGGCCTTCCCTTCCTGTGCCTCTTTCTTCACCATTTGGGAGTGGTCAACAGTCTCCTCCTCCTAGGCTGCTACTCTTTATCTCTTTTATTTCTTTGGCACTGGTCAATTTTTAAGGCTAATTTTAAGTTTCTTGTACTTTATTTCTTCTCTTCTAGGGCCATGTCTAAGCCTGATCTTGCTGTAAAACAAATGGCTTAACTAGTGTCATTATTTCCTACAAAACAATCATTTCATTTATAGTAGCTAAACACAACATTTAATATTTTCTTTTTCAAGTTCTTGATATAAGACCATTCTTTAAGCCATTTGGAAAACAGAGATGACTCTTAGACCCTGAGTTCAATCTGTGATCGAATCTTTCTTGGTATAAAAGTTAATGGCTTGTTCTACTTGTTCAGAATTTCTTTGATGTTTTTTTTTTAAAGATTTTATTTATTTATTCATGAGAGAGAGAGAGAGAGAGAAGCAGAAATATAGGCAGAGGGAGAAGCAGGCTCCATGCAGGGAAGCCCAATGTGAGACTCGATCCAGGTCTCCAGGATCAGGTCCTGGGCTGAAGGCAGCGCTAAACCACTGAGCCACCCCGGCTGCCCCCCTTTGATGTTTTTTTAATTAGGTATCTCCCACTCCTGAGGGTAATCTCTTAGCATCCCAAGACTGTAATTTACAATAAAAAAAATAATGTACATATGGAATAAGCATAAATGAACTTTGAATTTAAATTGGATTACCTGGATTGAAATTAAATTTTCTATTTTTTAATAAGTGTGTGACCTTGGACAAGTTCCCTAACATCTCTGAGCTTTAGTTTGTTTATCTGTAAGAATGAGGTAATACCTGCTAGTCTCAAGGAGTTATTATGGAGCTCAAAAGGAAGAACAAGATGTCACAACCTAACGTGGTATTATTTAGGTCCAAGTTCTCATATCATTTTTGTCTCTGCTAAATCCTACTCCAATCCATACTTCTATCAGAACTTACATCTTCAGAAGGCATTTATTCATAGCCCCTTTAATATAATGCACATTTATGGTGATGCATTGCCACTTAGAAATGTTTATACTTTAAGTTTTATTCTAGTTGTAATAGCACTAGTTTCCTTTTATTTTTTATTTTTTTAAAATATTTTATTTATTTATTCATGAGAGACACAGAGGGAGAGAGTCAGAGACACAGGCAGCAGGAGAAGCAGGCTCCAGGGAGCCTGATGTGGGTCTCTATCCCGAGTCTCCAGGATCAGGCCCTGGGCTGAAGGTGGCGCTAAACCTCTGAGCCACCCGGGCTGCCCACTAGTTTCCTTTTAATAAATTTACATGCCCCATCATTTTTTGAGCAATAGTAATGGACACTATATAATTAATTAATTCTTGTTTTTTTTGAGCAGTAGTTAAAATTTTTGTAGACATTTTTGAAAAGATAGGAAAGTATAAAAATTAAAGTCATTCATATTGTTACCATTACTAGAACTGATGTTAACATTTGGGTATATCTCTTCAATGTTTTTTGAATGCATACTTTAGCAAAATTGACATAAGGGTATATCTGTAGCTTCACTATCTTTGAAATGTGACAAGATATGAGCACTTTTTGATATGAGCATTTAAAAATGTTATTAAATATTTTTCTGACATGATTTTTAAACCATTCCATGTGGTACTATCTTGTGGTTGTAATTGGCTTATTTAACTGATTGCCTACTTCTTGATAATTATATCATTTCCAGTTTTTTGATAAGAATAGTTATTATTCATTAAATACATTATCAATCTGGTGAATTTTAAACTCATTATATCATTGATCCTCAAAACAATTGTAGGGAAATGTCTATTTTCATCTGATTTTACTGAGGAAAGAGTAGAGGCTTTAAGGCTAATTGCCCAAGATCAAGTGAGTGACAGAGCTTAGATGTAAGCCCTCAGTCTGCTCTTTCCTAAGGAAGTTTGTATACTTCCCCTCATGACTCACTGCTTGGTCTCCTATTAAATGAAATGCAGGCAGCAGGGCTGGTTGGTGAGTGGGAAGAGAAAGAGAGAGTTGTTAGGAAAAAAACCCAAAAAGCATCTTAGGCTAATGTATCTCAGGCTTTATGGAGTTGATCCCTAAAGGCACCAGCATTGAAAAAGCATTGTATATACCCCTATGAAATAAAAGCTTAAATCAGGTAATAAAAAAGAACTTGTCTGATTATTATATAAAGGAACCAATACAAAACAGGTCATTATTAATAGCTAACTTATTATATTTTTGTTTAGTCTTAGCATTCATTATTATGTACCCAGGCTATATTGAAAATACAGAAAAATGTGAATTTTGACTTTGAGTTTTTATAGTTAAGTTGTGTTCTTATACTTAGTTTATGCTCTTGATTAGCAAAATGACAGCATTATATTCAGAGTTTGCTTTCTTATTTTTTATTTTTAAATATTTTATTTATTCATTAGAGACACACAGAGAAAGGTAGAGACGTAGGCAGAGGGAAAAGCAGGTTCCCTGTAGGGAGCCTGATGTGGGATTCATTCCCAGAACTCTGGGATCACTCCCTGAGCTAAAGGCAGACGCTCAACTGTTGAGCCACTCAGGCATCCCTATTTTTATTTTTTAAAAGAATTTATTTATTTGAAAGAGAGAGAGTGAGTGAGAGAGCACAAGCAGGGGGAGAGGCAGAGTGAGAGGAAGAAGCAGGCTCTCTACTCAGGGCTCCATCCGAGGACCCCAGGATCATGACCTGAGCAGAAGGCAGACCTTAACTGACTGAGCCACGCAGGCACCCCCAGAAGTTTCTTTAAAATGATTTTGAAATTGGGGCACCTGCGTTGGCTTAGTGCTTGAGTGCCCTGTCTCAATCACCCTTCTGCCAAATTGACCTTGGAAATCTAGTTTATTGAAGTAGATAATTGTGTTCTTGATGGTTTAAATCAAGTAGAAATAGAAGACTAGCCTAGTGGACTCTGAATCCCTTTTTGTTTCAAGAGTTCCCTCTTTTAGAATCTTGTCATTCCATGTTTTTTGCATATTACTGACAGTGCATACATTATTCTCCTGTCATTATTAGGGCTGCTTGAGCAAACAAAAGAATGTTTTCAATTATCAAACTCAGGTTTCCTTGGAGATACCATCTTTTCCCACGCCATGTTTAGGAGCCAGATGTCTTTCAGCCAGCTAGGGGCAAGTTTGACTATTCCTTACAAAGATTTGGAAATGCTATTATATCATGATGAATGGAGAACTGAAAGAAAGGGGACCATGGTGCTTGTAGATTTTAAATTTAAATGATGGGTTTACAAAGCAAGATCACTAGTGCCTACTGGCCAGAATGCAACTAATCTAATTACCATTGGTATTTTTGAGCACTAAAAATGTGATTTCAAATTTACAATTATTTAATCAGGGAATTAAAAAAAATCCTAAACGTTAATGTTTGTGAGCACGTTTATTTAAAAAACAACCACCATACTTTGTAGCAGCATTGGAATACATTTTGAATGACTTTTTAGCATACGACACAATATATTTAAAATGTTCCCTATTTATTCCTAGAGTAGTCAGATTTGTAGAGAGAGAAAGTATAATGGTGGTTGCTAGGGGATGGGAGGAGAGGGAAATGAGGAGTTAATGTTTAATGGGTACAGAGTTTCAGCTGGAGAAGATAAGAAAATTCTGGAGATGGAAGGTGGCCAAGATCCACAACAGTGTGGATGTACTTTGTGCTGCAGAGCTATACATTTAAAAATGCCTAGGGTGGTACATTGTATGCTATGAATTTTTTACTACAATAAAAAATGTTTCCTGTTTAAATATATTTTTATTCATTAGGGCGAAATTATTAGAAAGTGAAGCAGTGAATGAGAACCTTCGAAAAAACTTGACAAGAGCCACAGCAAGATCACCATATTTCAGTGGATCGTCAGCTTTCTCTCCTACTATACTATCCTCAGACAAAGAGACCATTGAAATTATAGATCTAGCTAAGAAAGATTTAGAGAAGCTGAAAAGGAAAGAAAAGAAGAAGAAAAAAAGGTAGTGTTATAAAATCACTATATGAATCCCTGTTTTTCTTACTTTTCAGTATATCCTAATTTGCAGTTACAGTGAGTATACATAGTCTCAGAGTATATTAATAAGAGAAATGTCATTTGAATTAGCTGAAAATTATAATGATATACTTTTCATGGTTTACCTATACTTGTATGTAAGAAAAATGAGTTTAATTATAATAATATAGTAGCAGATTTAATTTTAGACTATGACAAGGTGAAATTACTTTTAGAAATTATTTTATTGTTTTTCAAATAGCTGCTTTTGCATTCCATTCATCTTTTCTGCAAAGCTTGCTCTACCATTACAACTCACTGTTTTCATTTCTTTCCCATTTTCTAATGCAATTAAGTAGTCTCATGGATATAATCTGATTCCTGTCTAGATTAGTTTAACTAAAGGCTAAACGAATCCATCAGACTGTCATTTAATATCATTTGGTCTCTTCAGTATTTTCTGCAGGGCTCCTAATTTGATTATGTCAAAGTTATTTATGTTATGTTAGGCCTTTTGAATCAACAAGGAGTTACTCAGCTTTTCACCATTGTTCTAGGCTTTCTTTTCTTTGCATCCTGATGATATCTTTCTCTGAAATCAACTGGGTGCAAAGAAGAGGAAAATTAAAATTTGACCACTTGTAAGGTATGAGTGGTTAAATATTCACAAATTCCTTACATGTCTACATGTTGATTCTGTGGTGCAGTCATATTACTTACTAAATATATTTTGAACATGCCAGTCAAATTCACTTTAAGCATTTTTGGCTAGATATTCAAAAGGGGCACAGCTATCAAATAGTTTGTTACAAGAGACTTGCTTTGTAGAATTATTTTTGACATTTAGTCTACCTGCTGCTTTGCTCAGTTTATTTAGAAATTTATTTAGGCAACCAGGCGTTTCTTCCTTGAACAATCCAGTTGACTAAAGTAATTGGAGGTTTAAAATTTTTAAGTTAATTCTGCTGTGTGTCCTTGAATTAAAAAGGAATAATCAGAATAATTAAAACAGGGAGTTACACATTTATGGTTAGGAGGCATTGCAACTGAAATTGTATTCTTAAGATACTAATGTCTTAATAGGTGTTTTTCATGGATGACCGATTATGGCAGCAGTAAGATATATAATGATTAGCTTTTATGCAGGGTAGTTAAAACTAAAAGAATGATCACAGAATTCTATGTGACCCAACATACTGCTTGAATGAAAATGAGACTTTCGCACAAGACTATTTTTGTAAAATTCGGTTCTGTATTTGGTCAAAATATCAAATAGTATGACTTGTTTTTAAAGATCTTGGTTTTGTTCATGAACACTAAGTATAAGAAAGGATATATTTCTCAAGGTCATGAACTGAATCTGCTGTTTAGTTTTGAGTTAAATTTAGAGATATTACCATAATCACTCATTTGGTATGAATAATGAAAAATAGAGATCCCAGTAGAAACCTAGGTTGTTTTGGACATTTTTTTTTAAGATTTTATTTATTTATTCATGAGTGGCACAGAGAGAGAGAGAGAGAGAGAGAGAGAGAGAGAGAGGCAGAGACACAGGTAGAGGGAGAAGCAAGCTCCATGCAGGGAGCCTGACGTGGGACTCGATCCCAGGTCTCCAGGATCAGGCCCTGGACTGAAGGCAGGTGCTAAACTGCTGAGCCACCCAGGCTGCCCTGTTTTGGACATTTTAATAGTGATCATAGGTACCCTAAACTAATACCTCTGATGAAGATTATTTTTGTGACAATACAGGGAGGTAAGCATTTTGATTGGTAAATAGTACTAAAGGAAAAATATTTTATTATTAAGATTTGTCCTTGGTGCTTTTAAGATAAAAAAAATTAAATAGCTGTTTTTTCTTTCTTTTTTTTTTTAAGATTTTATTTATTCATGAGACACCCACACACACACACACACACACACAGAGGCAGAGACACAGGCAGAGAGAGAAGCGGGCTCCATGCAAGGAGCTTGATGTAGGACTCAATTCTGGGACTCCAGGATCACGCCTTGGGCCAAAGAAAGGTGCTAAACTGCTGAGCCACCCAGGCATCCCAATGGCTGTTATTTCAAAGTGAAAAATGGACTATTTCAGTGATTATGATAGATAGAATAATTGTTATGATAAAAATAATAGCAGATGTTAATAAGAAGATCTTACCAAACAACTGTATTTCCACATAAGAACCTGAGTGAAAAAATAAGTAATTTTTTAAACAAACAGTGATATGAAATAAAAAAAAAATGGTGAGGAAAAAACCAAACTAGATGAGATAAATTTACAGTTATTACCTTATTCATCTTGAAAAAAGTAAATGATAACTTAAAATAAAAAAATTAATACTTCCTAAAAATGAATAATCATATGTAATACTTTAAAAAATGCTTCATAAAGCATGTTCACATACATGCCATATTATGTCCTTGTAGAACTGAAATCTATATAATGTGAACCTAGAAAAAAATTTTCTTGTGTACCATAAACTGCCTGAAAGCCTTATGAGTTTATATTAGTCCATATATAAATTACAGAATTTAATACAATTTTTCTTAACACAGTCTATTCAAACCTTGTTGTGGATTTAAACACAAATACTAATACTGTTTTATTCAGCTTGATTAAAGCATTTCATTATTAGCTTTTTACTGTAGATCCTTATAACTTTTAGGCTATATATAATGTAAATTCCTATTTTAAAAATGTAGGTAAACTGTCATTTTAGCTAAAGGGTTTACTACAGTTGAAACAAATAATAAACACAGAGTTCTAGAAATATTTAGAAGGCTTGCAGTTTGTTTCATCTTCCATAGGAACTCTTTGGAGGCTGTAGCTCCTGTTTAGTATATGGATTCTGGTTGAGTTCTTTTATATCCCTCATATTTATTTATTTTATTCATCAGAGAGGGCATGGTAAAATTGAGATACTCCTTCAACCTTATACACAGTAAGTTCATTTAAAAATTCTTTGGAAAAAATTTTCTTTGGAATTTAGGACTGATTTTTCTCTAGAAAATGTTATAAATGCATATTGTCCAGCTTTCTCAACTGACTTTATATAAAATGATTTTTACCCATCTTGTAGTATGGTAAGAGCAATTCAGAAGGGAAAGGGGGAAAGGGGGAAACTTTCTTTTCTTTCATGGATTTACAACCTTTGGGGAAAAAGTGTGAGTGTCTGCCTTAGCCATCCTTTTTATTCCATCTTCTGACCACCTGTGTCCTTATGCTGCCTGTCTTGGTCCATTCCTCCTCTTGTGGTCAGTTCTCATGTAATTCTACTCTACTCCAAAGTATTCCTGATTTCAAAAATTATCTACTTTCTTCTCTCTTCTCCTGAAATTCAAATTGGGGGGCAAAACTATCTGTGGCTAACGAAATCCACTCTCTATATATATCCACGTTATAACTTATAACCAATAAGCCTTTCTAAGGATGTTTGTAATTTTTAAAGAGGAAGTGTTAATTCAAATACTGAGATTTTGGATAGCAACCTCATGAAGAAAAAAAAAAAACTACGTTATGTAACGAAGATTTTTACCTTCTTGTAGCTGAGAGTTGCCAAGATCTATTTGGGGCTTTAGTTTTGGGTTCAGATTTCCTAAGCTGTCCTTATTCTTATAGCTGCTTTCTTTCCTCCCCACTAAAGCCACAAATTGTTTAGGAGCTCCACTTCTTTTAACTTACTTTGTTTTGTATTTGTTAATTTTTGGTTGTAGTGGCCACAAGACCTCTGACAAAGTAATTGTTGGTAGGAAGAGTAGCAACCAGGTCATTTTTATGTCAGAAACTGCTTTTATGTTCAAGGAAGGCATCATAAGTCCTGTTTTACATGGAAATTTCACCTTTTTCTGCGTCAAAGTCTTTATCAAAGCTACAAAAATTAGCTAATATGTGATAGGTTTAAGATTTATTTTCTGTTGAGCTGTAAAATCATCCATAGTTGTAGATAAGAAAATGAGAGAGTGTAACAAAGTAAAGTGAAAAAATTGAAGAGACTATTACCTCTTTTTCAGTAACAAAAATGTTAAAATTGTTGACAAGATTTTGTCATTCTCTCTCTCTCCTCTTTATAGGAGAAACATTCTTTCTCCATGTAATGGAACTAAATGGAATAAAAACTCAACTTTAAATTATGGAGAAGTATCAGATTATTAGTTTATTTTTCTGCCCCCCCACTGTCTTTTTAAACTACTTGTTGCCATGTTGTTTAAAAGGAATAATTGAGAAGGCATCTAATGTTTATCTACTTATTAGCTCATATCATTCATACATTTTAATAGAGCTCTCTTGTATAAGATAAATAAAAATTCCGCATATTGGGCATAGAAAATTTGGGCTCTTTGCCAGGAAGGAACCATATCCTTTGAGCCACTGTGGCTCATTTTCATTAGTATAAGACTAGATTAGGCGTTGATCCCCATGTTTTTGGATATCTAGCTTTAAATGACTTAAATTATATATATAAAAAAAACTTTACTAATTCATCAGACTGCATTATAGTTGTGTTTAGTGGTATCAGGTTGAATCTTTGGAACCCCTAGATTTCTTAGGTGATGGCTTTATTCTCCTTTTCCTAGCCATTATATGGGACCTTTTGATCCCTGGTGAATATCACTCTGGAATTTTTTCCCAGAAAGATTGCTAGTCTCTTCTTATAATAGCAGTTGATTATGAAAATTAACCACAGGCCAACAAGTAAAATCACATGCAAGCACATGAAAAGAACTGGCTTGAAATAATTTATACATAAGACTCAATCTCTTCATTTAAAAATATTGATGATTCTGAAAAATATTTTTGGAATTCTGGTTGGAAGTATGCTATATCAAGGTTGCTATATTCTTCATCAGAGCCTAGCACATCTATCTTTTTGTTTATATGACAAATATTGGTATTCAGGTACATTCCATTGAGTAAAGATCCCCAATTCTGTGTGTTGAATATTGTTTAAATTATATCTCAAAATCTTTAAGCACGTATTTTTAGTTTTTCTTTTATTTTTCTGATTGAAACAATCTTACTAATGGAAGGTACTACATTTCCCATTTTATTGCCACTTTTGCCTTAATCCTTTTAATAGTTTCTAATTATTAGTACAGTGATATTATGAGATTTTATTTTCAATTAATAAAATTACAGTTTTTCACTGATATCATAACAACCATACTCATTTGACTGTAATACCATTTCATGTATAATTTTGAAATAGATTTTTTTTAGATTTAGTGATGTTCACATGTAGTATATTAAAAATAGAAAACAAGTTTTAAAAGTAGTATTCTAGTATGTAGTATTAATGGTTATTATTTTCATATTATAGTATAAAGGCATTACTTTTTGAAGTTCTTTAAATGATGCCATATAAAGGTCATTTGGGGAAGGCTTAAAAGGAAGAGGATATCATTGAAAGGCTTTTTTTGGGGAAGCTAAGAAAATGGATCCATTGCAGATTTTAAAAAAGCAGTGGTATCCACACACTCTTACTACTGATCAAGTTATATAAACTGAGACTCTACATTTTACTGCTAAATAATTTCAACTGATAGTCTAATACTCTTCTTAGATATAATACTGCTTGTTTTTCTACTTTTTATTCATACAAAATGTATTGCCTTTTTACTGTGTATTGTCCTTTGATGATATCTTTTAAAATTTATTTTAAAGTCTTCAAGCTCATGTATCATTTTTACCTTCTTATCACTTTCGCTTTTTACTGTCTGGTTTGTCCTTCATTGGCTTGGCCTTCCAATACTGTGCCTCGTGATTTTGAAGGCTACAGAAACTTGAGGAAAGCAATCGAGAAGAAAGAAGGTTGGAATATTTCCCAGGTTTTTATTAAAATGTCATTTAAATAGTTGCCATTCACAAGGAAATGTGTTATAGAATTATAGATTGTTTCAGACTAGATTAGCTTGGTGCTCCTAAAATTAATGGTGATATTATAAAATTACAAATACACCAAATATATTTCTAGAAACTATTTTTTTCAGAATAAAACCCTCACTAGTTATGTGGATCAAAATTCAGGCAATTTCATGTGATTTCAGATAAACTATCACAATTATGATGATGACTTACCTTTTTGAGGCTAAACATGACCAAAAACCCACCATTGGCTTTCAGAATATATCTTTCAAAAATTTGTGAGCAGACTGAGAATTTTTAATTGGGTAGGAATTAAGACTTTGTTGCAGCCCATGCTAAGTCATAGATGGGTTTTCCCCCTTCCTTATTTGGTGTAATATTTGTAATAATATATTATAATATTATATTATATTTGTATACAAATATTTGTTATAGTTTTACAAAACAACATTAAATGACAACAAAGCAACAGGAACTGTGGTCTTATTACAGATAAGATTTACAAGGCATTTTTAAGGTTGAATTAGAAAAATAAGTGTTGCTTTTAAACTGTATTTGAAGTGAGCATCAGAAACAGGATATTTTCTTTTTTTCACTTGAAATTTAAGCAAAATTTAGAAGCACATATCTGTACTCTCTATATAATAATTTGCATTTTAGTCACTCAGAATTATAGTTATTTACACCAGGATCAATTAATATTTTACTTCATATCAGAACTTCTCTTCATATTTTTTCTAAATAAACCTCCAGAATATATAATCAAAATGATTAAGAAACAATATTTAAATATTTTAGAAGCACCGCTCTAGAAATTTCATCTCTTACTTAAAATAAGCCATTTGAGACCTTTTACTATGCAATAGTAGTTACAGCAATATCTTATTTCAAATACGAAAGTTTAAAAATAATATTTTCTTAAAATTATTTAATAATTTATATTCCACATATCATACGATATTCTACAATATCAATAATTTTATTCTATAATTCTATAACTTATTTAAAGTATTTTATAATGAGAATGTAATTCTAATTGTCTATAAGTTGCACTAGAATTCACCTAATTAGTGTATATTTAGGACATTATATTTATCATTAGAATTAAATTATGGCATTAAAAATGTGAGATTTCTTCTATTTCAGAAGGTCAAAATAAAATGCATAGTTAAAGTAGCATATGGAAACACCTTCCACCTTAAAATTTTCAAGTCTTTTAAGTGTCTTTAGTGTGTAAAATTTTCCAGTTTTTTATATCATCCCTTAAGGAATAGCAAAAGCAGAGCAGTTTCGTGTTCTAGGATGAGGCATTTCAAACTAGAATATATATATATATACACACACAAATCACCTGAGTAGTTTAGTAAAATGAAGATTCGGATTCAATAAAACTGAAGTGGAACTGAGATTTTGCTTATCTAACTAGCTTCTGGGTGATGTTGATGCTTCCTGATCTATGGACTGCACTTTCAGCATAAGATTCTAGAATACTGGCCTGGAGTCAAGACACTTGGTTTTAGCCCCTTGAGTGGATTGACTTCCCTGGCCAGAGTTTCTTTTTTAGTTTGTCAATAAAAATGTTGACATTGGTTGTCAGATGTCAAAGGGGTTAAGCCCCATGATCACTGGTGTTCCTTCCAACTGCAAAATTCTGAATCTCTGTAACCTGCAAACTTAAATATCTTTCATTGTTGCTTAGTTATTTTAGATATCAATTTGTCTCACTTTATTGAGGAAAACTTGAATTAAGGTACAATAATTATAAAGTGTCAACTTGTATTTTAAAAGTTTAAGTCTTATGTGATTTATAAAGGTAAATTAATAACGTAAAGTTACAACTGCTGATCTTTCTGCCATCAGAATTGACGTGAACAGCTTATATATGAGTTAACTCTATATATAAATGATATATATAAACATTTGCTGGATACAGGTGACGTGGAGAAGGTAGGAGGGTTAGAATAAAGTGGTTATTTAGCTGTAAACCAGAGTAAAAAAGAATTTGGATGGAGCTTAAATAATGATACAACCAACAATAACAAATTTGTGTGCTGCAACAATTTACAGGTGAGGAAGGAAGACTGTGTAGGAGAGAGACTGGGGAATGCTGATGGGAAATATCTTTCCAAACAGATTCACCATCCTAGCCTTAACCTTAGTCCTAAACCTCAAGTATATCTGAGTACATGGTACTGTACTTTGAATGGGATGATGGGTGAAGGGGAGTTTCCAGAGTTTTGGTTGGAACTGTATGATGGAAAATCAATAGCCCTAGTATAATACAAGTGATTTAAGAGAAGCATCAGTATAATCAACATTTTTCTCTAACAGAATGATTTAACAGTGTTCATGGAACCCTGTTATAATTTACTTGGTTTTTTTCCAGTTAAGATTGTTTTATTGATATTGCTACTGGTTGTTCCTTCTCACTCTAGAGACATGCTGTATTCCATGCATCTTTATGCATCTTTCAGCCTATACCATTAGACTCCAACATAATTAGTGCATAAGACACATAGAGGTGACAAACAGGTGCTCATGCACAGTCATAGAGATTGATATATTTAGTAAACACTTACTGCACATTTATTATGTACATCCCCTGGGTACTGGGGACATAATGCTGAGTCAAACGATCATGAACCCTGCCCTCAAAAGGCTTAGAGGTTACTAAGGAAGACAGAAATTAAAGAAATAATCATATAAATAAATCTAAATTAAGAACTCTGAAAAGTACTTAAAAGGAAAAGTGTTTTCCTTGTTCTGAGTACAAAAGCCACTGTGAGAATTGGAACTTAGGGTTACTATTTAATAATAAAAAGCTTAAATAAGATTAAATTTTTGGCTTTAGAAGCTAGAAACAAGTCCAGGTATTAGGACAGTTTTTAGTGTAGCAGAATATCTGAAAAAACGATAAGTGTTATAAAGTTATTTTGATAAAGATTTTAAGCTCTTTCTAGGGGAATTTTATTTAGAGAATATTGCCTTTTCGAGTATTTTTTTTTATTCTTGATGATTTCAAAATGTTACAGTAGCACAAGAAGAAATCTTTCACATATAGATTTATTTAAAGTTCACTTAATATTATTTAGCTTGATTAGATGTATGAGTCAAGTGAACAGATGTGCAACTTCTGTACATAATTAATCAAGGATGCTAAGACCTAAGAGTGTAGTGAATTAAATGTGAAAAACTTTGCTCACTGTAGTGTGCACTGTTTTTTTGTCAGGGCCACCAGGAGTTAATGAGTTTAGTTATAACCATTACCTGACATCAGTATGTAGTTAGAGCTGTTAGTACCAGATGACCCAAGAGGAAGCTTCTGTTTGTATGGCCAGTCTTGTGGCAGATCCTGGAATTTCCTATTCAGTCAAAGGTGAGGCTAAGAACTTCAGATAGTTTTGAAGTGCAAAGATCCATTTCTCTGAGAACATTTTAAGAAGAGTCCTGTGCCATAGGTATAGCCTAGGACAAAAGCCTATGCTGTTAACCAGAGGAGACCTAACCACTCGAATGGATGCAGCCAGGGTAGACAAACTTACTACAAATAAATCTGTGAGCAGATTTATTCTGGATCTTTAAATTTACTCTTAAATGGATTAGGACATCAAGAAATATTTAGCTTCTGTTTCTTTATATTTAGATGGGAAAAGTCCTATGTTTAGATGAGAAAAGAAAAATAATTTGTTTTGATTTCCTTTTAATTTTAATCACCTATGTTCTAGTTAATTAGTTGTTACTGTGACTAGTTCTTAGCTGTCCCATCAGATCTCATGCCCTATGGTATAATCTATTCCTCAGTGTTTCTAGAAAATAAGCTTTTCTCCAGTGATTTAAATCACCATTGTTTGAATGGCAATTTCTGTTTTCCCCTGAAGCCTCAGACATAACTTTGCTCAGTCAAATGATAAACCTTCTAGTTTTCACAAACAATTGATGATTTTTAAAATCTGGGAGACAAAAGTGAACAATTTTCATCTCTATTTTAATATTGTACCCTTTTGTTCCTTTTTTTTTAAAGTGTGGCCAGTAAAGAGGATAATACAGACACTGACCAAGAGAAGAAAGAAGAAAAGGGTATTACAGAAAGAGAAAACAATGAATTAGAAGTGGTAAGTTGAAAGAATGAACTTGTATATTTCAGTGCCTGCATTTAGCTTGTTTATGGTAACTATACTATGTTGAAAAGAGAAATGGTTATCATGCCTCCATTTTAAACTCTTTACTTGAGGACTTCTTCAGAAACATGAGCTATAAAATACTGGCAACTCTCTATCTCGTCCAACAAGAAAGCATTGGTGGGGGGGTAGGGAGGAAGTAGAATATTAGGAGAGATAAAGTACTATTTTATTTAAGAAAAAGTTATATAATAACCCTAAAATTGTGGAATGGTTTTTGAACTGATGAAAAGTGAAATTTGTGTACTTCTGTATTTTATACTCTAGCAATCTCTCTTAATGAGGTAATCTGTTTGTTTTGCTCATATTGTACTATTAATAGTCACAAATCACATTTTAGGAAGAAAGTCAAGAAGTGAGTGATCATGAGGAAGAAGAGGAGGAGGAAGAGGAAGAAGAAGATGACATTGAAGGGGGTGAAAGCTCTGATGAATCAGATTCAGAATCAGATGAAAAAGGTACTTGCTATTTAGTACAAGGACAAAAATTCAATTGGGGGATTTATTTGAAATACGGCAGAAAACATTCTCTATTTCATTCTTGATGAAGGCAGCTTTTATAGCTGCTGACCTGTGCATCCCCTCCCAGCCTCATGTTTCTGCTCTTACTGGATGTAGTCATTGTGTGATTTCAATTCTTACTTAGCACAAATAGTATCTGTTGTCACTGATCAACAGTGACACCTCTTTATCTTGTTCACTTCTTTTTAGTTTTTGGTTTACCCAGGACATTTTCCTTATAGCTGCTAAGTGAATACCTGGATATAGATGATGGTTTTCATGATCTTACTTGAAAGCTAGAATTATGATATTGTGGCCTATTGCAGTATGTTTATTTTTTTCTTTTATAAATAGCCAATTATCAAGCAGACTTAGCAAACATTACCTGTGAAATTGCAATCAAGCAGAAGCTGATTGATGAACTAGAAAACAGCCAGAAAAGACTACAGACACTGAAAAAGCAGTATGAAGAGAAGCTAATGATGCTGCAACATAAAATTCGGGACACTCAGCTTGAGAGAGACCAGGTGCTCCAGAACTTAGGTAAGAATTACATTTAATTCTAATTAAAGTTCCAACTAAATTGCCAGAATGGATTTTTATCATTTCTGCCTTTAGGAAAAAGAAATTACATTAGAAGCCACATTAAATGTGAGTTTGTCTCATTATGTTAAATATTCCTTATTTTTTCATTCTGGGTACCTACCACTACCAAGCCTATTTAATCATTTCATCCAAAATTGTGGCTAATTTTGTTTTACTGTCTTGATTTATGCTGAGAACATTTTTTTTTTTGGGGGGGGAGCATTTTTTAAATTAAAGAAAAAACTTAAATAATTGTTGAACAAGCTGAGAGTAGATAATAAAAGAGAGTGTAATCAAGGAGAGAGTGATTCAGATACCCTGGCCTCCTGAGGTTTCTTTTGGGGAGGTAGTTTTTCTCTGAGCTCGTGAGTTGTAAATCTGTGAAATGAAGATCTGTATCTCACAGAAATAAATACAGATATCCTTTGATCATTTAGGTTCAGTGGAATCTTACTCAGAAGAAAAGGCAAAAAAAGTTAGGTCTGAATATGAAAAGAAACTCCAAGCCATGAATAAAGAACTGCAAAGACTTCAGACAGCTCAAAAAGAGCATGCAAGGTTGCTCAAAAACCAGTCTCAATATGAAAAGCAATTGAAGAAATTGCAACAGGATGTGATGGAAATGAAAAAAACAAAGGTATGGATTATATTTTGCATTAAAGTCTGATGTTGAGGATATTTGTGTCATTTGGGACAAATTAATGTAGTTCTTTCCATATTCAGTAAAAGTCAATTCCATAAAATGTTCTTTCCATATTCAATACGCATTCTTACAAATGATGTACTTCCTTTTGGCAATTAGAAATTGTTTCCTGTACTCATGCATTATCAAAGCCTTTCTTCAGAGTAGCTGAAAATTATGTGGTCAAAAACGGGGCCTCTTTGACTGATGGATATAGCTCTCCTCCTGAAACACATAAAATGTTTTGAACATGCAAGAAATTATTGATAGTTGTATAACGAATACTATATCCACTATCTATTTTAGGTATTAAAAATTATAGTGTACACAAAACCTCCTATATATCCCCTTCTGATCATATTCCCCTTTTCCCAAGAGGTAACAACTGTCTTGAATTTAGTGTTTATCATTCCCATGCATAGAAAGATACAAACTGTCTTCTCTTGACAAAAGAGAGCATATGAATCCTGATCTCTTCTGTGTTTTTGTTGTGGGATTAATTATCCTTTTTTTTTTTCTAAAGATTTTATTATTTATTCATGACAGACGGAGAGAGAGAGATAGAGAGAGAGGCAGAGACACAGGCAGACTAGGAGCAGGCTCCATGCAGGGAGCCTGACATGGGGACTCAATCCCAGGTCTCCAGGATCACACCCCAAGCTGAAGGTGGCGCTAAACCGCTGAGCTGCCCGGGATTAATATTAACATTTGGCATAGCAGTCAATGTTGTTTCCTTAAAATAGCAGATGTGAAAATGATTTAGGAAGTTTTAGATTACAATGTTGTATCTTTTACTGATGACAGCAATAGCTAAAATTGTTAGGTGCTTACTATATGCCAGTCAATATTATAAGCACTCTACAGGTATTACTCAATAAAATTCTCGTAATAATCCAATGCCATAGAGCTGTTATATCTATTTTATATATGAGAAATGAAAACCTAGAGAGGTTAAGTAATTTATTCAAGGTCACACAGCTACTGGTAATAATTTAAATACCAAAAATTCATTCAAGTTCTAGAACAACTGAACACTGAGTATAAAAAGCATAGAACACTAAGCAGTTTGAGAGAAACATATTAGAAAAGTATAGAAATAGAAATGTATTAATCCCACAAAATAAGAACTGACCGTTTAAAATGTGCAGCAATACTCCATCATTTCTGTGTTAAATTCTAACTGCTTACTTCCATACATGTGATTAATTTAAGGGACGTTGTGATAGGAAAACTCCAATAGATGTATTACTTAATTTTTTAGGTTCGACTAATGAAACAAATGAAAGAAGAACAAGAAAAAGCCAGATTGACAGAGTCCAGGAGAAACAGAGAGATTGCTCAATTGAAAAAAGATCAACGTAAAAGAGATGTGAGTAGGACTTTACCTTTCAGTTATATACAAATATTTTACATTGAACAAGTTTGTTTAGTAAATGGAAGAAAATTTTCTCATAACTATTAAGTGTAGCTTAAGGACAATATGTGAACATTAATTTTAAATGTGGCATTTATTATAATATATGGATTATAGTAACTCAACAGACAAGCTTATGAAAAACACTATATATTACTATAAATTTTATGAGAGGCTTATTTCCTAGATGATGATGCTAGAAAATGACAAAGAATAATTGATTATCTCTAGGGAGATCAGGGAACTACTTACAGTATTGTAAGGTAGCTATTTTATTTTAATTTATTTATTTATTTATTTATTTATTTATTTATTTATTTATTTATTTATTTATTTTATTTATTTATTTTTTTAAGATAGCAATTTTAGAATGGTTCCAGACAGTTTCACCACTAAAGATTCTTAGCAATGTTCCTGGAATAATAACTCACTTTCACTAGAGAAGGCTTTACCAAGAGGTATAAAAGTTTTCATATTCTTTCACTTAAGAATTCTACTTCTTCCATGAACTCAGACTAAGAAAATAATGTAAAATCAGAAAAATTGTTTTGTGTTAAAATCTTTAAGGTTATTTGTAATAATGAAAAGTATAAAAACAACCAAGACAGTAAAGGGGAATGATTAAATAAATTATAGTCCATTTCATTTAATAGGTTTTTATTCATCCATCGAGGATTATTAGTATTTGGAAACTGCATAGTAAAATGAAAAATTACTGTGATTTAGCATTGTGTAAAGTAGCATTTTTAAAAATTTTATTTATTTAAGAGAGAGAGAGAGAGAGCATGAGTAAGGGGGTGGGGCAGAGGGAAAGGGAGAAGCAGACTCCCTGCTGAGCAGGGAGCCCTAGTTGGAGCTCCATCCCAGGACCCTGGCATCATGACCTGAGCCGAAGGCAGACGCTTAACTGACTGAGTCACCCAGGTACCCCATGAAGTAGCATTTCATATATGCACACTTGATTAAAATGAGGGAAAAAATTTTAAGAATATATACCAACATCCTAACCGTAATTGTGTTAGGGTTTTAGGTTATAGTCCATTTAATTTTTTCTTCTTTCCAAATTTTTGGCAGTATGGTTATTTCATTATGATCTTGTTTTTCCTCAGAAGAAGAGGCCAAAATAGTCTTTTCCCCATTGTTGATTAGGTTTTAGCCTCAGTTCTTTTTTCTTGCTCAACTTGCTCTAAATCCTCCTTGGAGAAAATGTGAGCAAACATCATATTTTAGAAAGTAGACATCTACTTTGGGAAGTAAAGAGAAAATTTAAGGAGATAGATGATAGTATAATGAGAAAAGTAGATATTTTCATGAGATGACTGCTGTATTAAGGCTATCTTTCTTTTTTTTTCCTATTTACAAAAATTGGCATATATTCACAAACCATAAAATTCATTCTTTTAAACTGTACAATTCAAGCCTTTAGTGTATTCACAGAATTGTGCAACAATCACTACTATCTTATTCCAGAATATTTTTATCACTTCAAAAGGAAACTCCATACCCATTAGCAGTCACTCCCTATTCTTCCCCTTCCCTGGCCCCTGGCAGCCACCCTAGTATCCTTTCTGTCTCCATGGATTTGCCCATGGTAGATGTCCCATAGGAATGGAATATACAATATATAGCCTTTTTTGTCTGGCTTTTTAAATTTAGCATGATGTTTTCAAGGTTTATCTATGTTATTGCATGTACTAGTAGTTTATTCCTTTTCATGACTGTATGGATAGAGCACATTTTGTTTATCTGTTCCTTAATTGATGGATATTTGTATTATTTCCATTTTTGGCTATTTATTTATGTATTTATGTAGAAGTTTTATTTAAATTTCAGGCAGTTAACATACACTGTAATATTAGTTTCAGGTGTACAATATAGTGATTCAACACCTCCATTTTTTTTTAAGATTTTATTTATTTATTCATGAGAGACAGAGAGAGAGAGAGAGGCAGAGACACAGGCAGAGGGAGAAGCAGGCTCCATGCAGGGAGTCCGATGTGGGACTTGATCCCAGGTCTCCAGGATCACACTCTGGGCCAAAGGCAGCACTAAACTGCTGAGCCACAGGGCTGCTCAACACTTCCGTTTGACACCTGACACTTGGTGCTCATCATAAGTGCCCTCCTTAATCCCCATCACCTATTTCACCCGTCCCCTCATCCGCCTTGCCTCTGGTATCCAACACTTTGTTCTCTGTCATTAAGAGTCTGTTTCCTGGTTTGTGCCTCTTTCTCTTTTTTACTCTTTGCTCATTTGTTTTGTTTCTTAAACTCTACATGTTACTCAGCCTTAAGAAAGAATGAAATCTTGCCATTTGCCATGATATGGATGGAGCTAGAGAGTATTAAGCTAAGTCAAATAAGTCAGAGAAAGACAAATATCGTATTTATTTTGTTTTTAATTCAGACTTTTGGATGTAGGAATGATTGTCTTACAGTGTACACTACTTATTTCTTTATAACTAATTCATTTGAGATATAGAGGCCAATATTGAAAAACTCACTCCTGGGATGGAACTTTTTAATCTTATTCCACAACATAGGATCATATATGATATATTATTTTATTATAAAGATGTAAGGCTGGCTAATTACATTCAAAGATAACATTCAGACTCCTTGGCCCTTTTACTTATTGCTTTGTGTACATATTTCTAACTTGTTTCTTGTCATATTCATCTTTGAACCCTTTGTATATTCGTATTACACCATACAAAGAATATAAGTCAACTTGACATTTGACTTAGAATAAGAAAACTTAATGTAGTAGTAACAAGTTTCAAACTGTGTGTTAATTTTAATTTTTGGTAGTTTATTCATTTAAAAAGATTTGTTGACTTTGCCTCTATGTCTGTCATTGTTGTAGGCAATGAAGATTATGACAGTGATAAGATGGTCTGTTTCTACCAGAATTCTGATCTGATGACATAAGAATATACATAAACATGAGATGAATGATCTATTTAAATTAGTGATACAAAATATAAAAGGTTATTTGGTATATCTCAGAATTTAAGTCTCAGAAGAGATATTTTTGATTAAGCCCAATTCCTAAGCTTTGTCCAAGATCACAGAGTTGAATAAATGACAGAAGTAGAACTAGGATCTCTGTTCTTTTTCAGTCCAAAATTCTTTCTCAATTATAGTTTTATAAAATGGCTTAAAGGAATTTATAATTAATTTTCCTTATCATATAAAGTACCTAGAAGCAAATTGGTAGGCAATACTGTTTTATTGTTCATTTACTTTACCCAACATAATATTTTTGAAGTTATTATAAAGTGTTAATACAATTAATAGATGTTTTCCCTATATTTAAAACAGTTAATAATTACTGTATATATTGCAAAGTGACTTTCTTGAAAATATTCTAAGCTGTGTTTCTTCCTGTTCATGCCTCAGCTAGCAAAACAAAATGTCTAGCAAAAATAAAATGATATAATATTTATAAAGCATTTAGAAAAGCACTTGTGTATAGTAAGCATTATATAGCATTTGTTTTCTTTCTTTTTTTTAAGAATTTATTTATTTATTCATAAGAGACACAGAGAGAGAGGCAGAGACATAGGCAGAGGGAGAAGCAGGCTTCCTGTGGGGAACCTGTTTTAGGACTCAATCCCAGGACTCCGGGATCACGACCTGAGCCAAAGGCAGACGCTCAACCACTGAGCCACCCAGGGATCCCTATATAGCATTTCTTAAATAAAAGTATGTCACAGAGATAACTTCGTTTTTTAGAAAATGTATCAGTATGCATTTTTGTTTATTGGAATAAAATATCCTCATCTGTAGTAATGGATGCAAAGTTGTTGTTAGCTCAGATTCTGCTAAGAACTATTATAGTTCCCAATGGGATGGTGGAATATGTTAATGCAGGAGTAGAAAGCATTGTATCTTTCAGTTTACCATTTTAACTTACTCATTATTGTTTTATAGCATCAACTTAGACTTCTGGAGGCCCAAAAAAGAAACCAAGAAGTGGTTCTTCGTCGCAAAACTGAAGAGGCAAGTTAATGATTTGGAGGAAACGTCTGGCTTTGATGTAAATGATCTATTTCTGTAAACTAAGAGAATGAGTCAGTTTCTCTTGCTTTTTCAGGTTACAGCTCTTCGTAGGCAAGTGAGGCCCATGTCAGATAGAGTGGCTGGGAAAGTCACTCGAAAGCTGAGCTCATCTGATACCCCTGTTCAGGACATGGGTTCCACTGCAGCTGCTGTAGAAGCAGATGTATCAAGGGCAGGAGCCCAGCAGAAAATGAGAATTCCTGTGGCAAGAGTCCAGGCCTTACCAACGCCCACAACAAATGGAACCAGGTCAGTACAATTCTTCTATTCCTTCTGACATAATCTTTGTTGCACTATTACTAAATGTTGGACTTCAAAGAAAAACAGCTCGTTATTTGGCAGTGTATAATCAAATAAGCACATGAGTAATTATGCTGGTCTGTTTTTACTGTTTTTATATGATTATAGAAAAAAATATCAGAGGAAAGGATTGACTGGCCGAGTATTTACTTCTAAGACTGCTCGCATGAAGTGGCAGCTTCTTGAGCGCAGAGTCACGGACATCATCATGCAGAAAATGACTATTTCCAATATGGAGGCGGATATGAATAGACTCCTCAAGGTGTGGAAAATAGAAAGTAGATATGCTTTTCCTTCTCTGGCTTTTAATTTTAGTTTTCTGAATTTGAACTCTGGGTGAATTAATACTTAACAATTTTTTCCTTTTTTTTTGTGAGTTTTGATTACATTGTGTGTCATTTAATAGATAAAACATCATTTCATTTTTTTGTTTTGCTTTGTTTTAATTGTGGTAAGAACAGACAGCGTGGGATTGACCCTCTTAACACATTTTTAAGTGTTGTTAACTGTAGGCACAGTGTTGTACAGCAGACTTCTAGAATGTGTTCATCTTGTGTAGCTAAAACTTCATACCCATTGAACAGCACCCCCTCATTGTCCCTCCCCCCCAGTCCCTGGCAACCACCATTTTACTTAGTACATCTATGAGTTTGACTGTTTTAGATACCTCACATAAATGGAATCTTGATATATTTGTACTTCTGTGACTCATTTATTTCACTTAGCATAAAGTTCTTAAGGTTCTGGATGAATAATATTTCTTAAAGTCCAATCTGTTTTCTCAATAGCAACGGGAAGAACTCACAAAAAGACGAGAGAAACTTTCAAAAAGACGAGAAAAGATAGTCAAGGAGAGTGAAGAGGGAGATAAAAATGTGATTAACATCAACGAGGAGATGGAATCATTAACTGCTAATATAGATTACATCAATGACAGTATTTCTGATTGTCAAGCCAACATCATGCAGATGGAAGAAGCAAAGGTTTGTATGTGCAAAAAAATAGTTAATGGCTTAAGGAAGATATTTTCATATTTATCATTAAAAGCACTTTGAATTTTTAGATCAGTTGAATTTTAATATCAATTATATCAATTTTTATTGGTTTAATCTGATTCTTAGGTTTTACATGAATATCACTCCCTGCCTGCTCTCCAGATTTCTTCGTTGATTTGCGATATTATTTAAAATAAAAAATGTCTAAAAATGTATACAATTTATTAATCCACCATGAATTCTTAACTGCTCAAGTATGTTTTTTTCTTTTCAAAGAGCCCAGATGTTTCCTGGAGTAGAGATCTTATTTTACATTTTCAAGAAACAATAAGTTTAGTTAATAAAACTAACCAAGTGCTACCAAATAAATAATGAAATAATAGGCTTTTGCCTCTGAACACATTTGGCTCAAAGTAATGTTCATCATATGTCGGTTTAATGTAGGAAGAAGGAGAAACATTGGATGTTACTGCAGTCATTAATGCTTGCACACTTACAGAAGCCCGATATCTGCTAGATCACTTCTTGTCAATGGGTATCAATAAGGTATGATTAAACTACACTGTAATTGAAAACCTATTTTGATTAGTTCATTTTGTTTATCCTTCTCCAGTGACCCTTTCTTTTGTAATAAGTAAGACTTTTTTATAAATTGAAATGCATTCTTTTATCTTTCTTTAGAGTTAAGAAAAGTCAGCATTATTTAGCTCAATTCCGTTAGTTTGTCATCCATTGTACTTGTGTATTAGAACAGATAAACAACTTAAGAAATAATTCATCTTTTGCTTTAACAAAGGAAAAATGAAAAACCTCTTGGGGTTAGACAAATTTGATATCATAGCTTTGGTTTAATATTGATTCTTTAAAGCTCAAAAAGAATTGGAAAGGAAAAAATACAGTATCACTTCTCTCCTCTTTGTAAATGCATTAACCTGTCAACTATAAAAAACTTACACCTAAATGTTAAAGGTGATAATGATTTCTGACTCACCTTTTTTTTTTTTTTTTTTTTTTTTATTACCACTTTGGGACTGTGCTAGACCCTTTATTTCATGTTCTTCCACTTACTCTTTACAATGTGCTAGGAAGTAGGTGTTATTCATATCGTTTTGCTTACAAGGAAACTGAATCAAGAAGATAAGGTAATATGCTCAAAGTCACCAGACTAGTAAGTGGAGGAGCTTCAATTAATCAAGGTCTGATGTTAAATTCCATATGTCGTATACATTTGCGTTTTGATACAGATCTTTATGTAATAGAATCTGTTTTGTATGATCTAAGACAATTGTTATTGTTATTATTATTAGTAGTATTATGTTTTGGTGTCATTACAGGGTCTTCTGTTTTGGTGTCATTACAGGGTCTTCAGGCTGCTCAGAAAGAGGCTCAAATTAAAGTACTTGAAGGTCGGCTTAAACAAACTGAAATAACCAGTGCTACACAAAACCAGCTTCTATTCCATATGTTGAAAGAGAAAGCAGAATTAAATCCTGAGCTAGATGCTTTACTAGGCCATGCTTTACAAGGTAATTTGGACTAAATCTCAGTTAAATGAATTGCATGGTAGCTTTGCTCTTTGAGAATGCTATACTATATCTCTTTCCCCTATTGCTTGACTGAATAGATGCTGTATTTACTTATGTAATAATTATTCTTTCTTTAATTTGCATGTATAAATTTGGGGGATGTAATTATTGTCATTCCAACAAATGATTATCAACTTAAAAAGGCTTATTTAACCTTATTAAGCAATTAGTTTTTGTGGATCAACTAAGTTTCTGAATTGGTTATTTAAAATATTAACCAAGTTTCATTACTTTACTCTGCATATCTAACTGCCTTGAAAAATAATAAATGTTTTCTATGGCATCTATTCTATGTATCTTATAAATGGTACATAATCTTGTTTTATGTGGGAGTTCTTAACATTGGATCTGTTTTGATTGGAGTATTGCTTTTTGTTTCCTTTTTGCTGTTATTTACACAGATCTAGATAGCGTACCTTTAGGTAAGTATGTTTAGCTTTCTGTGTACCCTACAGCTGCATGAATTACTAATTGTTCATGTACACTAATTGTGGTACATTTTATGTTTAAAGTTTTTATTGGCAGCCAACTGGTTTTTGCATGATCTTTTTTGAAATATATCCATGACCACAAACATACTAAGTCTTTTGTCCTTCCTATTTAAAAACTATTAGATATTTAAAGAAGTAGGCTTTAGTTAATTTTCTCTTTTATTTTTTGACCTCCAGCTGTGGCTCCAGTTTCATAAGCCCTTCTTTCTCTTTCTTGTAGGAAAAAAATGGAGTATACATTTCTTTTTAGTTTTTAAATATATCTGTTAACTTGCATCTATTGTTTTAACCTCATAATTAACTTTCCTTAGCATATATCTTAGGTATATATTTGTCTTCAGTATATATTTGCTAGATTCTCGGCTATTCTTAATTTTTATAAAATTCAAAACATATATTTTAACTTTATAAATTAAATAAAATTCTTCAGATATTTTATATGAATAGACTGAAACAGTATTTATAATTATAATATTTTTAGATTAGAATGGGCTTTAGAGATCACCAAGTATTGAAATTTTCAACCTTTTTCTCTTGCCACTGTAACATTTACATGAATTATACCCACCCATTAATAATATCTCTGCTCCTGTTAGTGATTATACACATGAAGGACCAGGAGTATCAGGGCAATTTTATTACTTGAGATTTTTCTAAATGATTATTTTGGAGCGGTTTTTATTTAATTAAAATTATTTCAAAATCTTATCTGATTCTAAGTACACAGCTGCCAAAAGTTTTTTAAATGCTGATGAGTAGGGGATCCCTGGGTGGCTCAGTGGTTTAGCGCCTGCCTTTGGCCCAGGGCATGATCCTGGAGTCCTGGGATTGAGTCCCATGTCAGGCTCCCTGCGTGGAGCCTGCTTCTCCCTCTGCTTGTGTCTCTGCCTTTCTGTCTCTCTCTCTCTCTCTCTCTGTCTCTCATGAATGAATAAATAAAATCTTAAAAAAAATGCTTTTAAGTAAAGGAAAGGACTATAACAAAGAGTAAATGTACTTACCTGTATGTGTCATTAGAATTTAAATATAATCTATACATCTGAATTAGTTTTAAATAAGATGTTACACAAATAAAATACATGAGCTATTTGATTTTTTTTGATGTTTATACCACATGTTAATCTCAACATAGTATTTCCTTGAGATCAATTGTATAATATATGTGTGGAAAGGCCACTACTTTTAATCTACTCATGCTATAACAAGTACAGGTAGAAAAAGTAGGATTGGTTATATCCTGACCAAGACTGCCCAAGTTCCTGGAGTATAACTAGAATTTTTTTAACATTCCATGTGTTATCAGGCATGTTTCTTCTCCTCTTCTTCTCTCTCCTCCCTCTCCTGCTCCTTGTTTTTTTTCTTTCTGGCCCAACCTATAGTAATAAGTGAATTCTTATTTAAGTCTACTGTCTCTTTTAACTTGGTAGAAAGTGCAAATGTCCTTCTTGATATCCTTTTGTGCAAAAGATATTAAACTGCTAATTTGATGGGTAGTGCTACTTTTTCACAACCTTCAAACAACTTTCATTTATCTACAGCTGAAAAAGGGTCAGAAGCAGAGAGTGGCAACCCATTCAGCTGAGCTAACCTGTGTCTCTATGACTGAAATCTGCGCTAGAGACGGGGGCCATAATCTAGCCCAGAGGTGCTTGGAGGAAAAACATGGAAGGAGAAACAAAATGGAAGTTAGATCGGCAGAAGCTAGAGAACTGTACTTAACTCCTATTGTACCTCAAGCGTTGGGATGAGTGCTAGGATTCAAATAAGATCTAAAATCTTTCTCTCATTGACTTGATGCCTTGCATCAAGTGAGAGACTATGAACAGAGTATGATACATTCAGTGAGGGCAGTGATTGAAATGTATAGAGGGAGTTATAGGAACACTGAGTGATGCCACCCAACAAGAATGGAGGAGTTGATAAAAGCTTTTTGGAGGAGATGACATTTGAGCTGGAACACAAAAGAAGAAAAAGAGTTAGCTAGGCAAAGACAAGGTGGAAAGGGAACAGAGAAGAGTCACTCCAGGCATTGACCAAATTAAAACACAGAGACTTAGCCACAATGTTGTGTGCATGGTTGGTGCCCTCAGCAACAAGCACATGGCATAGAACAATGGAACATAAGGCTAGAAGGTGGGCCTTGCTAATATGTGTGTGCTTTTTGTAGCCCTTGAAGATAATCTTTATTATCCTCTTCTTTTTCCCTATGTTAGGGTCCCTAAGATCATACCTATCTTTGGAGACTTGCTATGGGGCTCAGCATATTATTGTATTCATAGCAAGAGTTCATGAGAGCAGTGTAGGAAGGATGCACAGCTGGATCACAAGGGTAAAAAAACCTCACAGATGTAGTCTGGAGGAATCCATGTCCAGTTTTCCTTATGCTCTCTCCCTTCTGTGGGAGATAGAATGATCCTTTCCCTCTGGAAGGAAAATGCAGCAGCATGTGTACAACGTTTATGCCCAGGCAAGTTCATTAGACACTTAGAACCTGAGGAAGCTTAGACCCCTTTTCCTGGGGACTGGTCACGTAGGTGCCATCTACATAGTATGTACCAGGATTCAAGACTCCAGAAGGAAAGCAGAAGCTTAGCATAGACCATGTTATTCTATGGTGTAGGCACAACCATTCTAGGTACAGTACCTTCATAAGTTAACTAATGACAGGGGACGCTCTGAGAATCAAATTTCCAGATGCCAGACAAAGTCCCACTTTGCAAACAGGCCTTTTTAAGGATAGTGGTCTTTGGGCTTCTATGTTAACTCTTTTGTATACACTTTATTTTAATGACTTAAAAAAATAACTTAAAGACTTAAAAATACCTGGTTAACTTCCAGTGAAGTAAGACTGTACAACTTTACACTAAATAAAAATGGACTTTAAGGTATTCAGGAGTTGCAAGTCTCTGCCTTTAGCTTTAATTCTGTGATAAAAAAGGAAGCTGGTAGTGGGCTAGATGTGTATTCTCAGAGTTAACAGGTTAGTAGTGACTGTGGTGCTCAGACTAAGCTCAATCCTGGAGAGGAGTCTGATTTGATGACTTTCTGGGTGGGGGCTTCTATCCTTTTGCCAGGTTGGTTATGTTAAACCATAATTCCTAATTATTTATACATGTATTAGCAGGAGTTTTTACTAAGCACTCTCATGATGTTTAACATACTAACTGGTTTCATACTAACTGGCCTCTACAAGAAAAATACTAGCCATTCTTAGCCCATTTTTATATATGTGAAAATAAAGACTAGTTTCTCATTTCTCTATAATCTCATGTTCAGTATTGTCAAGTCACCTTAGCCCTCAGTTATCCTGTCCGCGAACAAGTCGTCGAGCCTCCCTCTAGTGGTGGGCTTTGAGATACACATTGCCTTCAAGACCATCGTTTTCTTCACTTCAGAAAATAAATTCCCTTTGTATGGGTCCTAGGTAGGCTCCCTTTGCTGCGAAGAAAGAGAGCATCAGAGAAAGGAATTAGTTGTCTGCGATCCACATGTATAAAATAAAAAGTTAAAAGGGAATGAATTATACATATTTTTCATTAATAGATGTCATTTATACTGTCTTTACTTTTGTGGATTCGTTCTATAGTAATATGTGTATGTTTTAAAAACCTGCCCTATGTTTGGGGCTCACTGACATTTTAAATAATTTACTTTTGGTGGCTGTTTGATTTACAGACTTCCTACTAGTTTACTTGTTTGCTTTTCCTCCTCTTTTTTTACTCCTCCGTTACAGTTATTCTGAAATAGTGGTAATTTACTTGTATTTATTTATAAAACTGTTGCATGCAAATCTATTGTTTTTGTCTTTTATGTACCTGTGAGTGAGCTGCATGCTGATGTGTAACTTCTAAATACCTTTTACACATGCACACACTCTTACTCTTTACTTGGAAACAAAAATAAAAAAGGAAGATACCTAAGTAAGTTGGCATACTGATTAAAATACAGCAAGTATGTTTATACTTACATAGTTTTTGAATTTGGCTTAGTACATCAAAGGGAGCTCATGCAGCATCTACTTTAATCTTGTACTTTACTCTGTTTTTTCATATATTTGAATGACACGGGATAAATACATTCTCTGAAAAATAGATACAATTATCCATACTCTGATAGATACATGATCTCATTTCCATCCTGTGAATGTTGTTCTTCTGTGTTTTATGATCTGAACTTGTGATTTTCTTACTTTGAATACTTTTTCTCATTTTAGGACACATAATCAGAGGGGTTTCTTAGAAATATTTTTCTACATTTCTATTTGGATTCAGTTACTAAAACCAAACTGCCCATATTGAGATGTTGGGCTGATGATATTAATTATGACATAGGGATTGCAGTCATTCAAATTTTGACATGTGGGTAATACTTCGGTTTCGGACACTTTTTTTTTTTTTTTAGAAAATGTAGAGGATAGTACTGATGAAGAAGCACCTTTAAACAGCCCAGGATCAGAAGGAAGGTAAGAGAGCCTTTAGAAACTTAATAGATTTTACTTGTTTCTGTAATATTTTAATTACTTTTATCTTGCTCCTTCAAAAAATTACCATCAACTAATTTGAATTTTATGGCTAAGTGAATAAAATGAGAAACAATATTATGGAAGCCAAACTAAGTCATACTTAACCACCACAAATTTTTTTTTCCACCACAAATTTTAAAATAAAAATACCAAGATATTTAAGGAAAAAAATGAATTATTTTTTAATTAGTTCATTTTGTTTTTAAATGTTGTCTTTTCTTCCCCATAAATATATAAGGTGTTTTCTATAGTTATAAACATAGAAGACATCCAGTTTTCTATAATAACTTCCCTTTTAATCTGTGATTAATTACTTATTTGTGTATAGCACGCTGTCTTCAGATCTTATGAAACTTTGTGGTGAAGTGAAACCTAAAAGCAAGGTAAGGAGAATTGAAAAAAGCAGGTAAGCACCCTTTCCCACTGTTTTTGTTATCACTATTAAACACAGATTTCAGGGCCACCTGGGTGGCTCAGTTGGTTAAGATTTTGGCTCAGGTCATGATCTCAGAGTTGTGAGATTGAGCCTCCTGTCTGGCTCAATAAACAAATAAACAAATGCCTCAGACCCTTAGTAAGTTAATAAATTGGCATACTTTAACAGAGCTCCCATGTGTAAGAAATTTAGTTCTATAATTATCATATTCTCCTTTGAAAAAAAATTATATTGAAACATTTCTGCTTTGTGGAGCTTGTGTTTTACTGCATTATTGTACTTTTTCCCTGGAAAAGATATAATTGTGGAGATCAATTATTTTTTTTTTCCAAATTTTTCCTAAAAGTTTTATCACCCATTAAGGAAGTTATATGCTAATTTATTAAAGTCACCTAAATTTCCTAACAATAAAAGATATTGTAGATCCTATAGTGGCATATAGCATGAATTTGCAAAATTTGTAAATTGGCAGGAAACTTTTGAAATTGTAACATTCTAGTATGTTCTTAAGTGTTTCATATTTATTTTGTTAAATTAGTATCCTGAGGAGGTTTGAATAATAAGCCAACTCTTAATCATCATGATATATTAAAAATTAGTGAGGCTATAATGCATATTTGTTAGAAAAACATTGGTGACACATGCTGTTAAATGCGTAAGATACACATGGTCTGTTTCAGATTGAATAGCATTTGATAATAGATGAATTAACTAACCATCTTAAGATGTTTAAAAACCTAGTAGTGCTTAGTAAATATTTGTTAAGTGAATGGAAAGAATCAGAACCGGAAAGAATAACCTTGTGCATATGGATTCAGACAAATTGAAGGCTCATAGTGAATAGGTACTGTAAATGAGTAATTTGGCTGTAGAATAATGAGGAGAGGTCATTGTGATTACCTGGACAGGACATGCTTCATCTAAGCAAATAACCACCACTTAGCTCTTGCTCATATTTGCCACAAGGAGTTATAGGCCTGAGATTATTAGGTCTTCTGTTTGTTTTCAAAGAAGCTGTAAATAAAGATTTTTGTGTAGGATTTCCTGATCTTTAAAACACTGGTCAAGCCAATCAAAAAACATATCCAGACTGTATGTATGATCCTTGAACTACTGGCTTTGCAACACGTGGTTGGTATTTTATTATTCTAAGAGGCTAAGCAGAAGTTACCCAAACTCAAAGAAAACATCCTAGTATGGTTTGGATCCCATCTTAAGTCCAGGAGGGAATCTATTATGGTCCTGAAAGTCTTTCAGGCCCTATGAGAGTCTACTTATTCATACCCTGCTGGGATGCCAGAGAGAGGTGTGAAGTGTGGCCCTAAAGGTCATCTCTTTAAGCAACTGATGTGATTAGGAATTCTTAAGGAAATGATTCCTCTCTGCCTTGGACTAGTGGCAGTGACGAGAACTGATGATATAAAAAACTGGTTGGAGGGCTTACTTTTCTCAGAAATTTTCTGAGTTAATACTTTTGATCTGCAAAGATACCTGGAAGGATCTCATATCATATATTTTTTATCACTGAAAGAGTAAAATTGACTCTTTACGTTAAATAGGTATGTACCAGCATTATGTTAAGTACAGGGGATATAAAGTTGAATAAAACAAGTGTGTTAGTTAGCTCTTTAGAGGCTTATCATCTGGTAAACACTGTGATTATCCTTTAATATCTTAGTGATAATAACAACTGAGCAACAACAGCGTAGTCAGTTTTCAAGAGTAAGGAAAGGAATGTATATAGTGAGTTTAGATTCTAGGAAAATAACCTTCCCCTACCTTACTGTGCCACCAAGAGCTGGTGCAGGCTGGTGTTGATTTATCTAGCAGGCATGTTAAAAACACAGCTAAGGCATCAGGAAAACAAAGTCACAACTAAGAAGCAGATTTAAAAAGTAAAATTTTTAAAAATATAAAATTTTAAAAATATAAAATTTTGATATCAAAATAAAATTTAAAACTAAAAATGATATTAAATAAAGCATTTAAACATAAGAAAAATCAGAATTTAGTTGAGCTTACCTGCAGTTAACTTTTGGTTTCATTTCTTTCTTTTTTACAAAAATTCTTTGTTGAGGGAGCTGGCCACGAGTGGCAGGGTAGCACAGTCATATTGGTGACAAGTTGCTTGTTTTTGAATCTGACTTTGCCACTTGCTAGTTGTGAGACTTTGGGTAAATTACTTTCTCTGTGCCTTAGTTTCCTCATTTGTGAATTTTGATAATGGTAGTATATGCTAATATAATAAAGTGTTTGAACAATGTCTGGCATACAATAAATACAACATAAATGTTGGCTATTACTATGGCATTTAAAGGTCTTATCTGGCTATAGCTCTGGCTTGTCACTATCTTACATGCTATGTTTGACACACTTGCTAGGAAATGACATGCTAAATGTTTTTACCTATTTCAAACTAATATTAAATCTCTTTTCCCTAATCCTCTCTGCAAAAGTTTGCTCCTGATTGCTTTTCCTTCCATTCTCTGACTAGGCCCGAAGGAGAACCACCACTCAAATGGAATTGCTGTATGCAGATAGCAGTGAACTAGCTTCAGACACTAGTACAGGAGATGCCTCCTTGCCTGGCCCTCTTACACCTGTTGCAGAAGGGCAAGAGATTGGAATGAATACAGAGACAAGTGGTACTTCTGCTAGGGAAAAAGAGCTCCCTCCCCCATCTGGCTTCCCTTCTAAGATAGGCAGCATGTAAGTCTGGCCCAGCTACACTAACTTCCTTTCTTTTGGCTTTTCTTTTTTGTTTACTTTCTCTTTTTTTTGTTTTTTATATGCATGTTGCTAATTTCTTATTTCTATTTTTAAAAATTATGTAAATAAGATCCCTGGTTTTCAAAGGAATTTGTTAGGTATTTTCTCCCCTAATTTTTTTGACATTTGAAGTCATTTAAGATGAGATATTCTTTGTTCAATTGTATTGCTTGTTTTCTAAGTTTTAGGATCATTCTTAAGGGTTGTAATTTTCATAAAGGTGGAGTTAAAAATTACAGACAAAATTTATTTAGAAACACCTAAAATCAGGTAGTTATATCTATAAAACCATTATATAAAACAGAAGCTTTAAAGTCTCAAATTTGCTCTAAATTAACGTACGTCCTAGTTCTAAGAGTCTGGTAAGGATAGCAAACCTTTGCCAATAACCCTATAAAGAAAATGAAATATCAATTACAAACTTAATCATTTTAAGCTTTCCTTATTTTTTGCCTTAAAGCACATTGCATTGCATGTCTGGGAATAGAGTATGCACAACATATTTTTATTGATATTATCAAAGATTTGAAGGAGGAAATATTCTCCCATTTATGGTACTCTCCCATTTATGATAATATGAACAAAAAACGTTCTGTTCAAAACAAAACTTATTTAGAATTTTCACTACTGTCTTGAGGACAAAGATTTCTCTACCAAGCTAGTATGTGTGTGTATGCTATGTGTGTTTGTGTATTTTGATAGTTATGTTAAAATCAGATCAGTCATTCACTAGTAAAGATTTTTAATGACATTTTTTCAAAGTAACCCTTGCATATGATCTAGCAAATGATTTATAGAATGAATACTTTACTGCACTGAGGACTATTGCCCAAAAAAATGGCACGTATTATATGACTCTACAAATAATAAAATATAACAAACTTTCCCCTTTTGAGTATCTTTTTCCCATAACTTCCTTCTTTAAAAAAAATTTTTTTAAAACCTCTTTCATTTTATGAAGATATTTCTGTCATCTTCCATTCACTAAGCACATCTGCTATCTTTAGATCCAAATTTAATTTTAATGATGGCAACTTGCTTGCATGTGCTTGATGTAGCCTATGCAATTAACTAAATTAACTATTGGATTTGCTGATAGATTGCTAACCAGTATAGCTAATGGCTTCAGTGCTTTTTTGATAAGATGACTGTTGAAGAAATGCTTTTGGTGAAGGTAGTAATATAAACAGAACAGACTTTAGTAACAGATTTAAATAGAGACTTTTGGAACTTCAAGACTAAATCTATGGCCTGGAAACCAGATTCAGGTAATACCTTCCTTTTGCCCTCCTCTATTTTCATTCTTAAAGTGTATCCTTTTTGACAGGTTGTAGAATATATGTTTTGGACTCTTACTTCACATGATCTATTTTCAGGTTTTAATAAATTCAAATGCTTGTGTCATTCTATAAAAATTTAAGTTGGACATGTTTGGTGTGGTAACTCTTAAGAAGTCATTACTGCGGACTTACTGCACGATGTAAAATAATTTACTCAGGTGGCCCCTATGATAAATAAATGAATAAATAGATGAAGGATTTTTAAAATGTGATTTCTTTTGATTAGAAAAGTCAGACACATAAAGTTTAAATATTTAGTTTTCACTTTCAAATAGGAATCATGTAAACCCACTCTGGTAATCTTGCCTTCTAATTCCTTTTTTTTATGAATATAACTAGCCAATGATAGGAAAAAATTCATTTTTGAATCAAAATTCATTACTACTATACACAAAAATAATAGTTTTAAATTGTGTTTTTTTAAATTGTTAATTACATAGTGACTATTTGACATTTAAAGGTTACAATAAGAATGTTTTTGTTACTACAATTTATGTAGTTAAAAAAATAATAAAATAAAATTTATGTAGTTATTAATATCTAAATACTAGTTAGGTTAAATTATTGTGTGTTATTTGTGTGTCTGTATGATTACCTATAGTACTATTTTTGACTATGTCTACATATTCGTTAAATCTTATTGTTTCTAACAATTCTTATATTTTTGTTCTTGTAAGACTGTAAAGATGAGTTTTTTCAACTGAAACAATTCTAATCAACCTAATCACTTATGTTTAAAATAAACTTAATTTGAACTATTTGGCGGTGTAGCATTGATATTTACATTCAAAGATAATAGGTTTGCTTATATTTAATAAGATTGCCAATTTATAAGTTAAATATATAGATGTCAACTTCCATCAACTAATTACTCAGATAATATATTCCCATCCTATTTTTGTATTTTGTTCCCAGTAATACTTTCTCAAGTTCCAGTTATTAATATGTTAAAAATTTTAGGTTGAGTACCTGCCAAACAATGTATATATTTAAAATTTGATGATTAAGGAGTCTTTTTCTACTTTAGTTCCAGACAGTCATCTCTATCAGAAAAAAAAATGCCAGAGCCTTCCCCTATAACCAGGAGAAAAGCATATGAGAAAGCAGAAAAATCAAAGGCCAAGGAACAAAAACAGTAAGTTACCCATACTTTTTATCAACTAGATTGCATAAAATGTCTGCTGTACATAAATGCTAAAGGATAACAGTGAAGCTATTTTCCATATGTAGGCTGGCTCTTTGGTTATGACAGATTTGACTAATAGACCATCAAGTTAGCTGTTGGCTTGGCTAAATGTTTCTTGGTCACACACACACCTGGAAAAATATTTGAACATTTGCCCCTAATCATGTTCTCTTATTTATTTTTCTATTATTTGTGCATATCATTGTAAAAATTTATATACACTTGAGATGAACTGTGTCTGTATTTCAGGTGGTCTTCTAGAAAAATTTGAAATTAATTTGTTAAAACTGACATCGACTTTACCTCTTTAGAGTAGCTGACAAAAAACAAGTGTTAGTCATAGGGTGTATTAGTTGTGCCATTTTCTTGCTGTTCTTTTATACTTAAATTGTTTTTCTGCTGAAATCTGTTAAAACTATTTGTGTGTTTTGTGAGGGTTATTTACTTAACAGTACATAGTATAATCTGATGATCCACTTAACTGGACATTTTAAAATTGCAACATTGCAACATGGAGAAAGTTGAATGAATGGGTGAGAGCCACTGTCCCCTCTCTACCCTGTGGCACACTCACTCCCCCCTCATGTCACCTGAGGTGCTGCATGTGGCAAGTATCAGTGCCGGTCTACATTTAAATATTAGTAAAGCTTATTTTTTTTTAACATAAAAATAAGCAAAAAGGAGTTTCATTATGTTTTCTGTGCCCAAGTGGACAATCTTATAACATCCTCTCCCCCATGACAACACACTTTACTTTGACCACTGGTTTGGCTGACTTGAGTGTCATGGAAATTATCCTTCTAATCATCCTTGCTTCCTCTATTTAAAGATATAATTTACCTGTTTTTACTGGATTGAATGTCTGAAGGATAATTGGGGGGTGGGGAATGGAGCAAATAAGTAATAACATAAAAGTGAGTGAATCCTTGAAAAAACAAATCGCTCTTAAATACTGTGCCTCTCTTTCTCCATCTGTCAAGCGAGTAACTTGGTTTTAACTCTAAAATTGTATAATTTTAAATTTGACTTGCTTTATTTGTAATGGCTTTAGATTTCAGATAGAACTTTTTCTTTAGTGCCATCTTGTGGGCAATGTGACAAAATCCAGTGGAAAAGTTTTTTTTTTTTTTTTTTTTTTTTTAAACTAGGATGGAAGGAATTCTTTAATGAAAAGCTTTTTTAAAAAAGCATGTTTCTTATAACATTTCTAACAAATCATAACCAATTAAAGCCACCTATTTAATGTTCTTTTTTTCTTGTAGCTCAGATTCTGGAACCTCAGAGGCTAGTCTTTCACCTCCTTCCTCCCCACCAAGCCGACCCCGTAATGAACTGAATGTTTTTAACCGTCTTACTGTTTCTCAGGGAAACACATCAGTTCAGCAGGATAAGTAAGTCTTTATGGAAAAGAGCCCCTCTACTTATTACAGTTTTCTGAACCTTTAAATACAGCCTGTAGAAAACGTTTAGCCATCTCTTTGTGTGGGAGATGAAATCTGATGTGTTTGCCATATTTGATGTGTTTTTCCAATGGGAAATGAACCATCTAGAAAAGATTAGAGAAAATTATTTTCCTGCTGAACATTATTCCCTGTTGTAGATTTGCATTGCTCTACTTTCAGCACTTGTCTTGCCTTTTCTAAGTAAATTAGAATTGAAATATCTTTGAGACCACTTGAAATTTAAATTTCTTGGGATTCTTCAGCCTCTCTGAGCCCACAAAAGCCTCTAA